>NW_027555958.1:221786977-222401977 GCF_003287225.1 Phascolarctos cinereus
AGAAAGAATTTTTTTAAAAAAATGAAAATGAATGTTTTATTTGAGAAATATAGGGCAACTGTTCATTACAGAATTCTTATAGTACTTAGGGTAATGCTAAGCTAATAACTTAGCAACATGCTGGGTACCGCAGGAAGAAAACTAGGCTTGAAGCTTGAAAAAAATTGCTCCGCAGTGGCATAATTTGGAGTCAGAGAAACTCTTTCCATATCTCAACTCTGGCATTTATTAGCTTCATGACCTTGTGTAAGTCACTTTATATTTGTACTGCATTTTCCTGATTTGTAAAACAAGTAGTCAATTGACTTCTGAACTTTAAGGTTCCCTATAGCTCTGCATCTATGATTCTGTGAACATAGTTTCAAGCTCTGGATCAGTCAGTCACCCACTAGGAGAGACGCCTCAAGTGTCAATTGACTTCTCTGAGGCTCTGCTCCTCCCTGTCCTCCCCTCCCCCCACGATGAAGATTGTCAGGATTTTCCTCACTGGGTAGTTGTGAGGAATAAATTGGGTAATATGTGAAAGTGCTATGTATACAGTAAAGTGTTATAAAAACATAAACTTGTTAGTTATATATTTGTTGTATTTTGTTATTTTTCAGTCATGTCTGATTCTTTGTGTCCCCATTTGGAGTTTTCTTAGCAAAGATACTGGAGTGGTTTGCCGCTTCCTTCTCCAGCTCATTTTACAGATGAGGAAACTGAGGCCAATAGGGTTAAGTGACTTGCCCCAGGGTCATGTGGCTAGCATCTGAGGTCTGATTTGAACTCAGGAAGACGAGTCTTCCTGACTCCAGGTCCAGCACTCAATCTACTGGGCCAGGTAGGTAGTCTTTTATTTTAACTAATGCCTGTATTGCATATGATTTCCTATGCTTTTCTTTACATTCTCTTTTCTGGTAGGAATTTAACAGTCATCAACAAACATATCAATTTACAAAGAACAAAAAATGAGGTGTGAACTTGTGAACTTATTACATTTTTTAAGGTATATTATTAAATTTAACAAGAAAAGTAACAAATTTGTTGTTTGTTTGTTAAGTCTGATTTTCAAGATAGAATTGTCAGCCCCTTGAGGACAGGTAGCATTTCCTACTTTTGCTTACAAAATAGATAACAAAATATGAAAAATGGAGGGGATAATAGAGATCAGAGTATTCAATGAATACTTGACTGGATAATAATAATATTTAACATTTATATAGTGTTTACTATGTGCCAAGCACTGTGCTAAGTGCTTTACTTATATTATTATATCATTTGAACTTCACAACAACCCTGGAAGGTAAGTGCTATTATTATCCCCATTTTACAAATAAGGAAACTGAGGCAAACATAGATTAAGTGGCTTGCCCAGGGTCATATAGCTACTAAATGTATGAACTCAGGTCTTCCTGACTCTAGACCCAGAACTCTATCCACTGTGCCACCTAGCTGCCTCCTCTGCATGATCCAGAACTAGGTAATATGAAAACTGTAGAGTTACTAGGATGTCTCCGTAGAGTTGAAATACATTTAGCAAACTTAAGATGACATCTCAAGTGTAACAATGATAGTTAACATTTATGTAGAGTTTTAAGGTGTGCAAAGTAGTTTGTACGCATTATTTCATATTATCCCCACAAAACCCTGTGAATTAGGGCGATTATTATCTTATCCATTTGGCCCAGAGAGTATAAATGACTTGCCCTAGGTCATGCAGCTAATAAGTGTTTAGTAGAGGATTTAAGTCTGTCTTTCTGAGTACCAGTATAATGCTTTATGGGGCATGGGGCATGCAGCTGTCTTATAGCAATGGAGTGTCAAATAAAATGTCATTTTTTTCAGAGACATACAAACACACACATATCTAGGTAGATAGATAGATAGATAGATAGATAGATAGATAGATAGATAGATAGATAGATAGATAGATAGATATCTGACCTAGTTCCCACAAGACAACACAATTCTTTCAAAGAATGACTCCAAGAGATAAATGTGGCAACAACAAATGAGAATTCATATTTGAGTAATGCTTTTCAGATTTACAAAGCACTGTTCTCACAAGCTATAAGGTAAGTAGTACAAATTTTCTTATCTCCACTTTACAGGTGAGAAACCTGACACTATGAAAGGTTCATTGACTTGGTCTTTGTTGTTCAGTCATAATTAGTAAGTTCTCAAGATGTGATTTGAATCCCACGCCTCCTGAATGAAGTCCATCATTCCACATGCTGTGAAAAGCTGCTTCCCTAAAACAGATTAGTCATTGGTAAAAACACATTCTTCCCCTTTCTCTTTCTTTTCCTTTTTATTATGAACTTAACAACAATTTCATTATACAATGGAGAGCAAAGGATGAAGATTGCAAATGAAACCACAATACTCTGTTATGCAGTTTGTCTTAAACAAAATGTATATTAAATTAAGCAAAGCAAAAGAAAAATCGCCATTTGTGACTCCTGAAATTTTTTTAAATTGTGATTTGGTGCTTTATTCATGATTTTTTCCTTTCTTTTTCCTTTCTTCCTTCTTTCCTTCCTTCCTCCCTCCCTTTTTTCTTTCTTTCTTTCTCTCTCTCTTTCTCTCTTTCTTTCTCTCTTTCTTTCTTTCTTTCTTTCTTTCTTTCTTTCTTTCTTTCTTTCTTTCTTTCTTTCTTTCTTTCTTTCCTTCCTTCTTTCTTCTTCTTTCTTTCTTTCTTTCTTTCTTTCTTTCTTTCTTTCTTTCTTTCTTTCTTTCTTTCTTTCTTTCTTTCTTTCTTTCTTTCCTTCTTTCTTTCCTTCTTTCTTTCCTTCCTTCTTTCCTTCTTTCTTTCTTTCTTTCTTTCTTTCTTTCTTTCTTTCTTTCTTTCTTTCTTTCTTTCTTTCTTTCTTTCTTTCTTTCTTTCTTCCTTTCCTACTAGCTTGCCCTCCCCTCACTCTATTGTAATAAATAAGTATGGTCAGGCAAATGATATTTGAAAATACATACCTCATTCTATACTTCTAATCTACACTTCTCTGCCAGCACCACCTCCTTTTTCATGAAGGTAGAAGGAGGAACAAGAGGTCATGTGATGGATGAAGCAGGGGATAGAAATTAACTTTAGCTTTTTTATTTGAAATAATTTCGTAGAATAAAGGAAGCCTTTGGAGATGTAAGAGGATGTAGTGCTATAATTAAAAAAAAAACCAACCACTGAATTTGGAATCAGACTACAAGTTCTGCCACTTTCTACCTATGTATTCTTGGGGAAATCACTAGATATCTCTGGTCTTAAGTTTTCCCATTTATGTAATGGGTTTGTTAGACTTGATGACCTTAAAGATGCCTTCCAGATCTAAATTGATAATCCTATAAAATACCAGGGACCCAATTCATAGAATCTAAATTGGAGGGAACTGAGGCTATGTGGTCCAACCACTGACTAATTAAGAATCCTTTCTAACATGTATGTGATAAGTAGTCATCCAGCTTTTGCTTAAAAATTTCTACTAAGGGCAGAGCCAAGATGGTGGAGTAAAAGCAGTGACTTGCTTAAGCTCTCCCCCAAATCTCTCCAAATACCTATAAAAATGACTCTAAACAAATCCTAGAGCAGCAGAACCCACAAAAAGACAGAGCGAAACAAATTTCCAGCCCAAGATAACCTGGATAGTTGATGGGAAAGGTCTGTTGCACCAGGCTGGGAGAGGAGCGCAGTTCAGTGTGGGCTGTACTGGCAAAGATGGGGCCCCAGCAAACCCAGGGCAGGTTTCAGGGGACTGAATCTTGGGAAGCTGTGGTGGTTTCCTTACTTCTCAAACCACAAATGCCAAAGACAACTTAGAAGGTCAGTAGAAAGGTCTGTCGGACCTATGTGAGAGAGGAGCGTGGTCCAGCACCAGCCCTGGCATGGTCCTAGGGTGGCAGCTGCAGTGGCAGTTGATCCCCGAGCTCTCAGCCCACAGATGGTGGGGGGATTGAGTGGCTGATCAGAGGGGGATTGCAGGGATCTCTTTGTTGGTGCTGAGGCAGGATTCTCTTGCTTTACCTGTGTTTGGATCTGGGTTGCAGTTCTGGGTGGCGATCCTGGGGCAAGGAGGAACACTGGCATGGTGGAGCTTGTGTTCGTGGTGCAAAGAGAATCCTCCTCACAGTTCCAAGGTAAAAAAGAGTGCTTGTGTTCACTCACAGACCAGAGCATAGGCCAGGAAAGGAGTAAACACCTCACCTTTGATCATACTACCTTGGAAGAACTGAAAATTTACAGGTCCCTAGAAGTATCTCTGAAAACAGCTGCGTAAAACCCCTGAAGTTTGGAACGATACACCCTCCACATTGGAAGCAGAGTGCCTTAACAAAGAGCTAAAAAGTCAAGTAATTCACTGGGAACATGAGGAAACAGCAGAAAAAAACTCAGACTATAGAATTTTACTTTGGTGACAAAGAAGATCAAAACATACAACCAGAAGAAGACAACAAAGTCAAAGTTCCTACATCCAAAGCCTCCAAGAAAAATATGAATTGGTCTCAGGCCACGGAAGAGCTCAAAAAGGATTTTGAAAATCAAGTAAGGATAAAGGCTGATACCATAAGTAAACTGGGAGAACAAGGAATAGTTTATCTATCAGATCTATGGAGGACAGAAGAATTCATGACCAAACAGGAGATAGAGAACATTATGAAAAGCAAAATGGATAATTTGGATTATATTAAATTGGAAAGTTTTTGCACAAACAAAGCCAATGCAACTAAGATTAGAAGGAAGGTAGAAAATTGAGAAAGAATTTTTACAACCAGTCTCTCTGATAAAGGCCTCATTTATAAAATATATAGAGAATTACGACAAATGTATAAGAGCACAAGCCCTTCCCCAATTGATAAATGGCCAAAGGATATGAACAGACAGTTCTCAGATGAAGAAATTAAAGCCATCTATAGTCATATGAAAAAATGCTCTAAATCGTTATTGATTAGAGAAATGCAAATCAAAACAACTCTGACGTACCACATCACACCTATCAGATTGGTCAACATGACAAAACAGGAAAATGATAAATGTTGGAGAGGATGTGGGAAAACTGGAACACTAATGCATTGTTGGTGGAGTTGTGAAATGATCCAACCATTTTGGAGAATAATTTGGAACTATGCCCAAAGGGCTACAAAAATGTGCATACCCTTTGATCCAGCAATAGAACTTCTAGAGCTATATCCCAAAGAGATCAAACAAATGGGAAAAGGACCCACATGTACAAAAATCTTCATAGCAGCTCCTTGTGTGGTGGCAAAGAATTGGAAATTGAAAGGATGCCCATCAATTGGGGAATGGCTGAGCAAGTTGTGCTATATGAATGTAATGGAATACTATTGTGGTAGAAGAAATGATGACCAGGCTGACTTCAGAAAAACCTGGAAAGACTTATATGGTCTGATGCTGAGTGAAGTGAGCAGAACCAAGAGGACTTTGTACTCAATAACAGCCACATTATGTGATGACTAATATTGTTAAACTGAACCCCTCTCAGCATTACAAGGACCTAAGACATCTCCAGAGGCTTTGGGATGGAAAATGCTGTCCACATCCAAAGAAAGAACTATGGAAGTCGAATTGCTATCACTTATTTTTACCTCCTGTTGAGTTTTGTTTCATCTTTCTGATGGTTCCTCCTATTGGTTTTAATTTTCACTAATGTGAAAACATGTTTAATGGGTATGTAAATGTAAAGCCTATATCAGATTGTGCGCTGTCTTGGGGAGGGTTGGGGGGAGGAAGGGGGAGAAAAATTTTCAACTCAAAAGCATATGGAAGTGATTGTTGATAAATCAAAACAAATTAATAAATTGAAAAATAAATTTAAAAAAAGAAAATCAAGTAAGAGAAGTAGAGGAAAAATTGGGAAGAGAAATGAGAATGATGCAAGAAAATCATGAAAAACAAGTCCACAACTTGCTAAAGGGGACCAAAAAAAAAATACAGAAGAAAATAACACCTTAAAAAATAGACTAACTCAAATGGCAAAAGGGGTCCAAAAATCCAATGAGGAGAAGAATGCCATAAAAAGCAGAATTGGCCAAATGGAAAAGGAGGTCCAAAAGCTCACTGAAGAAAATAATTCCTTAAAAATTAGAATGGAGCAAATGGAAGCTAATTACTCTATGAGAAATCAAGAAATTATAAAACAAAACCAAAAGAATGAAAAATAGAATACAATGTGAAAAATCTCATTGGAAAAACAACTGACCTGAAAAATAGATCCAGGAGAGATAATTTTAAAAAATTGTTGGACTACCTGAAAGCCATGATCAAAAAAAGAGCCTAGACATAATCTTTCAAGAATTTGTCAAGGAAAACTGCCCTGATATTCTAGAACCAGAAGGTAAAATAGAGATGGAAAGAAACCACTGATCACCTCCTGAAGGAGATCCCCAAAGGAAAACTCCAAGGAATATTGTAGCTAAATTCCAGAGTTCCCAGCTCAAGGAGAAAATATTGCAAGCAGCCAGAAAGAAACAATTCAAGTATTGTGGAAACATGATCAGGATAACATAAGATTTAGCAGCTTCTACATTAAGGGACTGGAGGGCTTGGAATAGGATATTCTGGAGGTCAAAGAAGCTGGGATTAAAACCAAGAATCATCTACCCAACAAAACTAAGTATAATCCTTCAGGGGGGAAAATGTATATTCCATGAAATAGAGGACTTTCAAGCATTCTTGATGAAAAGACCAGAGCTGAATAGAAAATCTGACTTTCAAATACAAGAATCAAGAGAAGCATGAAAAGGTAAACAGGAAAAAGAAATGTTAAGGGACTTATTAAAGTTAAAGATATTTGTAACTCATGAGACCTTTCTCAGTGTTAGGGTAGTTATAAGGAATATATATGCATATATGGGTACATACATATATACATACATACACATATACACATATGTAATATACACATATGTGTGTATACACACATACATATACAGAGGACACAGGGTGAGTTGAATATGAAGGAATGATATCTAAAAAATAAAATTAAGGGGGGAGAGAGGATTGTACTGGGAGAAGAAGAAAGGGAGAGGTAGAATGGAGTAAGTTATATCACGTAAAAGTGGTAACAAAAAGCTATTACAGTGGAGGGGAAGTAAGAAGGACTGAATGAATATTATTCTCATTGGATTTGGCTTAAGGAGGGAATACAACATACACACTCAATTGGGTATGGAAATCTATCTTACCCTACAGGAAAATAGGAGGGAAATACAGGATAAGAGAGGGGAGGATGATGGAAGAGAGGGCAGATTGGAGGACTGGGTAATCAGAAGCAAACACTTTTGAGGAGGGACAGGGTCAAAGCAGAGAACAGAATAAATGGGAGGCAGGATAGGATGGAGGAAAATATAGTCAGTCTTTTACAACATGACTGTTATGGAAGTGTTTTGCATGACTACACAAGTATAACCTATATTGAATTGCTTGCCTTCTCAATGAGGGTGGGTGGGGAGGGAGGAAGGGAGAGAATTTGGAATTCAAAGTTTTAAAAACGAATGTCAAAAATTATTGTTACATGCAACTGGGAAATAAGATATACAGGCAATGGGGTATAGAAATCTATCCTGCCCTACAGGAAAATAGAAAGAGAAAGGGATAAGAGAAAGAGGGGTGATAGAAGGGAGGGCACATTAGGGGAATGGGGTATTCAGAATGCACACTGTCTGGGAATGGGGGGAGGAGAGAGATGGGGAAAAATTGGAACTCAAAATCTTGTGGAAGTGAATGTTGAAAACTAAAAATAAATTAATTAATTTTTGAAAAAAAGGAAAAACAAGCAAACAAAAAAACCCCTACTGAAAGGGAAACGATTTCTTCCCAAGGCAGGCCATTCCATTTTTTTGCATAGCTCTAATTTGACTTTCCAAAACTTCTACCCATCAGTCAGTTTTGCTCCATGGGGACCCAAGAGGACAAATCTGGACCCCTTTCCAGATAACAGCCCTTTCAGTTCTTGAACATAATAATCATGTCCCTAAGTCTTCTCTCTTCTAGGCTAAACATACTCACTTACTAATTAGACATTTTGGCACCTAAGGCACCACCCTCTTCTCTCTCTGAGTGACCCCACAATCTAGAGTCCACCTTGGTGCGGGGATAGAGAAAAGGTGAAAAAAGGAATCCAAAGAGGAGTTCAGCTGGAGCGGGACTGATAGAGGAATTATAACAATAATTATCCAAGTCATGATAATAAGTAGATCAAGCTCAATTTTTTTCTACTGAATATGAGTACTGTCAAAACATACATATAATGCATTTTTAAATTATCCAATTAAAATTATCATATATTATATTTATTATATATAAAACCTTTATTCTTCCTTCTTCTCTGGACTCCAAATTATCCATGCCTTGAAACAAAGTCTCACGTGACCCACCAACTTCTTTCAAATGTTTCTCATTGGTAGTTTCTAGACCCTTAGAATCCTAGATGTAGAGTGGCAAGGGACCTTAGATGTCATCCACTTCAGTCCCTTCATTTTACAAAGGAGGAAGGTAAGGCTCAGAGGAGTCAAGTGACTTATCCAGGGTCACATAGATGTTAGTGACAAAGAAGGAATTTGAATGCATGTCTTTTGACTCACTGATCTTTCCATTGAACCACACTGCCTCTTCACCAGGTTGTCCTCTGGATGCTTTCTAGTTTATCAATGTCCTTCGTAAAATGCAACTTTGAGAACCAAACACAATACTCCAAATGTGGTCTGACTAGAGGTACAGGAGAACTATGATCTTCCTAGTCTGAGATATTATACATCTCTTAATGCAGCCTAAGATTGCAAACTTTGTTCCAAAAAAAAAAATGGCCATCTTCCTAATAATACGTATGTTATCTGTAATAGTAAGTACTTCTCCTTCATGTTTAAGGTCTTAAAGCAGTGGTTTGCAAAGTGTGATATGGGATCCCCACCTCCGCCCTAGACTCTTTCAAGGTGTCCATTAGGTAGAAAATATTTTCATAACAAAAGAAGAATAAAATTCTATGTTCTAATTTCTAATGTGGTTCATATATATATATATATATATATATATATATATATATATATACACACACACAAATATATATACATATATATAGATATATATTTATATATATGTATATACATATAATATTTTCTAATGTAAAATGTGTGTGTGTGTGTAGTATATTCCACCTAAACAGAAGCCTTTTGGGGGGATTAGGAATAAGAGCTACTCAATAATTTTTTTTTATTTAAAAAAATTTCTTTTACTCAATAATTTTCAAGGGACCTTCAAACGAAAATGTTTGAGAACCAGTGCTTTAAAATAATGAGTGAGTCCTTGGAATACAAAGTAGCAGGATATATGAAAATAATGATAACTATATTCTATCCTAATCATTTTGTTTTTAAAACTGAATCTCCTTATTTCACACAAGATGAAAAAGCAGTAGTCACTCATGGGCCAATCTCACTACTGATCTACACAGAAACTTTCATCTGCTCTGTTTCTGACCTAGGCTGGTTCACCCCTCTTTAAGCAGGCTGGTGGTCTTCTCTTCCAAAGAACTCACCATATTGGTGTTGTACAGTCATCTTTAGCCCTAGTGAAGCTCAAAACTCCTGAACTTAAGCAATCTACAGGCCTTGGTCTCCCCCAACAGCAGAGATTACAGGCATTTATAACTATACTAGTCTTAATCATTTTCACTTATCAGTGATTTTGGTGGAGAATTATAGAAATTACTTGCATTTAAAATTTTATATTTATTGATATATTTTGTTTCTTTCATTTGAAAATATATTCTTCTCTCCTTCAACATCTAACAAGCCATATCTTATGGAAAAGATTTGGGTGAAAGTGGCAGAGCATTTTGGAAAATCAACAAATCCATCATGTCTGAAAGTATATGCAATATTCCACACATATTCCCCCACCTATGCAAGAAAAAAAAGGACATGCAATTTTTTTTTCCCATTTTTGTCCAAGGTCAAGCTCAGTCATCATAATTACTCAGTGTTCAGGGTTTTTTTCCCCTTTCTATTTATACTCTTGTAGCTGTTGTGTATATTGTTTTGTTGATTCTGTTTACTCTACTCTGAATCATTTCATATGTTCATTTACTCTTCTCTGAATGATTCATATTCATCATTTCTTCAAGTTTAGTAATATTGCTCTATATTCGTGTACTATAATTGGTTTAGCTATTCCCCAAATCAATGGTTATGTACTCTATTTTTATTTCTTTGTGACTTTGAAAAGTGATACCATTAATATTTCTGTGTATGTGGAACCTTGATTTTTGTCTTTGACCTTTTAAGGGTACCTTCCTAGCAAAGTGATGTCTGGGCCAAAGGGTAAAAACATTGTAGTCATTTATTATTATTATTATTTTTTATAATTCCAAACTGCTTTGCAAAATTGTTGGACCAATTCACAGCTCCATCAACAATAAAATCTGCATTTCTCTAAGCAAATGGTCATTCTGTGAATCCTATGGTTAGGAACCAAGAGCAAAAGGGGGAAAAGAAGATACATTGGTAAATATGAGTTGAGCTGATACAAATTTGGGGAACCAAAGATGTTTCATAGGCTTAATGATTTCTAAAAACAACTTGCAGGGCAATTTTATTTTTTTATATGAGGCGATCGGGATTAAGTGACTTGCCCAGAGTCACACAGCTAGTGAGTGTTATGTGTCTGAGGCCAGATTTGAACTCAGGTTCTCTTGACTGCAGGGCCCATGCTCTATCCACTGCACCACCTAGCTGTGCCCAGGGCAAATACTTTTAAAATGAACATCATCAAGCACCAAGGTTACAATAATTTATTCTGTCATGTTTGTTGAGAGAAGGAGAGAGATTGAGGACCTTGTAATCAAAGAATAGGAATGCCATTATTACCTCTTTCTAGTTGTGGAAGAATAAACAACTTCCCTATTGGATCAATTTATTTCAAGATATTGAGAAGAACTACAGTGGGATTGTGTAAAGGAGGATGAGAAAGGAATTATATTACATGTATCCACCTTCTGAGAGCACCTATAGAAATCTATAACTGGTGCTATTAAAATTCCTTCAATTAAAATGAATTATAATTAAAAGGATCTTTTTTTCTATAAGAGCCAACTCTTCATATCATATAACAAAGAAACAAACTTTTAAAAACAAATATTAACCCTTCCACCAAAACAAATGAACAAACAAAAAACAAACCCAAAACAAAGCAGAGCCATGAGTGGAAGTAGGGGAGAAAATTGCTGAGCTTGTAGCTCTTTTGACACACAACTTCACCTTGTATCTGAAAGACTTGCTCCCAGTTGATAACATTAGGCTCCTCTAGAAGCTTACGATAAGCCCTGGCATCTTTATAGAAGACTGCATAAGCATTGGTATAATGGTCCAGGTCATCTGTTTTAGCCTAGGGAAGAAGTATATCGTCATGAAATTAATAAAAGCCTATATGAGATCCAAATCTTGAAGGTCTATGGCCTGCTCAGTTACAAATTTTGAAATAGAATTTCTTCTTTACAACAGTTTCGTCCTTTTTAAAATTTTTTTTTTAGGCAGTTGGGGTTAAGTGACTTGGCCAGGGTCGTACAGATAGTAAGTGTCAAGTTTGGTCTGAGGCCAGATTTGAACTCAGGGCCTCCTAACTTCAGGGCTGGTGCTCTATCTACTGTGCCACCTAGCTACCCCTCAACAGTTTCTTCCAAAAGCTATTACAGATGTATGTATGTGCACAGATGTATGTATGTATGCAAGGCAGCTAGTCTCATCTTCCTGAGTTCAAATCTGGCCTCAGATACGTACTAGCTATGTGACCCTGGACAAATCACTTAACACTCTTTGCCTCAGTTCCTTACAGGTAAAATGAGTGGAGAAGGAAATGGCAAACCACTCCATTGTCTTTGCCAAGAAAACTCCAAATGGGGTTACAGAGAGTCAGACATGACTGAAAAACAACTGAACAGAATTTGTATAATATGTATGTACATATTTTGATACATTTATATATATATGTATACATAGGTGCATATGTGTATAGATGCAGATATGTATATATCTATTTGTGTATATATGTAGGTGAATACATATGTGTGTATCTGCATATCTATATGTATCTATATGAATGTGTGTGTGTGTGTGTGTGTGTATAACAGTCACTTAATCTCTCAGTTCTCTAGGTAATTCTCTTAACTCTAAATTGCAGAGAAGGTGCCAGCTGGCATTGGTAGAATGAATTTCCTCACCTAGAAGTTTCCTATACCAATAAAACCTAAAGTCCAGTCCCTACCCGCATTTAATCTTATGATCCAGAACTCTGAAATTCCTCCCTATGTTCATGATAAACTACTCTTATTTTTTCTTCAGCCTCACTCCTCTTAAGCCTGTTTTTCTTTTCATTTTGATCTCTATGTACTCTATCCCTCCCTGTTCTCCCAGTCTATTATTTTTGCTCTGCTTTCCTGCCCCTCCAATCACAATCTTTACCTCTGCAGTTAACCAATTCAACTATATACACTGTCCTCTCTCCTTGAATCCCTTGCTGGCTTGTCTTAGCGCTGACCACATCTTGCCAAATTTCAACTTCGGGTTATCTCCCACAGACTATGTTCTCTGATTCTATTCCTGCACTGCAGCATGTATGCTGTGGAAAGTCATACAAGTGAAAAGCCCTATATTGTGAAACTAATTAGAATATTAATAATATAGTTCTAATGGTATAGCTATAAACAGGGTGGGTCAACTGGAACTTTTCCCCAGTGCACCACATCTGAAGTACTTCCTCCAAATGAAAACCTTCCTGTCCATTGGCCCTAAAGGGTTCCACCACTCTTACAGGGTCTATTTTTCTTCAGCTGCCTCTTTTTTTGTGGGTTATAGTTCTAGGGTCACAGACAGTATGAGGAGGAGGATTAGAGCCTGACTTTCAGTAGTCTTCCAGACCAATTACATCTGACTATAGTAGACTGTCTCCCGTGTTGCTCCTTCTCTTCCCCACCTCATCCCCAACCTCTACCTGCTACTTTGACCAGGGCCCCAGAAGGCTACTTATGGTTCAGAGTAATAATAGAAAATAACCAGTTTGTTAAAAGTGGAGAGGCGTTAGTTTGTGTTATTTTGTATCATAACCATTTCACTTAAAAGTATATAAAATTTCCCTGGCCATTGCCTCTCTTCCTTTCCTCCTAAATGATTCTAATCCCTGTTCTCCTTCTTCTCCTCCAAATTGTCACCTATCCTGCATTACTATACTTCTTCTCTGCTCTTGGATAACACAATTTCAAACTGATTTTCATACCAATAGATACCTGTTTCTGCCGCCGAGTGATGACAGTTTTGAAGTCTGGCCATGAATCCACTACCACTTCCTTCTGAAAGGGATTTCCACGATTCATGTTCATTACTGCTCCATAAACCTGAGCCGACAAATTCAGAGAAGAAGGAGAAGGTAAATAAGAATCCAATCACTAATGGCTATTCTTCACATGGTATTCTTCACTTCATATCCTACTGAGCAATGATAGCCATTCTACCTACCACCGGTTATCTAACCAGGAGAAAAATGAAAAGGAAATGAATTCTTTTGCTTTCTCTGACCATTTTCTTAGAATCCCACCCCCTTCAAAACAAAACAAAACAAAACAAAACAACAGGTGTCAGATCTACACAATCCTGTATGACTCCACCCAAATTTCAATCAATAGGCAAACATTGAACTCCTTCTATGTTCCAAGTACTAGTCTGGACGTTGAGTATACAAACACACAAACAAAACAAAACAAACAAACAAAAAACCCTGAAGTAGTACCTATCCTCAAGTAATCCACAGTCTATTGTAGGAGACCACATGTTCATATGTAAATATATACAGAATAAATGTAAAATAGTTTAGGGAGGTCACTAGCAGGTAGGGGATGAAGAAAGGCTTCATATAGAAGCTGGTACTTGATATGGCTGTGTCATAAAGTATAATATAGTTATGTCAAACACCTTCACGATAGGCACTTGATACCTAAGACCTAATAAGAACTGTCAAATACAAATACATCTTTATCAACCAGTTGAGACTTTCAAGTAAGGTGGGAACATGGTATAAGCAAAAAAGACCACTAGACCTGTAATGAGGACAGATGTGGGCTCAGTTCCTCCCTCAGACACTTATTTGATGTGTAACACTGGACAAATCATTTAACTTCTCTGAGTTTCAGTTTTCTCATCTGTAAAATGGGGGCAAGAGTACCCACAGGGATTTCTTTGTAGTCATACATCACTGGAAGAATATTGGTGTTAACAGGATGGGTCTTTGTTTGAGGGAGAAAATATGGATACATAAATGGGAAATTTCTCAAGGTGATCCTGCCTGTACTCTTTCTCCTTCTCTTCAGTTTTGGGATGCATCATGGAATATTATGATCTCTGAAGATCTGGAGTTGAATATCACTAAAGGGAAATGGAGAGGCTTGTGATGGGCATGTTCTGGCTGCCCTACAAATGATATATAAGAGAAATGACAGAAAGGAAGTCATCAAAGAAACATGTTACTAGAATAAAAACAATTAATTGGTTACATATGGAGAACAAGAGATGGTTGATAGCAACCTCTGTCCTCCATTTGTATTCACACAGTGTTGAGAACTTATGAAAGGTTCTTAGCCTTTAAGAAGCAGCTCAAGTGCCATCTTCTCCATGAAACCATTCCCAATCCTCCAACTGCTAAGGCCCTCCTTCCTAAACTACTTTTTTTTTTTACTGCTTGGTACATATTTGCATTTATTCATTTTATAATTCACTTGGCAGGTGGATAGAACTTGGAGACAGGAAAACCTAAATTCAAATTCTGCTTCAGACATGTACTGGTTGTGTGACCTTGGGCAAGTTGTTTAACCTCTGTTTGCCTCAATTTTCTCTTCTAAATGGGAATAATAATAGTATCTATCTCACCAAGGTTGTAAGGATCAAAGGTGATAACATGTGTCAAGCACTTTGCAAACCTCAAAACACTATATAAATGCTAGTTATTATTTAGTAATAATTTATGCTTTATTTGTAAATTTACTTTTATATTCTCTCATTTGAATGTAAGAACTTTGGTATTAGGGATTATTTCATCCTTTATACTTGTATCCCTAGTGCCTAGCATAGTATTTGATACATACTATGCATTTAATAAATGTTTATTGAGTGATTTGTTCATTTGTGGGAAAACATGAATGAGAATCACACAGAATACAGGGGTATGTATATACATACAAGTATATGTTTGCAAATATATATCAGATAATATTAGCATTTTCATTGAGGGAGTGTTGAGTAGGGGAAAACCTAAATAAAGTATAGGTGTTTACCAATGAAGGACATAACAAGGTTGTATACTAGTTTGAGCTTTTATAGAATGAATTAAGATCAAGCATAAAGTTATTTTTTGAGGCATTCTACATTTCCAAATAGTCCCTTCGCTAGTGTAGATCCTCTGTGACTTTTGTCAGTGCCATCTCACAAAAATCCAATGGTGGATACATCTAAGACATTAGAGGCCTCTCTTGAAGTCTTTTAACATTTCTTGAATACCAGTGCAGCTGTCCACCTATCTGTCTCTTAACCTTCACTCTTTCACTATCCTTAGCTAACTTCCTTTTCAAACATTTCCAACGACATTGTTTATCCAAGCTTTCACTTTATAAAATTAATGAAAGAGTTCTCTTCTCTGGTTCCCTTTACAACCAAAATGATAACTTCCATTAGGCATTTTCTTTGGGGGTTTCATGGCATTGTGCACAGATAGTTTAGAGGGTAGTTAAGTCAACTTGATTTTGGCTCCTTGGATCACTTTTTTACTCTGGTGTCTGTGGCTTTCCAAGTTGTTCTGTGTTCCTAGAGAATCAAAGCTGTTTGGAAGCAACATAGTACCATGCATAGAGAATGGGGCTGGATCCTGACAGACCCGAGTTTAAGCCCTACCTCTGACACTTAACAAGCTGTGTGATCTTGGGCAAATCACTTAACCTCTCTAGGACTTGATTTCCTCTTCTGTAAAATGAGGGGTTCAGACTAGATGAATGCTGAAGTTCCTTCCAGCTCTACATTTATGAGCCTATGATCTTTCCTTTCATTAATACTCTCGTTAAGTCCATTTGACTGAGGAAGCCTTCCCCAACTTGGAATGATTTTTACTAATAAGCAGGTGATGTGAATCTACTTTAAATTCATGTGATTCTAGTAGATTGGAAATGTTATGTGTGTCAAGTAGAATAATGAACTATGGATACCACAACACTAACTTATATTTTACAAAATCATAAGATCGCTGAGTTGGAAGAAACTCAGAGGGCATTTAGACTAAGGCCTTCCAGAGACGAGAATCCTAAAACAACCCCAACAAGTGAACATCCAGTCTTTACTTGAAGGTATCCAAGTGGTGAGGTACTCTTTACCATTGTGATAAATCAATACATTGAATTCTTTGACAACTGTACTTTGTTATTAAGTTTTTCCTTATATGGAACTAAAAACTTTTTCCTTGTAAGTTCTTTCCTTCAGTTGAAGAAGAAGAAGAAGAAGAAGAAGAAGAAGAAGAAGAAGAAGAAGAAGAAGAAGAAGTAGTAGTAGTAGTAGTTTTAGCAGTTTTCTACTATTTAACATAGTTTTCTTTCTGTTCCAAATGATGAATTAAGAGTTCTGAAGTTAAAAATGTAACACTTCTTTCAAAACTCAGGTTGAGACCAAAAAAGAAAAAAAGTGACTGGCCTCAGGATTAAAAGAGAAAATTTTAAAGTCTGTGGGGAGACACGTTTCAGTTACAATCATTATTTAAACATTAAGTATTTTTTTTGGGGGGGGTTGGCAAATAAAGAAACTAGAGGAATAAAGAGTTATAGAAGCATGATTAAGAATTAACTATAGTTACACAACTATTTAAGTTACTAGCTATACTAATTATTAAATACTTTTTTTTGTTGCTGTTGTTCAGTCATTCAAGTCGTGTCAGACTCTGTCACCCCATTTGGGGTTTTCTTGGCAAAAATACTGGAGTTGTTTGTCATTTCCTCTTTCACAGATGAGGAAACCGAGGCAAACAGGGTTAAGTGAATTGCCCAGTCGCACAGCTAGTAAGTGTCTGGGGCAAGATTTGTACTTAGGAAAATGAGTCTTCCTGACTCCAGGTCCAGAACTTTATCCTCTGTACCACTGATCTGCCCACTAAATATTTACCTAACCTATAGGCTCCCTGAGAGCAGGAACTATGGTTTATCTAAACTTTCCTCTCCTAGCAACTAACATCGTGCTCTTAAATGTTTAATGATTTTCCTTAATAAATGTTTGTTTTTATTAGTTAATCAGTTAAACATATTAGAACCACAGCAAGAGTATTTGACAAAATGAGGACAGGAGAAATCATGCTATATATCTATATGTCTATAAAATAGTATTTATTGAGAGGCAACATGGCATAACCTGGATTCAAGACCTACCTGTGAAACATACCAGAAAAGTGACCCTGGGAAAATTACTTGACCTCTTAGTATTCTAGACTCTCTAAGATTGTAAGTTATAGAGTAGGTACCAACTTGTACTGGTAAAAGTTTCCTCACTTGGGAGCTGCCTATACCAGTGAGATCATAAGCACAGTCTCTATTCTACTAATAGTAATATACAAAGGTGGCCATTTAATCAACATTTATACAATTTTATCAATTATGTTTTTGCTAGAAAATGCATATGTAACTAGGTCAAATGATAAATGCTCTGAAAGATAATTTTTGGAGTAGGTTTGTCTTCTGGGCCATTGTCATCCTGTTGTAACTAGCCAAATTATACATATGGTGGCAAGAAAACTAGCAAGACTTGAAGACTCAAAACTATTTTAATCATAGCAAATATCATGTATGCATTATGTAATTGGACTCTCATGAACTTGTGTGTAATCAAGGCAGAGAGCATCATTTTCAGATGAAGAAACTGAGGCCGAGAGATGCTAAATAACTTGCATATAGTCATGCAGCAATATGTTCTCACAGGCATCTGGCATTGTTACCTCTTACTAAAAACAAACAAACAAACAAACAAACACAAACAAACAAAAAACCTAGGTATATAGTAGTACCTTGAGTGATTCAGGAAAGTTACTCTTCAGCATTTGCTCTAATATATGAAGTTTGGTGGAACAATTGAGCAGTATCATCTTCTCTAGAACTATTAGGAACAAAATAGCGTCTAATAAAAGACAAAAACAAAAACATGAATGTTTAATTTCAGATTTTGACTTGAACTTAATAGTATTTTATTTTTTCTCAATTATATGTAAAGATATTGTCTAGCATTCATTTTTACAAAATTTGGACTTATTTTTTTCTTTCCTCCTTCTTCTCCCTTCTTCCTAAAATGTTAAGCAATTTGATATGTTACATATGTGCAGTTACATATGTAAAACATACTTCCAAATTAGTCACAGCTGTGAAAGAAGAAAGAGACAAAAAGGAAAAAAAGCCACCAAAAAAATGAAAATAGTATGCTTCAATCTGCATTTGGAATCTATCAGTTCTTCCTTTGGATGTGAATAGCATTTTCCATCATTAGTCCTTTGTAATTGTCTTGGATCATTGTGTTGCTGAGAAAAGCTAAGTTGATCATCACAATATGTTGCTGTTACTGTGTACAATGGTTTCCTGCTTCTGCTCATTTCACTTTGTATTAGTTCACAAAGTTCTTTCCAGGTTTTTCTGAAATCTGCCTGCTCGTGATTTCTTATTACATAATAGTATTCCATTATAATCATATACCACAACTTGTTCAGCCATTCCCCAAATGATGGGCATCCTCTCAATTTCCAATTTTTGACATTACATAAAGAACTGCTATAAATACTTTTGTACATATAGGTCATTTCCTCTTTTTTTATGATCTCTTTGTGATACAGACCTAGTAGGTATCACAGGGTAGGCATAGGGGTTGTCTTCTGGGCATAGTTCCAAATTGCTCTCCAGAATGGTTGGATCAGTGCGTTGGTGTTCCATTTTCCTCACATCCTCTCTTATATTTATCATGTTCCTTTTTTGTCATATTAGCCAATCTGATAGGTGTGAGTTGTTTTAATGTGCATTTCTCTAATCATAAATGATTTAGAGCATTTCTTTGTATGAGAAATTATTATTATTATATTATTCATATGATAACAGCTAGCTTTACTTTCTTCACCTGAAAATTGTCTGTTCATATCCCTTGACCATTTATCTTTTGGTGAATGGCTTTTATTCTTACAAATTTGATTCAGTTCTCTATGTATTTGAGAAATGAAGCCTTTATCAGAGACACTTGCTGTAAAGATTGTTTCCCAGATTTCTGCTTTCCTTTTAATCTTGATTGCATTGGTTTTCTTTGTGCAAAAACTTTAATTTAATATAATCAAAATGATCTATTTAACATTTTATAGTGCTCTTTATCTTTTGCTTGGTCATAAATTCTTTCCTTTTCCATAGATCTAACAGGTAAACTATTCCTTGCTTTTCTAATTTGCTTATGGTATCACCATTTATGTCTAAATCATGTCCCCATTTTTACCTTATCTAGGTATATGGTATAAAATGTTGGTCTATACCTAGTTCATGCCATATTGTTTTCCAGTTTTCCCAGCAGTTTTTGTTAAATAGTGAGTTTTTTTTCCTGGAGGTTGTGGTCTTTGGGTTTATCAAACACTAGGTTACTATGGCCATTTACTACTGTGTCTTGTGTACCTAATTTATTCCACTAATCTACCACTCCATTTCTTAGCTAGTACCAGATAGTTTTGATAATTGCTGCTTTATAATATAGTTTGAGATCTGGTATGACTATGCCACCTTCCTTTACATTTTTCCCCATTAATTCCTTTGATATTCTTGACCTTTTGTTCTTCCAGATGAATTTTATTATTATTTTTTTCTAGCTCTATAAAATAAGTTTTAGGTAGTTTGATTGGTATGGCACTGAATAAGCAAATTAGTTTAAGCATAATTGTCATTTTTGTCATATTGGTTCAGACTATCCATGAGGGATTCATATTTTCCCAATTTTTTAGATCTGACTTTGTCTAAAAAGTGTTTTGTAATTGTGTTCATATAGTTCCTGGGTTTGTCTTGGAAGGTAGATGCTTGAGAATTTTATATTAATTATAACTATTTTAAATGGAATTTATCTCTAGCTGATGGCCTTTGTCATATATAGAAATGTTGATGATTTATGTGGGTTTATTTTATATTCTGGAACTTTGCTCAAGTTGTAATTATTTCAAATAGTTTTTCAGTTGATTCTCTAGGATTTTCTAAGTATAATCACCTGCAAAGAGTGATAGTTTTATTTTCTCATTGCCTATTCTTTTAATTTCTTTTTTAATTCTTTAATTTCTTTTTCTTCTCTTACTGCTATAGCTAACGTTTCTAGTACAGTATTATATAATAGAGGTGATAATGGGCATTCTTGCCTTATCCCTGATCTTACTGGGAAGGCTTCTAGCTTATTACCATTACAGATAATGCTTGTTGATGATTTTAGATAAATATTATTTTGGGTTATCATTTCAAGGAATGTTCCCTTTATTCTTATGCTCTCTAGAGTTTTTTATAGGATTGGGGGCCATATTTTGTCAAAAACTTTTTCCACATACATTGAAATAATTATATGATTTCTGTTGGTTTTGCTATTGATAAGGTCAATTATGCTGATAGTTTTCTCAATATTGAACCAACTCTGCATTCCTGGTATAAATCCCACCTAGTCATAGTGTGTTATCCTTCTGACATATTGCTGTAATCTCTTTGCTAGTATTTTATTTAAAATTTTTGCATCTATATTCATTAGGAAAATTGATCTATAGTTTTCTTTCTCTATTTTGACTCTTCCTGGTTTAGGTATCAGTACCATATCTGTTCCACAAAAGGAGTTTTGTAGGACTCCTTTTTCACATATTTTTTCCAAATAGTTATATATTATTGGAATTAATTGTTCTTTAAACATTTGGTAGAATTCACTTGTGATCCCATCTGGCCCTGGGGATTTTTTTCTTACAGAGTTCATTAATGGCTTGTTCAATTTCTTTTTCTCAGATGAGGTTATTTAAACATTCTCTTTCCTCATCTGTTAATCTGGGTAATTTGAATTTTCATAAATATTCATCAATTTTGCTCAGATTATCAAATTTATTGGCATATGTTTGGCCAAAATATTCCCAAATGATTGCTTTAACTTCTTCTTCATTGGTAGTGATTTTACCCTTTTCATTTTTGATCCTGGATATTTAGTTTTCTTCTTTCTTTGTTTTTTTTAAATCAAATTAACCAATGGCTTATCTATCTTAATGGGTTTTTTTTCATGAAACCAGATCCTAGTTTTATTTATTAGCTCAATAGTTTTCTTACTTTCAATTTTATTAATCTCACCTTTGGTTTTTAGGATTTCCAATTTTGGTGCTTAATTGGGGATTTTTAATTTGTTCTTTTTCTAGTTTTTTAGTTGCTTGCTTAATTTGTCAATCTGCTCTTTCTCTATTTTGTTGATGTAAGAATATAGAGAAATGCATTTCACCTAAGTACTTCTTTGGCTACATCCCATAAACTTTGGTACAGGGGTGGGGAATCTTCATGTTGGATAGCATTAAGATTTAGTTGTAATCAAATAAGGCCACATTCAAGAAACTTCAATTAGATATACTTTAAAATGTACATTATTTTGTAAAAATCTAACTACTATGTACTTAATAATTTCAAAAAATGAAAACTATTTATTATTTTTAAAATTAACTAACTTTTTAATGACTTTGTTGCATCTGCTTTTTGTTGGACAGCACTTGAATTTTTGGTTGCAGCATGAAGATCCTCAGTTTCAGTCGATCCTCTAAATGTGTATCAGTCATTTGTGACCTTAAGGGCATCTTGCTTTGGGTTGGGTAGCAGAATGCAGATTCTCAGCAATAAGTGGTTGAAAAACAGGAAAGCATTTTTTGGGCATGTTGCTGAAAGCATGGGTATTCTACTGCATTTTCCTATATTTCAATTGGATCTTTCTTAGCATCAAGCAATGACTTTAAAATGTCATCTACTGAGAGCTCAATCAATTCCATTTGTAGTTCTTTAGGTGCCTTAGTGATATCAGCTAGGTGAGGGTGAAATGCTAATTTGAATGTGATGTCATGATTCTTAAAGTCAGTGAACCTTTCATTGTATTCTCCAATTAATTAAGTCTATAACAGCTGCATATTCTTCAAATGATTTGCATATATCATCCTGATCATCAATGACCTTTGCTAACTGGGGAAAATGTTCATCTGAAATTTCCTTTTGAAGAAGACACGTTTTGAAAAAAGATAGCTTTTTTCAAAATACTTGGATTTTTTGCAACATATAATATATAGACTTAGTTTTACCTTGCAAAGAAATATTCAGGTTGTTTTGACTTGACATGATGTCACATAGAAATGTAGCATTCCTATAGAAATCTTCTTTCAATAATCCACATTGCTAATTCTGTTCTTCATAAAATTTAGCTATCTGTTCTCACAGAGATAAATTTTGGCTAACACCTGTCCCTGTGATAGCTAATGCATTTTAGAATGATATGGCAAATTCATACTGAATACCTCATCATTAAACTTAATATGTTACGAAACTGACAATGCTGTGTTACATTTGTAAAAATACAGTCAACAATACCTACAACTTGTTGAAAAATGTCACTTAAAATAGTAGCCTTAACACAGTGATTTTGCTGATGCAAGATATGATGAAAAGAAATGAGTATCTAGATCTGTTAATTTTGTTTTTTTATCTGTGCAATAAACCTTTCATATAAATTTAGTCCAACTTAACATTTATCTTGAAAGTTATTGAAGATATCTATTCCCCACATTCTGTTCCCAAGAGTGTCCAAAGCAAGTAACTCTTCACAGCAAAGAAAATCTTCTGTTATGACTCGAATGAAGTATAAAACCTGTGCCAAGTGAGTAGTATCAGTTGATTCATCCAAAGCAATTGAATAATATGTATTTTTCTTTTGAAGTATTGCATGAAGTTGTTCTGTTAAGTTGAAGGCTAATTCATGTGGTTATGGTTTTCCTTGAAACAGGCAGTTGTTTGTACTTTGAAATGTTATCAGGGTCTAAGCATTCTACAACTTTGACAATGCATGCTTTCACAATTTCTACATCACTAAAAGGCTTCTCTTTTCCCCCTGAATAAATAATCTACTTCATAAGTTGCTTCAGAGGCATTATTTCCAGGTCTTATTGCTGCTTGAAAGAATTGTCTTTGCTTCGCTTTTCATCTTTTAATTTCTATGGTACAACCTTTCATGCTGCTCCTTCTAATTTAAAATATTTGTGGTCCTTCTGAGTGTTATAATGCTTATGAGCATTAAATCTTTTTATATTGATATTGCAGTATCACAAAGCAAACAAATCGTCTTATCTTTAGCAGAAACAAGATAATATTGCAATTCCCAATTCTCATTAAAAAGATATCTGTTTTCTTCCTTCAGCATTCTCTTGGTCTTCTTTGATATGATGGGCTGTTAAGCAGACAGAATTGAAAAATATTGTCGAGCTGTGCAAATATTCATAAGTTGCACTTCAAATAGAAACACAGTGCACCATTGTCAAAAGCTAGTAACAGACTGGTGTACTTAACTCCCATAAACTCTCACCAGCCAGCCTCATGTGGTAGTGGTGCCAGTAAGGTGGGGGAATTTAGAACCAAATCACGAATGAGGTAGCCGTCAATTTAGTCCTTATAGATTACCAATATTCTAATTGCACCAGTCAATCTGGGAGGATTATTTCATTGAAAAAGTTTCATTGAAACTTTTTTTATTTTTTGGTATTTTAAATATATTCATTTAAAAAATAAAATAAAAATATAAAAGACAAACAGAACTTAGTATTATGATTAATTATTAATGTTATTAATATTATATTTATATTTTATATTATTATTAATATATTATTAATGAAAATAAAAGTATTTATTCTGTGAAATTTGGATTTGGCCAAAAGACACACTTAAAGACCTAGAAGGCCACATGTGGCCTTAAGGCCCTAGGTTCCCCACCCCTGTTTTGGCATGTTGTCTCATTGTTGTCATTCTCTTTAATGAAATTATTGATTGTTTCTATGATTTGTTCTTTGACCCACTTATTCTTTAGGATTATTTACTTTCCAATTAATTTTAATCTATCTTTCCATTGCCCTTGTTGAATGTAATTTTAGTGCATTATGATCTGATAAGGATGCATTTAATATTTATGCCTTTTTGCACTTGATTTTGAGGATTTTATGCCCTAATACATGGTAAATTTTTGTGTAGGTGCCATATACTGCTGAGAAAAATGTATATTCTTTTCTATTTCCATTCAATTTTCTCCAAAGGTCTATCATATCTAACTTTTCCACGATTCTATTTACCTCTTTAATGCTTAGGCATGTGGAGGGTCCCAGTATTGTGCTGTATGCTGATGTAAGTGGGTGGGTCCCTGTACTGGCTCATGCCTATTTGCCTGGCGCTACACTGAAACATGTAGCAGTCTCTGTACTGGCATCTGCTCATTCTCCTTGATATGCTGAGGCACTTGGGGGGTTCCAGCACTGATATTTACCTGTTGCCTAGCTATGCTGAGGCACATTCTCCCCTGAAACAAATGGGACCCAAATTCTTTTGTGGTGAGGGGTGAAGGTCTTGGTTTCTGAAACTGCTTCCTGCTGGCAAGGAGCATGGAGCTGTCCCTGTCTCAAGGGGGCCCCAAAGAGGAGGTTGATTGGAACCAAGCACAGGCTGCATCCAGGGGATGAGGGGGGCACATTGGCTGGTACCCCCTGTTTACTACCAACTGTAGATGAATGGTCTGTAGTCTAGAAGACACAAATCTGACAGAAAAGACTGCAGAGCCCAGATAAAGGGAAAAGTAATAGTGTAAGAGCCCCTTTAAAATAATTTACATTAACCAGCAAGATTATCTGATCTTGTTGCTTTTTCAAAAGTTTAAGCAACACTTTTGCAGGTAGAAGTTTTCTGCCCAGGTTCATTAGTTACACAAATGAATTTGCCAGAGACTGACTTTCACTTCAATCATCAGTGAAATTATCCATACCCAGAGAAGGAACTATGAAGTCTGAATGCAGATGGAAGCATATTATTTGCTGTCGTTTTCTTTTGTTGATTTGTTTTATTGCTTCATTCTCATGGCTCCTCCCATTAATTCTAATTGTTCTTTACATCATGACTAATGGGAAAATATGCTTAATATGAATGTATATGTATAGCCTATATCAGATCATACGCCATCGGGGGGGGAAGAAATGAGAGGGGGAGAAAATTTAAAACTCAAAATCCTATGGAAATGAATGCTGAAAACTAAGAATAAATAAATTTTTTAAAAATATCACTGAAATTCTCCTCCTCAAACCAAAATGAAGATGTTTCTGCTTTAAGTTTAGTTGTTTGGGGGTATTGAATGACTACACATTAAGGTTGAAGTAGCAAGATCTCACACACTTGCATTGATCTTTTACTGACCACTTGTTCTGATTATAGAAATTTACTATAAAAGGATAAAGCAGGGACTAGGTTTAGGGCTCAAATGGGACAGGATAAAACATCCTTAGCTCTGTTTGGATTTAGATAATTCAGTTTTCCAACCATGCAGTATCAAATCCACCTCATTGCCAGACTCATGGAAATAGCCAGGTGAGTAACATTTGTTTTCAAAGGAACATAATGGGGAAATTGAGCCGGGAGGATCCCATCTTAGACTGAGGCTAAAATTGTCCTCTCAGCTTTTCCCAATGCAGATTTCCCACTAGAATCACATTTTCTCTGAGTAGCCTGTGGCAACTCTCTCAGAGATGGTGGATTACTGATTATTATGATCCACCAGACAACTCAAAAATAAAATCATTTATGGTCGAATGAGCTTTTACCTCAAACAACAAGTTTCACTAATCACAGCTTAGGAAAAACTTTTCCAGGATTTACATCTCAAATTTAAATTTGTCCTGGTGTAAAAAACCAGTCATTAGAGATTATTTTTATATACTTGCAAATTCTCAGCAAACCATAACCCAAACAAGCTTTCTGGCGAGTTTATACATTAAAACAATAACCAACAATAGCCAAATTATTTTAGCTGTAACCAAATTATGAAAGGTTGCTTGACATAAGTGGTATAAAAATTTACCAATCTGAAACTTATGCCAATCAGGTGGCTTCAATTTTGTTAAATGCATTTCCAAATTACTTTACACAGAGAATCAACACCTCATCATTAACAGTTAAAACTACAACTTTAAAAGAGTGTGCTCACCCAAGTTCGGAGGCTAGCTTCTTTACCTTGACCCATCCCCTTCTCTCTCTCCCCACAGTTGCTGGGAGTTGAGGTAGGGGTAGGGGACAGTGAGCAGGATATGCTGCACCTGGGTGATGCTTCCAGGCAAAGGTTGCCCCAGGGCCCAAGGCCATTGCCAGTGGGGCCCATAGGTAGAAGATGGCAAATTCAAACAATGCCCCTTTTACTGGAGTGGGACAGACCTTTCCTGCTGCCCTTACCAGCTGGAAGATTGTCTTACTTTGTCTTTTTGCTGGCTCTGCTGTTCCAGGGTCCATTTTAGGGTTCTATTTTATAGTTTGAAAGTGAATGTGGGAGAATTAAGGTAATTTCCTGCTTACTGTAACATATTGGCTCTTGGAAATCTGATCTCCAGATTTTGACATTTTAAGCAAATTTTTGCATCTCCCACTCCCACTCTCATTTTTGTACTGATTCCTTTTTTTTTTTAATGTCACTCTTGCCTCTCATCTCCTTCCTCTCCACCCAACATGCACTATCAAACCTTTCACAGTAACAAAGGTAGCAAAATTAACTGGCAAAGTAACCATATGAAAAACGTATGTAACATTCCTCAATTGTAGTCCCCTACCTCGCTGCCAAGAGGAGGTTTTCATCCATTCTTTTCTTGGAAGGAAATTATTCATTATAAGTAATCTGATTTAATCTGCCAATTAGTGATGACTTCATTTGCACCACTGTAGTCATTATGTACATTTTTCTTTTGGTTCTATTATCTTTATATTTCATCATTTCCTACAAGACTCCCCATGCATCACTAAATGCCTAGTATTTATTTCTTATGACCTAATAATGTAGTTCCGGGATCAATTAATCAATCAACAAACATATAGAAAGCACCTAACATATTGGCCAGGGACAGAACTAGGTGACAGAGATAAAAAAAAAAAAAGATAATCATTCCCTGAGCTTTGGGGATTTACCTTCTCTTTGGAAAATCAGTTTGCATACATGTAAGTTGGAACAAAATACATACAAAGCAAATAAAAGCTAATTCCAGAATTAGCACAGCATTTGCTGCTGGGGGAGGGGCAGTCTGGAAAGGTCTCACGTATCAGGCAGCACTTGAGCTGACCAGGAGCCAGTGAAACCTGAAGAAGGCAGAGATCTGACAAATCAGCTTGGCACATTTGGTTATATGGAGAGTTCAGGAAAGACTAAAGATGGTGTGAGGGATGGCCACAAAAGTGGCTTTGCAAGCCAAATGTGCAAAAGAAAAAACCTGGGTGCTTTTTCTTGTAAACAGTCCTCACTTAATTAATTTTTGAAGTAGTGTTTATTAATCTTAGTGTACGATTACTGGCCTTTTTCATTTATCTGTAATTTACATTAAGAGATTTACAAATCAGAAATCATCTTGGTACCAATATTTAGAAGCCAGCCATGATTTTTAAGGACAATCTATGCCCAACACATCTGTGCACGCCAGGGTCAGTCTGACATTACTCTTAATAACCTTCCTCATTCTCTCAACCAGCACATCTGCCACTAATTCAAAGGAATTCTTAATTTGTTTCTTTCTAGAAAGAGGAAAAAAAGGTAATAACTTTTGTGAATTGGGCTTTAACTTTTTATACCTAACATGTCTTGTTGCCTTTAGAGTTACCTCAAAGGAGGACTTTTTTTTTCATTTTGAAGGACTTCTTATAAGACTTTTATTGGTACAGCTCTGGGGTACTATTCAATTGTTTGAAAATTGGGCCCAGTCAGAGATGGCAAGTCCCTAGGCAGCTGTGGCAACCCCACAGTTCTGTGGTTTCATGTTAATTACCATAAAGTTACTGTGTAATTAGTGCCACTTAATGTCTGTTACCAAAAAAAAGTATCTATCCTCCCCCAAAAAAGATTTAAAATTAAAATTAGATTAAAATAATTAATTTTTTAAAAAGATTTAAAATTACAAAAGATTTGGGATTGTACAAGGCAGAGGCGAAGAGAAAGTATATTCCAGGTTCAAGTGAACAAGTTGGGCAAAAGCACAAAAATGGGAGGCGGAATGCCATGTATACAGGAAGACATGAAGGACAGCTAGGCTCCACCTTAGAGTACACAAAGGGGAGTATATATAGGCTGCAAAGGCTAGACACACAGGGGTGGAGAACTTGCAGCCTCAAGGCCACATGTGACCTTTTAGGTCCTTGGATGCAGCCTTTTGATTGAGTCCAAGTTTTACAGAACAAATCCTTTTACTATGGGAATTTGTTTGGGAAGTCTGGATTCAGTCAAAGGGCCACACTTGAGGACCTAGAGGGCCACATGTGGCCTCAGGGCTGCAGGTTCCGCACCCTGGCTACAGCCAGTTTGTGGAGCGCTTTAAATGTCAGAGATTATATTTTATTTGAAAGGCAATAGAGAGTCACTGGAAAGGAGAGACTAGAGGCAGGGACATAAATTTGGAGGTTATAATAGTTTAGACAGAGTTTGATGAGGACCTGAAGCTGGGGAGTTAACTTTGTGAGTGAAGAGTAGGGTATGGATGTGAGAAACATCATGGAGTTAGAATCAATAAAACTTGCCAGTTGAGAGGACATGATTGATAAGAGAGGGAAAAATTGAAGATAGTGACTCTGAGCTTATAAACAAGGATGATTAGAAGGATGATGACGATACCCTTCACAGAAATAAAGAAGTAAGAAAGAAGGGTGAGTTTGGAGGCAAAGATTATTAGTTCTGTGTTGGACAAGTTGATTCTAATATGATTAATGGAGTCAATTTAGATGTAGCAATAGGTGGATATGGGATTAGAAGTAAAGAGAGTAGGGCTGAATGTATAGATCTGAGAGTCATCTAGGCAAGGGGGCAATTTAGTTTTGGTGATGAGATCACCAGGAGAAAGAGTTTAGAGAGAGAAGAGGACATATTCCATACTTTGTTCAGCCTTTCCTCAATCAGGGATAACCCATTCTGTTTCCATTATTTTACTTCATTTATTTTATTTTTATTGCTGTTGTTGTTTTACTTTGTTTTTAGCTACCAAGGGCATTTTCAGTGGCTTCCCCCCCCCCCCTGGAGGCAATCAGGGGTTACGTAACTTGCCCAGAGTCACACAGCTAGTAAGTGTATGGCTATTTTTATTTTTATTTCACAGATATAAGAACTTTCATTCTGTTATTGTTGTGCCTGAAGGATATGGCTAGTAGTAGGATTGTTGGGTAAAATGGTATGAACAATTTAATTCTATATTTTTTTAAACATCTTTCTCTAGACAACAGAGAATTAATTACGCCATTCGTTTGATTGGCATCCACATATAGTCTACCCTGGCTTCATTTTCCTGT
This sequence comes from Phascolarctos cinereus, assembly GCF_003287225.1. Lineage (NCBI taxonomy): Eukaryota > Metazoa > Chordata > Mammalia > Diprotodontia > Phascolarctidae > Phascolarctos > Phascolarctos cinereus. The sequence goes on from NW_027555958.1 coordinate 221,816,569, forward strand.
CTCATTCCCTACCATGTGAATGTATAATATACAATGTTGAATGTATAATACTTTGACAATTCTCTTACTTTTATTCTCCTGAATATGATTTTTCTTTACAATATGAACATGAATATCCAATATTCTATTTCCTCCAACTTTAACAGTTGTCTTTGTAGTGAAGGTACATAGAGATGCAAAGCTTCTGCCAGAATCAAAATCAACAAAGAGTAATTTAGGGAGAGCAAAATACTATGAAATAGCATTCACTTGAGTTTAAAAAACAAACAAACAAATAATACCTATCAGTTCAATTGTTATTTCTTCAACAGGAGTGTTGTCTTGGTTTGAAGAATTTGAAAAGGGATAAGAGAGAGAGAGTGTGTGTGTATGTGTGTTTGTGGGTGTGGGTGTGACCTCAAGGCCGTCTTGCTCAAGATACAAGTATAGAATCTCTGCTACCAGATAACTAGTCATTCAGTCTGTACTTGAAGGTTTCTGATGAAGAACCTTCTAGGGAAAAATATTTCTCTAGACAACCCATTCTTCTCTTGACTGTCACCTGCATTTTTTTTTGTATATTGTCTTGTTGCAATTTTCTTTGATGAAATCATCTATTGTTTCTAAGTTATTCTCTGACTCACCAATTATTTAGAATTAAGCAATTTAGTCTTTGTTTAGTTTAAATCCTTTAGCATCACATTGTTGTTTATAATTTTTACAGTGTTGTGGTCAGTAAAAAGGTGTTTAATATTTCTGCTTTTCTGCTTTTGTTTATGGTATTTTTTGTTTTTTGTTTTTTTACCTGCAACCTGCTCACTTTTGGCAAAGTTGTTTTACACACCTGGGAATATCTATACTCCTTTCTATGTCAATTCAATAATTGCCAAAGTGCTACCATATCTTATAATAAAAATTTTAAAATGATACATTAGAATATTAGAATAAATAATTCATGTAACACAATAAAATTTCCATTTATATATATATATGTATACAATAATATAGCTTTGATATTATTTTAGTGTTTGTCACTTTTAAGAACAGTGTAATTTCCTTCTTTTAATAATGTCTATTTTTACCGTTGTTTTTTTCTGATATAGTGATTACTAAGTTTACTTTTTTGAATTGACCTAAAGCTCAATAAATTCTCTTCTAGCTCCTACTACCAAAAGTACTGCTATAAACATTTTGGCATATATACGAACTTTCTTTTCTTGTTGACCTCCTTAGTGTATGTGTCTATTAATACAGTCTGTGTGTATAGACATTTTAGTCTTTCTTTTTTTAAAATTGCAGATTGTGTAGGATGGCTTAATTTTAAATAGCTTTCCGGAATGGATGGAGTAATCTACAGCTGCACTAAGAGCAAATTAGTGTGCCCTTCTTTCCACAGACCCTCCAATATGAACTATCCTCATCTTTTATTATTTTTGCTAATTCATTGTATTTAAGACGAAGCCTCAGAGTTGTTATGATTTGCATTTCTCTCATTAAATCGGCTTCTTTTAATGCACTATAAGATCTTACTGCTTTTTAGGATGCCACATCAGAATACTGACTCATATTGAGTAAACAAAAAATTCCAATTCTTTTCAGACAAACTTTTGTCTAATTATGTTTCCTTTTTTTAATATTTGTGAATGAGATTTTTTCTAAACCCTGTACAACTTTATATTAATCCCTCTTAAATTAGATTTGTCCTAATGCTCTAGCCTTTTTGAGATCTTTTTGGATTGAATCTATTATCTAATGTACTAGCTTTCTGTCCTAATTTTGTGTCATGTCCAAATTTGATAAGAATGCCATGTATGACTGTATTCAAGTAATTGATAAATTGATTAAAAAAAAAGTATTGATTAACACAAGGCCACAAATCCCTGTGACATAGCACTAGAAAGTTCTTTCCAAGTTAACCTCAAATCATTGATGACTATTTTTATAGTCTAGTTTCCAATTATTTGTTTTCTTTTTTAAAGGCAATTTTGGTTAAGTGACTTGCCCAGGGTCACACAGCTAGTAAGTGTCAAGTGTTTGGTCTGAGGCCAGATTTAAACTCAGGTCTTCCTGGCTTCAGGGCCAGTGCTTTATCTACCACCCCACCTAGCTGCCCTTTCCAATTATTTCTGAACTCATGTAAATAAACTGTTCTCTAGCCCAAATCTATCTCATATACAAGAAAAGCATGACAGGATTTGTCGAATATTTGAATGATAGGCGACTATATTGCATCCCCACAATCTATCTGCCAAAAAAGGAAATAAAATGAATTTCACAGAACTTGTTTGGATGATGCCATGCTACTACTTTGTTCTCAATGTTTCCTTTTCTAGATGATTACTATCTGTTCCTTTACATTCTGGAATTTTGACAGGATTGAAAATTGGGTTTATTGACCTTTGTAGTTTGTAGGGCCTTCTGTCTTCTATTTGTACTTTTTAAATTATTTTCAGTTCCAAATTATCTTCCTTCTTCTACCCTATCCTCTACTCACTGAGAAGGGAAAAAAAATTGATATCCATTATGGATATGAAGTCATGCAAAACAAATTTCTATGTTAGTCTTGTTGCAGAAAATAAAAACAAGACAAAGAAAGAGAGCAAAAAAAAGTTTCAATCTGTACTCTGAATCCATCAGTTCCCTATCTAGGTAGCACTTTTTGCCATGAGTCCTTTGGAATTGTTATAGATCATTGTATTGGTCAGAGTTGCTAAATCTTTCATGGTTGATTATCTTTACAATATGCTGTTACTGTGTACATTGTTTTCTTAATTCTGTTCACTTTGCATCAGTTCATATAAGTCTTCTCAAGTTTTTATGACACTATCCCCTTCGTCACTTATTATAGATCATCAATAATATTACATCATAATCATATACCACAACTTGTTTAGCCATTCCCTGATTGATAGTATCCTCTTAGTTTCAAATTCTGTCACCACAAAAAAAAAAGCTGCTATAAATACTTTTTGTACATATGAGTCCTTTTCTTTTTTCCTTGATCTCTTGGGAGTATAGACCTGGTAGTGGTATTGTTGGGTCAAAGGGTATGCATAGTTTTATATACCTTTAGGCATAGTTTTAAATTGTTCTCCAGAATAGTTGGACTAGTTTGGAGTTCCACCAATAGTGTACCTATTTTCCCATATCCTCTGCAACACTTCTCATTTTTCTGTCCTCTTAGTCAATCTGATAGGTGTGGAGTAGAACCTCACAGTTATTTATTTTAATTTGCATTTCTCTAATTAATTTGCATTTTTTTTCATATGACTGGTGATAGCTTTGATTTCTTCTGAAAAACTATTTGTTCCTATCCCTTTGACCATTTATCAGTTGGGGAATGATTTTTCCATTTATAAATTTGTCTCAGTTCCCCATATATTTGAGAAATGAGAACTTTATCAAGGAAATTCTATAAATTATTTTCCTGTTTTTTCTTCTAATTTTGGCTGCATTGGTTTTGTTTGTGCAAAAACATTTTAATTTTATGTAATCAAAATTGTCCATTTTACTTTCTATGAACCTCTCTGTCTCTTGTTTGGTTATGAACTCTTTCCCTATCCATAATGACAGATAATTTTTCCCAATGCTCCTCTAATTTGCCTATATTACCCTTTATGTCTAAATCATGTATCCACTTTGGTGGATCTTGGTTTGAGATGTTAATCTATGCCTAGTTTCTTCCAGACTATTTTCCAATCTTCCCATCAGTTTTTGTCAAAAAATTAGTTCTTGTTCTAGTAGCTAGGATCTTTGGGTGTATCAAACACAAGGTTACTATGCTCAATTGCTTCTGTATCTATTCTAATCTACTCCATTGATCAACCACTCTATCTCTTGTTCAATATCAAATTGCTTGATGATTGCTACTTTGTAGTATAGTTCAAGAACTAGTACTGCTAGACCTCTTTATTTCACATTTTTCATTGATTCCCTTGATTTTCTTGACCTTTTTGTTCTTTCAGACGAATTTATTATTTTTTTAGCTCTCTAAAGCTTTCTTCTGTTAAAAAAATAAAAACCAACAACAAAAATATAACATCATTTCTTCAAATCTAGTTTTATGGCAGTTCTTCCATTACCAATGACCTTGCAAAGATCACTAGTGACATCTGGCGTACTGTTAAGTACCCTGGTTTGTAGTTTATTTGGGCCAGGCTACTTTATTTGGGCCAGGCTAGATAAGTGCTTTCTTACTACATACTAATTTATCTTGGGCTTCATCTCTCTACTAGCCCTTTTTTCTGGCCTTTTGAGTACAAAAATTGTATCCAAAAAAGAAAAAAAGAAAAGCAAATTAAGAGTTGAATAGTTCTGCATACTCTGTCATCCATTATCTTCAATATCACTTAAAAACAAACAAACAAAGAACCTTCTTTTTCTTGGCCTTAACTTTCCTTTCCTAACTTTGGCTCATTCTGTTCCAGTTTTTGTTTGTTTGTTTGTTTGTTTGTTTGTTTGTTTTTGGAGGGGGGGCTCGTCACTGTTAGCATGTAAATAAATTGAGAAAGAGGAGAATATTGTTCTTTCTGCACAGCACACATACCATTACGTTCTTAGTAAGAATCATACGGTTTTCACTTGACATAATTTCAATTATTTTGAGTGGATTAATGTGACTTATTGAGTTTCGTGTTCAGATGGTGATTTTTCCTTAAGATAGTATTTTTTGCAAATCTACTCTAATTTTATTTTATTTTTTTTAAAGACCAACCAAAGAAGAAAAACAAGATATATTGTTTTGTGTGGAAATTTTCACCTCATAGAAGGGAACAGGATTTCTGACACATTTAAGAATGTCATCATGAATGATATTAACAAATTACAATGACAATTCCAAGTTGACTTGGAAGGATATGCCTTTTCCTCCAAATCTGAGCAACCACAAACAATTTGCATCCAGGGACTAGAGTTGCTTCTGATGCCTTGACTAAATTTACTTTAATAACAAAGTCCCTAATTTAAAGAATGTGCCAAGAAAAATAATTATGCCTATATAGCTTTTAGGGATTTCAGTTTCTCTGGAGCGTTTCTGTCCCTACCAGGATACAACAAATGCTTAAAATATTTCATTAATTAATGTGTATAATACACTCACCGACAACACAGAAACATAATAGATATTTTTAACAATATCATATGGAAAAAATAAAATATTTCCCTTACAACAAAATGGTAGAGATGACAATCATAAACATAAATACTCTTTTAAAATACTCTTATTTGCAATGCTATGTTATCAATTCTTTCTGAATATAGACTTTGAGCCTTCAAAATGTCACTCACCCACATATTTTTCTGGTCATGCCTGTATTCAAAGGAAAATTATTTTATACTTTGTGAATTTCATTTTTTAAAACAATTTATAAATTAAAAAATATCTTTCACATTGATGCATGTACTTATAACTCTAAATATGTGCCATTCTTTTTATGTAAGGGGCAATTATCATTTTTCATTTTTCATTTTTTAAAAATTTTCCTTCAACTGCCACTCTTTGCAGCCCTTATAAAGTAAATAATTCCTACCTGTTGTTGATAGTTCACCTTGAAATTGAAGTAGTAACACCAATACCTCGTTCTGTAGGTTTGACGACTGATAAAGGAGAAGAGAGCTTATAGTCTTTGAGTCTGTTACAGCCTTTATGTGGAAGAAGAGGGAGGAGGAAAATGTCCACACCTCTAGAGGAGGAGGGGTTTTTATGATGGCGACAAAAGGGAAATCATTTGAAGTCCCCTATTCTTTCATCTATTCACTTCTTTCTTTATCTCTTTAACATAATATAAATCTTCCTGGTAATTGGACCAATTTGTGACAAACACATTGTGAAATCGAAAACAAGGTTAGCATAGGTATTAGGACTGGATCTATGATTTCACTGGCATAGAGAGCTTTTGAAGTGGACTTCTAGGAATGTAGGTCTGCACCTTCTGTGCAAGAGGTAACAAGGCAAATGGGTATGAAATGACTAATAATGGCCATCATGATAGAGACATTCTGGAAAGCTACTGGAAGGAAAAGGGACACAGGGCCAGGAGGGCATTATGGCATCCCATGTGTCTAAGAGGGGCCTTCCTGCCACCCCTGAAATCAAAACCAGGAAAGCCTCGGTTATATTTGAAATCTCTTTATTTTCCCTAAAGGTAACTTTCTTGTATGATATCTTCAGTCAGACAAAGAAGAAAATAATATCTACAGGAACTGAAGGCAATTTAGAGAATTTTTAACAACCTTTTTTTTCTCTTAATGTAGAATTTTTTTTTTCTAAAAAGTGCAATTCCATGTTTCTTCATCTCTAAGAAATGAATGTTAGTTACTTTGGCTAGCAGAAAGCTGGTTATAATGAGTTGCTTTTTAAATTCTCTCTCTCTCTCTCTCTCTCCAAAACATTGCCTCTATGAAAGGATGATTAATGGTACAGAAATCTCTAAGGTCCATAAGAGATTGCTTCAGAAAGTTAGTCACATGGGAGAATATTGTTTTCCATATTACCTGATCTTAATGTAATGTGGCAGATTTCCAGAGGTTTTAGCCTTTATTTACTAATGAAGAGGAACAGTTGGGGCATCCTTCAAATGATGCCACAGAGTGAAGGCACCCAAGCTGCATTGTATCTAAAATTGGGAAGAAGCTGGGAATCAGCAGTCTTTAATTTGTGAAAATGTATTAAAGATTTTCTTTTTAGTTCTGCTGAAAAAATTAAGAAGTAATATTCTTCTAGTCTAAAGTCATTTCAAGATTTTTCCATTTATGAAAGTATGTCAAGAATGGTGTGTTAAAGAGTCAAGAAAGATAGCCAAGACCCAGGAAAATAGATTAAAGGTGGTAACTAAACTTAGAAAGAGCCATATTTCACAGCTAGTTAAGATCACAGCTTTCTTCCTTTCACAGAAGGGATTAGATTAGTGAGTCTTATAAAAGCAGCCCCTTCTTTCCCCATTGGAGGGATTTTTTATAACTTCACTTCAGGGCATTTTCGACATGTTGGGGAGACAGAGCTTTTGAAATGAATGCTCAAAGAGGGACATGTGTTTTGAGAAGGATGGTTTTCCGTGAGTATTCTCTAAAATTAAGGAATCATTTTCCTATTAGATTAAGTGGAATATTAACCCCAAACTATTTTTATCATTTTGTGACATTTTTCTTGTTCATGATTCCTATGTTATTTCAAATTTTTAAATTATCTTGGTAGAGTGATATCAGAAAGCATGAGTGGTGGTGAAGAAGGGACTATATCATTTTGGACATTTCTCTCTCTAAGCTAGAAATGATTGAATTTGGAATAGTGTTAAATTAATTAAAACTGCTTCTTGGCAGGCTTGTGCCTAAAACATAGAGTACAGTATTAATATTGTTTTATTCAACACATGTCACTCATTTAACACCAAAAGGAAGACTGGTTATTTTTCTAATTAAATGCTTGTTGAATGAATTAATATTTATTACCTATGTGACCTTGTGCAAGTCAAGACCTCTATAGACTTTTGTTTCTTAGCCTGTAAAAATAGGAGATTGGACCATATGGTCTCTGAGGTTTCTTCCAGCTCTAGATTTATGATATTATCACCTATGAACCTATGAATGAATGAATGAGTGATTATCTTTCATATTTCAAGAGAATACTTTAGAGCTTGACTTCTTCCCCATTAATTGTGGTTAAAAGATTTAGTCCTTTCCACACCAAGAACCAAGGCAATTGTTTTAGTTTTTTGGCCACAGTTATTATCTATAGTCTTTTCTGATGCACCATTTTAATTTATATTTTCTATACATGTGTGTGTATATGTACATATGTATGTATATACATATATATACATACACACATGTTTTGTGGAATATAAGTACCTCATGGGTAGTATTTTTGTTTTTTTTCCTCAATGCCTAGCATAGACATGGTGCATTGTAGGGTCTTGACAAATGCTTGGTGATTGACTGATAGATAATGAATAACAGCATTAAATATCTTAGAAAGGTGACAAAGCAGGGGGCTTAACAAGTTGTGGTATATGATTGTGATGGAATACTACTGTGCTATAAGAAATGATAAGCTCGATAACCTTAGAAAAATGTGGATAGACTTGTATAAAATAATGAAGAGCAAAGTGAGCAGAAGAGAATGTTGTAGACAGTAACAGCAATATTGTTTTAAGAACAACTTTGAGCAAAGAAGTAATTTTGATTATTATAAATACCCAAATTAACTACAAAAGACATATGAAGGAAGATGCTAGCTGCATCTAGAGAAAGAACTGATAAAGAGGTATGCATAGAATGATTTTACATATACATATTTATATCTAATGGGAGCTATGTCTAGGGTGGGGTGTGGGGAGGGAAGAAAAAAAGGAAAAGAAAAATAATTTACATGATGACTTTATTATATATTTAAAATGAATAGCAAGTTGCACATAATAGATCTGCAGTTTCATGTGCAATCATCCTTTTTAAAAATTACACTGTTATAGAAATGCTTGTTTTATTCCATAAATTTAGAATAAATTTTAAAATTAAAAAAAAAAGAGAAAAGCAATAAAGTCAGTTATGGCATGCCAGAGAACCAGATGGAACATACACAAATTATTTTGTGAATCCTTTCTCTTAGGCATCTAGTTGACATCTAGTTATTTCAGACAGATAATGCTATTCTTTTCTTTACGTACCTCTCCCAAATCACAGGTTTTAACCGTAAGCTCATTGATGCCCCAGATCAAACCTATGCTGTAGAATCTCAACTGCTTTCCATTTCCATGTGGTATAGCGGATAGGGAGCTGGCCTAAAAGCTAAGAAGACTTGGTTCAGGTTCCACCCCCAACACATCAAGGCTGTGTAACCTCAAGTAAGTCACTTAACCTGTCAGTGCTTGAAGCAACTCTCTAAGATTATACATTGCAGAGAAGATGCTAACCTGCATTGGTAGATGGAGTTTCCTTCACCAGGAATTATTATACCAATGAAATCAATAGCTCTAATCCCTATCACTTATAATTTTATCATATTTATTCTATACTCAACCATTTCAGATTGAATTGAACTACAATGATGCTTGACTAGCAAAATAGGATATTAAGGAAAAAGAATCAAATATGTAAAAGAATATTACTCTTCAAGGTAAGTTAATTTGGAGTAATAATTTTGGAAGTTTTGGACAAAATTAATGTTAAATATTTAAGTTAATAAATTAGGCATTCACCAAATACTTGTCAACAAGAGCTGTACATAGATGATAAATGAACAGGTGGCATTTTATATGATCATCAGAAAAGAGAATATAGAAAGGGAAGAGGGCCCAGGACTATCCGAATCCTAAAGTACACTTAGACAAAAGGATAGGATATTGGTGACGACTCTGCAAAAAAGGAGGCCATGAAGAAATGGTCAGACAGGTCAGAAAGCTAGAAGAGAGCTGTGTCAGGAAAACCCAAAGAGGAAAACGTCTGGGCCAATGCTGCAGAGACGTAAACACAAATGAAGACTAAGAAAAGGCTTTTGGATTTAGAATTGGTAGCTTCCTCTTCCATTCCATAATTCTAATGTATGGTGTTTATATCTCTTTAAATTTTGCAAAGTGCTTATATATTATTTCATTTACATTCCCAGTAACCCTGTGAGGTAAGTACTAGAGGATTTTACAAATGAAAACTGACGATCAATGAGGTTAATTGACTTGTCCAAGATCATATAGTTTAGTAACAGAAAGAGGTTTTGAACTTAGATCTTCCTGATGGCAAGTTCAGTGATCTATGTATTTTGCTATGATGCCTTTCTCACTTTATGAGAGTTACTAATTAGAAAAATCAATTGTAAAAATTTGAGCTGTAAGTAAACACTGACTAGAAAGAGCTTATTTTTGCTAGTGGCTTGAAAAATGAAATATCAATTTTAAAAATGCTTTCAAATTGTTTCATCTAATTAGAAAAAAAGGTCCTCTCCAACATCTCCATTGCTCTAACACAGCAACTGTACAAGGTCTAATTCCTTAGAGTATACAGAACAGGATAAATTATGTGTTTTCATCATTGAAGGACTCTCTAACAACTAAGCAGTGGAAGTAACCCTAATAACCAGAACAGCTAATTAAAATACAGCTCAATGGTTAAAACAGGATCACCTGGAAAATGTTGAAGCCCACAGGGAAATTTGAATTTCTTCCTTTTTTTTCCTCCTCAGGTGAAATACTACGTGTCAGTTCATGAAATATAAAAGGAAATTGAAGGTCTATATTCAGAAACTACTGTTGGGTTTTTCATTGTCACACTGTTTATCTGAACACCGCTTTTTGTTTTGTTTTTTTAACCAGGTGCAAAGGCATTCGTTTCGTAATAAATAGAGAAAACCAGGAAACTCTATATCCTCAAGTAAAATGGAAGCTAATCCTTTCACTTCAGGTTTCAGTGCTGGTATTTTGTAGGCAAACAAAACATGCAGTTATTTTGTTTTCCAGCATCAATTGAAGATTGGGGGGGAAAAGGGACACTCAGTGACTCTTATGTATGAAGGTGAAATCTCCAACAAAGCACTGGATTTGCCTCAACTAATTTTTAAACTTTCTTTCTTCTAGGTGTTGAGGTTTAGAGTTGGGAGAGCTGGTTCAGGTATGAAGGAATTCACTTAGACCTTCTCTGTAACCATTGGGAGCTTTATTCACGTAAAAGCAGCAGAGTAGCCCTGGAAAGAGGACTAGCAACTTAAAGAGAGACAGGAGTTTGTTTTATAAGAACAGGATGAGGAAGATGGTTGCTTACAAGATAGTTTTGGAAGTTTTTATGGGGTTAAAGATTAGAGACAGGTGAAGGAAGGATTGTATGACATAGGATGAAGGAGAGGAAGGGAATTCTTTATGGTTTAAGGATTTAAGGACAGGGCATGAGGGCAGCAGGTTAGAAATTAAAGGACAAGTGGAACATAGGCTAAGGCACACATTCTTTTGGTACTAGTTCAAGATAAGGGGAAAGGACTTTAGGACACCTTTCAAGTTACAAAATAAGCTAGGGTTTCAAAAAGTACTGGGAAAGCAACATTAAGATTCTCTCAACCCTTAGGGCACTGTGTGTCTTCCAAATCATTCCCCACTCAAACACTAGGCGGGAGAAATCTTTGGTGGGGAGGGAAGGGGCAAAGTCATTGTCTTCTGTAGCTGCTTCCTGCTGAACAGGGGCAAAGAATCCGTTTCAAGGGCCGAGAAGAGGCTGAAAAGGGACAGTCAGCATGGGGGTGCAGAATGTGGTGCCAGCTGAGTCCAGGGTGAAGAGAGTCAAACCACTTGGGGACACCAAGGGGAATGGTTGATATGAAAGTGGAACTTCTGCAGATGAGAAGACACAAAGTGAACTAGGATGTTAAACAAGCATGGACCAAATATAAAAGCGAGTAAAATGATGGAGGGACCTTGACCCCCAGGAGGAGGTAGGGAAATATCAGGCCAGAGTGGATGTCTGGCATCCAAGAAGCTACCTGTACAATCCTTCAAGTACTCAAAGGGTAAATTCCATGCAGAATTTTCAGGGAATGGGGGAGAGCTATGGGGAGTAAGCTAGTATCCTGGGAATGATGGTGACACACCCAGCAATCATGTACTCTAACACAGAGTTCCCTATTTGAATTAAGGCATTAGACTTCCAATCCTGGGGAAGCAAGCCTAACCCTAGGCACAGGGTGAGTTAGGAACAGAAGTGGTTCAAAGTGGGGCCGAGAACAAAGCATGCTAGAAAGCACACAGGCAAGTCCCCACAGTGAGGGTCTTTTTGATCACTCCTCTGGCTAGTCACACCCTGTATCTTATCTCATATCATCACATCCTCCATCCTGCTTGCTCCATCTGCCTGGTACTCCTGTCTGCCTCACCATCCACCCAAATGCTTTTGAGAGAGGGACAAAGGAGCTGTCCCTGCCTGAGTAGCAGTGGGGAGGGGAGTAAAATGAGGCTGAAGCAGCATCCAGGGGATGAGGAGAGTGTGGTATCTCAAATTTAAACTTGTCCTCATACAAAAGCCAATCACTAGAGATCATTTCTATATACTAGCAAATTCTAAGCAATTAGAGCTAAGTAATCAATTACCAGCTTTAGGTTTTAGCATTAAAACAATACAGTTCTCATAAGTGATAACCAAATTGTTTTAGCTGTAACACAAAACAATAAACTTCAGATGACAATAATTATATGTCCAGATCATATAAAAATTGTTGATAAAAGAATGCTGTCTTACCAAGTGCAGATGTTGACTGGCTGGCTTGTTTACCTTTTTTTTTTTTAATTTTTTTTTATTCATTTTTTTATTTTTTCCATATGCTTTTGAGTTGAAAATTTTTCTCCCTTTTCCTCCCCCCCTCCCTCCCCAAGACAGCACACAATCTGATATAGGCTTTATATTTACATACCCATTAAACATATTTTCACATTAGTGAAGTTGTAAGTAAAAATGAAAACCAATACGAGGAACCATCAGAAAGATGAAACAAAACTCAACTGAAGGTAAAAATAAGTGATAGCGATTCGACTTCCATAGTTCTTTCTTTGAATGTGAACAGCATTATCCATCCCAAGGCCTCTGGAAATGTCTTAGATCCTCATAATGCTGAGAAACGATCAGTTTAACGATCTTAGTCATTGCATAACGTGGCTGTTATTGTGTACAAAGTCCTCTTGGTTCTGCTCACTTAACTCAGCCTCAGACCATATAAGTCTTTCCAGGTTTTTCTGAAGTCAACCTGGTCATCATTTCTTATAGCGCAATAGTATTCTATTACATTCATATACCACAACTTCCTCAGCCATTCCCCAATTGATGGGCATCCTCTCAATTTCCAATTCTTTGCCACCACAAAAAGAGCTGCTATGAAGATTTTTGTACATATGGGTCCTTTTCCCATTTGTTTGATCTCTTTGGGATATAGCCCTAGAAGTGCTATTGCTGGATCAAAGGGTATGCACATTTTTGTAGCCCTTTGGGCATAGTTCCAAATTGTTCTCCAAAATGGTTGGATCATTTCACAACTCCACCAACAATGTATTAGTGTTCCAATTTTCCCACATCCTCTCCAACATTTATCATTTTCCTGTTTTGTCATATTGGCCAATCTGATAGGTGTGATGTGGTACCTCAGAGTTGTTTTGATTTGCATTTCTCTAATCAATAATGATTTAGAGCATTTTTTCATATGACTATAGATGGCTTTAATTTCTTCATCTGAGAACTGTCTGTTCATATCCTTTGGCCATTTATCACTTGGGGAATGGCTTGTGTTCTTATAAATTTGTCTTAATTCTCTATATATTTTAGAAATGAGACCTTTATCAGAGAGACTGGTTGTAAAAATTCTTTCCCAATTTTCTACCTTCCTTCTAATCTTAGTTGCATTGGCTTTGTTTGTGCAAAAACTTTCCAATTTAATATAATCCAAATTATCCATTTTGCTTTTCATAATGCTCTCCATCTCCTGTTTGGTCATGAATTCTTCTGTTCTCCATAGATCTGATAGATAAACTATTTCTTGTTCTCCCAGTTTACTTATGGTATCAGCCTTTATATTTAAGTCCTGAACCCATTTTGACTCTATTTTGGTATATGGTATGAGATTTGGGTCTATCTGGCTTGTTTACCTTGACCCATCCTCCTTCCCTCTCTCCCCATGGGTATGGGTTGGAAGATTCTTCCAAGGCTGAAGCTGCTGCCCCTCCCCCTTCTTCCTTTCCCCAGGTAGGGGAAGGTGAATTTGCAGGTGGGAACGGAAGGGCTTAACTCTTTCTAATCTGATCTGGGATGAGAAGGGTTGACAGAAAAAATACAGGACTGTTTGGAATCACCTTGCTGAGATATCTTTTTTACTTAAGAAAAGGGAGCTGGGGAAGGGAGTGACTAGGGTTGTAAGGAGGTGTTTTGAATCTCCTTAATGATCAATTTCAGGGGCAGCTAGGTGGCACAGAAGATAGAACACCAGCCCTGAAGTCAGGAGGACCTGAGTTCAAACGTGGCCTCAGTCCAAACACTTGACATTTACCAGCTGTGTGACCCTGGGCAAGTTACTTAACCCCAACTGCCTAAAAAAAAAATTAATAAAAATAAAATTAAAAAAAATCAAGCTGGAAACTTTCAGAAACTGCTAAGAAGTTTTAGCGGTTCTAACTTTCCTCAGCCTGGTCAGAGCCAGTCCCACTGAGTTGAGCTGTGAGGATCTGATGGCCCAGGAGATAAGGGAGATCCTGCCTGCATGGGAGTAGAGACAGGAAGTCTTGGGGTGTAGAGGGAAGGGAGTACTTGCAGTTTTCCCAATTCCCTAGTGCCCAGACAATTGAGAAAATTGACAGAATTAGGCATATGCTTCCAGATAGAGAGTCCATCCTCTACGCTGCAGAAGGTCAATGGCCTCTAACCACTGGACTAAGAGGTCAGGCCTTCCTAGGTGGTTGGAGAGCTATCTCAATGACAGGGTGAGAAAAGCGATAGGGAAAGAAAGGAGGCTTACATATCTTCCAGTCTTGGCTGGTAAGGAGCTGTAGTTCCTTGTGTCTTTTACCTTTGCACAGAGACCTAGAAACCGGGGTGCAGGGACCCCCAAAGAAAACCAGGTGCAAAGGCTCACTTCCCCAATGTCCCATAGGGGAGGGGAAGGAACAACACAGGGAAAATCAGGGTGCAGGTGGAATAAACGTCTGCTGAAGCAGAGCAAGGTGCCTTTTCTTTAAGTTTTGGAGACCAAATTTCTTACTGAGCTTGTCTTGTTTAGAAATCCCTTCACAAAGTATTTTTCTAGATTACATCGAGGTCAGGCTGTGTTACAATGGAACGCTAGGGACTTTTCCTTAAGAGCTCTTTCCCTGAATTTCCCATCCTAGCATTCTCCTAGCAGCCTCTCACTCGTCAAGGCACATGAGAGTAAAAATTGTGACCCACCCAACACAAAGGCATCCCCTTCCTTGTATGATGGTCAACAGTTCCACTGACTGTCCAGAGGTCAGTGTGTTATACTGAGAAATTAGCCAGTTGACCCAGACTAATTTAAATCATGGACTTTATTATATTAACGCGCGGCTGCCAGGGGTATTCACATCCAAATCAAGCCACAGCCATCAGGGGTCGAGCTACGGTTTATGTAGGGAGTATGCAGGACAGGGAGGGGGATGGATCTTTGAAGTCCGGCAAGAGGAAGAGTTTTTGGACTGGTCAAGGACACCCCTCTCCCTCTGTCTACACATGATAATGCTCTGCAACAAAGGAAAAAACTTTCTCACAATGGAGGCTTCCAGAGATATGATCTGAGGGCTGGGGCCTCAGCAGCCAGATAAGGATCTCGCTGAGGCCCATGCATGAATACTGCTAGGCACAGCGTCCTTGGGCTGGGGAGTGGTTGTCAGAGATAGTGTTTCTGAGACTAGGGAGGCATTTTTGGCGCAAAAGTATAAGCACAAGCATCCAAGCACCCCATCATTACAGGTCAGGGATCACACAAACCAGACCAGGTGTCCTGGTTTCTGGTATAAACATAATTATCTAAAGCCATTATATTGCAAGTTTTCTTATCCATTTGCATTGGAGGTATGGGCTATACTTAAGCTATGCAAGAGTACATTTCACTACTGTTTAGATTTAGGAGGAAAGAAGTCTGGGGCAAGATTAAGCAGCAACTTCTGTTTTCCATGGCCTAAAGGGCCCTACTACCTAAATGGTAAAATAATGTTCTGCATTACAAGTGGAGCTTCAGATGATGCTGGAAAGTGTCTGGGCACTCCAGGGGTCTCTCAGCCAGGGAGACAGTAGGAGCAAAAAGGTCTAGGAAAGAGAACAAAGAAAAGGGCGCCTACCTGTTATCCCAGTGGCCAGGAGAAGATCAGCAGAGTCCAATTAATATTAGGATTCCCCAGATTTCGGCACCATTTTACACTGAGGTTTAGAGTTGGGAGAGCTGGTTCAGGTGTGAAAGAATTCACTTAGTCCTTCTTTGTAACCATTGGAGCTTTATTTACATAAAAGCAGCAGAGTAGCCCTGGAAAGAGGACTAGCAACTTAAAGAGAGATAGGGTCTTGTTTTATAAGGACAGGATAAGGAAGATGGTTGCTTACAAGATAGTTTTAGATGTTTTTTTGGGGGGGGGGTTAAAGATTAGAGACAGGTGAAGGAAGGATTGTATGACATAGGATGAAGGAGAGGAAGGGAATTCTTTATGGTTTAAGGATTTAAGGACAGGGCACGAGGGCAGCAGGTTAGAAATTAAAGGACAAGTGGAACATAGGCTAAGGCACACAAAAGCAATTCTTTTGGTACTAGTTCAAGATAAGGGGAAAGGACTTTAGGACACCTTTCAAGTTACAAAATAAGCTAGGGTTTCAAAAAGTACTGGAAAAGCAACAAAATTCCCTTAACCCTTAGGGCACTGTATGTTTTCTGCATCATAGGGACATTTTTAAATTAAAAATCTCATTTGTTGTCCTTTTTTCCATTTTACCATTTTCTTTTTGTAATCAAAAATCCCATTTTCATTAAAGTTTTGAAATCACAAGAGTGTTTCTGCATCAGCAGTGACTTTATCAAAATATCACCTACAACTAGATAAGCATGTTTTTTTTTTCCAGTGATATCTACATGTATTCTGCACTGCAAGTAGAAAAGCAGAAAATTTTACTCAATAAACATACATGTTCTCTTTTGGTTCATTGAAGCAATGTTTGGCAGCACCATGTTGATACAGTCCAAATGGCTTCTATTTAGGGATGTGCTAGAACCACATAGGATTAAGAAAATCATTTGTTAAATATTCAATGTGGTTATACCTTGGAAATGTAGTAAACATTGCAAATCAGTGTTTAATTATTGCTTTGTTGATTGTTTAGACTTAAGAAGTGATGGAAAAATGTTAATAATTCAGGTTAAATTTAAAAATGTTTTGTGCATTTACCTTTTCCCCCACCACTTTTGTGTATCTATCTGCCACCAAATAACCCCTGTTCCATTCTCCCAAGTTATTTTTTTTGTTGTTGTTGTTGAGTCATTTCAGTTGTGTCTCTTTGTGACCCCAACTGGCATTTTCTTGGCAAAGATACTGGAGTGGCTTGCCATTTTCTTCTCCAGCTCATTTTATAGATGTGGAAACTGATGCAAGCGGGGTTTAAAGTGACTGCCCTCTCCCAAGTTTATATTTCTTTACACCCCTAGCCATGACTTCAGGTCTAAGAACATAGCCACACACATTACTTAATCAATGAGAAATGCTTCTTATAAAACATAGACATTTTAACCACAGGCATTTTTATTAACAGACCACTAGCAAAAATAGACATGGTAGCTACCTTTAGGGCACCTAGGTAGGACAGTGGATAGAACACTGGGCCTGAAGTCAGGAAGACTTATCTTCCTGATATTAGAAATACCCTTGAGGTGGTTCCCTCCCAAAAGTGGAAGGCAAATTCATCAACTATGTAAAGAATTGCTTCCGGATGTCTAATCAGGAGGCCATTCAAGATCTCTTTAAGAAAATAAGTTTGAACAGTTTGTTAAAATTTTCCATCTTATTTCTGTAACAGTTGATATCTGGCTGTCCTTCTTATAATGCAGGGTGAGAACTTTCCCTACCACGTCTGATAAATGTCATCCAGATTACTTTGACAAGAATGTGTTGTCCAAAATGCCTGTTTAGTTTTCAAAGATGGAACTCCACTGTTTGCTTCATTTGAGTATGTATGGAATGTTATGATAGGGCATGGTACTAGTGGTGGTCAGACAAATGGAAATGGTGGGAAGACTAAATATACATGTGAAATAAATTCAGTATTTTAATAAAGTTAAAAAAAAAAAGAAAGAAACACCCTTGCCAAAAGGTGAATGTTGAAGCAGCAAAATTTATTACAGGAGAATCTTAAGGAAGTTTTTACGTTTCTGGCTAGAAGTGGGCTACACTCTCCTTCAGGGAGGAGTGAGCACTGAGTACAGAAGTGAGAGAACCTTTATACTGTTAATTCGGGGGAAAGCCCTCCCGTCAGAAAGCTGGGTGGCCAACTTTCTTCCAGGTCACAATCAACCCCTCGTATGTTTGCTCCCAGATATGTCTAAACATGTTACCATGCGTTCCATGATCTGTTAATGAGGCTCTAATTTTATGCCGGGTGTGTCAGTTAATATTATATTAGCTAATTAAGCTTGTACAGTAGTAATTTTGAGCCATCATTGACCCCAACCGGTTTGAGCCAGATCGGCCCTTATTCTAAACTTGCATTTTTCTTGAAACGACCAGCTTACTGCTTATTGGCTAAGCCCACTTGCCGTGCAACTGTTTCTTTTTGCTTTGAAACAACTTGGTTGTTTTGTAATCCCAGCACTATTCTATCTTGGTGGAAATTTAACACTTATCTAACTCACACTGAGTTCAACTCTGGCCTCAGACACTTATCTATGTGACCCTGGGCAAGTCACTTAATCTTGTTTGCCTCAGTTCCTCATCTGCAAAATGAGCTGGAGAAGGAAATGGCAAACCACTTCAGTATCTTTCCCAAGAAAACCCCAAAATGTGGTCCTGAAGAGTGGAACATGACTGAAACGACTAAACAACAGCAAGATGTAATTAATCCATTCTTCTAATTAGCCTGTTTATGTGGTCTTCCTTGTTACCAGCCTTTATACCTTCCACAAAATGTGCCTTTTTTTCTTTTTTCTACCCTATGGACAAGATCATTTGAAGGGTCACAAGAAATAATTGGAAGTGTTGAAGTATAGATTTCATGGAGCAAGACCTTCATGAAGATGATTCTAAGAGATTTTGCAAAAAGGGGGTAATCAGTCCGTGTAATTTGCTTTTTCTTGATCTTGCCATAACTACATTTATAAATCCAAGTGAAAGTCAATCGTAGACTTTCGTTCTGAGTATGAAATGTATGATTTCATAATTCTCAGCATGTCAGTTGAAGCCTTGAGTTTAACAAATGGACCACTGAAGATCTGGCAAAAATACAGATGCTTCAATACCTTATGGATCTTTGGGCTGACACCATTTATTCTTATCTGATTCTAATTCTTAACTAATTATTATTACAAAAACAAATTTGGGTTCAACAGGTACATGAGTTGAAAGCTTTTTGTGTCCTTCTAGCCAGTCAAATTGGTACATCTGTGTGTATTCCTTATGGTAGACTTTGGTTCTTTCAAAGATAACTTTCTTCCTTACGTTCTTAAGTTCTTTTAAAATCATCTTCTTCTTTCAGGTATTTGACCTTCAGTTCTATAAAGGCCTTTTTGCCTTTTCAGAAGGGAATAAGGAATAAATGGCAGCTTTGTCTTCTTTTTTAAGTAAGAAGCAGAAGGTTCAGGCTACTATTGGATCAAAAGAGGCTGTGAACTGGGAAGGCTCAATTTTTGAGGATGGAGGATACTCAGGGGAAGCATCTCACTTTATCATTTTCAATATGGTCTTAAAAACTATATATATATATTTGTTATGAATTTTTTCCTTTTTTAATGGGGTAGGGGATATGAGGGAGAGAAAATAATTTATTAATTTAAAAACCAGAGTTGGGGCAGTGTAATGCAGATGTGAAATATTGTATGAACTTTCAGATGAAGTCCCTGTATTTTTAGTTTTATTTAAATGTTTTATTTTGTTATAAGAACCCTCTCATAAAGTGGGATTAATCTGTAAATGTTTATAATATAAAAACAAAACACATCAATAAAACTTTTGAAATGTGTTGGGGGGAAACAACATATTTACTAAAGTCCCTAAACATAAGTATAGGTTTTATAATAGAAAGCAAGCCCGTGAATCAGGTACTGAAATCTTTGATAAAGGTGGGAAAATAGACTAGGAATGAGTAATACTCACTAGGATAATAATGATAATAAAAATAATTAGTATTTATATAACACTTTACATTTTGCAAAGCACTTTAAAATATTATCTCATTTTATCTTGTCAACAATCTTGTGAGATAAGTGCTTCTATCCTCAATTTTATAGGTGGGGAAACTAGGACAGTCAGAGATTGACTGTGGCCCAGGGTCACAGATAATAAAATGTCAAAGTTGGATTCAAACTTGTCTTCCTGATTCTAGGCCCAGGACTTTATCTATTGTACCACCTAACTTCTTAGACAGGGTTGGACAGACAGAAGTGAACTTCAAAAAAATTTCTGAATCATCAGTAGGGGGTCTGGAAATGACACTGTAGGGCCATGAGTCCATTGCCTGACCCAATGAAATGGGAGTTAGGAGGGTTGGGTGGGAATGAAAACTACATGCAGTACTGGAGAAGGTAGACAGGGATAGTGTCTTCTGTGAGGTAGACAGGTTTCCACGGTTGTAAGACAGAAGGATAAAAAGAGGTCTAAGGCAAAGGGAGGATTATTTATAATAGAAAGGGTTCCTAGAGGGCACAATGGAAATGAAGGGCAAAGCAGAATGACTAAGGAAAGGTAAGGCTGGGAGGGATAGCAGGGGAAAAGGTTTTCTTGTAGGTGCCTCCAACCCTGACTCACAGATTCAGAGAACAGTTTGCTAGTCAAAAATTAGTTTTCTCATCTCACCCTGTCCCTTCTAACTCAGCTAAATTTGCCCTATATACCAAAATTCCCAGTAATAGCTCTAACATTGTACATCTGCTACTTTAGCAGTCTGAAGGTATGACATGGGTCACCATATCTAACCAGACTCAACCATACTTCACATTCTCTCTTTTTTCTTTTAAGATTATGGAGTACAGTTTATTTTTATTAAAACAATTTTTTTTTCTTGTTTTAGTTTTTAACATTCACTTCCATAGGATTTTGAGTTCTAAATTTTCTCCCCATCTTGTCCCTTCCCCCACCCCAAGATAGCATGCATTCTGCATACCCCTTGCCTTAATCTGCCTTCCCTTCTATCACCCCCCTTTCTCTTATCCTCCTCCCCTTCTATTCTCCTGTAGGACAGGATAGATTTCTATACCACATTGCCTGTATATCTTATTTCCCACTTGCATGTGAAAACAATTTTTAACATTTGTTTTTAAAACTTTGGGTTCCAGATTTTCTCCCTTCTTCCCTCCCCACCCTCCCTCATTGAGAAGGTGAGCAACACCATAGAGGTTATACAGGTGTAGTCATGCAAAACACTTCCACAGTAGTTATGTTGTGAAAAACTAAGTGTATTTCCCTTCATTTTATGCCAACCCCCATTTATTCTATTCTCTTTTTTGACCCTGTCCCTCCTCCAAAGTGTTTGCTTCTGATTACTCCCTCCCCCAATCTGTCCTCCCCTTTATCATCCCCCTGCTCTCTTATCCCCTTCCCCACTATTTTCCTGTAGGGTAAGATAGATTTCCATACCCAGTTGACTGTGTATGTTATTCTCTCCTTAGGCCAAATCCAATGAGAATAAGATTCACTCATTCCCTCTCACCTTCTTCCACTTCCCATCTACTGTAAAAGCGTTTTCTTGTCTGTTTTATGTGAGATAATTTATCCCATTTTACCTCTCCCTTTCTCCTTCTTCCAGTATAATCCTCTCTCACCTCTTATTTTTATTCTCCAGGTATCACCCCTTCATCTTTAACTGACCCTGTGCCATCTATCTATCTATCTATCTATCTATCTATCTATCTATCTATCTATCTATCTATCTATCTACATATATGTTTTTTTCCCTCCAAGTACCCTAATACTGACAAAGGTCTCATGAGTTACAAATATCGTCTTACCATGTAGGAATGTAAACAGTTCAGCCTTAATAAGTCCCTTATGATTTCTCTTTTCTGTTTACCTCTTCTTACCTCTTCTCTGTTTACCTACTTCTCTTGAATCTTGTATTTGAAAGTCACATTTTCTATTCAGCTCTGATCTTTTCATCAAGAATGCTTGAAAATCCTCTATTTCACTGAATGTTCATTTTTCCCCATGAAGGATTATACCCAGTTTTGCTGGGAAGGTGATTCTTGATTTTAATCCTAGCTCCTTTGGCCTCCAGAATATCCTATTCCAAGTCCTCTGGTCCCTTAATGTAGAAGCTGCTAAATCTTGTGCTATCCTGATTGTGTTTCTACCATACTTGAATTGTTTCTTTCTGCTTGCTTGCAATATTTTCTCCTTGACCTGGGAACTCTGGAATTTGGCTACAATATTCCTAGGAGTTTTCCTTTGGGGATCTCCTTCAGAAGGTGATTGATGGATTCTTTCCATTTCTATTTTAACCTCTGGTTCTAGAATATCAGGGCAGTTTTCCTTGATAATTTCTTGAAAGATGATATCTAGGCTCTTTTTTTGATCATGGCTTTCAGATAGTCCAATAATTTTTAAATTCTCTCCTGCATCTATTTTCCAGGTCAGTTGTTTTTTCAATGAGATATTTCACATTGTCTTCTATTTTTCATCCTTTTGGTTTTGTTTTACAATGTCTTGATTTCTCATGAAGTCACTAGCTTCTAATTGCTCCATTCTAATTTTTAAGGAAGTATTTTCTTCAATGAGCTTTTGGATTTCCTTTTCCATTTGGCCAAGTCTGCTTTTTAAGGCATTCTTCTTCTCGTGGTGTCTTTAGCCATTTGGGTTAGGCTATTTATTAAGGTGTTATTTTCTTCAGTATTTTGTTGGGTCTCCTTTAGCAAGCCGTTGAATTTTTTTCATGATTTTCTTGAATCACTTTCATTTTTTCCCCCAGTTTTTCCTCTACTTCTCTTATTGCTTCTCAAAAACAATTTTGAGTTCTTCCACTGTGGGGCACTGATTCATATTTTTCTTGGAGGCTCTGGATGTAGGAGCTTTGTTGTCTTCTTCTGCTTTTGTGTTTTGATCTTCTTTGTCACCAAAGTAAGATTCTATGGTCTGACTGTTTTTGTGCTGTTTGCTCATGATCCCAGCCAATTATTTGACTTTTTAACTCTTTGTTAAGGTAGGGGTCTGCTTCCATTGTGGAGAATGTACTGTCCCAAGCTTCAGAGGTTTTGTGCAGCTGTTTTCTGAGATACTTCTAGGGACTTGTAGATTTTCAGTTCTTCCAAGGTGCTATGATCAAGGGTGAGTTGTTTACTCCTTTCCTGGCCTGGGCTCTGGTCTGTGAATGATCATAAGCACTCTCTTCTGCCTTGGAACTGTGAGGATTCTCTCTTCACCATCAACACAAGCTCCACCACACCAGTGCTCCTCCTTGCCCCAGGATCACCACCCAGAACTTTGACCCAAATCCAAGCAAGGGTAAAGAAAGAGAATCCTGCCTTAGAACCAGCAAAGAGATCCCTGAAATCCCCCTCTGATCAGCCACTGGATTCCCCCTCTGTCTGTTGGCTGAGAGCTCCAGAAGTAGCCATGGCCCCAGGGCTGTGCCGGGACTGGGGCTAGGACCTAGCTTCTCTCTCATCACAGTCACAGACTTTTCCTACTGACCTTCTAAGTTGTGTTTGGCTTTTGTGGGTTGAGAAGTGTGGAAACTGCCACAGCTGTCTGTGATTCAGTCCTTTGAGGGCTGCTCCAGTTTTGCTGAAGCCTGGTCTTTGCCTGTGTGGCCCACATTGAACTATGTTTCTCTCCCAGCCTGGTGCGATAGACCTTTTCAATCAATTATCCACTTGTCTTGGGCTGGAAATTTGTTTCACGCTGTCTTTTTGTGGGTTCTGCTGCTCTAGAATTTGTTTAAGCCATTTTTTACAGGTATTTGGAGGAGTTTGGGGTAGAACTCAAGCAAGTTGCTGCTTTCACTTGCCATCTTGGCTCCACCCCCCACATTCTCTCTTGATCATCTTACCATCATCTGCCTTGAACCCATAGCCTCATCAACCCATCACCCAGTCCCCTTGCCCTGGAACTATAATCAAATCAAATCAAATCAAATCAAATCAGTACTGCTATTGCTACTAGGAAGGTCATCAACTCTTCTCTGGTTCTTAGTATCCCTGTGATTTCCCAAAACACTCTTTCTTGGCCACTACTCCTTTGTGTTATTTTCTCTAATTAGAATGTAAGCCCCTTACTGTCTTGCTTTTCTATTTTTATTCTTAGCACTTCATACAGTTTTTGGCACATATTACGGGCTTAATAAATGCCCATTCATTCATTAATTCATTTATGGTGTAGTGTGCTATAAGTCAAATCTATTTGGCTATTTCTGATGAATATCAGAATAACCTTTTAAAGTTTGTAAAGCATTTTACATATATTATTACATTTGATTTAAAAAAAATTACGCTCATCTCCATATAAACATCAAAATATTGAACACATCTCCAATGGGTTTACTTTAAAAACTAATTTTTTTGAGGGGGGAGGAAAAGATTTAGTATGGAATAGAAGATAAAATATAAACCCATTTTGTTAATTGTTACCACCACAAACTAGTACTTAGAATGCCTTGTACAACAAAACAGCAAAGGATTAAAGTTAGAGGTGTTCCCATGGCGAGGCTGAAGATTTGTCTCTAGTATACAGAGTACTAAGGTTAAGGTGAATGCTACAGTCCTCATTATTTGGATGGGTTGATGCTCTAATCAGACTTTGTAACAAGGTGCCATTCTGTTAAAACTTCAGTGACTTCCATTACTTCCAGAATCAAATATAAAATGCTGCTTGGTTTTTAAAGGTTTTCAAAACTTGGCCCCTTCTTTTCTTTCCTGTATTTTTATACTTGATTCCCCATCAGCACTCTAAGATCCAATGATACTGGCCTCCTGGCTGTTAATTGCCCATAATACTTCACTTCCCAATACTGCCATTTTCATGTCATTGGCTGTACCCCATGCCAAGTATTCTCTCCTTCCTAGTCTAGACTTCCTGGCTTCCTTGAAGTCTCAGAAACTCAAGCTCTGCAAATTCAGCCTTTCCCAATCTTCCTTAATGCTAGTGCCTTCTCTATGATTATCTCTGACTTATCCTGTATGTATCATTTATACATAATTGTATGTCTTTTTACCTATCTCCAGGGCTTAGCACAGTACCCAGCACATACTAGGTCCTTATTTAGTGCTTGTTGACTTGATTTGAATGGCAGAATAGAAATTTGACCCAGTAAAAGCGTTTAGTCTTATGCATCACATAACTGCCAAAGTTAATCCCAATAAGTGCCAGGTGGAGTCAAGCTCTTTTTTGAAGTGGATTTTTATTTCCTTCTCTATGTAGTACTTCTCTGAGGCATGAGTAGCACACCCCATAGAATCATGCTGTATCTCCTGTGAGGTGTCTTCATTTTGATTACAGCTTTGTAGTCATACATAATTACACTATCTGTTCCCAGATGGACTCAGAACTTTAGCTGGACAATGTATCTAATGCAAGTGATCTTCACAACTTTGTCAAAGAGGTTCTACAGGTATTACTAACCCCATTTTAAAGAAAAGGAAACTGAGGCTCAGAGAATTTAACTATTTGCCTGTGGTTACCACCTACTGTGTAGGCAGGATTCAATCCAGCTCTTGTCTTACTCCAAATTCAGTGCTCTTTTACTAACCATTTATTTGACATCTTTTTTCTAATCTGTAAATTGGGGAATTAGAAGATTTTCAAGGTCTCTTCCTATCTTAGGCATTTGTGATTTTAAATAATAAGATATAGCTTTTATATTAATTGATGTAGAAATACATAACAAAAAGAAAATGAATTACATGTTAATATTTTATTTCATAGACAAACAAAAACCAACAGACAATGCCCCAATTTCCCCAAAGAACCTATTTCAACTTGACAGCTAATTATACGACTATTACTTGAAACAGCTTTTAAACTATATCACTTCACTCTGGTCACTCTTTTTTTTTTTTAATCCCTTCTTTCGGCCCTGGCCTAAAAATCTATCTAAAAAATAGGCTTTAGTTATTGAAGTGTTAAATTATTTTTGAGTCAATACTCTAATGGGACATAGTACACATGCATTTCTTTAGTAATCAGTCATCTGGGACACAATCATGCCTTCATGATAATCTGGAGGGGAAAAAAGCATTCATTATTTATGTGCTCACAGAAATAAAATATTGATGCCATTAGACATCCCTTTTGACACAACAGTCATTTATAAATCCCTTGGTTTCTCCAGTTTACCAAAAACATGGATAATTGGTGAAAACTGAGCCAGCTCATTGGAGGAAGGCCAGGGCCGAAAGAAGGGATTAAAAATAAAAAGAGTGACCAGCCATTGAAAGTTCAGTTATTTCTTAAATGTACATTTTAATTGTCTCATATCCTGTTTTATTTGATTGATACTTCAATTAAAAATCATTGAGCTACATTCAGCTGAAACTCTTGTCCCAGAAAAGCCATGATAGCTGAACAAAGCTTGGTTTTTGGGTGTCTGGTCCTAAGGCACACATCAGAAAGATGTGGAATGGGGAGACTATAGCACCCAGACCTTGTCATTTCTGATCCAGGGCCTCCAGATATTAAATTGATAGGAGATGCCCATTTTTTAAAAAGTGCTTGTGATGAATGGGGGATTTGTAATTCCCATGATGGTCTTATCATCTATAATATCAAAAGACTTCATTAAAGGTAACAATCACTTTCATTGATTTATAAATGTTAAATTGTCCACAACTATACAGTACAAGAACTCAGGAGGCATCCAGCTTCTTATAGGCTTCTTTTATGAAAGTTAACATATTCTTCATCTCTGCTGAATTATTCATGACATGCAGATCCTTTAGAACATCTTTCTGATTTGGGATCCTCTTCAAAATTTCCTCCTGTGGCATAAGAATGAAGAAAAATGCAGACCAAAAAAATGAGGTAAATTTAAAATGAAGTTACCTCAATATAGATTAATGTTCTTAAAGAGAAATTCAAGTAAAAAGACTTTCTCTTCTCCACAGATGTTTACACAGCAGTGCATTTTGCACTACTATGAACAATAACAATCATCTCTGTCAAGTTTATGAAAATGTAACAAAGCTTTTAAATGCTGTATTAGAATAAATCACAACAAAGGGAAGTTAGTGATCACAATGCAAAAGAACAAAAAGAAGACAACTCATGAACAGAAGCAAACAGTAAGTGGTTCAGAGAGAAACACATATAAGTCTGGGCCCTGACATACTGAATTTATTATATATTTTAAAAAGCCAATTTGTATATAATGGAGATTTGTGATTTTATGTACAATCCTCTTGTTCTGTTTCTCTTTGTAAATGGAGATGCTCAATTCGGTGATTTTTGAGTTCAGAAAAAAAAAATAAAAAAATCACAATGGTTTAATTATCAGGACTTCCAAATTAAAGCATTAGCAATTGTCTATGGCTCTAGCAGAGAAGTCTTGATTGGAGAATAAATATTCTTTGCTGGGAAACGAGAGTTTGTATCTTTATCTGGGGTTCTTGATCTTTTTGTGTTAAGGAGCCCTTGAGAAATCTGGTAAAGTCTATAGAGTACTTCTCAGAATATTTTTAAATGCATAAAATAAAATACATAAGACTACAGAAAAAACCAATTACATTGAAATATAGTCATCAAAATACATTTTTTAAAAGATACAAGTTCCCAAGTTTAGTACTCCTGCTCTATATACTAATCCAATCAAAGAAAAAAAAATAGTGAAGCCAACTGGCAAAAGGAAAAGTGGAAATCATTTTATAATTTCTTTACCACCACAAATAGTTTTGAATGAACTGCCACACAGGGAGTAAAATGAAAGACAACAACAAAAATGTTATACTCATCTACTTAGAGACGGAGACACTCCTTCATCCCCCTCAATTTGCTAATTTGGGACTTAGGATATCATAAGATAGTTAGCTTCAAATACTTTTCTGTCTTTGAAAGACAAAGTGCCTTGTATAGTGCTTTAAACGTTTTTTAGAAGGTAGAAACGACTTGTAGATGAAAGGATCCCATACATACAGATGAGAAAACTGAAGCTCAGAGAGATAAAGAAACTGATTTTGGTATGAGATACAGCAAAGAAATTTCCAGTGTCAAAATAAAACAGTATTTATTAAAAACAAATACATCTATTTTAAATTACAATATCTGCCATTTTATATGCCATGTTGATCTCTCATTTTCCCCTCAATGTTGATTTTAAACTTATATTGGCTTTCTTCAATTGTTCCAAGTTATTCTCTTTCTCTCTATGGCCAGGTCTCCCATAAGGACTGACATCTAGAGCACTAGTCTCTAATTTAAAAAAAAAATTATACCTCTATCAGTAATTCTCCCCTCTTGTAAGCCTATAGTGAGGGGTTGGGTTATCCAGCTCAGAAGGTGGGGGGAGGGAAAGATTGCATAGCTCCAGGAGGGGCAATTTTGAATTGTACTTGGTAAAGAGTAGGTGTGGTTGTATTGGAGACAAGTCCCATGAATGGCTATCTCAGGGAAGACAGGATGCAATGCATTCTTCCTACCCTCCAACTGGCAGACCATACATCCCTGGGAATCATGCCATAACCTCCCATTTTGGTAACCATTGACCTGGAGAACAGTAGAGTGCAGAAGTCAGAACGAATTCCCAAACAGGAAGGAATTTCTTTGTTTTCATTTACTCCTATGAAATTTCTGTTATGTCCCCAAAATTGGGTTGCTAGTCATGGTAAACCACTTTTCCTTTTGCTACAAGGAGAAGTATTAGAAAAATCTCTTCTTAATCAAATTATATTTTAGAATTTGTATTTTAGAAATGAATTACCTAAGGACTGCCACACGTAGTTATTCCCCAGGAAAAGGAAAGACAGACCTTTTCTAGAAAAAGTTTCAACAGAAGACATTTAAACCACAATATAAAGAATAACTGGTTATAATCACAATAGGAGGAATAAATACTTACATGAAGTATTGGGGCTTTAATACTTTTCTTGGGGAGTTCTGGAAGAGAAAGGGCCTTGGTACCATCTAACTGAAGCACCTAGAGAGGGAAAATATATTTTTTGGAAACAGGTTCAGAGTCAATCCATAAACTGATCAAGTAGTTAGTAAGAATATACTACATACCAGGCACTGTGTTAGGTGGTAGGGATATAAATAACAACTAATTTAAAATAAACCCTTCTCCTAAGGAGTTTATACTCTAGCAGGGGAGACAACAGAGGCATCAAAGCATATACAAAAGAAATATAAAGAGAATGCATACAAGTAAATATATAGTGACTCAGTATAAAGTAGTTGAAGATAAGCACAGTATCATGTAGAAGGTGATACTTGAGTGGCATCTTGAAGGAAGATAGATTCTGTGAGGCACAGGTAAGGAGGGTGAGCATTCCAGGCAAGGTCAGCCAATGCAAAGACACAGGATTGGGAGAGGGGATATCTAGTGTGGGGTATAGTGAGAAGACCAGTTTGGCTTGGTGACACAATAAGGCTGGAAAGATAGCCTGGTGTAAGGTTGTAAAGGGTTTAAAAGCTAAAAAGAAGTTAAGGGATTGATTCCAGAGGCAAGCTTACTGAGTAGCAGAGTGATATTGTCAGAGTACTTAACAAACTCAATCCCTATTCTTTTACTACTACTACAGTCAAGAATTACATCTTTAAATCAATTGCATTAACTTAAGTGATTTCCTTCAGGATCCAGAATCCTATAATATCCTAGATATTATAATACATTTTGTTATGTATTACATACATTATTATGTATAATACATATACATATATGTATATATTTTATATATTTGGTATACATTGTAATACATTTTACTATGAGTACCTGCTTAGCCTTTTCTTCTTCTTCTTCCAATTCACTCTCAAGAATCCGAATTTTATCCTGAAGGTTCTGAATATTCTCATTTATTAATTCTGTGGCCTTCACTGCTTTTTCAGTTTCTTCCTAGGTTAGAGGGGAAAAAAACCAAACCAAAACAAAGCAAAATACCATGTCAAGAGAAGCTTTCTTCATACGCTACTTCACAAGCTTCACATTACTAGAAGAAATTTGTGAATTACAAATTTTTTAAAAATGTGATACAATAGAGGGGACAAAAGAATCTTCTACCATACTGAAAAGCTGCAGGAGAACTGTCTAAGTGGTATGCTATGGTTGCTACCATTAAAGGTCGTGGTTGGAATGCTGCTGCTTCTTGCTGTGGTAGCTTTCTTCAAGCATTACATTACAGCAGCTAATAGCTATAGTCCTTGAAGAGCAACAAGTATGAACATAGCATCAGAAGGATGCTGACAAATGGAAGGTGATCTGTCTTCAGAGTTGGTGCTACTGATGGTTTGGACCAGATCCTTGCCTATGAGTGTCCAGTAAGGCAATCTTTCCTAACTGCAAGTTTGAGGACTGGTACTAGGCTACATAACTTTTACTATAAAAGATCCAAATATCCTTACTCCTTAAAACCAATAAGTATAAAAAATGGATTTCTTCATTTATTTTTATCCTATATCTCTCATCCTAAGTTTCCTCTTTAGCTCTCCACTGCCTGGAATTCTAAAGTTACAGTGGAAAATTTAGATAATTTTGTAGGTCTACAGTATAGTGAGGTTCAAGAAACAACATGTTAAGAGCTACAAAGAATGAGAGTAACCCATTTTCCACAAGTAGACTGTTCAAATATTTGAAGGCAATCTTAGGCCTTCTATTTTCAGGCATCTATTTTCCAGATGGTCGAGGAAATAAGTCAAAGCACTTCCTCGATCTGCCAATTTCAATTTCTGCACTGGAAGGCGCATGCTTAAAATCTATCCGGAACCAGAAACTGCCATAATTAACAAATAAGATGGCTTAGCGGCACAATCTTCCCTTATCCCTCTGTTACACTAATCTTCCCATTTCCTAAACAAGTCTGATGAAAGTAAAAAAGAAGGACATCTCCCCTCCCCACAAAAAACCTAAAACTGACAAGAAAAATAATAATGAGGAAGAAAAAGATAAATTAAAAGATAGTAAGAGAGCACCTAGCTAATTTAAATTAGTTCTAAGTCCAAATAAATTGCATCCCAGCATAATAAAGAACTTGAAGATGTGGATTCAGTGTTAAGTTATCTTTGAGAAATCTTGGAGAATGGGAAAGGTGACAGAAAATTGGAGATGGGCAAATGTTACCCAAATTTTTAAAAAGAGAGAGTCCAATTATCATTGATGAATACGCCTAATTAAAAATTGAGAAAAGCTAATCAGACAGATGTCTTGTGAGCACTAAGAAAAGAAACACATGAGCACTAGATGCCAAAAAGTGCTCCATAAGAACAACTCACACCAAATTTCATTCTTAGGCTCATTAAATTGGTAGATATACGTAGAACGAAGGGTTTAAATTAATAAAATGATAGTTACTAGGGCTAACTGCAAAATACTGCTCAATACAGGGTTTTGTAATTCATGTGATAAAAAAGAGCTAAGCATTTTAGTTGACAGAAACCACTGCCAACCATGGTCTCCTACACCACTCAGTACTCATGCCATAGATTTCCCTCTCAAGATACGGATACAATGGCCTTGACAAGAAAGGCACTGAATTGTAACTATTGTAATAATTCATGTTTATGTTGCTTTAAGGCTCACAAAGCACTTTCCTAGCAACAATAAGGATAAATAATGCAAGTATTATTTTGCCCACTACGATCACATACACTGGAAACTACTTGAGGGCAATGTCTATTTTTTTATTTCACTTTGTAATCCCAGAACATTTTCTTTTCAGTTCAGACACTTTCACTGATGTGGGGATACAGACTGGCAACTCTTCTGCAACTTATGGTTGTAGAAACATGCCTGAGGGCACCGAGAGGTTAAGTGACTTGCCCAGGAGTCACACAGTCAGTATGTATCAGAGGTGGGACTTGAACTGAGGTTGTTCTGATTCAAAGGTTGGCTCTCTATCCATTAATCCATGCTACTTTTCATTTGATTTCATAACCCCAGTGCATAATAGGTGCCTAATAAATGTTTATTAAATTAAATGAATTTTACAGATGAATAAACAGTATGGTTTGTAAACCATGATATTATTTGGGATGAGATAATTTTGGCTACCACATGTCATGCCAGGCAAATATATGTATGTCATTTTTTTTGCTGGACGAGGTCAATTGGAGGTTTAAGAAGAACAAAAACCTGGGATATTTTCAGAACACTGGCAAAACTGAGGGAAAATTTATTTACTACTATATTTGCATGTAAATTAAGTCAATGGTCATAGTTTGGATTAAAAATGAAAATAACATAAATGCTCTCCACCCTACACTCTTTTCCTCAAATAACATCAATAACTTTAGAGTCACAGGACTAGTCTCCAAATTCTGACTCTCTTATTTGCAGGAAAGTGGTTGTCACATCACATGTTTGAATTCACTTTCCTTACCTATAAAATGAGGAAATGGATGAGATCTCCATGGTCCTTTCTAGCTAGAAATTCCATGATCCCTATTTTACAGATGAGAAAACTGAAACTCAGAGAATTTAAATGACTTGTCACAGAACCATAGATAGTGTGAGTCCAGGTAGGCCTTGAATTTGGACTCTATTTATAAAAGGGTCTTCTCTTAGTTACGGAGCTTTTGTTTGAACATAGCAGCAGAATTTCTGATAGTACTCAACCACAAAATTAATCATAGTAAATTTTCAATATCCAGTTTGTGGATTACTATTTATAGAAGTGAATTCTAGGAACCCAGGCTGTTGTAAATGAAATCAAACTCAAAAGCGAAGAAGTTGGGCCTGAGGACTAAACTATGGTAAGGAAGCTTAAGGATATTAGAAGACACATGTCTTTGAAGAACTTACAAATACCAATTATTTTTGTGATATCTAATACTTTGTATTATCTGTAACTTCTCTTCCTCCTATTTATGTGTGTAATTGACTAAGGAGTACTTCGTACTGCCAATTAGATTATAAATTTCAAAGTCATATGAAATGGAAAATGTCTTTATACTTCTAAATATATGATGTTTCACTTATTTGATAGGCTGTTTAGGCAGAAGTAAGCACACTTAAAACTTAAATCAGATCAAGCACTAGAAGTGAGAAGTCAGAGTCCAAGGACAGGTCAAAGCCTACTTTAGTTCTGAGAATTAGCTATTAAATACATCCTATAATTTGCTATTACTGGCTTCTTGTTGTAATATAAACAAACAAAAATGATCTGGAGTCAATTTTGGCAGCTACTAGCACTGTTCAGTTAATAACATATTAAGTATAAGTGAAAGAAGATTCTGAAATTCTATAACATTAGTTAGAAAATCCACAATTTGATTACAAAATAATATCACATATTTAAGGGAATAAAAGGAGGAAAAAAAAAACCATACCAGATTAGTACTCAACTACTGCAGCCTACATTCGGGTACACATGATATCTTACTGAAAAAGGATTTATGATAAATAAGTTTATTCAAGATGGGGGGGAGGGGCAGCACTATTTTCTAGGTCAAATTGGCAGAGTATCACACTGACTTGTGATAAATTTTCAGTCCTTTCATCTCTCACCTTACTTTCCAGATATTGCCAAGCCATCCCACTTACATATTCATAGTACCTGTAAAAACGCCAGGCCTTCTTCATTGGCCTCGAGAGTCTCCATCTCCTTCACTAAGAGATTGGACACTTCCTTGAGACTATTCCACTCTCCCAGGGAGACTTTATGAGTTTCACACAATTGAAGAAATCTTCAACAATAGAAAAGAGAACATTACTAGTTTTTATCATAGATATGATTAATTTTCATTTCTGTTTTAGTGATGGGAGAACCAGTGCACAAAATCTTTTTTTTTCCTGTTTTAACCCTTTGCAATGACCTGATTATTACCTTTCCTTTAAGCAGTTAAGATGAATTTGAGTGTTTTCCTTTTCTTTTATTTCAGCTCTCAAAACATATCTAGAAGAGAAGTTAAATATAGTTAAAGAAAAAATGGACTTTTGAATATTAAGTAATTTAAACTAAGTGCATTTTTTCCTAATCTCTGTGATAATTCATCCTCATCTCTGTATTTCTAGATAAAATCTTTGGTTTATTCCCTTGTCATTTTATATCTGAATTACCTCATCTTCTTTCTATCTGGCTTCTCCATCTAGGCTTTCTCTGCTTTCCAGCTAACTCAGTTCTGCTAACTAAAAATCACCTCTTCCTAAGGACTTTTTGATGTCCCAATATTAAATTGGTGCTGTATCTTCAGGATTTTAATGTATGATACCAAGTTTAACTACCGGATTACAGAGTTTAAGCCTTGGCCATACATAGGGATTGTGAAAACATAACAAAAAAGTAAAATCTCACCCCCAAAATGACCAGAGGGTATTTCTTTCCTTGCATCCAAGGCTACAGAGAGCAGCCAGATTTCCTCTCCAAAGGGTTTTTAGCAGTTCACTTATATCTTAGGAAACCCTCCAAGGTCCATACAAACACATCTGTAAAGGGAGGGAGCTGGCTTTGAGATGGAAAGATAGGATTTTAATAGTCATTGATAAGCCTATCAATGATACTTTCCAATATAATTTTAGTTATTTACTAGAGCTGTGATAAAAGTATAGGAATCTTTGAGGACCTCTGAATAAAATAAATCAGACTGAATCTCAATGGCCCAAGAGAAGCTATGGACAAAAAGACATAAACCCAGCAGTATTAATGGAAGCTACTGAGAATTTAAATAATGAATTAGAGGCTTTATAATCTTGTCTTCTTAAAGTTACAAGTGAACTGTTACTTTGTATGATAAAACTTTGGGTATACATTCTTCTGAGACAGTAAAGAGATTTATCACTCAGAAAAATTTAATGATGATACATTCCCCATTAAGGCCCTACTCTAATGCCTCATCATAAAGTAGAGAGAATTCTGGGATCTTGAAGACTATTACCCTAAAGCACAAGTTTTGGTGGGTCCTACCAAGCTGGAAAAAAATGAACATATGTCTGTGAACTGCCCAGTTTGAATGATAAGAAGCTTATCACCAGGTTGGATGCACGGTAATGAATGTTTTTGTCAGAGAACCTCTTAAGGACTGCCAATCAAGTTGTAGAGAGGTTGTGATATGCACTGGTTAGTAGTCAGTTTTAAAATCACATATTCCTGAGAAACTGCTACAGTTCAGACTTGAAAATGAAATCAGTTAAGATATAGAAGCCCTGATTTGAGTAGGTGGAGATGCAGATTTGAGTTGAGTGGCAAGGTGGTACAGCGGATAGAGCGCTGAGCCTGAAGTCAGGAAGACTCATCTTCCTGAGTTCAAATCTGGCCTCAGACACTTACTAGCTGTGTGATTCTGGGAAAGTCATTTAACCCTATTTGCCTCAGTTTCCTTAGCTGTAAAATGAGTTGAAGGAAATAGCAAACGACTTCAGTATCTTTGCCAAGAAAACCCAAATGGGGTCACAGAGTCAGACACAACTGAAAAAAGACTAAACAACAAAGCTGTAGAAAAAAGAAAAACAGAAGCAAAAACAGTGGCACAGACTGCATACTCACCGTATCATAGAATCCATCATAGCCTCAAAATATTCTTTATTGTCTTTTGAGAGAGGCTGCCATGTTACTTTATTTTTGAGGGTTTTCTTTTTCATATTTGTACTTTTCCCAGTTTCTGGCAAAGGAAGAAAAATAGCATAGTAACTTGCTGAAAATGTAGCTCATTTTATTTTTTAAAATAAGGACCTCATACAATTATACAAATTCAGTTATCAGTCTTATGAAACCAGATCAACTGCTTAGTCACCTAATGTTTACAGAAAATGTTTCACGTACTCTGTTGTCAGTGAAGATACCCGATAAAACTGGCATTCTTAATTTTTTTTTTTTAATGTCATGGACCGCTTTGGAAGTACGGTGGAAACTATGTACCTCTTCTCATCATAACATTTTTAAATACATACAATAAAATACATAGGATTACAAAGGAATCCAATTACACTGAAATATAGTTGTTAAAATTAAAAATAGCAACACTAAAAACAAATTTATGGACTGCAGGTTAAGAATCCATGCAGTAAGGTCATATTGTCCAGCACTTTAACAGTGGGAATATTTTATTAACTGGTATTTCAGACATAGGCCTAAAATGCGAACCTTCAAAGTGAAATAAGAAGCAATAATATAATTGTTATTCAAAATGGAAATACAACTTTTATTCTCAAGAAGACAGTTGAAAAGAGCATTACTAATATACCCTGAGGGGGCAGAATGTTTTTCACTTATAGTTGTTGATTCAGGAGAACCAGTCTGGTGGGATGACAAGAGATTGGCTCAAGATTCTCTTACATAAGTAACAGTGAAATAGTTTGCCAGCATCAAACCAAGAAAAAAAAAAACCCAAACAGTTGCATAATCTGCACTGGAACTAAATATCATTTACCTGTTAAAATTCTTTCCCAGTTGCTCTAATTTTTCTCTAGTAGGTGCTACAGCAATGTCCTGGCTAGACTTTTTTTCATCAGGCTGGTATCATATTTTGACTATTTGACTATGGGGATCCTTCTTATGGGAAGTGTGAATTTTTAATTATAGAAGTGAGGCTAAGTGATGGATCAAGCTATTTTTATTATCATCATGAGAGTCATCATTATTATTATTATTACTACTACTTACTGTGTACTAAAATTTTTGTGTAACTGCCATTTTGGTAGATGCTTGTCTTAAGTAGAAGAAAGTTTTATATTTATTATGATTTACTGTAATCCTTTTGGCTTATACATTAATAGTAATAGGTGTTTTTAAAACAGTTATTTGTAGTCTTGTAAGTTTCCATGCTAAAATTTTTTTTCTTTCTTTTTGGCAAAAAGCTTTGTCCTCCCCCCACCTTCATTTTAAGATAACTGTAGCTTCTGTCAAGGTCATTCTCAGGATATTTATTAGTAGTCAAGTTGAGCATACTGCCCATCCTCAGATAAGCTCCACCTCCCAATGTGCTTGATTGTGTATCACCTTTAGCCTAATTATGAAAACC
Source organism: Phascolarctos cinereus (assembly GCF_003287225.1). NCBI lineage: Eukaryota > Metazoa > Chordata > Mammalia > Diprotodontia > Phascolarctidae > Phascolarctos > Phascolarctos cinereus. Next base: position 221,853,279 of record NW_027555958.1, read on the forward strand.
AGCCCCTCATAAGTTTTCACCCCCAGCAATGAGGTGCCTTCATCCAAGGCTGCTGAGGGTGTACAATGTATATACTAAGGTCAAGTTGCCTCAAAGACCAATAGTAAATACAGAAAATAGTGTTGAAAAGATTGATATGTGCACCTCACCCAATTAGAGCTCTTAAATCTTAAAACAGAAAAAAACAAAAACTTATGAGTAAGTCCCTTACTCATAAATAGTGAGTAAATGTCAGATGCAGAGTTCTTTCTGTATATCCGCTAGGGCAATATGGCTTTAGATTGCACTGATGCCAAAAATTCATTTTGTGACCTACAGATACAGGTTATTTGTATTAATTTGGAGAAAGTTGATATAGAACAGAAACTCTACAAGCCTAAAAGAGCATGTACCTCATATACAAGTACCTGAAGGGTCAGCTTTTGTACTCTCTCTGTTTGCTTTTAATCTGAGATCAACCCAGCTATAATTGAAATCCTTCAAAGAATTTAAATGAGTAGTTTCACCTTTTAGTGATGTAGACATAAAGTTTTCCATAAAGTTATTCCTTTGGAGATCATCTGCTGCTAAGTGTCGAGGGATGGGAAGGAGAACATAATCAACTCTGCAGCCACTGGAATTAGTCCCATGAACCTAGGACAAGCAGCCCCTCTAGGGTGTCTCATTAAATTAGAGCAGTTAACTTTTAGTTGCTCCAAATATTTGATGAACCACTAGGCCCTTATTCCTTCAGCATGACAACTAACATCTTTTATTGTACAATCTTTATTACTCAGAGGACAAATTAGTGAGATAAATTTAAATTATGTAAAGAAATAGGCAGAAGCAAAACTTGTATCTTTGAGGATTCCTGTTCTAGAAAACCAAATGAAATGGCTGAGGTATTAACTAAGCAGAGAGAAAACAGAATCCTGAGTTTACTATGAGTACCAGTAAGATTAGAGAGCTAGGCCTGGAGTCAGGAAGATCTGCGTTCAAAGATTATGAATTGTGTGACCCTGAGCAAGTCACTTAAACCCTGTTTGCTTCAATTTCCTCATCTGTAAAATAAGCTAGAGAAGGAAATGGCAAACCACTTCAGTATCTTTGCCAAGAAAACTCCAAATAAGTTTAATAAAGGCTGGACAGACTGAAAAATAAGTAAATAACAAAACAACAAATGAATAAGAGAGACAGTCTGTGTAGTAGTTAGCCTGCACTGAAATCAAGAAACTCTGCTAGATTCAAGTTCTGCCTCTCACACCTATTAGCTGGGTAAATATGAGTAAGTCATTTAAACTCCTAGTGTTTCAGGCAAGTGTCTAAGACTTTAAGAAAGTGGCTAACCTGAATCTGTGGAGGGAGTTACAACACCAGCATTTCCCCACTGCAATGAATCACAGATCTAGAACTTTCTGTCTCACCCCCACAAAGGTTACACGTTACATTAAGAACTACGGAAAAGGTATCTATATAGTTGTAGATAATTAAGTAATGAGACTAAAAACATACAGAATAATATTCAAATGCATTCTTCCTTACATAAGTCACCTCAAATCTAAACATTCATCCCAACAATACAGCCACATTTGTCAAGATTTTTTTAATCTCTTCCTTTAGAAAGGCTTCTATGAGAGTTAAAGAAGACTTAAACTGCCCAAAGATGTCCACTCTCCTTTTCTTTATCTTGTCTCATAAGTGACATATGGTCCCCCTTTGATCTAGCGCAATGAGCTATACTAACAAAGACATTCTTTAGCTCTTGTAACTAGCAATATATATTTTCCTATTTTTCTTTTTATAACCAGGTACACTGTAATTAGCAGCAATTTTTTTTTCTCTTTGTCTCATGTAACATAAATGTTAGTAGCCAAATTGTAAGGGGCACAGATGGCTATCAACTGCTGGTAGAATGTGTCTCACTCGGAGTGAATAAACTACAGTAATCCTGTTTCTGTGTATGTGGTTAGTTTATTGGCAGTGGCTAGTCAATGGACCCAGGAAGAACTCACACAATACATCAAAAAAAAAAAAAGTTTCCTTTAAGACAGGAAATGGAGAAGAGAATGGTTTGATTTTTATCTTTAGTCTGTGTTAACTATCTGGGCAATTCTTGGTGTGGATTTAACCTTCCACCAGTCTATATCAGCAACTCATCTACAACTTTTACTCTTATAGTGTTGTCTGGGGCCACTAAGAAGTTAAGTTACTTGCTCATAGTCATATAGCTATTCTGTGTCAGAGGTAATCAGGTAATTAGGGCTAGCCCTTCTACCTACTATGCCATACTACTTCTCTTGAATTCTTATATTGTAGTATATTCTAACGTACTTTGTTTTATCATACTTTGTTTATAAAACCCCACACAGTTTATTTGGCAATGACACAAACACATATTTTTAAAAATGGGATATTTGGTGGCAGTTGGTGGTGCAGTAGATAGAGCACTGGCCCTGGAATCAGGAGGACCTGAGCTCAAATCTGGCCTTAGACACTTATTAGCTTTATGACCCTGGGTAAGTCACTTAACTCCAATTTCCTCCCCTCAACCCCCTGAAAAAAAAAAAACCAAAGGAAAAAAAGTGATATTTGACTTCGGAAGGAACATTCTAGCTACAATTTAACTGCTACCTAGATTATGGTTCTAATGCAGATATAACTGTTCTGCCACCTTGTCACTTTCCATACTCCCTCCGTATTTCTTTATATACATCCAAGCTTTTGATCTAAAAGCAAGGAGCCAGATCAGGTACTGAATTTGTTGCCTGTATCTGATGTGTGTTTGCTTTCCATTTTTCCCCCTGCACCAACCATGACCCAGGATCAGCAGAACAATTACTACCACTAATAATTTCTAGGCACCTTTTAGCCTACTCCTTCAAAAAGATTAAAGAAAAAAATCTATTCAATCTTTTACAATTTATTTCAGAATAAAACTTGAGCTACAGTAAAATTTCCAACTAGCACTTGGTTAAAGCATGTTAAAATTCATGTGGGAAACTTTACAGTTGCCCTATTAAGAAGAAAAGTTGGATTAAAGATCGCAATAGATACTACACCTACGCCTACAACTACTACTACTACTACTAGGAATCAAAGAGAACATTATCCTGTCTAACTTTACATAAAATTTACAAAATGGTAATTTTTATCTTTTACATGTAGACAGGGGGAATAGCTTTACAAAATCTCCAGGACTTAAAGTCAATTGAGCAAAAATAAGAAAGGGAGATGGAAAAATACTAACCTGGCTGTTCTGGATTCTCAGATTGTTTCTTCATTTGTTTGCTTGAATGTCTTACCTAGACAAAAAAAAATGTTAGAGAAACAATTTTCCAACAATATCCTAAATATGTTGGCAGCTTGATACTCATTCTAGTTAGATAAGAGGAAAAGTATTGCTCAACTTTTAAAAGTATTGTTTTTAGTGGGGAGTTAAAATCGATGCAAAAATTTATTTTTGTGTATTATGTGCAATGCACTATGTTAGGCACTGGGGAAAAAAGACATAAAAATTAGATACGATTCCTGCATTAAAGAAGTCTACAATCTTATTAGTTTATATTGTTTATGCTATGTACAGAAGTAACTATGTTAGGAATTAGAATGTGGTAAGTGCATAGGAGAGATGTTCAACAGAAAAAGTGAAGATTGGGGAGGGTGAGATAATTTCCAAACATGCTGAAGCCAAGTATTCAGGATGGGATGGGGAGCTTTCTAATACTTAGAGAATGGACCATTACCCATCCCTGGAAGTTCATGAATGGGTCAGATGATACTGAGAAACAGAAGGAAGTAAGAAACCAGTGCTAGTTAAGATATTTTAAGAGGTAGTGTTATCATCACTACTGTCAGATGAAAGTAGTGATTTCAGAAGGGAAAGGCAGAAGAGAAAAAAAAAAGGACAGTGATGAAGCACTGTATTTTAAGAAAACAGACTCTTGTGAACAAGACTTGCTATTCTGGAACCGATTCTGACAAAGAAGGAGAAAATGGTAGCTGAAGTAGAAATGACTTGGGTGAGAAGTTACTATTCAATCTTAAAAACTCATAACAGAGAATGACAAAGAAGCTGGGCATATTCTGAAAGAAGAGACCTGCAAAAACTAAGAAAAGGACAGGTATGATCCCACAGTATAAAATTCCAGATACATGTGATCTAAGAAGATTAGAAGTTTTCGAGAATGAAATTCTGAAGATATAAACAGAAATTCATTTGATGAATAAGAAAATTGTCTAAACAGACTGATGTCTTTTTAGGAAACTCATTTACCAACTGAGATTTTTAAAAAGATATAGAAGAGGGAAACAAAGGCAGATAATGCCAAGTTGCATAGTTTTGCGAGAATAGAGTCAGGCAGGCTAAAGCATAGAATGGGATGAGGCTGGCCGGCCATGAATAATAAGGACCTGGGTTTATTTATTTATTTATTTTAAGCTAAGTTGAACGCAGCAGTAAACTCAAGCAACAAGGACATTTCTGGGGAAAGATGAGACAATGAAACAGACAAAATAGAGATAGCAGAATAATTAAATTATTATTTTCTCTGTCAAGAAGAATGATCTTTGGGAAAGATATAATAAAGTTAATTAATAGGGAGTTGAAACTCAAGATAAATGAGATCATAGTAGAAGATTCTACAGCTGGCCTCAATGAGTTTAAATTTACTAAATCTGAACATATACCCCTGGAGGTGCTAAAGGAAGTAGTGAAAGCGACTGCTGCCGATGGGCAGAGTATCTGTGAAGGACTGCAGAGAAAGTGAGAGTTACTTCAAGTCAGGGAAATAACCTAATTTCAGGAGAGAGAAGAAGGTGGAGTGTGCCAACCCTAGGCTAGTGAACTAACTTTTATTCTGGGAATAGTCTGTATTATTTAAGAAGTGACTTACATGCACATAGAATGTGGTGATCAGGAGGAACTCACGTGGCTATATCAAAAACATGCCATGTCATACAACCTTCCTTTCCTTTTTGATAGGTTACAAATACTGGTAGATCATGGAAGGCTAGGGTGGGCCTATTGCCCTTACATTTTAACAAAATGTTAAAAACTTCTGATGAAGTCTCTTTGCATTAGATGACAATAGTTAGGAGTGATTATCACTGAACAGAAACTGATATAGATAGATAGAACTCACTGACTGGAGCCTCAATACAATCTTTAACATATCAACATAAACTTGGAGGGAGGTCTCTTGTAGAGCGTCTTGTGCTAATCATTTTTATCAATGACAGCGATGAAGAAAGACATCAAATTTGCTAATAACATTATGTTTTAAGGGATAATTAACATGTTTGATTGACAGAGCCAGGATCTCAAAATATGTCAGCAAGTTAGAATGATGGGCTGCATCTAATAAATGAAATTTCTAAGTGGTTAAGTATGGTATTTGGGTAAAAAAAAATGAGCTTCACAAATATACTCTGGAGAGCCTCATCTGGAAAAAATAAAAGATTATCTGAAAAAGATTTCTTGACAAGAAGCTTATAGATGCAAGCTATAGAATGAGACACACATTTTGACCATAACAACTGTGTGGATTTATTTTGCTTGGTTATGCTTATTTGTCACAAAGGAGCTTTAAAAAAATTAAGGGACAGAAGTTTTGGGGAGACAGAAAGGCTATTAATAGTGGTATCACCAAATATCCTGATAAGCTTCTGGGATTTCCTATTATCTTTAGAATCAAATATAAACTACTCTTTTTGGTATTCAAAGTTTTTCACAACCACGACCCTGCCTCTTCCCATTTTTCCTACAGTTTTATTATTCTTCTCCATATAGTCAATGGTTTAGTCATACTAGCCTACTTGCTATTCTTCACACAAGACACCCATTTCCCACCTCCCATCTCTGTGCCTTTGCATTGAGTGTCCCCTGTGCCTAGGATGTACTTTTTAAAAAATTCTTTGAATTTTTAGTCCCTTTAAAACCTAGTTCTATGTAAGGCCTTTCATGGTTGACACCACCTTCCCCTACCGTCTCCCCACCAGCTATTAGTGCCCCCCTCCTAAAACTCTCTTTTATTCATTTTATATATATTCTGCATGCACTTATATGTATACATGTTTTCTCCCCATTTAGAATGTAAGCTCCTACAGGGCAAGGCCTGTTTCATTTGGGTTTTTATATCCCTGGTATATGACATAATGTCTGACATAAAGTAGATACTTGAGAAATGCTTGTTAGTTTAGATAGTTATTATTGGGCAACAATCTCCTTTTCTACATAAACATCAATGTCGGATGGGAGAAGTGTAATATAATGCAAAGATGACCCAGTTTAAAGTCAGATCTGGGTTCTAGTTGTGGCTCTGTCATTAACTATGTATTTTTACTTTGGATAAGCCATTTAATGTCTCTGGGCCTTAGCTTCTGCACTTCTAAATTAAAAGGACTGGGACTAGGTGAGTTTGAAAACACTTTTCAATTCTAAAATTTTATTACTTATAGTTTTAGCATTTTTTTTTCATTTTTCAATCCTATTACCAAACTGGTTTTGTCTCTAAAATCCCTTTCCTCTATTTCACAGAGAATGCTAAGAAAGCAGAAAATGTAATTTTATCCCATTTTTCCCCCTAAATGGTTAAGACATTGTCAATACCTCTTTCTCTGACTCCTTAGTATCTCCAATATCAACTTTCCTTTTTCCAGCTTTTTTGCACTGTTGAGATTTGCTCTCACGCTTTGACTTGGTTCCTGTTGTGCAATTTGCACCTGCTCTTCTAGGCATCGTGACTTATATGGAACAAATTAGTACTTTAAGATCTTCAGAGAAAAAAAAAACAAAGATAAGGGGAAGATTCTAAAAATGTCATGCAATTTTAATTAGTTCAACAACACCAAGTACCAATTAATATTACAAATAAGCCTATTTTACTTTTTGGTTCTTCATTATCCTAAAAAAGTTATAGTAAATCAACTGTAATGTCATTAGGGACTCATCTAGATAAGAATTTATTATATTTTTACTACTAAAAATCTCAGCATTTGTACAGTATTTTACTTTTTCAAAAGTTTTCACATGTCTTTCATTTTAACCTAACAACTATATATATTACATGTGAAGCTGTCATTATTATGCCTATTTTTTAACAAAGGATCATGGAGAATTTAAATGTCTGGCCTATGGTCCCAAAGCTAGGCACTATCAGAGTGAAGCTAAAATAAAATCCACATCTCTCAACTGACAAACTGAAAACTTCTGTCTATAGCTTAAAACATATGTGCTAAAGGAGAAGCAAGATGGAATAAAGAAGCATTACTAAGGGTTGGGGTCCAAAAAAATTGTGATAATTTGCTTTCCCACTACCCTGTTCATTCTTCCGAACTTCTTGTTTCTCTGGTTTGTTCTACTTCTCAATTTTTGGACCAGTACTTCTTAACACCCCACCCCCCCAGCTGTCAATACTCTCTACTGTGGGTGTATCCGGAAACCCAGATTATATGTATAGATTACCTATTCACTACACCCACCACAGTCCCTTTGTGAGGAAATGAGTAAATGAAGAGTGGCACAAATAAGTGTTAGGATTTAGTGTTAAAAAATAATTATATTTGATAAGGCTTTCTCAAATTCTACCTCAAGACACACTTTTAAACCAGTATCAATTGCATTCTAAAATGAAGTGTACTTTAATACTCAATGAGTTGTTTCAGAGATTGTCAATGGACTAAGTCCTCTAAGTAAATGTAATCACCTCAAACTTTTTTCTTTGAAAGGAAAAGACTTCAAGCACCACCTAGTGGTTACTTTTTCCTGAAATTGTGGTACCTCAAATAACTCACCCAATAGGGTTAAGAAGACAAAGGAAAAGCAAAGCTCTGGACAAGGCAGAATCTAAGAAAAAATTTCTCTCTCCCTTCCCTCCTTAACCCTTACAGACAATGGGGCACTAAAAAGAAAATATAGTCTCTTCTCTCTCTTTAGGGATGCAAATACTTGATCGTCACTTAGCCCTTTTGTTTAAAGAGATGTTTAAACTTTTTAATGTCTCTTAAATGTGTGTATGGTGGATTTACTTTTTTGAAGGCTCTGTACAGATCTTAATATTTCAACAGGAAGGCTTAGAAAGCATCAATTCTGTTAAAGTCCATATTCCTACCCTCTTTCTAACTCTCCTTCTTCATACATAAACACACATAGGACGATGCCCAACTTTGCAAGATGTTATTCTTAGATGCAAACTACTTCCTTTTGCTTTTCAGTATGTCATAACCACTCTCTGCTTTCCTTTCTCATGGCTGATATGTAGTTCCACACAATTCTGACTGTGTTTCCTTGGTCGAAGACCTGTCCCTTCCTGCAATATTTTTTCTATGACTTAGAAGCTCTAGAACTTGACAAGTTTATGGATATATTTTATCTAACAGTTCTTTGTGGTGGAGATCTGTGGATACTATCTCCACCCCCCTGAGCCCCTCCACTCTAATACTTTTGGGGACTTTTTCGATTCCTTGAAATTTGGTATTCAGGTCTTTTGTTTCAAACCTGATGATTCTTAGACTTTCTTTCTGCCCTGATCTCCAGGTCAGCTACTTTGACAGTAGACATTTCTCAAATTTGCTGTATTTTGACTTCACTATTTTTGTTATCATTTAATTTTCAGTTGTTTCCTCCACAGCACTCACTGCTTTGTTTAAGGTTTCTCTAACTTCTTTTCAAGGCAATCCATTCCACTATTTATCTCTGCAGTCAGTTCCTTTATTAGGTCATCTAGTCATTTCCAGAATTTCTGTGACATTTTTTTCTTTCCTGAGATTCTACTGGCAGTTACTGCTGAATTATTCTTACTTCCTAGGGTTTTATCTTTGGATTAGCTTACAGTATAGTAGTTCTTCACTTCATCACAAAAATTTATTTGCTTGTTCATTTCTTCTGTTGGCAAGCAGGATAAAGAGAGAACAGAACTTCCAAAAGTTGGGCTTGCCTAATCACTGCAAAGCAGAGATTCTGCTAGTTTACAATAGTTGTTTGGATGACTTGGCTTTGATGCCAGTCCCCGGCTCCTGACTATGGTGCACGGCCCAGAATAGGGGGTTAGAGGTAAGCAAGCAGAAAACATATGTAACAGCAGCAAAAGACACCAGGGACATTGGTCAATGCCCTTCATAGGTACCTCCCATTAACCTTCCCCTCCCTCTCATGTTGACCCTAGCTTTCTGCTATTTCTAAAGTGCATAATGTAGGGCCCAAAGTGGAGGCAAATATCAATACTGATACAGCTCCAATAGTATGTCAATTTGCTAATCACTACAAAAAAAATCTCAAATTTAGAGTACCAAAAGTTAATGCTTTAAAGTGATCTAAAAACTGTGAATCTTAACACTCTATGTTTCTTTCTCTGCTACTCTATCACCATCATTGTTCAAGTAGAAAGGGGTCAGACAGGATTAAAGGGCCATTTTCTACTTTTCTTTGTGTCATGGTTATCATAACCAAAGAACTCACTGCCAATCTATTAGATGATGTTCTTATCAGGTTGATTCTTGCATAGTACAGCTTGCTGCCAAGACCAGACTACAAGAATTTCTAGCATAGTAGACTAGGCTAAAGCTTATGCTCTACTAGCTCAGTATTTGAGACTCCTGGGTTACCTTTACACTACATTTTTTTGTGGATATTATATTATAAAGGTAATGGTTTTATTTAGTTGTAGGTAAGAGTGCTGTTTTTTTTGGGGGGGGAGGAGGGGTGAAGATAATGAATTCTGATTAGAACTTGTTAAATTTTAGACATCTGGGAGCCTCAGCAATTCTGGCCATACAGGCCTGGAGCAGTGGTTCTCAAATTCTTTGCTCCTTGCACAATATTAAACACTTATGGGGTTCTTAACCTGGGGGCCTATGAACAGTTTTTCAAAATATTAAATATTCTGATAATTGTATTTCAATATAATTACTTTCCATTGTAATCCCATGTATTTTGTTCTATGACTTCAAAAAATTCTAAGAAGGGGCCCATGGGTTTCACCAGGGCCCAAAAGGGCCCATGACATTAAAAAAATAAAAATTTAGAACTCTTGCATTAAGGAAGAGTTGAAACACTGTGAATGTAACTGTGATTGTTAAGTTTTCTACAATTCATTGACACCTCGTGCTAATATAACATTTGAGAACCACTGGACTAGGATATACTAGCTGAAAGTAATCTCCATTGAAATTATAATCGAATCCATGAGAGTTCATGAAATGAACAATGGAGGACATAGATGTAGTTAAGAATTGGGGCCAATAAGGTCCTAATTGCTGGAGAAGCAAATGCAAATAGCTCCAGTATTTCTGCCAAGAAAACCCCAAATGGGATCGTGAAGAGACAGACATGACTGGCAATGACTGAACAAGGACAACAAAGGTCTAAATTAAGGGCAGGAACTATTTTTCCTTTTTTTTCCGGTACAGATGCCCAGCACCTAGAACACACCTTTGTATACAGCAGACTCACAATGAACAATTGTTGGATTTGGATTATTATAAATAATGTCAGGCTTGCAGTCCAACCAAAACCCTGGAATTGCTTTATTTTTTCAAACTCTCTCTCTCTCTCTCTAAAATACATCTATCTATCTATCTCCACCTGTCCCAATCTCTTCTGACTCCATCCTACACTTGAGCAGTCCGTGTTTTGAACCTAACAGATCTTTTTTTACTTTATATGATGGCACTGTCTTTCCCCATAAATGATTCATCTTTTTTTTTCTTTTCAGGCAACTGGGGTTAAGTGACTTGCTCAGGGTCACACAGCTAGTAAGTATCAAGTGTTTGGTCAGAGGGCAGATTTGAACTCAGGTCCTCTTGACTTCGGGCCCCCAAGCTCTACTCACTGAGCCACCTAGCTGCCCCATAAATGACTTACCAAATAAATTATAAGCTCTAGGATGGCAAGGATCCTGTCTTGTATGTGTTCCTCATAACTACCCAGTAAAGAGCTTTGCTTATAGTAATCTTGAAAGAACATAACTTTTAAGATGCTGCCTCTACTACAGGCATCATGGCCCACTGTCAAGCTGTTCTTTTTAAGGAGAATATCAGATTAAAAAATACCTTCAAAACCTTTGTAACTTGATCTTTAATTTACATTGGCTGGAACATAGCGTGGTTGACAGGAAATATATCAAAATCGGTATAAAAACCTAGACTGGAGGCAGATCGTGAATAATTTTAAAGGCTAATAATCAATCAATGAGCATTTAAAAACCCCCTACTATAGGTGACAATATGGAAGATGGGGGGGGTTAGCAGATAGTTGTAGAGAAATGAGAGGAAAGCTCATATGGTAGATTCCCTTAATCAATCAATTAGCAAGGCTTCCTTAAATACCTACAACTCTGTTACTTACACAGGAAGAAAAAGGCATTCCCTTACCTCATGGAACTTATGTTCTATTGGAGGGGGAGGCTAAGTGCATATGCTAACAGATTGTAAGCTTCTGGAGGGCAGGGACTCTGCTCTTTTTGTATCCCCAGGGCTTAGTTCAGTACCTGGCACATAGTGTTTTTTCAGTCATTTTTCAATCACATCGGAGTCTTTGTGACCCCATTTGGGGTTTTCTTGCAAAAAATACTGGGGCAATTTGCCATTTCCTTCTCTATCTCATTTTACAAATGAGGAACTGAAGCAAACGGTGTTAAGTGACTTGCCCAGGATCACAAGTGTCTGAGGCCAGATCTGAACTCAGGCAGCCGAGTCTTCCTGCCTCCAGGCCCGGCACTCTAACCACTTTACCACCTAGCTGACCCACATAGCTTCGGGGACATAGCAGGTGCTTAATAAATGCTTACTAATTGATTGCTAGCACTAATATTGAGCCTTAAGACTTTGCAGTGTTTCAAATGTTGTCTTTTGATCCTTACAACTGAGCAGCATTCCTGTTTGACAGATGAGGAAACTGAGGAAGAGGTTAAGTGACTTGATCAGGGTCACACACCTAATAAGCGTCTGAAGGGAAGATTTCAGCTCAAGTCTTCCCGACACCAAATTCAACACCATCCACTGAGCAAACTAGCTTGCTACGTTTATATGCAAATACGACACTATGGAGGGTGTTCCCAAAGTCTCAGTGCAGTTTTAAACTTTAATAGCTTTGTTGACCAAGCTTTAATAGTTTGACACCCTTTCTAGGTAATATTCTAAGTCGTTATATCTACCTACCACCTTCACTTTCCTCCCTAACAAAAAGGGCTTCGTTTCCACAAATATCCTCTCACCCCCTAAAAAGACCTTTGCCGGCGCGCAGCACACAGAGAGGGGCCACCCTGGTTAACCAGCGCGCTCCGCTTCTCCAAACGTTACCCTCTCCCTCTCCTTCCGGCTCCGCTCCAGAAAGCTGAGAGTCCTTGACCTTTGGATCAATCACTTACCTGGGGACAACCTGTCTGCAACGGCTTTCCGCTGGCGCACGCGCACTCCGCACAAAGCTGCCCGGGGTGGGTCACAACTCCCGCGCAAACTGTCAAAATAATAATAACGGGAAGTGGGCGGAGACAAGGGCGTCTTCCGGCTTGCACTGCCCTCCCCCACCACCGCCGAGTCCCCGCAAGCAATTCGCCTCTGGGAGGGAGTCCAAGAGGAACGTTCCCGGATTGGCTGGGTGGCCACGCCCCCGTGGCTGTATGGATTCTCCCGGGCTCCTCCCCCTGTACGCCCAGTTTCAGCCAACCCTTGTACGCATGTGCAGAGGGCATTTTTGTGAGGGTAACTGTACTCCGCTTGGTCCGAGGGCCGAGGCCGAGGCGACCAAGAGCTGGTCAGGCCTGGGTCCTGCAGTGTTTAGGTTAAGGGTTACGTGTCTTACCCTAACTCCACTCGGGGAAAGGCCAAAAGGGCCTATAAATAGGTACCGGTAAGTGAGTACACGACCATCTTGATTCTCTCCCCTTTTCCCGTGACTCCCCTTTCTCCCCCCCCTTTCCCTGCTCCCTCCTCCGTCTCCCCCCTTACCTCCCCTTCCCTTTACTCTTCTCCTGCCCCTTACCAGGAAAGGTCCAGGCTTGTTCGTTCATCCTCCGATGCTAGAGAAGACAAAGAATCGTGCATCCTGAACTTGACCATAACCTGTTGTTTTATCCAAATCTCCTTAAACCCCCCCCCATGACTTAATGCCTTATTTCAGCATAGGTACGTACAGGACCTCAGTAGCTGTCACCATTCTGCGCAAAGAAGGTTCTGTTTGTGTTCTTTGTTAAGGGTGACACCCCTTCCCCCACAACATTACTTCCAGCGTATAGGGGTATCCGCTTAAAATTGCAGGTGTGACCTGTCCTAAGGCTTTTGATACGCCAATTATTGTAATTTAGCCAACTTTTGATTATCAAGCAGATTTTATCTTTTATGTTTCCCCTTTGGGAGTATAGTGAAATCTCAGAATAATGTTTATAATGCATAAAATAAAAAGCATAGGATTATAAAGGAAACCAATTACATTAAAATACACTCCTCAAAAATTTAAAAATAACCACCACCACCAAGTTTATAAGATCCCTGGTTTAGAACCATTTATCTATGATAATGGGAGGCAAAGAGGTTGTAGAGAATGGTAGCATAGACAATCCCAAACAGTAGATAGCAAACATAATATTGATGTTCGGTCTTTTAAATAAATTTTCTACAGGACGTTTACATGCCTACTTGGTTTTGCTTTCCTTAAAATAATTATTTGCCTCATGAGCCTGCTGAATGGCAGAATGAAGGTAGCAAGGGATCAGAGTTTTGCTTTGAATGGTTGACATGTAGATAATCACAAGTTGATTTATGGTTCATAATGCTAGCTAGTTATATTTTTTGCTTCTCTGTGCAACTCTTTTGGCTATGTGCTAGAACCACTTTTCCTTCCTAGCCATTAATAACTTGAATTGTATTGTTTTATATTTTACTTAATTTGTTTCTTGAAGCTTCTCTTCGAGTCCATGTCTTAAATACTGAAATAAAGCATTAGAAATTTCTTATTCACATGAAAAATTGTTGAAATGCCCATATATGAAAACTGATTCTTTAACTTACTGACAAATTTTTCCCCAAGTTTAGGAAGGTCATAAGTGTATCCCAATAAAATGTTTTTTTTTTTAATCCTTTGTGACAATATAGACTGTTCTCAGGCAGTTTTTGGAATAACTATGTAGTATTATCACACAAAAGATTTTATTTTTGGACTTTTTAATGTTTATTTTCTTATTTACAAAACTATAGAATAGGAGCTAAAGCTAGCAGAAAGACAGGAAGATGGAAAAGCCTCATAGGTACAGCTGTGTGGCACAGTAGATATACTAGGCCTGGAGTCAGAAAGAGCTGAATTCAAATTCAGTCTCAGACACTTCGCTGTGGAGCGTGGGCAGGTCACTTAACCTCGGTCTGCCTCTATTTCCTCAAGTGTAAAATGGGGATAACAATATCCCTTCTAGGGTTGTTGTGAGGCTCAAATGAGATAATAATTTTAAAGTGATTAACACATTTATGTCATGTAGTGTTGTATAAATATCATTGTTATCATTATTATCATCATCATCATCATCATCATCATTATTATACCTTGGAGAATGTACTCTAACCTCTCTTTACTTTATTTCATCCAGCTGGTAAATAAAGATGGCTATTACCATAAAGTATAGTCAAGTTTTATAAAACATCTTTTAAAATGCAGTGTTAGTGCAGTGACAAATTGTATGCCTCTGCTATCCTAGGACCAGCCTAGTTATCTTGTTACAAAATGGGCCATGATCAAGTTGACCAGATGACAATGAGTTCTTTTGGTTTGTGAGGATAAAATGAGATTATATTTATAAAGCACAGGGTAAGCCTTAAAGTGCTATATAAATGCTAGTTATTATTTTTACATTAGCTTAAAAAGGTATGGAAAAATTATGATCTTTGTCCAGAGAGTGTTGGTTTTTAACCTGCAGTTCATGAACTTGTTTCTTAAAAAATGTTTTAATGGTTATATTTCAGTGCTTTGCTTTGTAATCTTATGTATTTTATTTTACATATTCAAAACATTATCTGAGAAGGGGTCTGTAGACTTTACTAGACTGCCAGAGGGATCCGTTATTCAGAAAAAGTTATGAATCCCTGCTATAGACAAAGTACCCATAAAAATTAGGGTATAGACCAATGAAATATTTAAGTATTTTCTTCTGACAGCTCCTGTTGTACTAGTTAATAAAATGTTTAGTTATTTAGGTGAACTATACTTAAAACTATAAATATAAAAAAGAAAATTATTCAGAATCTAACATCAAATTGATCTGTTATTTTGTTGTTTGTAATCTAAAACAGACAAAATGAGAAGAAAAGAAAGTAAATGAACAGATAACTAGAGTGCAATAGTAGATTTAGAATAAAAATAGTATGTAATCATAGGATTTTAAAGCTGGAAGGAACCTTGAAGATAACCATTGAGGGGATGAAGAAAAAATATACAAAGAGGTTAAATCACTTTGACAAGGGCCCACTGACAAGGCTGGCCAAGCCAGGATTCAAAACCTGGGGCCTACAGCTCCAAATCTAATAATTGCTTTCTTCTTTAAATCACTAAGGTCACAGTTAGAAACTATCATAGTCAGGATTTGAACCTAGGTCTTCTGACACCAGATCCATTGCTCTTTACACTGTATGGTATTAGTATTGTGTGTTTTTATTATACAAAAGATCATGCTTAGAAGTGGAAAGGTATAGTACCTGCAGTCATTTTATTAGGAAAAGATTTGCAAGGAACCTATGTTCCTTGAACATAGATGCTTAATAAGGAGATGGGGATGGAAATGAGAAAACGGTCAATTCCAGGGTGCAAAATGTGAAATTAGACTTTTCCTGCATTTTCCTCATCTATCCTTTTCACCAAATTCTCATGAAACCCCTATTATTCCTTGGAGGTTTACTTGCAGCATTTTTCTTTTGTTTCTCAGATCATCCCTTATTCCTGGTGAGTGACTTTCACAGTCATGCTAAGGGCTAAAATTGGGCTTCTTTTGTTCCCTCCGTATCACCTGAAGCACCTAAAAGAGTCCAAGTTTCTGAGGTATACATGTCAACGCCTTCTTCATCAGCAGCTCCCCCTACATCCAGAGTGGGTTGCCTTGGCTAAAAAGCAGCTGAAAGGCAAGAACCCAGAAGATTTGATATGGAAAACCCCAGAAGGAATATCCATAAAGCCCTTGTATTCTAGCAAGGATACCGAGGAATTACCTGCAGAATTACCAGGAATGAAACCATTTACTCGTGGGCCATATCCCACCATGTATACCTTCAGACCGTGGACCATCCGCCAATATGCTGGCTTTAGCACTGTGGAAGAAAGCAATAAATTTTATAAGGACAACATCAAGGGTAAGATATTTTTGCCTTCCAGTACTTAGTCAAACAGATCAAATGGAGAAAGGCCTGGATTTTGGGGGACTTGAGAAATGTATTTATAACTGGAGTTAGGGTAATTTTATATAGAATGGCTATATTCAAGCTTTAAAGGCAAAAAAAATCGCCCAAACCAAAACTTTGTCGTTGTTCAGTCATGTCCCACTCTTAATGACCCCATTTGGGTTTTCCTTGGTACAGATATAGGACTGGTTTGTCATTTCCTTCTCCAGCTCATTTTACAGATGAGGGACTGAGGCAAAAAGGGTTGAGTGACTTGCCTAGGGTCACATATCTAAGCAAGTGTCTGAGGCAGGATTTGAAATCACAAAGATGAGTCTTCCCGAATCCAGCCCTGGTGCTCTATCCACTTGTGCGGCCTACCTGCCTATAATAAATAGTAAAAAAAAAAAGCAACAAAAAAACCAACAAACATTTAAATGAAAATCAACACGAAGTGTATTGGGTAGAATAGGAAAATAAAATATAAACAAAATATAGAGACAATACTACCTAAATTAATTTACTTAGTGCCATACCAAACTACCAAAGGATTATTTTGTAGAGCTATTACTTTATAGAATTGGAAAAAAAATTACAAAATTCATCTGGAGGAATGAAAAGGTCAGGAATATCAAGGGAATCATTTAAAATAAATGGGAAAGAAGTGGCCTTAGCAGTACCATATCTCAGAATATATTAGAAAGATGTAATCTTCAAAACAATTTGCTACTAGATAAGAAGTGAAGAGGTTGATAAGGAGAACAGATCATTTTATAGAATATGCTGAAGCAAATGAGCACAATAATCTAGTGTTTCATAAATCCACACATTCCAGCTGTTGGGACTATAACTCATTCAATAAGAACTATTTGGAAAACTGGAAAATTGTCGGCAGAAACTAGGTGTAGACGAACATCTTACATAGTGTATACCAACATAAGCTCAAAATGGGTACATGATTTAGACATTAAAGATGACACCACTAGCAAGTTAGTGGAGCATGGAAGAAATTACCTGTGAGATCTATGGATAGGGAAAGAGTTCTTGACCAGATGAGACTGGAAGACTCACTGGAGGTAAAACAAATAATTTTGATTACATGAAATTCAAAAGTTTTTTCCACAAACAAAACAAATGCACCAAAAATTAGAGGCAGGAAACTGGGGGAAATTTTTTTCAACAAGTTTTTCTGCTAAAGATCTCATTTCTAACATGTATATATGGGGAGTCAAATAAAGAAGAATAAGCTCCATGCCCCATTTGATAAATGGTCAAAGGTTATGAAAAAGCTGTTTTCAGAGGAAGACATGCAATCTTTCAGTAGCCATAAGAAAAAATGATCTAAATCACTAATAATTAGAAAAATGGAAATTAGAACAACACTAAAGTACTACCTCACATCCATTAAGTTGGCTAAGATGACAAGAATGGAAATTGACATGCCAGAGGAGATGTGGAAAAACAGATACATTAATGCACTCTTGGTGGAGCTGTGAGCTAGTCCAATCATTCTGGAGATCAGTTTGGAACTATGCCCCAAAAACTATTAAACTGTGCATACCTTTTGACCCATTGATTTTGTAGTTAAGTCCATACCCTAAAGAGAGTGGACCCACATTTGGGCTAAAACTCAGTATTAAGACTACTCAGTATTGTGCATAAAGTTAAAATTACTGATTTAGCAAATTTGATTATTTAGTGTCCCTTGGTCATTTTAATTCTTTTCTTAGTTATAGTAGATTATAAGCAGTGACAGCTGACAGGGAGGAAACAAAAGAGTCACTAACTAAAAAAGTGTAATATTTTAGGGACATTTTATATGGGGACAAATGACCCTAGCATGGTAATTTAAATTTGTAGTGATGACCTTGAGTCCTAAGAGTTAATTTACATTCAGTATACTCTAAAGAGTCAGAAAACTGAAATTCATTTTTAATATATTTCCATTAAAATTATCAAAATATAAAAAGTTTTGATGCTTTAAAGGCTGTTATCCAAAAAATTCACTTATATGTAACATCTCATTCTTTGTTGATAATTGGATAAATAAAGTGTTGCACTGGAATTATTTAGTTCATTCTGTGTCATAATGAAGTGTGGTGCCCAATGTAAGCATGTTTAGAGAACTGCTCAGTATCTTAGAAAATGAGATATCTTTAGTAAACTTAAGTTGTTTTGATGTTCATAAATATTAAATTAATCTGTAAACCATGACAGTGTAAGCTTTTGTGAGGTTAATTAGCTGATTTCCCTGTATTTTGATTAAAAATAATGTTTTATTTTAGAACAGCCCTCTCAGATTCTAATATTCTTTGCTTTTTACACTTAGCTGGTCAACAGGGATTATCAGTTGCCTTTGATCTTGCAACCCATCGAGGATATGATTCAGATAATCCACGAGTCTTTGGTGATGTTGGAATGGCTGGAGTTGCCATTGACACTGTTGAAGACACCAAAATTCTTTTTGATGGAATTCCTTTAGAAAAAATGTCAGTTTCTATGACAATGAATGGAGCAGTTATTCCAGTTCTTGCAACATTTATCGTAACTGGGGAAGAACAAGGAGTACCTAAAGAAAAACTAACTGGTACAATCCAGAATGACATATTAAAGGAGTTCATGGTCAGAAATACTTACATTTTTCCTCCAGAGCCATCCATGAGGATAATTGCAGACATCTTCCAATATACAGCACAGGTATCCTTTGTTTTGCTTTACTTAGCAAAATTTACAGCTATATCCATCTTAAAAGCTTATAGGTGTAATTTCAAATTTGTAAGTAGATAAATTAGTAATTGAATATTTATACTATAGTAGTCACTTAAAAAAGAAAATAATTTCCTGCAGTGTTACTTTAATAAGTTTTGTTCTTTTGAAGAATAATTCAAAATATAAAAATGCAGTTTGTATACTTTTTAGGGACAGACTGATTTTGTAATGACAAAAAATGTTACAGTAATTAATAGTAAAAATTAACAAAGTATTCGATACAGACAAAACTAGATTATTTTTTTCTCTGTTCATGTATCACAAGTGCTATATCGAGATTTTCTGAAATTTAAAATTTAAAATTATTGAACCAATTGACGTTTATCAAGTTATCTTTGTATGTTTTCCCCTACACTAACCAGATTTGAAGTGCCTTGAGGGCAAAGACAGTATTTTAATTTCATCACTCACATTGAAAGCTTTAATGTGGCATAGCATATTAGTTCCAATAGATCTTCTTAGTAACCTAAAATCTGAATTTTGATTTCTTAGAATCAGTAGCAAGTTTTGTTGTAATATTTTGAGAAAGTGGATACATTTATACAAATAAACCATATTGAAAATGGATTAATTTCAACAACTTGTAAAAAATCATTGGTAGGGTCTAGAAGAATGTCATACAATGTGGCAGTTAAGGAAATGCTATTAATTTTGTAGAGAGAAGTTTCAGTTGAGTAATTTAAGGTCAGAACATAGCTTGCAAAATGTTGAGAAATGAGAATAGAGGATGTGGAAGTAATGAGAGTAGAAAGCTTTTTCTTGATGTTTAGCTCAAAAAAGAGAGGAGACAGGATGATAGCTTAAAGAGATAGTATGGCCGTAGTGAGTTTGTTTATTTTTTTTAAGGATGGAGGACACCTGGGTATATTTGCAGGCAACAGGAAATGAACCAGTATATAAGGTGAGAATGGAGATTAGAACCAGGGGAAGAAGGAATGGTTGTGAGAGCTGTCTATAAAAGTTAATTTTTAATATTTCTATCAGTCTTCATCCTTTTATGGGAAGAGTCCTAATTTTATTATTTTGATTTCATATAGATAAGCCCTTCCGTTCCTTTCTTCCTTTATGATTTTGTTATTCCTCATAGTTTTAGGGAAGAATGAATGAGATGATCTGTGCAAAATACTTTGCAAAGATTTGAAGGGTTGGAATGGGGATTTGATTTCACCTGTGTGGGGAGTTATTAGTAAAGAAAGAAAGCTAAACTCCCTCTCCCAGTGCAGATTTGTGCCTACTTTATATTTCTAGGCTTAGAGAGTAGTCGAGGTTACTGGGTACCCTTTTGGTCTTTCTTGAGCTGTTACCTTTTTTTGAGTTGTTGTGACCTGAAAATTCCCTTAGTATTCTGGGTGATATTTGTACCATAGCCTTGTACCAGTGTAGAGTCATGTTTTATCTTTTTTCATTGCACTTCTAGATGATACCCCAAATTTTATAAACCTTTTTTAAAAAATCTAGTAGCATATGTGTTTATGTCTATTTCTTTACTACCCACTCAATTCTTAACCCTTTGTGCTTTTCTTCACCCTTCCCAATCCACTCTACCAAACTATTCTAGCACGTACGAAGAGGCTGCCCAGTGCAAGGGAAAGGCAGCATGTCGTAGTGTAGAGAGGACTGGACTGGAGTCAGGGTCAGTCTGCCAGCACCGGGCCAGGGAATTGAATCATTTCTATTTAAATTATCTTAGGAAGATTCTAAAGTTCACTTGACCAGATAACATACCAGACACTGAGGTCATTTCTCAAGCTGAACTGCCAAGCACTCATACTCTACTGCAGAAAGCGCAGTTCTGATGGTCTGGCCATGTTGTTTCAATGCCAAATGTATGTTTGTCTAAAAGACTATTTTATGGAGAACTCACACAAGGCAGGTACACATACGGAGATCAGGAGATGCAATGCAAGGACACTGTCAAGGTCTCTGAAGAAATTTGGTATCAGTTATGAGACATGGGAGACATTGATTCAGGACAATCCAGCATGGCCTACCTGCATCAAAGAAGACACTATGAGCAAAGCACAGTTGTGATAGCTCAAAAGAAATGTGAGATGCTCAAATTTAGAGACATCATCCCAAATGTTCATACAGACTATTTATATCCAATCTGTGGTAGAACCTTCTGATCTTGTATTGATCTGATCAGCAACAGTTGGGCACACTGTACATTGACCTAAACTTTGGTATGTCATTTTGGTGCTTTCTGAATATGAAGAATAACAATAAAACATAAGAGTAATCGAATTCAGCTCATTACCTGATACATAAATTCCCTGTCAGTATCCCTGATGTGTAATCAGTCATCCAGCCCTGCTTGTACACTTTCAGTGTTAGGAGTTCTTTATGTAGTTAGCTGTGTTTCAGTTTTAGGAAGCCCTTTCTTAGATTGAGCCAAAATCTGATTCTCTGAAGTTAGCAACAACAACAGTAATTATTGTTCCTTCTACGTTCTCAAAGGAAGACCAATGACATCAGGAGGGTGCTGTCTTGACTTGCAACTGAATTGGATTTAAGAGAGACAGAGCTGTGCAAAGTCATCAGCCCCACTTTCTCCTCCAGAGTCATTGCAGTCCAGGAACAAGACATAGATCAGGGTGACTGGTGATGGCTCAGAATGCAGTGGGAGACCTTGGCCTTTTTATGCTAATGTCTTTCCTAGGTCTTAGTTTGAGGCAACCTCCATTCGGTAGTTAAAGGCTAGGTAAGAATTGAGGTAAAAGATGGTCTGCTTTGTCTTCACAAAAGAATCAGTCAGGGAGGGGAAGACCCTCAGAGTTTTTACAATAATGGTAATAATATAATAGTAAACATTTATATTGTGCTTTAAAGTTTGCAAAGCTTTTTACATATGTTATCTGATTTTATTCATTCAGCAGTTCTATGAAATAGGTGGTATACTTATTTTTAGAGATGAGGAAATTGGAGGTGAGAAACATTGTGACTTGCCAAGATTCACAGAGTCTGAGTCAGAATTTGAACTTGGGTCTTCAAAGTCTATTACATCCTCTACTATACCACCTAGCTGCCTCAATTTATGCTCTTTAGTCAAAGTTCTGCTTTTTTGAGTCACATGGCCAATCCATATTCCCTGTGTCAGCCATTCACATATTTGAAGATAACAATCATATCTTCCCCTGAGTCTTAAGTTCTCTAGAGTAGTATACATTCCCAGTTTCTTTAACCCTTCTTCATATACTATCCATTTAGTAATTCAGTAAGCATTTATTAAATGGTAGGCACTGAGATGTAAAACAAAAAATGAGATAATCCCTGCTTTCAAAGAGTTTACATTCATTTTGGAGGGGGAAAATCTATAAGAATTATATATATGAAGTCAGTGCAAAGTAATTTCTAGGGGGAAGACAATTTGTTGTTCATTCGTTTTCAGTCATGTCCAAATCTGTGTGACCCCATTTGGAGTTTTCTTGGCAAAGATACTGAAGTGGTTTGCCATTTCCTTCTGCAGGGGAAGATAATATTAAGGGGAAATAATCTTCTTATAAGAGGTACTTACTTGAGATGGAATTTGAAGATCATAACTCTATGAAGGAAAGTTGAGTAGGGAAATATATCCCAAGCATGGGAGGCAGCTTGTGCATAGTCATGGAGAGAGGAAATGGACTATTATGTATGAGAAATGTAAAGACACTGGTGTTTCTTGAGCATGGAAATAACATAGTCAGATGTTTGCTTTAGGAATACTGATTTGCTAGCTGTTTGGAGGATGGATTGGAGAGGGGAGAGACTCAACACCAGAATACCAGTTAGAAAGCTATGTTAAAGCTTGCTTAAAGACAATAAAAAGCTAAACTTAGAGTGATGGCTTCGAGAGTGGAGAGAAGGAATAGAGTGAGATAAATTACGGAAATAGAATCAACTAGACCTAGCAGCTGATTGGACTTGAAGGAGAGTGAAGAGTTCAGAATAACTCTAAGGTTGCAAACCAGGGTAATAAAGGATGGTAGTACCTTCAACAAAAATAGGGAGGTTAAGAGGGGCAAAGATGATAGGACATGACTACAGGTTTCCTCACCACCCTTTCCTCCTCCTTCGATATACACTCCAACTTGTTAATGTGTCTCTTAAAATTGAACATAATTGAACACAATATAAATAGTATAGAGTACAGTGGTAGTATTATTTTCTTTTTTCCTAGCACTATACTATGAATGTAACTTAAGCTCAGATAGCTAGCTCATTCACCTTAAAGTTTTATTACCTTTTTTGACAGTCACTTCATTTCGAATCATTAATTGTTGATTTAAAATTTTTTTATATAGCATATGCCAAAGTTTAATTCAATTTCCATTAGTGGATACCATATGCAAGAAGCAGGAGCTGATGCCATTCTGGAATTAGCATATACTATAGCTGATGGTTTAGAATACTGCAGAACTGGACTCCAAGCTGGCCTTACCATTGATGAATTTGCACCAAGGTGAGTGAAACTCATATAAGATCTATCTAGCATTTGTAAAATGATTGAAAAATTTTTAAAAAGTGATAGAGAATATGTTAGCATTTAGCAAAATAAATGATGAATTAAATATGTATAAACCTCAAATTAGATTGTTTACTGTCTTTTCTTAGTGATTACACAGAAGTCAGCTAATGAAATTTGGAATAAAAATTTAGTTTATAGTTGTCTATCATTTATATTTAAATATTAATTGAAGAAAACATCTAAAGCTTATGTATGAGCACAATTATATTTTAAGAGGAGCTGTCATTTTAGAACTTTAGAAGCTTTAATAATTTAAAATGAGATGGAATGTTGAAAGCAAATTTGCTTCCTTTTTAAAAAAAACATGCTAATACTTTTATTCAACTACAAAAATGTTCTGTTTTGTTATTTTGCTTTTTGATGAGGTAATCAGGGTTAAGTGACTTGCTTAGGGTCACTAAAAATGTTATTTTATCCACCTACCTAATAGTGTGTAGACCATTAAATGTGAAACAATAATAGCAGGATAGTGACTCGTTCCCAGAGCATTTCTGTTTGAATCTGATTGAAAAAGATGAAAAAGGTGAGATAATATTTATTATAATAACAATGTATAAAATATATGTAACACAGAATAATAATTGAATAAAAGTCTACTCTGTTTAGTTTATAATGTTTTCTGTAAGTGGCAGATTAAGGATTTATTTTAGTGCATTAATATTTCTGCCATATTTAAAAGTATCTTAGTAATGTTGCATGAATTTCTTAAAATGTTATGCTATATGGATATTGTTGTCTTTCTACTTTCTGAACCACTCAGCCAGGGCATTAGCATGGAGCAGGAGAAAGAGTGTTGAACTTGAAGTCAGCAAAAACCTGGGTTCAGATCCTATCTTTGTCACATACTGGCTCGCTGACTGTGGAAAAGTCAGTTGATTTCTAATCACAGGTAGTTTTTAGGAATATCAATTGCAGGTATATAAACAGTATAAAGAGCAAATGTTCTCTGCATTATTAAAGGAATATTGTTTATTGGGAGTTCCCTACAGGAATTACATTGTGGGTCTAGCACAAAAATAAAGGTGATGATGATGATGATAATAATAATAATAATAATAATAATAATAATAATAATAAAAGCTGGTGCTTATGTAGCACTTTGATGCTTTCAAAGTGCTTTAGAGATATTGTGTCATTTAGCAAATTTACTTTCTATCATGTGCTATTATTTTTGCATTTCTTAATGTGTAAATTGACTTGTGAATGTCATTTTGTTTATAAAAATTAGTGTAGAATCATTGTACTTGGTTGCAGGACACTTCAAAAATACGCTGTAATGAATCTATTAGTGAAATGTTATGAAAAATACATTTATATTTAGTTTTCTGTGACATATAAAATAAATTAGTGGTTCATTGATACCAGGTAATACAGATTTATCAAGGAAACAAATTGTTGTCCAGGAATAGTACCAACGGTTTTTCACCTTTTAATATGTGTTTATGCCTCTTGTTATGTGCTGTATGTTAAATGAACTAAAGAAGTTACATGTGTCAAATTTTGTAAGGTGAATTATACTTTGGCTGTATGAGAGAATTTACTATTTAACAGGAACCTATTATAAAGAGGAGATGGCGTTTATAATGCCAGTAATCAACTCTTTTTTTAAAAAAAGTGTGTAAGTTGGCATTTTTAGGTATTAGGCTGAAAATAAGTCAAATTTTCTTTTATTTACTTTATGTTAACTAATTTGAATTTAAAAAATTAGATTTTGTTTTTTATTATTAGAATATTCTAATACATGTAGGATAACCATTTTTTTTCATTGTATGCCATCCTATATAAGTAAATTTTGGTACATTTGTTATTCTTGCAGATTATCTTTCTTCTGGGGAATTGGAATGAATTTTTATATGGAAATAGCAAAAATGAGAGCAGGGAGACGACTCTGGGCACACTTAATAGAAAAAATATTTAAACCCCAAAACTCTAAATCTCTTCTTCTGCGAGCACATTGTCAGACTTCAGGCTGGTCACTTACTGAGCAGGTTGTGTGTTTTTTAATTTTATTTAAAAAATCTTTTAATGTATATCATATTGATAAAAACATAAGGTTTTTTTTGGGGGGCAATTCATCGTTTTATCTGACACTTAAAAAACTAGTTCTTTATTATTTCCTTTTAAAAATAATTTTTGTTTATCTTGCCTTTAATTTTTGAAACAACTTTCATATTTGTTTGGAGATTGATAATTTGTTATTCTGCTTATTTTAAATGCAACCTCTGAATTCATTAGTCTCCTTTCAGCATAAATATTCATGTATATAGATTTCCTACTGGAATTGCTTCATTTCACGTATTCCATTATATTGTCTCATTATTTTAGTATAATTTTTTTATTCTTTGACCTACTCATTATTTAAGATGCTTTTATTTTTTTGTCTCCATCTTTTATTTGTGTTTATTATAATTTGTATTGCTATGCTGTGGTGTATAAAGGATATGTCCAGCAGCATTTCTGCCTTCTTTTATGAATTCTTTGTATTTTAGCACATGATCATTTTTTGCATAAGTCCAGTAGACCCTGGGACTTATTCTTTAACATTTATTCATAAGGCTCCCTAGGTCTAGTAGATCTAGTTTTCCTAACATTGTGCTCAGGTTTGTAATTTGTTCTAGGTTTTTTTTGTTGTTGAAGAATTGTTCATTCTGTATGTGGATCATTAAGTTTTTGTAGAATTAATGTCTTATTATTTAGGTGCTGTTTTTTATTTTCCAAGAATTTGGTTGCTATGCCGTGTGTGTGTGTGTGTGTGTGTGTGTGTGTGTGTGTGTTAAAGCAGATTTTTTTTAATGTACTTGTGATTTCATCAAAGCACCTAGTGAAGAGTTTCCCTTCCTAATGCATATTGGCACCATCTCTGCCACAGATAGTCTTAGAAACTTGCCTGGAGTGCTGAGAGGTTAAGTACCTTGCCACACACCACGTATGTGTCAGAGGCAAGACTCCCTGATTCTGTAGCCAGTGAAGACGCTACCCATTAAGACACCCTGCCTCTCTGTTGAGTTCTGACATTATCTATACAATTTCCATGTTTGACTAACTTTCATTTGTGGTGCCTGCTTTCTGGAAATGTTATTCCTTTCTCTACCTCATCTCTATCCCTCTTGCAGTTTTACAGACGATCTACTTCTTTGTGTCTATTCTCCTTTAAAAGATTTCTTCCCTCAAATGACAAGCCCTTTATAAAATAATCCTTATACCAAGTGTGTTTTAAAAGCTAATTTAAACTTATCATAGCTTTATAGCCTATTATCATTGTAATCATCTTTTAATTTGTTATTCTAACTTCTTAAGTGCTAAATTGTAAAATCCTTAAAAAATAACCCCTCCACTCCACTAAACCAAAGAAGAGTTGCATGATGTTTCCAAAGAGCAGAAAGAAAAGGAAAAGGCATGAGTCTTCTCCTACTTGCTTCTAACAAATCTCCATCAGTGTAGTTTTATGAAAATTTTCATATTTCTTCTCCTACTTAATTCCTACCAAATTAATCTGATTGGTGGAAAATCTAGGATAGGAAAGAGGCAATGCGGGAAAATACAGTGGGTTGATTCAATTCAAATAAACAGTTATTTAAACTGTGGAAGGTACTGCAAATACAGAAACTGAAATAGTGCATGCAAGGAACTTAACGTTCTGACTGGGACACCCAAATACACACAAAATAAGTGAATACAAAATATAGACCAAGTACTTTCTAGGTGGAGAGAGCTTTAACATTCAGGAAGGGAGGGAATAAAGAAGAGATTAGGAAGGTGTTCTGATTGTAGCCAGACCTCTTGAAAGAAACTGGAGGTTCTGTGTGGCAGAGGTGATCGAGGGGAAACAACTATGTAGAGGCATACAAGTGGGAAAGGAAGTAGCATGTCAGGAGAGCCAGGCAAATTTGATTGGAACAGAGAATACATGAAAGGACGTAATATGAAATAAGACTGGAAATGGAGGAAGGAGGCACTGTGGAATGCTTTAAATGCCAGGCTGAGGATCTTGCATTTTATCCAAGGAGCAGTGCAGAGCTATTGAAGGGATGTTTTTATTATTTTTTATTTTTTTTGAGTGGGAAGTAATATTAATAAGATCCTAGGAATATTTGTTAGGAGGGTTTTTGCAGTAATCCAGGAAAGAGGTTGAGTGCCTGATCTAGGCTCCTGACTGTATGTATTGTGGAGGTGGAATTGCTAATTTTGTAACTGATTGGATATGGGTATTGAAAGAGAGTGAAGTGTTGAGGATGACACTGGGGTTGTGGATCTGGGTGATTGGAAGGATGGTAACACTCGTAGCAAAAATAGGAACGTTTGTGTGAGGGATGGGTTTGGGAGAAATTATCACTTCCATTTTGGATGTTTTGAGTTTGAGGTGCCTGCAGAAATAGCCAGTAGGGACTTGGTAATATGGGAATGGAATTCAGGAAGGAAACGAAGTTATAATATGTAGTTTTGGGAGTTGTGTATAGAGGTAAATCCTAGGTCATAGAGTCTGTGATATTTCGGTATTTTATAAGCTAGTCAAAGATTTAGGGTGCTGTATTTTAATACATAAATGCAAGTAGGAATCCCTAAGTGTAACATTTAGATAGGTAAAATTAAATTCAGTATGATTCAGAATTCTTTGAAAATAACAATATGGGGGCAGCTAGGTGGCACAGTGCCCTGAAGTCAGGAGGACCTGACTTCAAATCCAGCCTCAGACCAAGCACTTGACACACTTACCAGCTGTGTGACCCTGGTCAAGTCACTTAACCCCAATTGCCTAAAAAAAAAAATAACAATATGATTGCATGTCACCAAGATTAAAAATAGATTATGGGTAATATATTTTGCCTGTTCGGGGAACATAAAAGTCAGAAATCTAACACACACACATATACACACTGTCACACTCATAATATATATTTAATCCAGAAATAATAGTCATTAGTTATATAATTACTTTATTTTATTATATAATGTTAGTTCATAAACTGTAATTTAAATGTTTTTATGGTACAGTTCAGTTGTGTCTGGCAGTTGTGACCGCATTTGGGATTTTCTTGGCAAAAATACAGGAGTGGTTTGCTATTTCCTTCTCTAGCTCATTTTTGCAGGTGAAGAACTGAGGCAAACGAGGTTAAGTGACTTGCCCAGTATTGCATAGCTAGTAAGTGTCTGAGGCCAGATTTGAACTTAGAAAGATGAGTGTTCCTGATACCAAGCCCAGTTGCTCTAGCAATTGAGCCACCTAGCTGCCCAAGGCTTTATATTATAAACCTTAAATACCTCACTGATTTCTAATCAAAATATAGTCTACTTTGCATAGTGTTTTACAATTTCCAAAGGGCTTTCTTTATGTATGTTATGTCATTTGAGCCTCAAAAAGCAGTGTCATTCTAGGTAAATGGGAGCAGTTGAAGTAATTGATCCTCAAGATTGTTTGCTTTTCCAAATTTTTTGCCAGACCAGGAAAAAAACAAAACAAAACTGAGAACTTTTGTTCTAGGAGGCTACTTAAACTTGTGTTTTTTTACTCTTTAGTTTGTATCAAGCATTCAGTATATTGCATTTTATCATCTTCATGAGTGAAATGTGCTCCTTCTTGTGGTTGACAGCAATAAGCTGGCCAGTTCTTTGATGATTCCTCTTGAATGAGGTAACGTGTCACTAATATAAAGTTATGATCAAGAAGCATTAAAATAAATATGACCTAATTATATCAATGTCATTGAAAGTTATCTAAACTTTTATCATACAGTTATACAAAGAACAGTTTTTTAAAAATACATAAATAGGAACAGTTTAGGAACTTTCATCTTTTGGTCTAACTGATTGAATTTCAGTCCATTTAGATAGGTTTCCCTAGGCTGAACTCTTCTACTCTGCCTGCTTTACATGATATAGAGCCATGCTGGATTTAGAGCCTAGAAGATTAGAGTTCAAATCCAGCCTCAGACACTTTTTAGCTTTGTGACCATGAGCAAGTCACTTAAATGCCATCTGCCCCAGTTTCCCCATCTGTAAAATGGGGAAAAAATTTAGAAAAGATTGTTGTGAATATAAATAGGTGATATTTATAAAGCACTTTGTAAGCCTTAAAGTGTTATTTAAATGATATTTTTATTGTTCAAAATGGGATTTAATAAATGTGAAGTAGCAAAAATATAAAGCATATGTAAGGGAGGATCTCAGTATTCTTTCTCTGACATTGAGACCCTCTTGGAAGGAAACTTGGGATTCTTTGAAGTGTAGGTGATGTGGGAATATATTCCAGACATGGAGAAAAGGATGCCTGACAGGACAGAAGTGGGAGATGGAACATTATGTTTGTGAGTGTTGTGTTGCAGAAATTCAATGCTAGAAAAGACTGGTAGCTGTTAACTGAGTTTTTTCATCTGTAGTAAGAGGCAGTTGACTGGATCCCATAGAGATTATCTACTTCATTCATGTTTATACAATGAATTGGTAACAAAGTCAGGACTTTATCACTATTTTCTGGCTCTTGATTTATAGCAGTCTTCAGTTTAATTTAATAAACATAAATTTGGTGCTATTGTACGTCTATTGATATGGTAGGCATATGTTTCTCGACTTGAAGAATTGATAATTTATTTGGAGTGATAATATAAACAAATATTGAACAACCAGAAACATTGCTAAGTCTGTACACAAACATATATTAATGAAATCTGTCTGTATAAATTAAATTTACATTTATGGAAGTGATAAGATAATAAATTAGAAGTGTAGGCTATTAATTATAATCCTGCTGCTTCTACTGATTAGTCTTTGACCTGAGGTTAATTCCTTGTGACTGAGAATGAATGTTCACTCTGTGCTTCATCATATCACAGCTGAAACATAAGCACAAAAGCAGTAAATGGAATAGTGTATTGTCTATTTAAAGATTTTTTTAAAAATTTCTTTAGGATCCTTACAATAATATTATTCGTACTACAGTAGAAGCAATGGCAGCAGTATTTGGAGGGACTCAGTCCTTGCATACAAATTCATTTGATGAAGCCTTAGGTTTGCCAACAGTGAAAAGTGCTCGAATTGCGAGAAACACCCAGATCATAATTCAAGAAGAATCTGGGATTCCCAAAGTAGCTGATCCATGGGGAGGTTCATATATGATGGAATCTCTCACAAATGAAGTCTATAATGCTGCTTTGAAGGTAAGTTTCTTCTTGGTTTTGTTACTTTGTAATAATTTTGAATATATGAGAGATGAATTCTCCAACTTTGATCATACACGCTTCTAAACTGAAATAAAGTAGTAAAAAAATTATTAGAATTGCTGTTGTGTATCTAAAAGAGTAAATTGTATTTTCCTTCAGTGAATATTTGTGTAGTTATTTGCCATGTCATTTTGACTGTTTTTGTTGCTGCAAAAGTCAGTTTTCAGTAAATGTGCTCTTCCCAGACAATATTTTCCCTTAAAAATATTTAAGCAAAACTGAGAAATACAGTGATTCCTAGTGACAATACATACCACTTTCTACTTTTTTTTAGTTTACTGATTCTTAAAGGATATTTGCTTTAGTTTTAATAATAGGAACTTAATATTTACTCTTGTACTCAACTTGAGTTTTAATGTCTTTTAGTATAATATTGTTTTACGTTTTTGTAATCATTGTGTCCTCTTGTTCTTTTGGTTTCATTTCCTTTGTCTTGAATTAATTCATATAACACTTCCTAAGTCTACCTGAATTCTTCATATCCATCGTTTCTTATGGTACAATCATGTTTCATTATATTCATAAGCTACTTGCAAGCTGGTCTGAGCATATTTTCTAGCAGACTGCTTTCCTTTTCTCTCAGGGTGCTCTTAGGTTTATTGAATAGCAAATTATATTAAAATATCAGGGACTTTTAATCTTAAAATTTCTATCAAGCTTTATTCTCATCCCCCCACCCCATTTTATGAATTAGAAAGGAGCAAGAACCTTTTTCACTTTCTCCTAGTCTTTCTTATTCTTCACTAAGTCCATAGATTAAAGTTGACCAGAGCACATTTCTTGAAGTGTTGTTCTTTGGAGGAAGTTATATTGAATGATCTTAAAATAATACGATCTGAATTGGAAGGAGTGAACTTCAGTGATCTAGTCAGCCCCTTTCTTAATACATGAATCTACAATATACTTGACAAGTGGTCATCCATCTAGTGTGTATTTGAAGAATTTCATTGTCAGGCAATACGTTACGTCCTAAGAATGCTTATTCCATTTTTTAAATAACTCTAATTATTAAGGGGGGTCTTCCTTATGTTGAGTTAGAATTTAACTGTACATGTGATTTCTGGGGTTAAATGTAGTTTAATTTGACATTTTATATTTTCCTGGCATATTCTCTGCTGACTTTGAAAACAATTCTTAAAGATAAGTTATAATAAATAATGTCTTTGGTATTATCTTGAGCTGTTTCACAGTATTTGTATTTTAAAAATTGTAATCAACCAGTTTTATTGTCTTAGGGTAATAAAGATCAGAGAGTTAAAAAGTATCAGTGTACTTATTTTAAAATTTGGCTAGTTATCTTCAAGGATTCTGTGTTATATTAGTATGCTGTAAATAATGTTTTTGGTATTATCTTGAGCTGTTTACACTATTTGTAATTCAAAAGTTATAATCATTCAGTTTCATTGTCTTTTAGGGTAAAAAAGATCGGAAAATTAAAAAAGCATTGCAGCACTTATTTTAAAATTTGGCTACTTATCTTCAAGGATTCTGTGTTATATTAGTATGCCAGTAGCCCAGTATCTTGTGCATTAACATGTTCAATAAATATTTCTTAAAGGACATGTTTTTTTTTCTATTTTAAAAAAATTAATAATTGGTTACAATGCAGGCTTTTAAGTTAAAAGAATTTTAAACCTTAATTTCAGGAGCCAACTTTCAAATGATTTGATAATATATGTAAAGTTAAGTGATTTGGCCAGTATGCCCCAAATATGAGTGATTTTTAAAATGATAACAAGTGTCCTCTCATAAGAGATTATTAGGGCTGAAAATGTAAAAGTGGAGAAAATGACAACCCTTTGCAAACAAAACAAAACTTAAAATATTTGATGAATGTTGACTATAAAATAGTTATATTACTTTATATCACTAAATGTCCTAATTATATTGCTGCCCTTACAGCTTATTAATGAAATTGAAGAAGTGGGTGGAATGGCCAAAGCTGTAGCTGAAGGAATCCCTAAACTTCGAATTGAAGAGTGTGCTGCTCGGAGACAAGCCAGGATAGATTCTGGTATAATGAAATGGAAAAATTTATATCTAGAGTCTTTTCTTGTCTTCTATGGAGAATGTGTCTGCTAGTTTTGCATTCGGATACAGGATCCTCTGTTCTTTGCACATGTCAGATGCACTATTATTATTGTCTTTGATTTGATTTGATTTGTTTTTTATTGGTCTTGATATATTCTTTATCCTCCACTGAATCCTTCCTCAGAAGAAAGAAGAACAGTTAAGCAAAAGTGACTGACAAAACTGTAGTTGGATTTGCCACAGTGCTCTTCCAGTGTAGCAGTTATAGAGGACGGTATGTAGTTTTGTGAGGAGAGGGAAGTATGTTTCATCATTTGTTCTTTAGAACCAAGATTAACCATTTCAATTAACCTGAGTTTTGGGTTCCTTTTAGAACTATTTTTATTTACATTATTTGGGCATCATGTATATTGTTCCCATGATTGTAGGTGAAAAGTTCTGTACTCCATGGTTTTAGCCAGTGTTTTAACAGATGCAGTTTATTAATACACAAGTATTCTTGCTTGGAGGGAGATACAGATGGATAGTTTCTAGCTACTTGCAATTCCCCTGAATGTAAGTAATTTTCTACTTATGTTTTTTAGTAACTGTGAGACAAAAGACAAATTCCTGGAGCAAGAGTAAAACAAAAGTATAAAATTTGGGTTTAGCAAATTTTGATTTATCAAACAGAAAAATAGAAATGTCAATATTGGTGCAACCTTGTAGAAATATTTTCCTGAAATCATTTCCTGTTTCTTTACTCTCTCTAAAAGTGGCCCTCTTAATCTGGTCAAAAGTAGAAAAGGAGACTCTCTTCTTTCACTTTAAGCAAAAGTATTTCCACTCTTTTGGTCAGATCCAAGGTAATTAAAAAAAAAAACAACAAAGGATTGCTTTTCTTGATATGGTTCCTTACAAACTAAGGGACGCTGCATTTGACTATTTGGAATGCCCTTGTGGTGGGAAGTCTCATCACCAGCAGTGCCTCCCCCTCCTCCTTTCTCTCCTTCCTTTCCCCCTTTCCTGGCTTCAACTGTCCCAGAATGTATCAGAGATGCTTGACTGCTCACAACACTTGGATGGGATGTGAGTCACTATGTCTGTTCCTTCTGGTGAGATGGAGAACTACCAGGCTTTCACCATTTGCTCAGCCCCTGCACGCTAAGGTCCTTAAATATCTTATTTCTATGCACTTTAGACTCTTAGAACCATTATTTGGCCTGTGAAGTGGGTACTGGACCCATGGGCCTTCCCATCCACCCAGAGCCAAACTGTTAGATGTAGGCCTTTTAGAAGCTGAACTTGTTTTAGTGGGTTATCTATTTCTCCCATTTAAAATGTGAGCTTCTCAAGAACAGAGTCTTGCCTTTTCTGTTTATGCCCTCTACGCTTAATACAGTGCTTAATATATGGGTTTTTTTTTAAATTTAAATAAGTTTGTATTGATTTCTTTTGGTTGTTTTTTTTTTGGTTTACATTAGCAGTTTGCTCCCTGTATCCCTCTCCTTACTCTCCCATAGAACCATGTCATATATTATACTATAAAATAGTATTTTTCAAAGACAAACAAGAAAAAGTAGAGGGAAAAATCATTATAATAGATGAATATATAAAAAGTCTGAAAATATGTACACTGTACAATACTTGTATGCATCCCACTTCTTCAGAGAGGTGAGTGAATGTTTTTAAATAAATAATTTATTCAGCAAAGGGATATTCATTTTATTTAATCTTACTTTCATGAAATTAGACTCCTTCCTTGAACTTGATTAGGTTTTATAATAAAAAAGAATAAAAAAGACATAATAAAAACTATATCTTTGATTTAATTGAGCCCAAATACTACTAAACCAGTTGTACTAAGAGTAGGGCATCCATCTATAAAAAATATTTCCGTTTCTATGCCCATTATAATCATATAAATTGACAATTAGCACATGTTGACAGGACAATTTACAGTATTTTTATTTGTGGAAGTAATTTTGGGATTATAGATTTAGAGCTGCAAGGAGCATTACAGGCTGCTTTGTGCCTTTATACTCTTCATTATGTCTAGAATGTCTTTTCTTCCTTTCTTACTTTTTGAACTCTTTACTCATCATGAAAAACCTGGTTCAAATGTCCTCATCCCAACTTTAGTTAGTGATTACCATCCCCCTCAGTCCTCATGTAGCACTTCTTTTTTGGTAATTCTTCAGTGCACTTATCATATAATGTTGCATATTATAGTTTGTATGTTTGTTTGTCATCCTTTCCTAAATTGTTTATTGTGGGGATTGTGTCTTATCTAAAGTTCCTACTTTCTCTATTGCCTAACTATACGATGTTATGCATATGTTATGTATAACATAATAAATGTTAGAGGAATCTGAATGAGCTTGAAGTGAATTAGAAAGATAATAATAAAGCTCTATGACTGCTTCATCCTTTACACATGAGTTGACTATCACTTAGTCCCTGGACTTATTCACCTTAGTAACTGATAGTCTCCCTGTGGCCAAAGAATAAAAGTTCTAAGGATTTCTAAATATAAGCTTGAGGCAAGACTTTGGGAAATAGTGAAAGATAGAAGGTCCTGGTATGCTGTAATTGGTGAGGTCACATAGAGTCAGACACGACTGAACAACAACAACAGCAACAACACCAACAGGAAATTTGATGTCTTCCATTTTATTTGTATATTAATTTCTTTTGGTTATTTTCTTCTTTCATTCTTCAGGAAAACTTGTATGAAATCCTAAAATAAATTATAAATAATTGTTCCTTTGAAGTAAATTCTAAATAATCATTAAGCTTTATAGAGACTATAACAAATGCCTTGCACCATGATAAAGATATACATGTAACATACATGAAAACTCATTAACTTGGTTTTTTAAAGTATTCAGAGCAGGGATTCGTTTCTGTTTTTGTTGTTTGTTTGTTTTTTGTTCTTACTTGCCAACACTGAAATCAATGGAGATATTTGAAGCAGCATCAAATAGTGGATAGAATACTGGACTTGGAGTCATGAAAACCTGGATTCAGGCCTCCCCCCTGATAGGTGCTCTCTGACTGAATGACCATAGGCAACTCACTTAACTTTTCTGAGCCTTAGTTTCTTCATCTGTTAAGTGGGCTAAAGGATCTACTTAGCAATTTTGTTGTGAAGCTCACATAATAAAGGTGAACTATTTGAAGAGCTTAAAAGACTATTTAAATGTCATGTGGTTTATTTACAAGTTTTAAAATAAATGTGGCATTTAAAAAAGTTTGAGAGATAATTTCTGGGTAATTTAATCGTTTTATTAATAATACTAGCATTTTAATAAAAGGATGTTTATTTGGCCATCTTTCTCAGACCAATAGACAATCAAGGCGGTGGGCAGTTTATAAGTCGTTCAGAGTAAGTGTTCCCCAGGGTGATAACCCTAATTGGTTAATAATTAATGGGAGAACAAATATTATAATTCGGGGTTGGACCTGAACTTTGATTAAGTTATCTACTTCTTAAGTTAACCCCAGTCTTGGGCCATCTATTCAAAGAATTTATGCCCTACCCAAGTCTGAGCAGAGGACAATGGCTAGCCTACCTGTCTAGGATGTGAACAAGAAAATTAGTTCAATCTCATTATCAGCAATATCCTTCAAGAGACTGAACTTTTCAAATCAGGACTTTAGGAAAAAAAGGTGGGGGTGGGGGTGAAGAGGGACTCTGGATCTCCCTAAATCATTGGTTATTAATAATCATTTCTCTCATAAACAAACCACTTAGTTGCCCCAAATCTTTTAATTTATCTTCTCCCACACTAGTGATGTTTCCTTTACAACTGGGATGAAATAAATGAGGTAGATTAATTGTTCTAGTTACTAGGATTCTTGGTTTAAGGTGGAGTTACGAGGCCAACCCTCGAACTTGGACAACCAGTGTAGAACTGTTTATGGCCTAACATATGCCCATTTTCATGATGCTGCTGTTGAGACTTTTTAGTATTTAGCAAGTTTTAAATGTTCCACAAAAGACCCAAAGTTCATTAAAATCTATTTTTCTGTCCTTAACACTGGCTCTGCTGTCAGATGAGCTGAGTTTAAATCCCACCTTTAGCATTTATTATCTGCATAACTTTTGACAAGTTGCTTAACCTTCCTGAGCCCCAGTTTCCTTATTTGTAAAATGAGAGGGTGAACTAGATGTCCTGTAGAGTAATTTCCAGCTCTAGAAATATGAACCTATGATTCTAATAGCAATTATTTGAGAAAATAGGAATATTATTGTGCATTTTTTTGTTCTTTGCCTGGTACCTTTAAAAAAATAGGTGAGATTTTTTTTTCCTTTTTACTCTCTATCTCGAGTTTAGATTTTTGAAAACTGATTTCTGTATTAATGTGTTTATTAATGTGTTTAACTTCGAAAGGAAACTGCCTGCTACCTAGAACTTTATTCTTTAATTTAAAAAATGCATTTCAATGAAAGTTAAAGAATTATAGAAAACCTCAAGCAAGCATATAATCTAATAATGTTGTGATTTCCCAGCTATTTATGAACATTGTCTACATTTTTCCTTTTGGAAATGAATAGGATCTGAAGTAATTGTTGGTGTAAATAAGTACCAGTTAGAAAAAGAAGAGCCTGTTGAGGTTCTTTCCATTGATAACACTTCAGTTCGTAACAAGCAAATTGAGAAAATTAAAAAGGTAGGTCTACTTTCTGAAATTATTAACTTAAATTATATGCTGTTGTCACAAATAAATTGTCACCACAGATTTTCATTATATAAGAACTCACTATATATTATAATTATTTATGTACTTTGAGATTTTAGAAATATACAATACTTTATAGCTCAGGTTTTGCCCCTGAGCCAACTTGAACCTATTTAATCTCTTATATTATTTTTATTTTGTTCATATATTAATCCGTTAATAAGCTGTGGTTCACAAATGTGCCTTGTTGTTTTTTTTTTTCAATCTTAACTAGAATGCTAGGGGTTGTCTTTAACCCCAAATTCTGATAAAGATATGTAAGATTACATTAAATATAAAATCTATAAAAGCATTATCTTTCATTGACATGATCCTAAATCCCTGAATCCCCTTCATACTCCCTTCTTACCCTCAGAAATATACCCTAGGTTTAGTTGGTTTGGGCTTTTGCTTTTTGCTCAGTTAGGAGAACCAAGTCTTCCTCTTACCCAATTCCTTTTTCCTATTCAGTTTCCCCATGATGATTCAAAATGTTTGACCCTTTGCCCCCAGTTAAAATCAGACTGTGATGTAATTTAGAAAGACATCAATGAGATATGTTTTTAAAAAATAAAATAAGATTAGGATATTAGACATGATGATCTTTAAGATCTTTTCATCTTTTAAGTCCTATGATCCTATGAATATATTGCTGTTTGCATGATTCATTGATTTCCTTTTGCTCTTGGAAATAATATTTTTCTTATTTTATGGTGTATTTTTACTTATATTAAACATTTCCCAATTACATTTTTTAATTATTTAAATTTAAAAAAATTTTTTGGTTCTGAATTTTCTCCCCACCTGCAGTCCCTCCCCTACCCATTGAAAGAGCAAGAAATGAGAAATCCGTTATACATATGTCATGCAAAACTTATTTCCACAGTAGCCATTTTGTGAAAGGAAGAAGCAAAAGCAAGAAAAATAAAAGAAAAGAAAATGTGCTTCAGTCTGCACTTAGAGTTCATCAGTTTTCTGTCTGGAGGTTGACAGTATTTATCATCATGAGTCCTTTGGAATTGTTGTGAACCACCGTATTGATCAGACTAGCAAAGTCAGAAATGATGTTAAAATTTTCAACTAATTATAGGCTATTTTCATCTATAATATAAACTGGTTTTTGAACTGAGAATACTCATTCACAACTTTACAGTATTTTAGTTGTCAGGTTTTTTTTGTTTTGTTTTTATGTTTTTTTTGTTGTTGTTGTTTTGGTGAGACAGTTTGGGTTAAGTGACTTGCCCAGGGTCACACAGCTAGTAAGTATCATGTATCTGAGGTTGGATTTGAACTCAGGTCCTCCTGACTCCAAGGCCAGAGCTCTATCCACTGTGCCATCTAGCTGCCCCCTTTTCTTTTTTTGTTTTTGTTTTGTTTTTAAAAATACAGTTAGGTAAGCTTTTTTTCCTCCCATTTTGATATGGGAACCAGATAATTGTAACCAACTACCAACTCACTGTCAATGATTATAATGGGACTTTGATCTTGACTTAAGGTTTAGTTGCTGAAGGAAATGAATAGTTGAGTCTCTATACTAGTTTAATCCAAGGTATTTGCAGATGTAAGCTTTCACATGAGGTGACCGGCATGTAATTTAATGTATTTCAGGGATAATGATGTCATAAAACAGTTGTTTAAAAATAATTGATAGGATTGAATTTAGTCCCAGCATATAAATGCCTTAAATCCTTCCTCTAAACTTTTTGCTTTTTTCCTTCCCAAAACTGTTTTTAACTTTCTTTATCATAGCTTTTAAATTTGGCATGTAAGGTTTCTGCAGATGACATAATGAAAATAACCATTTTCTTGGAAAACTTAGGAAAAGCTAAATTTCTGTTCGTCTCTTCATGTGGTATATGTGTTTCCTAATAATTGACTCTATCTGTGTGTATGTTTCCATTCAGTATAAAGTAAGCTCTTTGAAGGAAGGTCCTTCCTCTTTTATATTTACGTCCTTAATGCCCAGAATAACCCTTTCACATAACAGAGACTTGTTTAGTGCTTCATCAATGAAGATACTAAATAGCAATGTGTCTTTCTCAGGATAACACAGCTGCTAATTGTTAGAGTAAGGATTCAAGCATAAACCTCTTGATTCTAATGTTATATACTACCCTACAACAAATTACTTCTCTGAAATAATTATCAAAATATTAAATAAACTTTTAAACAATTGATACAAGAAGATATCCTATGGAAATAAGAATGTCTTACAGGTGCTGAAGCTTGGGAGACAAAAGTGTGGTCCAAATAACTTTATTCAGCTAAGATGCTAGCAGAGCAGAGCATGGTGTGGAACATCATCTTGACATATTAGAGGAGGAGTTGTCCTTGAAACTGTAAAAAGAAGTTCTGAGCTCTTAAGCTTTGACTTATTTTTAATTTAAAAGCAGTATATCTTTTTTTTTTTAATATCACCTTCATTTCCAAATATCTTTTTCCTACCTCCTGGCCTAAAAATCCGTCTATTCTTGTAACATAGAACAAAGAAGAAAAACACTTCAGTTAAAGTTCAGTTCAGTTTAGTCGAAACTAAACAACATATTGACCCACTCTAATAGGTTATGGCCATAGTTCACCACCTATGCAAAGAAGGAAGAAATGTATGTTTTTTTCTTCCTGTTTTCTGAGCTAAACTTTATCTTTATATTACTCTGTGCAGTGTTCACATTGTGCTTTTTGTTGTTTCCGTTTTCCTTGTAGTCATGTATATTATTTTCCTGTTTCTGCATACCTCACTTTGCATCCATTCCTGTCAGCCTTCCCAGGGATCTGTGAATTCCTTATATTCTTTGTTTCTTTCAGTACAATAATATTTCATTACATTCAGTCCCACAGTTTGCTAATCCATTCTCTGATTGATGGGCATATGCTTTGCTACCACTTCTTTGCTCTCACAAAAAGTGCTTCTGTAGGCATTTTGGTGAATATGCGATTGTCTTTTACTTCCTCAAGATATATCATATGCCAAAGAGTATGGACATTTTAGTCACTTTTTAAAAATCATAATTTTAAATTGTTTTTTAGACGTTTTGGGACAAATTCACAGCTTTTCCAGTGTTGTATTAATTTGCTTCTCTTCCCATAGATCATCCCAACATTGACTTCCCACTTTTGTTGCTCTGCTAGTTTGTTGAATATGAGGTTCTTGTATACTGCACCTACCTGATTTTAGGCTGGTCTTATGATTCAGATTCAGGATTAGGATAAAATGAGACACTTGCAGAGCATCTAGCAGTTAACAAAAGTCGGTATACTTAGGTATATGATAAAAAGGATATAGCACTGGTTCAGGTATGCTCAGCCCCATTTGTTTCCATATAGCAACGTATAGGGTCAGAAAGGTGTATTGACTCACATGGCTTTGGGACAGCTGTCAAGTCTGAAGGGCAATAACTCCTTGTGGGCTGCCTTTTTTATATTCTGCAAGATTGAAAAGCATTACTGCATTATGGCTCTCTCTTGATCCGTTAAGTCTCAGGGTCAATTTCTCTTCCTTTAAGGAAAGAAGAAGCCCAGTTTGCGTGTCAGGGCTTTAAGCGACTAGGGAGCTGCACCAAGGCCTTAGTTCTCTGGAACAGTCAAGTCTCAGGGAAAATTTTCCTGCCTTTTAGGGCAAACATAGGAAAACAAAATAGCTAGCCTAGCCTACATGATAGGTACTGCTTCTACCAAAGAGGTGAAACCCTAGAGTTGTTCTGATTTGCTTTTCTCTTATTAGTGATTTGGAAGAAACTTTTCACTTGTTAATAGTTTCTTCTTTTGAGAGCTTTTTGTCCATGGCCTTTGGATAATGGCCACTGAGGAGTGGCTTTTTGACTATTTTGAAAAAAAACATTTTTCTAAGTGTTACTGAAATATAGTTGGCTTATATTTTATTTTTCTTGTTTGCCTTTTTTTTTTAAAAAAAACTTGCTATCTTAAAACAGGAGTTTGTAATAACTCAGTGAATGTAACCACCAGTACCACTGACTATTGGTAATTCTTAAATATTATAAAATGTGTCAGTTCAAAGTCTATTATTTCACCTTCCTCGTTATTTCACTTTTAGCATATCTTTGAAACACTCAATCCAGTGTCCATTTTTATCCCCTTATGTTTGCATTATTCAAATACAAGTCATGTAATACTAGAGGAAATGATTACATTATATATCACTCCCCTTTGGTTTCTAATTGAATGAATTAGTAGTATTGTGCCATAATTTCTGTGGTTTTCTCAGGTGACTTTTGGTACCAGTATAGAGCTACATATATATGTACTGATATTCTTTTCAAATTGGTCATTATCAATAGTTGGATGCCATTCCTTTAATTTACTTCATTTTCTCTTTATTAATGATATTTTATTGCTACAGAAATGAGGGAAAAAATTTCACATGGCCTGTCTCTGTTTCTCTTAATGTCTGCTGTGCTCTACATTTGCCTAATGTGTGTCTTTCTGTGATCTAAAACCCACAAGGTGAAAGCCAGCAGAGATCAAGAAGCAGCTAAAAAATGTCTTGCCGCACTCACTGCTTGTGCTGCCACTGGGGAAGGAAACATCCTGCATCTTGCAGTAGAGGCAGCCCGAGCAAGGTATGGAGCAGTACATTTGAAGATTTAAAATTGCTGAGATTCACTTTTGTATGTTTTTGTTTTATAAGAACATTCTTAAATAGAGGAGTTGTCCATTAAATAAAGCAGAACTCTGTATGTCATCTGACCCTTAAAGAACATAAAGGAAACCAAAGACAGTTTTCCTTTTG
Source organism: Phascolarctos cinereus (assembly GCF_003287225.1). Lineage (NCBI taxonomy): Eukaryota > Metazoa > Chordata > Mammalia > Diprotodontia > Phascolarctidae > Phascolarctos > Phascolarctos cinereus. Next base: position 221,895,574 of record NW_027555958.1, read on the forward strand.
TTTCTTACAACTCTGTTTTTGGGGAGCTTAAAATATGCATAATGAAGCATTTTTGTGGTAATTTTGGTGGAATGCATAAATATTAATTTTAGATTGCATTTTGCTGCTGTTAAATTCATTTGAAACTAGTGTCATAAGTTATTTCACTGGCCTGATATAGTTTGTAGGTCGTATTGTAATATTTCAGGTATGTGATCAAGAATTATTCCAATCACCTTGATGTGCCTTTAGCCAAATGGCTCCTTTGACAAGTGATAATATTTTTGGCCTATGGTTACAGAGCTCATTCTTTATTAATCATATCAACCAAAACAAGAAGATTAGAAAAGTGTGCTACATATCATATGTTGGCATATTTTGAATCTTTTTTCAGTCCGTGAGCTTGGCTGAGCATTTATCCAAAGCAACTCTGTTATTTATATGGAAAGACAGCTTAGTCATTTTTTATCATGCTACATTTCTGTGGAAAATACCTAAGACCAGTAAAAGGAAAAAAAATATGATTAATACTTATGATTTGGGGCAAGTAAGTACCTTCCTGTTCCTCAGTTTCCTTATTTTAAAATGTGAGCATTGGACTAGATAATCTTTGGGGTCCCTTCTAGCAGTAACACTCTATGAACACATATGAGCATTTACATTCGTTTTAGAAAGTGATCTTTGAGTCCAGTTACTGAACTCAATTTTGTGTTAGCTATACAAGAGTTTAGTGGAATGACCCCGAAATACTACGTTACTTTTTTGTTAAAATATGCCACTTAGCCTTGGGAATTGCAAAGCATTTTTCTGTGAATTTTTTTGAATATAGGAAACAATGAACTCTGCTGTGAGATAAATCAGTAAAGTTACTATTAAAGTTGTTCAAAGTTGGCATGAGGAGGAAATCTAGGGATTTGTGCCTCTTTCTTATAGAAATAGAAGTTCACTTGAAGGTTAATGTAGTTTGCCTCTATACTCTGAGTCTTTTCTTGTTGTGACCTATAGCATATTTGTTATTTTATCACTCTTAGTCTCTTGGGCAGAACTGTCAAAATTCATGAAATAATGTATGAATTTTAATGTGCATAAACATTCACTAGAGCATAGATTGTTATTACTAAACTTTTATTAATTCAGAATTCCATCATATTAGAATTTACTATGATGCCTCATGTATCTTGTACAGTAATATCCATCGGTTAATCTGATTTGTCACTAATTTATCATACTGTCATACTAACACTGAACTTTCAAGGCATAATTGTCTAATAGACAATAGTCTAATAAAATTTTTTTGTACCAGCTTAATGTTTTGAGTAACTTTAAGCTGCACTAATAAAGCAAGAGAGAGTAAATGGCCAATGTAGAATTTCCATTTTCAAACAATTTCATTCAAGACATTTATTTTAACAAGTAATTACACATAATTATTGGTAGAAGCAAAATTATTTTTTGAGGTGATTGTCTTTTTCCTTATAATCCTTAAATGCCTGGATTTAAAAATATCTGTATAATATTCTCTCTCAGTTTTATGGTGTTTAGTTCACTGGGTAGAATGGATAATAAAATAATAGCTCTGTATATTTTTAAAATTTTTATTAAAATTATTTTCATGGTTTTCAAGTTATCTTTTTTATGAAGGCAGTAAGATTATTGTCTGCTTGCATGCAGTTTTATGATAAATATTTCCATCTTCTGAAATAAAAAATATTAAGACCTTTTATTGTATATTTTAGATGTACAGTTGGAGAAATAACAGATGCAATGAAAAAAGTGTTTGGTGAACATAAAGCTAATGATCGATTGGTGAGTGGAGCTTACCGCCAGGAATTTGGAGAGAATGAAGAAATAACCCTTGCTGTTAATAGGTAAAAAATTGAAATTTCTCAAAAGTATCCAACAATCATATTCCTGCTTTCTCAGAAACAGACCATAAATAAGTGTATGTAGCAAAGACAGTCTTCTCTATGACACATAAATTGTTAAAAAATTGTAAAATAGTGGCCATAAAACTTACGGAAATTTAGCAAATGTTAATGAGGTTCTATGTCTGCATTTTTTAACTCAGCAGTTTTGTTTGTCTCGTGTTTGCCAAACAGTTAAATTTACTTTCACTGTTTTCTCTTTGTATATTTAAAAGTTTCCCTTCAAAGTTTCATTTTTATGGTCAAATGATAGCTATGAAGCACTTATCTGCTCAGAATTTTCTATAAAATATGTCAAATTACAGCCTTTCCCCGCCCCCACCTCCTGAAACTACTTAGAATCTAACTTACCCTGGGATGCACTGCCGACTCATTTCCACAGGACTTTTTGTACCCCTGTCCGTGCCCCAACTCCCATTCATCTCCCATATTAATAGGATATCTTCACCTATTAGAATGTAAGCTCCTTGAGGGCAGGACTGTTTTTCTTTCTGCCTGAATTTGTATTCCCACGGCTTCATACCATGCCTGGCACATAGTAAGCGCTTAATAAATGCTTCTTGATTTGAGTTAACTTGTGTATTCTCCTAGAAGTCAAGTGACCTTGGTTCTAATCCAGGTACTTCTGCCGACAAGCTACATGACTTTAGAGAAATGCCTTGACTTTTTTAAATTAGAAAAATTCAATTTTCTTATCTGTAATATGGAAAGTTTTTAACTGGATGATACGTTGTCAAGTTGCCCGTTTCCCCTATCCTGCACGTCTGTGATCTTCTCCATGCTGGAAATAGACACTGTATTCTAAAATGTTATAAGTCTGGCCTTTCAAATTTTCTTGGAACTGTTTAGATTTGAAAAGAAATTTCTTACTTTAAAGAAAAATAAAAATAATTGGAATATCAACCTAGTAATTACTAACCGGTTGAAGTACTGTTAATAAACTTGAAAGAGTTTTGATAATAAATCACAATTTGCATAATGTACTATTGAATAATCAGTTTGAATGTAGTTATAACTGTTCTTTAGGGTCCAGAAGTTCATGGAATATGAAGGGCGTAGACCTCGTCTTCTTGTGGCAAAAATGGGACAAGATGGCCATGACAGAGGAGCAAAAGTTATTGCTACAGGGTTTGCTGATCTTGGCTTTGATGTGGATGTAGGCCCGCTTTTTCAGGTAACCAAAAAAAAATAAGGAAATTTTAAAAAGAATACCATGGTTTGCATTAGAGTTAAAAATCTAATGAGGAAATTTCCTTTATAAGAAAATAAGGTAAGAATCAGGTGTAAACTTCCAGTGTGAAATCAATAGAAGTTGTGGGTAAAGTAGCTAGTGAACTGTTCACAGTGTTTGGATGAAGAGAATTGAATTTCATTGTGATAAGGAATCAAGGATAAATTCAGTATGATTTAATTGTATCTGAGTTACTTGTGCTTTTTGGAAGGCAGCAGGATATAATGGAACATCAGACTAGAGTCTAGGACTAGATTAGGACTCTAATTCTGGTTCTTTTAGTAATAACTACATGACCATGAGCAAGTCATCTTCAGTTTTCTAATGCTCATTTTCCTTCTTGCTAAATTAGGGGCTCAGGCAAAAGATAGCTAAGGGTCTATACAGATCTAAAAATGTTATGATTCTAATCAGATATTTTGGAAAGAAATATTACTTAATACTCAATTTTCAAGATATTTACTAAGTTTGTGTAATTAGCAAAGATTAAGATTAAGGATCTCATTCTGCCAGATGTTGCAAAGTGAATTGCTTTTTTTTTTTTTCGCTGTTAAGCATTAAATTGACTCTACTTCACATTACGCATACCCTCAGACTTCTTATATGCAACTTATCACATTTCCTTGGACAAAAACAAGAAAGCTATCTCGGTGTTGTATCTAAAATAATGAAAGAAAAAAAGTGGCAATAATAATTCTTGTCTAAATTACAGGGATTTATTATCATCAGTATTTATTGAATTTATTACCATTTTTGCCAGGCTGTACATTTTTGCCAGGCTACATCTCCCCAGAGGGTTTCCTTCCCATGATGATGGCTGTAGATACTGGCCTGAAGCACTGCTGTTCCATCAGGAGCTGAGGGTACATGGTAGTTAAGGTGGTAGTAGTGGTGGCGATTGTGGTTTGACTTGCCTGGCACATGCTTCCTCCTGTCTCTCCCTCAGGATACCACTCACCTAAGGCCATTTTTGGAGCCAGGAAAACCTGATGGAGACAGCCCAGGACCCCAAACCTAAGAGCTTTTGGAATAGCAGTGCTTCTAGGCCAGTGTCTGTAGCATCATCCTGGAAGGGAAGCCCTTCATGGAGATGCAGCCTGGCAAAAATGTTCCTGTAGGTGCTACAGCTATAGGCACTGAAGACCCTGAAAAGAAAGTTCTTGTCACGAAAGGCCTTCACACTGTCATATGTTTCAGTATCAGTAAATAATACAATTTATCAATGGAAATTATGTTTAAAAAGAGGCATTACCATTTGCTTTGCCTCTGACCACCAAGGAACAATCCATCTGACTCAAACCTGAAGGTTTCTGAGTTGAAATTTTTTATAAGAGTTTCGTCAATGAGAATGTGAGCTTTGTGAGAGGCAGGGGATATCTTTTGTATTTATAACTCCAGTGTTTTGCCTTTGCTTCCTTCAAGACCCAGAGTTAAAATTGTATCTTCTGAAAGAAGTCTTTCCTGATCCCTCTTGATTCTAGCACCTTCTCCTCTGTTGATTATTTCCAGTTTACCCTGTATAAAGCTTGTTTGTACATAGTTGTTTACATGTTATCTCAACTATCTGCTCCTTGGGAGCACATCCTGGCTTTTAGTTTTCTTTATATCCCCAGTGCTTGGCACAGTGCCTACAACCAAATAGGCAAATAATGCATGTTTATTGACTGTTGATTGACTGAATGAGTGCTTAATAAATGTTTTATTCATTCATTCATTCATTTTATTTATTCTTAAACTATTTACCTTCCTAATAGAACTTAAGGCACCTTTGTGAAGAATATTCTAAAGAACATTAATATCATTGGTAGAGTTTTAATCTGTGAACTAAACCAGGTTTTAACTAAGCCATCTTAATCCTAAGTCATTTCATGCATCTGAAATATGATGTGTACTTCATTTTGAATTAATAAAATGTTAAGTAAGGTTAGGTACTAGAAGTATGATTTCACTGGTATAGGGAACTCCAGGGTGAGGAAACTTCTTCCAATAAAGATTAACCCTTTGTCTGCAGCTTCTATAGTCTTATACACTTGTCTGGAGCCTGGAAAAGTTAGGTGACCAGCCCAGGGTCACGTTCATCAGAGGAGGAATTTGAACACAGATCATCCTGACTTCAAGGTCTCTCTATCTACTCTGCTGACAGGCCATTACTATGAAGTAATATTTTTAATCCACTCAAGGTTTTCTAAGGAAGAAAATGATTTTGTAATGTTTTTGTTTAAGTAGTATGTACTGTTCATAATCACTTTTAAAAATCTTTACCTAAAAGTAATGATTTACCGTCCTTCTATTTGTTTAGACTCCTAAGGAAGTGGCTCAGCAGGCTGTGGATGCAGATGTTCATGTTGTAGGTGTGAGTACACTCGCGGCAGGTCATAAAACCCTGGTTCCAGGTCTCATCAAAGAGCTGACTGCTCTTGGACGGCCAGATATTCTTATAGTGTGTGGAGGAGTAATACCACCTCAGGTAATCTTCAACCCTATCTGTTTTAAGTAAAATTATGTAGATGGGACTTCTTAGTAAAGATATCTCTTATACAGTTCTTGTATTTACTGTAAGATTTTATTGGAGAACAAATATATTGGAGAAATGAATCTGTGAAAGAGTTTCGTGAGGATTTTACTAAGTTAGCTCTAAGGACCGAAAGGTCTTTCCTTTTGCTCTGCAATGGAACTTTCTCTAGGTGTTATCTCCTCCCATTAGAATGTATGCTCCTTGTAAGCAGAGATTGTATTGCTTTTCTGTTTGTATTGCCAGTGCTTAGCACAGTGCTTGCCATATAGTAATTGCTTAATAAATGCTTTTCCATGACAATTCTACAGAGCCCAGGAGAAGTTAATGGCATCATTTTCTATCAAACTACATTCTAATTTATTTAAGCAACTTATTTTTGAAAACTTAACAGGCTTATAAATACAGAATACAATTCTGCTTTGTTTCTGAAATAACTGACATCCTAAAATACTTATATTGTAAAAAATTGCAACATGAAATAGTTTTTTTTACTACTTTTAAAGGTATCATAGTTTCCTATTTGAATCAATCAATCAAATAATTATTAAGCACCTACTATATGCAAAGTACTGCATTAGGCAAGTACATTCTTTGTACAAGTATAAAGAATGAAATAATCTTTACTCAGTAGTAAGCTTATATTCAAATGGAAACAAGTATATGTGTGCTGTGTATGTGTTTGTATGTGCATGTATTAATAAGACTAAAGTTAATAAATACATGCATCAAATTAGTTAAATCCATAGTAATTTGGGAGGGAAAAAGTCATTAGCAACTGGTGGGAATCAGGCAAATCTTCATGCAAAAAATGGCACCTGAGCTGTATCTTACACGAAGAGAGGGATTCTATGAAATGGAAACAAGAAAGGAATGCATCCCAAGTATGTGGGACAGCCAGTCCAAAGGCATGGAAATGGGAGTGTCATGAGTGAGGAACAGCGAGAAGGCATTTTGATTGGATTTGCAGTATATGAGAAGGGAAATAATGTCCAATGAAACCAGGTTTTGTAGGGCTTTAAAAGCTAAATAAAGGAATATGTGCTTAATTCACAAGGAAAACAAAACCACCGACCCTCATTTTCATTTTAGGTGAGATGCTCTAAACATCTTAGCAATCCTTTCTGTAAAGAATAAAGAATGTGAAAAATAGCTCCCTTCTCCTTTTCAGGGACATGCTGACACTGTGCCTAAGCTTTCTTCATGTGCTGAAGAACATAAAGGAGATTTGGGTGTTCTGGAGAATATAAAATACATAGTCAAAATAAACCTGCCCTAGCGCTGATATCACATTAAAATGAACATTCCATGCTCATTGTAGCCTTGCTTTATTTCACATACACTCTATTTTCAAGTGGCATGAAATGAAGGACTATTTTTTTTCAATAGGCCAGAATGGTATGTGGGGGATTGACTAGAATGGAAGGAAGTGACAATCAGAAATTATGCAGCTGCCCTTGTAATTGTAATAGAATGGAATGGAGAAAAAAAGAAATGACATGTTACCCTGATAAAAAGAGAACACATGCCACAGTCCACTCCTTTATTCTTAGACTCTTTTAAGATTCGAACAGTCAAATGTTGCTTTTACCTCATTTACCTAATTTACCTTTCCCTTATTTTATGTGTATATATATATATATATATATATATATTTAAAATTCAGCAAAAAAAAATGTGGAATGAGATCATGTGAGCAAGCAGCTTAGTCTTAATGACATTATGAGGACATCAGATAAGGCCAGAAAAGGAAGTTTGATTTGACTTGTCAGAGCCTACATTCCACTAACAGCCTTTGAGAACCCAGGACACTGCAATGAGGCACTGGTATAAGACTTCAGTGGGATTTCAAACAATATCTTATTTTTTAAAAAAATACAGAATTGCAGTACAACTAAAGAAGTTTACACTACTTTAGAACTTACCATGATGAAAATCGACATTTCAAAGTCTTAATTAATGCCCTCTGTAGTCAAAATTAAAGAAAATAACTTGACAGTCATGCAGAGAACATAATGAAAAGGGGAAGGGCTAATGAAAGGGAGGTCTATATCTTTGTTTAAAATCTTTAAGTTCTCTTTAGATGTGATTTTTTAAAAGTTATTTTCCTGTAAGTTTTGTTTTATAAATTTAAGTTCCTTCAGAAAATAGCTTTATATCTTATTCTGAATATGATGGTTGTTAAGGAGTTATCTAATATTAATTAGAGTTGGAAATAAATTCTGAGTGCCATGGGGAAAGAGCTACGGCTAAGAGAAGTGAAAATTATCCCCTTCTGATAAAAGACCAACATCAGACTTTTACAATAAACCTAGAGGTACTCTGTGAATAATTTTTTTTCCTCATCTGATTTCCACCAAGTCAAATGAGAGAGAAAAGGAGAATTTTGGAGACAATAAGATTAAGATCTTTATGGGAAACTACTTTTGAAGTGAGCCATAGAATGATAATGATATTTATGTAGTTAGTCAATAAATATTTATTATGTGCTCACTGTATGCCAGTACTGTGGTAAGTGCTGGGGATACAAAGAAGCAAAAATAAACAAACAAACAAAAAACCCTATCTTCTTAGCTCTGTAGAACGACGGCAAATGTCACAAGATAAATGAAAGGTAACAGGAATCAAAGTGAATGATTACTATCATTTAGATGTGAGTTTGGAATAGTGAGGACAGAGAAGAAACAATGGATTCGTGTTTTTTTTTCCTTAGTGTCCTTTACCATCACAAAATAATGTTAGAATAAATTGTCTCTTCCTTGCTCCCTGAATTTTAAAATTTCTCTCAACAGGATTATGAATTCCTATACAACGTTGGTGTTGCCCATGTATTTGGTCCTGGAACTCGGATTCCAAAAGCTGCGGTTCAGGTGCTTGATGACATTGAGAAATCTTTGGAAAAGAAGCAACAATCTATGTAATACCAATTATTTTGTCTTAATGTGTTGTCAAATTTCTATTATTAATACTTGATTAATGAAGAGAAAAAAGACATGTCTAAAAATGATCTATACAACATGTTGCCTTGTGCACTTTCTGAGAAAGTTTGAAATCTAAAACTTGTAAAAATTATATAATGCTTCAGAAATATATACATATATAGGTATACATTTCATCTTACACATGAAAATCTGTTGGTTCTCAGAAAAAAAAAATACACTTTAAGATTCTGCCAAAAATCCTGGATAATTAAAATTATATTTAAATTATTCTATTTAGAACTACTTTTTTTCATTGATCCATGTACATTCATATGTAATAAATCTTTATGCAAAAGGAAAATTTCCTAGTCCTGATCTTGATTTCATCATTACATATTTATATGATTTAGTTCAGGGCACCTCCATAGTGTAACAACAACTGAGATCAATGGGTGGAATTTTACACTGAGGTGAAATTTGGCTCAATATAAAGAAAAAACATCGTAAAACAGAGTTGTTGATAAAACAGAATGGGTTCCCATCACTGGATATCTTTAAGTAGGAGACTTGATGATTATAAAGGGAATTGATGCTTCATTTGGAAGTACCAGATTACCACTTTTGAAAGCCAATCCAGCCCTTCGATTTTGTTATTCTATGAGTAATATTAAATAATGTTATGGTAGAGAATTTAATTGAATCAGAATTAGAAACTATAACATTGTGGGAGAAATTATTCAGAGATTTTTTTTTCTGTTGCTATTTCTTATCCAGTAAGGTGACATATGTGAAAATGCTTTGTAAACTGTCAAATGTCATACAAATGTAAGGCATTAAAGTATTAACAACATTTTTTTAAACTTTATTACATTTTCCATTGTATCCTACCTCCTCTTACAATAAGGAATAAAAAAGAGTGGAAAAAGTCATCAAAACTAACCAACGTATTGAAACCTGTTACATTCTATGGATATTCCACATCTGTAGTCCTCTGCTTTTGCAAAAAAGCTGGGGATGCTATTTAAGACATTGTCATTAGCATGAGATTATAACATGATCACCAGTTAAATCCAGGATAGTATTTTATCAGTATAAAATTTCTGAGTTAGGAAGAATCTCAGAGGCCCTCTATTGTAAACTGGAACAATAATCCCCTCTACAAGATAACTGACAATTGGTTCTCTAGGCTTAGTTTGAAGACCTTTAACAAGAAGGAACCCATTACTTGCCCTTGTAGCTCATTCTACTTTGAGATTGTTAGGAATTCTAATTGTTAGGAAGTTTAGTCTTATATCAAACCTAAATCTGCTTCTTTGGAACTTTCACCTATTGTTTCTAGTTCTTCCCTCTGAAGGCAAGCACAATAAAGCATATTATCCCCGTTTCTCATAAGAACTCTTCAAATACTTGAAGAAATCTATCATTTACCTTGTAAATCTTCCTTTTTTAGGTTAACCATTCCAGGCTCTTTCAGTTTTTTATCATGTGGCTTACTCTCAAAGCCCTTTATACTGGTCACCCTCTAGATATTTTCCAGCTTATTAGTATCTTTCCTAAAATATGAGACCCAGAGCTGAACACAATGCATGAAATATGATCTTAATCAGGACAAATCATAGTAGGATTGTTGCCTGCCTAGTCCTGTGTACTTTTACTTGTCTTAACACAGCCTCAAATCGCACGTCCTTAGAACAATCTATGGGAAAAATAGCAGACCTCTCTATTGTTGCTGTCACATGGAAAATACCTTCTTGTGTATCTTAAAAGGGAGTTGTAAACTCCCATTTCCTGCCTTTTCTTCCTCTGACTTTTACTGGATATTCTTTCATCTGGCAACATCTGTTGATCTCCATCATTATTCTTTGAAGAACAAGATAGCTGTTTCTTCCTCAGACTATTCAGTTGCTTCTTCAAAAAGTGCTTTATTGTATCTTTTACTTAGCTCTGACTTTTTGGTGATCCTTTTCCCCTCTTTCCTCCATATCAGTTTCCAATCTTTCCACACAGGTTAGCTTCTCCTTATCTTCATATTATTTATTTTGTTCCTTCCTTCCTCATCCCTCCCATACTCCCTCCTTCCTTTCTCCCTCTCACTCTCCCTCCCTTTTCTCATTGAAGCCTTCCTAACAGGAAAAAAAAAATCAGTTTTTAACTGAATCGGTATGTAAATTTTAACATTGAGAGAAACTAGAGCTGTCCTCTTTTGTTGCTATAGAGTATCAGATGAACTGATTTATATGAAAATGCTTTGTAAATCATCAAGTACTACACTAATATAAAATTATTAGCAGATCTTGTAAGTGTAATAATGTTCAGTGATAACTAGTTAATTGCAGTGTATTATTCATCCTACCAATACCTGGAATGTTGGAGAGATCTCTTTGGTCCCCTTTACCTTTTCTTAGAGGAGGGGCACTAATCTATGCTTTGAGCAAAAATAATAATTACTTGACTAGCCGAAAGACAAATATCGTATACTGTATTCAGGTCACTGCAAAATATTCCCTGCTCTGCATACTTTCTGGAAGCAAACTTCTTAGTCTGTTATTCTGTTGACATGATAAGTTGCATTTAATTATGTTCAATTGTGTTTAAAAATGGATCTTAATTTTAATTTTAAATGTTGGCATTATTATAGCACTATTTAATTCACTGCTTTCTTAGCCCAGTGCTAACCACATAAAGGCTGACTAAATAATTGTTGATTAAAGCACCTGACTTTTTGAGCATTGTAGAGAAAGGGTACTGATAGCAATATTTTTACTATATTTCTTGTTAAATGTTTTTAGGCTGAAATAATCACTTTGCCAACTGTTGACAAAAGAGTAACACACTAAAATTAAATGTTACATCATTCAAGTGGAAGCTATATAATTTCAACTTGGCTGTCAGTGCTTCACTTCAGTCCTTTTACTCTTCCCTATTACCCTGCCTGCCCACAGTGTCTTTTGCAAATTATCACCTCTCCTCAGCGACTTGCATCACCTTCCCCCTCCTCCCTCTCAGCAGAAGACCTTGCTTCGATGAAGTAACTGAGGTTATCCATCATGAGTTCCCCCTTCTTTCTAATTCTGTGCTTAAAAATCACCATAATAGTATTTCTCTACTCTCTCCTTTTCTTCCCTTCTTCTTTCAAATCCTGTGCTTAAAAATCACTGTAATAGTATTTCTGTCCTCTCTCCTTTTCTGCAGTTTTGGCAGAAGAGATACCCTTTCTTGTCAACACCATCCTCTTTTACTTGTGTCCTTCTTCCATCTTCATCTGTTAGCTAACCATTTTGATCATTCCCTCTCTTTCCTTAATTGTCAAGCTTCTTATATGTACTATCTTCCCTCCTGTGTATAATTATGCCTTGATCTCTGCATCCTTAAAAAAACAAATGAAAAAACCCTCTTCATTTGATTTTCCCACCTCTTCAAGCTATTACCCTTTATCTTTCCTTTCTTTTCTGCTGAACTCCTTGAAAAAAAAATCATCTCACATTCCACTTGCTGTCTTCTTACTGTCCTCTAAATATTTTGCAGTTTGGTTTCCAGCCTCATCCCTCAACTAAAAGTGCCAAATTTGCTGGCCTTTTGTCAGTGCTTATTCTTTATTTTTCTGCAGAGTTGATACTGTTTATCCCCCCTCGTAGACATTCTCTCCAGGTTTTCATAACACTGCTTTTGGTTCTCATTCTACCCATTTAGCTACTCTTTTTCTGGACAATCATCCATGTTGCATTCCCTTTGCATAGGTAAACCCCAGGATGCCACCCTGAATCGTCTTCTCTCTCTACACTCTTAGCCATTTTATCAGCTTCAATAGGTTCAGTAATCATCTTTGTGGAGATGACTTGGTCTAGGAGCATTTATTAAGTACCTACTATATGGTAGGCGAGCTATGCCAAATCCCTCAAAGAGCCATTCCTTTCAATAGATTAGTATGTTGCTTGACTCCAGCATACCTTGTTCATACTTATTCTTGTCCAGCTGCTTTCCACTCCCGTTTTTCCCCATTTACTATCATTTTGTTATGCTCATATAGTAATCAGAATCTGTGATGTTAGTGTCCATTGATTTTGTTGGGGGAAATTGTGTTATTGAAACTGATGGATCTTTTCTATTTTTTTTATCTGCTTGTTTTACTCTTTTCTGTTTCATCTTCAACTGTTCTTTGAATCTGGCGTAATTAGGTCTCACCTTAAGTTTTTTCTAAACTTGTTTTTTTTTCTTTTCATTTCTTCCTGTTCTGTGGGATGATATTACTTATAATATTTCACAACCTTTCTCCAGAAGCTCTTAAACTTAATTTCAAGACTAAACCTATTTGTTAAAAAGATAAAGTGGTTACTGGCCAAGATGGTTTCTTGAATCTTATTCTTGGGACAGCTGCAGTTAAATATCTCCAGTTAAATATCTGTAGGAAGTATTGCTAGTCCCTATTTTATATCCATTGTCCAATTTTGGGCCTCAGCGATTTTGATTTTGTACCAGATCTTGTTTTTTAATTTGTTCTAACACATTGATAGTCTGGCTGTACAAACACAGTTGATTCAGAAACAATGAATGAAAAAGCATTTTTTAAATGCTTACTATGTGCCAGGCTCTGTGCTAAGTTCTGGAGAATACAAATAGCAAAAAACAAGGCAGTCAGTCCTTGCCAAATACATAAGTTTTGGTTAAGGAGGGCTGTTTTGGTTCAAGGAAATCACAGAAATGGTATGAATGGAGCCATAGAGCAGTTAACACATCTTTCTCATGATGGAGTTTTTATTTGATTATTGTTCCCAGTTAGGGGCAGAAAACAGATTGTATTTGTGTGCAGTGGGCTATGGTGTGAAAAGAGCCAAGAAACAGCTTTAATTTAGGATCTTTGAAAGTAGAATAGGTGTGAAAATAGCATAAAAACATGTTCACAATATGAAATGGTACTTATTTCTTGAATTGGAAGCAGCATTTTTTGCCCTCTTTGCCCCTTGTACCTTGGACTTTACCTATACAGTTGGGGTCCCAACCCTCTATATAACTGACTCCAGGGGTGGTAGGGCTGGTGATGAAAGGTGAAGAGAGAAGCATTCATTGAATGCAAATAATAATTCAGTAAATATAATAACAATAATAAAAGCATTTATTTAGTGGTTTAAGGTTTGAAAAACACTTTAATGTATTATCTCATTTGATCCTTGGATCAACAACCCTTGGAAGTTGGTGCTATTATTTTCTCCATTTTATAGGTGAGGAGACAGAGGGAGACAGAGGTTAAGTTATTTGCCGAGGGTCACACAGCTAAGTGGCGTGTGAGGCAAAACATGAATTCAGGTCTTCTTGACTTCAGCACTCTATTCACTACACCACCTAGCTGTAACAAGCATTTAGTAAGCATTTGTTTACTTTGTGTCAGGCTAAGTGCTAGGGATGGGGAAAAAAAGGCAACAAATCCCATTGTACTGACTTTGTTTAGAACTGAATTAACCCTACTGAGCATTAGGACTGCTTAACTGCATTATTCTAGTAGCTATTATTTGAAAATAGTTCATCTATGATAATAAATAACTTCCTTTGACTACATAGGCTGCAAAGCCAAATAAGAATGCATTGGTCTTGTATAGTCTCAGCCTGCTCTCTGACTTCCCTATGGGGAGACTGGGCTTGTTATGGTTTGCGGCAGGCAGACCTTAAACAAAGCTACCTCACACCAGAGATTACCTATTGATGTGCAGAGCAAACACCCATTCTGTCAGAACCAGTAGATGAAAATAAATCTGTCAGTTTCACATTTTGCATTCACGCAAGTCCATCCCCAAAGGAGAATTATATTGTCAGCAGTTTCTAAGCATGATATGTAAAAGAATCTCACCCCTTTTGGCCCCTAGGTTAGGCAAAGGAATGCCTTGGGGAGCTAGTAAATGCATCCCATTTTAAACCCCAGAGAAAAGAAAGAATAATTACTAATAAGAAAGAAGCTTATAAAATGCAAATTGTGGTTATTTCCTTACTAGTCAACATACAGGTCTGTTAATTCCATTGAAGCATATTTCATTTGGGGTAGGGCAAAGTGTTGTCAAAAGCTTTTGCTATACTTTATTCTACTTTGGTGTTAGCCACAAGGACAGGCCTGGGCACGAGTCTTTTCCAGAGAGACCATCGGCCGAAGTTAAGAGCCAGAGAGACCATCGGCCAAAGTTAAGAGCACAAACATTTTCTATTTCTGTTAGAATGCAATGTAAACTCTGGTACAAATTTTTTGCCTTGAATCTCCTACCCCTTGCCCCCTAATCTCTATATTTTGAAATAAATTGATCTCTCAGGGCTAACCCAGGTTCCATTTTCTCTGTGAAGCCTCTCCTAATTCTCCAGGTGTAATTTTTCCTCTGAACTCCCAGAGCACTTTATATCTTATGGCATTTATCGAGCCTACCTTATAGTTTCTTTCCCCTTTCCCATTCTCTCTGTTATTGCTACTTTTTTGTTTTGTTACATCAGCGATATCCTCCAAAACACACAAGCAACACCTTCCTTAACATAATCAAACAGCTATCTCAGAGTGATTACAAGTAAAATAAGTATCTCTAATTTCATAATTTACCATTTGTTAATGGAAAGGAAAGTTGTGTGCTTTGGGTACCAGCATTGTTTGTTAAATTTGACCTGTGTTTTATTGCATTTAGTGTTATCTTCGTTTACATGGTTGCAGTCATGTATATTGTTCCTTTGGCTCTGCTTTCTTCATTCTGCATCTCTGAATTCTGCATATTTATTATTCCTTATGGCACAATAGTATTACATCATGTTACATTAACGCGTCGCAGTTTGGTCACCCATTCCTTAATTGTTGGGCATATTTTAGCTATAGTCATTTGCCTTTCCAGGTAGTGCTGTTACTAATATTGGTGTATGCCTCTTCCCCTTCCCTCCACCACAACTTCTTTGTGGATAAGCAGAAGTGGGATCTCTAGTTCAAAGGGTATGAACAGTTTAACAATTTTTCAAACATTCCACATTGTGAGCTCTTTTATTAGATTCTAAGTTCCTTGAATGCAATTTTGTTTTTTTAACTTTCTTTGTATCCCTAATGCTTATCACAGTGTACAGCATTTAGTAGTTGCTTCATATATACTTGTTGACTGACTCTTTGCCAAAAGAGTTGACCTATTTTGTAACTTTACCTAAAACTATTATCATTTATATTATTATACATATACTTTATGTTCCCTGATAACTTGTAAGCACATTCATTCATTCAAAAATATTTAACATTGTGAATATTTAACTATGTGAAAATCCTTGTTAGAGATACTGGGGGAGAAACAAAGACAAAGAAAGGAAAAGTCCTATCTACCTGGAGGAATCATCAAAGGATTCGTGGAAGATGTATGTATCCTCTGATCTATAGTGGGTAGAGTTTTAGGAAGTGGAGAGTGAGGTCATTACAGGCATTGGGAAAAGAGGTTGGATAGTACAGTGAAAAAGGGAGGCAAGTAGTCCAATTTGATGCATGTGGAGGGAGGAAGTAGAATGAGGTACATTTAGGAAGAGTGATAGAAAGGTGCCAGGTTATTGCAAATAATATCTGTGATACTTAGGTTAGAGGATTATATCGAGCATCAAATAAACATCTTTATCATACCTATATCTATGTCTTTATCTTTATTTACCTGTGTAAATGCATACATATCTCAAACACACATATGTTATATATAATAAAGGCAGGAATTTAAAGCATAGGTTAGAGGTGGGCAGTGATGCCTGGACCTGCCTTCACCTAGAGGTTTTTCTTCCTATGCCTTTTCCCCTCCCCTTCATTTGCACTGAACAACAATGACAACAGAATCTCAGACTTAGGAAAACTGAAGGCCTCAGACCCAGATAGCACTACATTAAGAAAGAAGGTTAAGATGACACTCTGAATAGGAAATGGAGGTTTAAAAAAATAGGTGATGTCTGTGGGCACTACTTAGCTAATTGGCTGCTCTATATTCCAAAAGAACTTGAATCCTAAAGACAAGGTTCTGCTTTTGGAAGAGAAAAGCCTATCCTAGCCAAAGCCATGATAGACAGCCTCTCCTATCAATTAACAAGTATTAAAGCACTACTATGTGCAGTCTTTGGTAAGGAGGCAGCTAATGTAATACTGGGGGCAGTTGTTTCAGGAGACTATCCACTCTAGCACTTGCCTTAGTGTGGGCTTAGGGGTGGCAGTGGGGAATTTAGGTCAGGAAAAGGGCACCACAGTAATAGGGTATGATACCTGTATCATGTAGCTGCTCAGACAATGGATCCCTAGAAATCAGGGCTATGTGGTTCAGTCTAGGACAAGATCAGAGGCAAAATATAAGCACTCCATCATCACAGGTTAGCATCTCCCTTGGTGATACTGATGAGTTCTAGGGGCTAGGGGTGCTGGGATCCCGAGATCACAACACACGGGTCCTGCATAAGAGAATTTGACCCAAGCCTTCTTTCAGCCAAAGACAAGGTTTATTAAAGAGCCGCCATATTAGCCAGATTCTTGAGGAATCTGAGAGTCTGTGAGGTATTGGCTAGATTCTAAGAATCAGAGCAGTGACTAGATTTTAGGAATCTGAGCCTCTTAATGGAGACAAGATGGACCTTATATACAGAAAGACTGTGGGAGGGATCTAGGAGTGGCCAAGTAGTTTGGGGTGACTGGAGGAGTGTTCTAAGGAAGATCTGAAACTGGGGTGAACAGAACTCCTGGGACCTGGACAATGGAGCCTAGCTAGGATTAAGTGTGGGAAATGGCTGGGGGCCGTAGGGAGGGCTAGGCTAGGTTAAGGGTAACAGAATTGGTAGATTGGGTGTAGCCACAAAGAAAGACCATTGATGGGATTATAGCCTTAGGCAAATGCTGGAGATCTGGCCATGTAGGAAAGTACAGGGTTTTTCCTTTTTGGGATTTAGCTCCCATCCTCATCAATACTGTGAAACAGATTTCTGTTTGCCCTATGACAGTTATGGCCTACATGCTTATAGAAGATGTTGTGTTATGTTGTGTCAGCCTTGATAATTTGAACACTATTCAGTATTGAACATTATTCAGTCACTGAAAAGTTTGTGCAGTCAATAGTAGGAAGGATAGATTAGAGCAGAAGACGTTGAAGGCAGAGAACAATTTGATCTTGATTAGTCCTTTGGGGGTGGTAGAGAACACCTGGACCATGGTGGAGGATGGGGGGGAAGTGGAAGAAGGGGATTAATTGGAGCTCTAGCACATAATTAGGATGACAGGAATCTATAAATTATTAAATGCGTGAGCTGAGAGAGAGGAAAAAATCAAACTTAAAAATGAAGATTGATCAGGGGTGACTGGGTAAATGGAGATTTCATTGACAAGAATTGGGAAAGTCAGAAAAGTCTACCTTTTAATGTTCTATTCATCTTTGAATCTCTAAGAACTTTAGGCATTACTCTGAAATGATCGACTGAATCAGTCAATGAATGAAGCAACATAATTAACCATAAGATATATTGAAGTGGGGTTGATCAGAGAAGTACCTTATCAGTTTGATGAACTTCCCAATCAAGTTAATGATAAGTGGGGTTGATCAAGGAAGTCCCTTATCAATCTGATGAACTCTCTAATCAACTTGATGATTTTGGCTGTGGGGTTCTGAAGGCACTTGAGGGCATATCTCCTTATTTCCAAAAAGATATAGGAGATTAGTCCTTGCTAATAGGATATAAGGAATTCAACATAATTGACTGACAGACACTGTCTTACTGGAGGAATTGCCCCCTTTCTATGGTTTATAAAAGTAAGCTAAGATTCTGTCTGTCTTTGTCTCTGTATCCCTCCCTCCCTCTCCTCCGGACCAAAACACAGCAGAACAAACCTGCATTTTGTGAGTGAAGGTGAGTGGGGAGAGCATATGAGGAACCTATGCCCATTAGCAGTTTTATACCTTCCTCCCATCCCCATGAACAGTTGATGGTTACTTGCTGTATAATCACAAGGTTGTGGTAAACATGAGCTGACACATACCTTTGTGTAGAACACCCAGGGCAAAAAGACTTACCAATATCTCAGAGGGTTGCTCTGACAGCTATCTTAGAGTTGTTTCCCCTTCCCATGGTAGAACTGAGGGACCACTTGAGTGCATCATGTGATTCTCTATCTGTTTATGAGCTCTTGTAAGCGCTTCGTGTTTTATTCATTTCTATAGGATGAAATAAAGGCTCTCTCATGTCCACTTTCCATACGCTAACCAGTGCTTGTATAGGAGTTAGGCACCCATTTTACACATGTTTGAGGAAATCTAGATTTTAGTTATACACTGAGTATAGTAGATTTTCTTAGAGCAATTCCTTTAAAAATTTTTTTTTTCTGTGAATGAAAATTGACTTTCTTACTCCCTCTTCCCTCCACTCAA
The DNA here is from genome assembly GCF_003287225.1 of Phascolarctos cinereus. Lineage (NCBI taxonomy): Eukaryota > Metazoa > Chordata > Mammalia > Diprotodontia > Phascolarctidae > Phascolarctos > Phascolarctos cinereus. The sequence continues at coordinate 221,914,515 of NW_027555958.1, forward strand.
AAAGAAAGAAGAACAAAACCTTTGTAAGAAATATGTGTAGTCAAGTGAAACAAATTCCTACATTGGCCATCTCCAAAAAATATGTCTTAATCTGCACTCTGAGTCACCTATCAGGAGCTCGATAGCATATTTCATCATGAGTTCTCTAGAGCAATTCCAGAGTTAAAGGGGAAGAGAGAAAATTACCCTCTTAGGCCAAGTCTGCAGGATCAAACTGTATCTGTTTAATATCAGACGCTTTGGGAGGCTATAGACCATGAGTTACATGTAGACTATTGTCTGTTTTATCTTCTTTTAATTTCAATAACTCTAAAATATGTGCATATATATTTATTATTGCTTTAACATACACAATAGATTGCAAAAAAGAAAAAAAACCAAAACAACAAAATTTAACAAAACAAATACCTCATATACCCAGTGGGTATTTGAGATGTCACAATTTTTAAAATATATCTTTTGACTGTGGTGCAGGATGAGAAGGAAGGCAGCTGCAGGCCACAACATAGAGAATGAGAACGCAGATGCATCGAAGTGTTAAAATGTATTTTTGAAGTTAGAACAGGTAGCAAGTGTCTGAGCCCATAGCATTAATGATTTCATAGCACTAATTGCTTTTTTAATATTAGAACTGGCCTTTTCCTCCAAGTTCATTTATGAGAAGCAATAAATTCAGACTTTTGCAAGCTGATATTTTGATTGTCATCTTGTTAAACTTTAGGTTTACCTTCAGCAACTCATGCTTTGGGCAAAATTATATATCAGGTAAGGTATGACTACATCAGGTAAGGTAGCCTCCCAGTTCTGTACCATTTCTATAGTTCCCCGAAGTCCCCTTTCAGGTGCCCAGTTTCCTCCTGGTTTCAATAAAAGAAACTTTTGCTCAAAAATCAGTTGGATTAAATTCCTACTATCGGTCTTTCCAAGCCCAACATTCTACGATTCTGTGACCTAAAATACATTCACACTTACATGATAGCTTAAAATATTGCCTGCCTCAGGGAAATTTGCATCATAAAACATATCCAAGTATTCAAATAAATGAATGAAGACTAATAAATGGGAGAGGGAAGAAAAAAGGAATTTTTCTGGGTCTCTGAAATCATCCCTTTGAGGCTTCATTGCTGTAGTAGTCAACAGAAAGTGGGAAGAATGGCTGACTTTGCTTCTTGCTAGTATGACTTTGCATTAGCCAGTTCTCACTGGGTGACATCTATAAAATGAGGTGATTGGACTTGATAACTCCAAGGTCCTTTCCAGCTCCAAAACCTGTAATTCACATCTTGCTCTTTACGTATTTACTCAGGTGTAATGCTAAATATTTAAACCTAAAATTTACACTCCATTTACTTCTGAAAAAAAAAGGATATTAAAAAAAAAATCACAGAACTGCTCATATGCCTGGTTTTAGATATTCTCTCTTCCCTGGCTATTTTACAGAGAATATCAGGACCATGTTCAACAGACTATATGCTCCTGATGTGTGTTCCTTCAGCACAAAGTGAGAATCTAACATTCATGTAGTACTTCACATATGTTATCTCATCTGATAACAACTGACATTTAAGAAATATTTTGCTTACCTAACACTTACTTAGATTTGAGTCTCATAACAACTACATGAGGTGGGTGCTACATTTGTCATTAAGCCAATTTTATAGACAAGGATACTGAGGTTCACAGAGATTAAATGACCTGCAGCTAGTATGTATCAGAGATGGGATCCTCAACCCAGTTCTTCCTGACATCCATCATACTAGCCAGTACACCATGCTGATTCTCATCCTTACCATGGACCCTTGGTGTATTTTTGATTCTCTGTTGAGTGTGAGAAAAAAAGGCAGCATAGTTTAATGGACCCAGAACTGGTCTCAAAGTAAAACTGACGTTCAAGTTCTGTCTCTTATATATAATGACTATAACCTTAGTCAATTCACTTAACCTTTAAGTATCCCCAGGCAACTCTCTAAGACTCCTAAATTTCAGAATAGGTACTGATTTGCATAGACAGGGTCCCTCACTGGGAATTCCCTTTAACTATAGAATTACAGATCTAGTCTAAAAAACAAGCAAACAAATGAAAAAATAAATTCACAAACAAATGAATGAAAGCATAAATAAAAGTAGAATGAGGAAACTGGAGCCCAGAGAGGTTAATCCTATTTACCCAAGGTTATGTGAACTAGTATCTGGCCTGGATGATATTAAGAGACAAAGCTTCTGATTCCAAATCTTTCTGCTACACTAAAATGTCTTAGAAAAATAATAGACTCTATTACAATCTTTACTTACCCCACTGAGGTTGCTGAATTTAGAGGAGCATAGATTCAGAGTTGGAAGGAATCTTAGAAATGACCTAGTAGTCAAACTCCTTTATTTTAGGTATGAAGAATCTGAGTCCCAGAGTAGTTAAACGACTTTCCCAGGTCATAAGTAGTACAGGTGGAATTCAAATGCAAGCTTTCTTGACTGCAAATGTAGCATATTCTACAGTCCCCCAATCAAATCATTGGTTATTTGGGGGAAAGGAGTAGGAGGTGAAGGAAGGTAGGAATTATTTGCCATGCATTATGTTGAGTGCCTTACAAAATGTTATGTCATTTGATCCTCACCACAACCTTACAGCAATCCTTAACAAAATCTCCCTTTTTGACTTCTTTTTATGTGTCATCTTCCCTTCTAAACTGTAAGTTCCTTGAAGGCAGGGACTATCTCCTTTTGCTTGGACTCATATTTTTAGGTCTCCCATTGTGTCCATGATCATCTCCATCCTAATTTATATCTTGCCACTAGACCCAGATGGCTCTGGAGGAGAGAGTAAGGCTGGTGACTCTGCACAGCCCTCCCTCACTTAAATCCAATCCACATGAAAGTCATGGCATCACCTTCCTGATGTCACGGTCCTCTTTGAGAACAAAGGACAAACAACTACAACGACAACAGCAATGACATTCTCAGTGCTTAGCATGGAGCCTGGCACAGAGAAAGGACTTAGTAAATGCTTGATGGGTAAGTTATGGACTGACCAAATTCATGACTCTATAACCCAGAAGGGCAGTAGTGGTCTGGCCAAATCTAATGCATTTTTATCCCCCTGACTTTTTCATGGAATTTGATATGTTTATGTTCCTTCCCTTCCTTCTTGAGATTCTTCCTTGACTTTTTTGTCATTTTATTTTTCTAGTTTTCCTCCCACTTACTTTTTATTTTCTCTTTGAGTGCTTACCTACCTCTCTTCTACCCTCTTTTATTTTTAAAATTTTATTATCTCATTCTGAACTTCAACACAAAAAAGAACATTTCTATATACATAATAGCACAGAAAGAGGATTCTGTATGAAGGTGTGAATTTTCATTCCATACTGCTTGTTTTATTTTTTTAAAGAAGATATGATAAATTCCATACATTATCATCAAAACTGTTGCTCTTATTTACTCTTCTTTTTATGAATCTATTGTTCACTTAAAAATGTTTCAATGCCCCCCATGTTTTGACATCACTACTACTAGCTCCCCCACCCACATCCCTCTCAAAGAACTCCTTCCCTAACTAAAAATTAAAGGAGAAAAATGCCAAAATAACCTACTGAATCAGTCAGCTAGAATTTATCAGGCACCATCTATATGCCAGGCACCATGCTAAGTGCTGGGGATACAAAGAAAGTTAAAAAAAATCAGTCCCTACTCTTAAAGAATTCATAGTCTAAAACTATATGCAATCAACTATATAAATCTATTACAATAGTCCAGGATGGTGGTCACTGGTAAGAGAGCCCGGACCAGAATGATGCCATTAGGAAGAATGCTAATGAAATCATATGCTCAATCCCTTGATGAGCTAGTTATCTTTGTTCTCTTCACCAACAACTGATGAATGTTGGTACAATAGCTTCACTTTTCATACCAAATGTGGCATTTAATTAATTTTGTCTTCATGCCCATATTCCAAACAACATTAGTACAGTGGAATAACTGCAGTCCTTGGGGGCAGGCAATGATAGATTCAGTTGGTGATTTAAAAACATATGAAAAGGAAAATAATCTTTACATTACAAGTTAATTTCCCATGCTAAACCTATTTCTTCTCATGTTAAATAAAGGTTTTGTACTAGATGGTCTTTAAGCTCTTTTGCTAGGTCCTAAATCCTAAAACATTTGTATTAACACATGCCTAAGAAAAAGTTTCTCAAAAAACCAAATGTCTTGAAAAGGTAGCCAGATGCATGAGGGTCCAGTGGCCCTGAAAGATTGTATGTCAGACTGCATTGGGTTGGATTGGAAAACCCAAAAGCGTGACTGAGAAGGACACAGCTGACACAGCCGTTTTAGCCTAGAGGAGCTACCACTTTTATTGTTCTTCAAATATTGCTTTGATCACAGACTGTGGTGCAGAAATTTCACTGTCTACTGCATGGATCAAAGATGAATTGAGCTGAGCTGAAACTGTAACAGAAATAAATGGGGTCTCAGAACCCCAAGTAGAGTGAACTCTGGTTACTCCTCTACTGATTCTCACAAAGCACTTCCAGCAGTGTTTCAAGTTCTCCAGGCAGCTCACTCTGTTGCCAGGAGTCTTTTAACAGGAAATATTTTCTCTGGGGATCAGCAATCCTGGCCCACCTCTCTCTTGTCTTATACTTTATTAAAGTATTGACTCTTACTTGAAAAATTGTAAAATAGTTTTATGGAAAGAGCTCTGGATTGGAGGGATCTGGAGGTGGGAGTCACATAACTACTTCCAACAAACTGTTATTGAGCAAGTGACTAAAATTCTCTGTGCCTTAGTTGCCCTAACTAAAAATCAAATAGGCAGGGTGGTTGGAAGGAGCCCTGCACTTGAAGTAAGTGGAACTTGGTCTACCACTTTCTACCTGGACATTGTTGTTGTCACTGATGTTGTTGTTCAATCACGTCTGACTCTTTATGACCTTATTTGGCGTTTTCTTGGAGTGGTTTGCCATTTTCTTCTCCAGCCTATTTTACAGATGAGGAAACTGAGGCAAACAGGATTAATCGACTTACCCAGAGTTACCCAAGTAGTGTCTGAGGTCAGATTTGAACTCAGGAAGATGGGTCTTCCTGGCTTTAGGCCCTGAACACTATTCACTGCTCCACCTAGCTGCCCTTAGGTAAATTACTTAACCTTGCTGGGCCTCAGTTTCCTCAACAATAAAAAGAGAGGGTTAAAATGGATGCTCTTCAAGGTCCTTCCTATTCTAGACCTATGATCTTGTCAATCTCTCTTTTTTTTTCTTTTAAAAATAATTTCATTCTGGATTTAAACACCAAATAAAGTGGATATGGTTGCATGAAAAACTGTGGGTCTCTCTTTTGTACCACTTCCTTTTCTTTTTAGGTATTTAAATTCATCTTGTAGCTTTCAAGACTGTGCTGCTGCCTCTGCTTCTCTCTAGATTTTCTTCTATTCTCTTCCCTGCTTTTTAAAGCTAGACTGTATATCTCCCAGGATATAATGAGAGTAAGTGGATGCATGTTTCAAGTTTTCCAGCACCTAAATTCCAAATGAAACTGCCATACCCTCAATACCTCAAATTTGAGCTACTATAGACTGTTAAGTGTTTCAACATGTTCTTCAACTTTCTTTGACTGTAGTTTGGGAGGGAACATGAAGTCATAGAGGAGACACTTTTTGAGCATCAAATCTGGAATCAAAGCAAAAGCTCTCCCAAGAGCATGTAAAAGCTGCCTTGGAGGATTTAGATAGTAAGGACATTCTCATTATCATTACTGCTACCTTCAAGGTCTTCACTCATCAGGCTGACTAAGGTTTTGAGCAGGCTGGTTACAGATTTCCAACCCCCAAGAGAACATTCCTAAAGGTGGCCTTTGTATTTCATCTGGGTGAAGAGGACCATTTGTTGCATCTCTTGTGTCCTGGGCTGTGCAGAGGTTCCTGAATTGTAGAAGTAGTTTCCTATTTGGCTCTGAAAGAACAGGCCCATTTTGTTCTTTGAGGGTGATGCTCACATGGGATTTCCAGGACCTTTGACCTTCCATGACTCTTTCTGCTTGGTTTCCAAGTCTCTTTTTAAGTTTCTTCTTCTCTTCCCCCTCCCTAGTGAGGGTTTCCAAATGTAAGGACAAATTATTTATTTCTTGTTCTCTGTGCATCAATTGAATTTTATGTTGGTCTTCTGCTTCCATAAACTTTTGTTTTACATTCTTGCTAATTTTCACTTGTTCCTTTACTTGTTCAATTTTGCTAGTTCTTCAGCATTGCTGCTACATTTTGCTCTCTCATCTAATAGTAGTTATTTGCATTTCTTATAATTTTCTGTTTTCTCAACAGTTTATTTAGTCATTTCACAAACTTGTCGCCTTGTCCCCATCTCAGAAATTATCTCAGAAGTAGCAAGTTCGACGACAGCAGCTGATAGTTTGATGTCAGCAGGGGAGCCGGCCATATTCTCCATGTGGCTTGAAGCATCTATCTCTTCCTGTTGGTTTCCAGTTTTAGCCTGCTCACTTGCTTTTGGAGCCTCTGACACTCCTTGAATTTCTCTCTGTAATTGTTTGCAGCCATTTGCAGAGGAAGCTTCCAGTCTTCCTCAAGTGGCTTTTTTTTTCCCTGTTGCTTTTTCACAATTTCACCTCTCAGTTTGACCACACCATTCCCCAGGTGATTTTTTGACTGTTTTCCAGCCTGCCGCTATGGAGATCAGTTATTTTCTGATTCCTCACATTCACTGCATCACTCAGCTTTTTGGCCAGAAACATGACTTCTTTGGTCTCCTTTGTAATTACTCTCTGTGTCATGGTCACGAGATCTTCCTCAAACTGGAGAACATTCAAAGGTGATTCACTGTATTTTTCCTTAAGCTCCTTGTTTTCCATATTTAGATTTTGTGGTGCTTCAATAAGGCCCTTTTGCAGCATTTGCAGCTGGTTACATCTCTTTTTCTTCAAGTTCCTTTTCTAGTTTTCCAACTTGTTATCTGAGCTGCAAATTCTCTCTTTTTTAGAGCCTTTAATGGATTTCTTCAGTTTTCTCAATTTTAAAATCAAGAAGGACAGTTTTTATAGTTACCACTAGCATGCCAAAATTTCCTTCATCTTCCATAATTAAGCAGTTCCTTAACTGGAGAAGACACTTGAAATTAGAATTGTGTACTTGCTCCAGAAATCTCACCCTTATAGGTAACATAACAGAATCGATAAACTTCCCCATCATTGTTTGGGAGGTAATACTTGGAAGGACAAAAAAAATGATTGTTGATCACATAACGCTCCATCACCGGGGACCATAAAAATGTATAATTATCTTGAGCTTGCCAACCCAATCTTTGGGGTATGGATGGATATAATGAATTGGAAAGATAACATTTAGCCACATTTTGAAAGATGATGTACAAAGTTGGAAGTCTCTTGAGTGCTTGACAATGAGACCTCTTGAATGGATGTCATAGTTTAGCAAAAGTGGGTCCCTAATGTTGGGGATCTGTAAGGATGTAGAGGGCCACAGGCTGTTCAAGAGGTCTCACTGATGGGTGAAGGCTCCTCTCGGGTGCTGATCTTTGAGCAAAGGTCACCTGGTTTGGTGCTCCATTGTATGGATCTTTAACAATCTTTAACTCCCCTAGTTATTGTATGGTCATTAGCAGTCTATTCTGGGATTGGAGTCAGATAAGTGCACAGGACGTGCATGCACTACTGTCCTTGAGCACAGCATGGGCTATCCGTCATTGTAACTTGAGAAAGAGTTCCTGTTATTTTACTATATAAGTACTTTGTTAAAAATAAACGGAGTTGCTTCCATCTTGTCTCCCGCCTCATCAATGCGCATTCGAGATAGAAGGTTAAGCTGGTCTTATTCCTTCAAAGTTAGGATCCTGCCTGTAGCGGCAAGCTGAGTTAGCTGTGCACAGCAATCTGGCGCCCAACGTGGGGGCCCCCTTTGGTAGTCTGAAGACTGAAGGGCAGGCAGCGGAGGAAGCTGAGAAAACAAACCACGATCCACAACGTGGGACACCTTTTAGCCTGAGAAGTGAAGGGCCGGGCCGGAGAAAAGGCGGAGAAATCACCCCACGGTCAGGACACCGAGGTCTTTGGGAAGCCAGGCAGCCTCTTTATGAGAGGTCTCCGAATCGTATTCCCGTGGCACAAAACTACGGAGAGGTAAGGTAAAGTTTTATCATGAGGCAAAATCTAGGTAAACTCTCAGATAAGGAACAGAATGTTAGAGTAATATATAAAGTGATTAGGGAACAGGGGTGCTTGGAAACTCCTAAGAAAATAAGAGAGTTTCTAGATATTATTGATATAAAATCTCCATGGCACCCCAGAGAAGGGAACTTAAATTTAGAACAATGGAAAATAGTGGGAGAACAATTGACAGAATTTTATAACACCAAAGGCCCAAAATCAGTTCCTCTGGGTACTTTCACTATCTATAATCTTATGAAAATGGGCTTGTAGGAGCTGTGAGAACAAAGGAAGCTCCCGCCATGTGCCATGAGGAATTTCAAAAATCCCCAAGGGGAAGTAGAAAAGAAACGTGTAGTCACAGCACTATATTGTGGACATTGTGGAGCATTACAAAGTGAAAAAGTTTCCTTTTGTAAAAACCAAAACCTTAAGAAAGATTTTGCCTGGTTTTAGAATATCATGAAAAGAAAAGATTAAAAAAAATATATAAAAATAGTATTATTTCATTTGTGTAGGGAATTTCTGACAAGTTTCTCGCTTTTGGATTCTCCCTGTCATTTTGTTCTATGTTTGTCTGTGTCTGTGTGAATGATGGTCTGTGCTGAAATGCTGTTAGTGACTTTCTTCCCTTCCCCCTCCCTAGTACCAGCCGCATTTCCCGGGAGCGGGTGGATGAGGGAGAGAATGGGAGAAAAAGTACTTCATTATTTAGGTTATATAATTTGATAAAAGGCAAGAAGGTTTAAGCATACAGGAATAAGAAAAGTATGGATAGAAAGAATAATATAATCTGTTTGCATGAATAGCAGGAATAGATGATTTGAGAGTAAAAGATTTGGAAACTTTTGGAGAAAAAATTCTCTTTCTTTTTTGCATTCTAAAGCTCTGGCAAAGCTTTGGGTGTAAGATTGAAAGATTATGTTGAAAAATATTCTCTTCCTTTCTCTCGAATTCCAACCCTGGCCAGGTTGGGGGGGGAGAAAAGAAGGAGAGGAGTTTTCCTCTTCAAATCAAAAAAAAAGTTTTTAAGTATTGGAACACAATCTAAAGATAATTTAGTTCATTCACATTAGTAATATGCATGTTTCAAGTTTTAAAAATCTAGTCTCATTACAAATTGGTACACTTTTATGTGTTATGTCAAGCAATTTTTAATAATTTTGATGTTATTAAAACGTGAACTAAAAGAAACTGAAAGGTAGTGAGATAACTGTGTAAATCCAGCTAAATTATTTTATCAAGTCCAGTTAATCTTGTTCTATGTTTTATAACTATCATTTAGAAAATCAGGTATTTCTATCTTTACCTATGATTAAAAGAACAGCTTAGAGCTAAAATAATTTAACTATCACTCATGAAAATTACCAAAATTGTTAACTAAGTTATTTGAAGTTACTGTTTTAAAGCTAAGACCTAGAATTCTTAATTACTTCTGAGTGAAAAGGAGGGACACAAGGCAATTCCCTTAACTTTGTAAGCTTGCCAAAAGCTCTACCAACTGTGTCAAGGTCGTCTGCTCTGAGAGAAGAATTTGTTTATGTTATTGAGTTCCTAAACAATTCATTTAGCTTACTGAGAAATTGCAACTTTATATAAATGATTTCTAATAATTGGCTTTTTCACCAAGACAAGTTTAAATGTGGGAAAGAAAGGATGTTAAGTAAAATTTCTTATATATGTGAGTCCTAGTAAATCTTTATTGATTATTGCACTTCTATGAAAATAATTAACTGTATCTGGCTTTAAGCCATAATCAGTGAAACTTACTGCTTGAGGTAAAAGACTCTTAGAACTATAATTAACTTTGTTTTGAGTTTGAATTTGGATATGGTCATCTCATTAAATCAGTATTTCCCATTTTCCCTATTATGATCCTTTAAGGAGGAATGTTTCTTACCATGTGCCAAAATTTTGTTCATCACACTGTTAAACCTGTGAGTCAGAATATTCCCAGACAAAAATAATTTATTGTATGGATGATAAACTTTGCAGTTGTCCTACTACACCAAACTTTCCTTATTAATGCCCAAGTTTTAACAAGCTTTTCAGTCAACAAGCCTTTCAATCTCATAGATTTATAATTACCCCTGAAAGGGCACCCTTTGCTTACTTTGGGTGTATTGTTCTGCAGTCTGCAGGTATACCACCAAAATGTTACAAATTAATCAAGATTCCTTGATAATTTTTAATAATTTTCACATGACTTTTACAGATATTAATTACTTTTAGCTTGCCTAATAAATCACCACTAATCAATTATTTTAAGATAAAGTTAAACTATTAGGATAACAGATAGCTAAAACTCATCATTTCCCCTAATTTGTGGGCGCATATTTTACATTTACTGAGAGCTGTTATTTTCTCCCCTGCTGTTTGTGCTTTTTCTATCCATAAAACTGACAAAATACAAAATGAAATCCATGAACTTGTTTGGGTTCTTAAAATTCACCTGTTTTTATTATTGCAAAGAAGTCAGGAAAATTAACAATGACTTTATGACTTCCTAGCCTTTGATAGTTATTGATTTAAAAGATTGCTTTTTACTATTCCATTACAAAAAGCTAAAAATGATACATTACATGGATGACATTTTATGTGCTCATCCCAATCCTGAAGTGTTGGAAGAAATCTTGTTAAAAATACAAAATTTGTTGCAAAGTCATGGGCTTCAAATAGCCCCAGAAAAAATTCAAAAACTTCCTCCATATCAATATTTAGGTCACCAGATACTTCAAGAAAAAATAGTTCTACATCCTCCAAAAATAGACCTACAAAAGTTGAAAACACTTAATGATTTTCAGAAACTTATAGGAGATATACAGTGGCTTCGGTCACAGATAGGCATTCCAAATTATGAATTGATACCTTTATATGATTGCCTTAGAGGTGATCCTCAATTAGATTCACCCTGAATACTGACCCCTGAGGTGAAACACACATTGTTGTATATTCAGGAACAAGTAGTTGGAGCACACACAAACAGGATTGATAGGCATGAAAGTGTGGAGGCTTCTATATTTAACACTCCAAATTCTCCAACAGCAGTGATACATCAGAAACAAAGGCTTTTAGAATGGGTATATTTACCATCTCAGCCAAAAAATACTTTAAGTAATTATATGGTCCTAATAGGGGACTTAATACATAAAATTGACAACACGTGTTTAACATTATGTGGCACACATCCAGAAGTCATACACCTTCCATTTTCTCAACAAATGATTGAAACGGCAATACAAACAATGCCTAACTGGCAAGTGAATATCAATTTGAAAATTGTGTATGGAAAACCCCTTAAATATCACACAATCTTTGAGAATTGGCCTTGGATACAACCCACACTTACAGCAGGTGAACCCGTACACGGGATTAATGTCTTTACTGATGCCACTAAGATGAATAAGGCCTCTATCTGGTGCCTTAAAAGAAAGGAGCTACATGTGATTGAAACACCCTTTATATCCACACAACAGAATGAATTATATGCTGTCTATTGTGCATTTCAAAAATATGAGGAGCCAATGAATATTATCACAGATAGTAAATATGTTGAAGGAATTCTAAAACATCTAGAGACTGCTGTAATAAAAAATACTGGTAACAATATATGTCAGCTGCTTAATGCTATACAACTTATGATACAGAATAGGACAGAAAAATTTTATGTTTTGCATGTTCGTTCCCACACTCTTGCCCCAGGACCAATTTTTGAAGGTAATGATATTGTTGATAGGTCTTTAACAATGAATGTGGAAATAGCAAGGAATAGTCATAATAAGTTACATTTATCTGCTAGGTCTTTAAGAACTTTATATGGCATAACAAAATCACAAGCACGTGAAATTGTTAAGCACTGTGCTACTTGTGTGCCTTTTCAACCCCCTTTCCATGTTGATGTCCATAACCCCAAGGGACTTACACCTAACACCTTATGGCAAATGGATGTTACTCATTATTCTCCTTTTGGAAGACAAAAATATGTTCATGTTTCTATTGATACTTATTCAGGCTTTATTTTTGCTACTGCTCAAGCGGGTGAGGCTGTTTGCAATGTTGTTAATCATTTGCTTCATTGTTTTTCCTTCACTGGCCCACCTCAATGCTTAAAGACTGATAATGGTCCTGTACATATTTCTCAAGGTTTTAAAAAGTTTTGTACTGAGTTCTCTATTAGTCACACTACTGGCCTTCCCTATAATCCTCGTGGTCAGGCCATAGTTGAACGTGCCAATCGTACCTTGAAAATGGTGCTCCAAAAACAAAAAGGGGAGCTAAGGGATCCCCTTGGCATCAATTGAACACTGCACTCTACACTATAAATTATTTAAAATTTGATAGTTGTAACCTCTCCCCTGCAATGAAATATCTGGCAGGAAATGACAACAGTACTAGTGACACCACTAAATCAAACAGATTCCTTTCTCCTAAACATAATATGAAAGTTATGTGGAGAGACGTTGACGGTGTCTGGCAGGGTCCAGGGCAAGTGCTAACCTGGGGGCAAGGGTTTGTTCTTATTTTCACAGGTGATGGAGAACTTTGGGTCAAAACAAAGGATGTCCGCATTATCCATTCAGAAGGGACAAGGCAAGCAGAAGAGAAAACACAGGCCGGCCAGGAAATTGAAGGAGCCGAAAGAATAAGAAGAAGGCACTACAAGAACTTTTAACCAAGCTGTGCCTCTTGTCATTATCGTCAGCAGGGATACAGAATACAGCAGCAGCAGAGACAAGAAATACAACACGATGAGCCTTTGTGACAAAACCACCATGGCCCAGACTAGTTACATGGGGAGAGACAATACCTGAGGTCATTCTGCAAGGAAATGCCTCCACAGGTTTTGGCAAGGAATTTCATTTCATATCACCTAAGAACACTGTAAAAATGAACTTTACTGGTGTGGCTTTGGTGCCACCTATTTGTGTTACAAAAGGCAATGACACCAAAGACTCCATGTGTTTACAATTTAATGTCACCACCCGTTTTGATGGGTATGTGTTTAATAACATGGCACCCCCTCCTTATACTGTTGTCTTTTCTCAATTTTATAAGGTTACTTACAGGGGCATCTTGGGGTCACAGTGTGTTAATGACATACCTATCAGACTTCCAAGTAATTCAAAGCCATGCTATCATGTGACACCAATTAGCAAGAGCTTAGGGTATCCTCCTTGGTTATCTTATCATACTTCAGAGCGTCATTGTGTTGCATTACAAAAGAATTTTACAGTTCAATCCTGGCACAATTGTACTAGGGAGAAAAACAAACATACTTGGGCTTTTGGCGGGTTTCCATTTCCTCAGTGGGTTTCCCTTCATGACAGAGGGGTTGAAAATCAGTTGTGGAAGGTGTGGGCAGCCTCAGGCCTCATAAACATCACAAATTTGCAAGGGACCTTCCATGATAATATGACTGGTAATCATGCATTTATGTGGGGAAGAGCACAGAATGTTAATATAACGGCCGTGGATTCAGGGGAATATAGTGTCACTTGTATTAATTGCAGGGTGTCTGAATGTATAGGAACCAAGATTAGAGACCAAATTATTTTTGTTATTACACAACAAAAGTTTGCCTTCATGCCTGTAAAAAGCAAAGATTGGTATGAGTCACGTTCTGATCACATTTTTGGAATAATAGACTGAAGTAATCAATTAGCAGTTGCTAGGAAAAAGAGATGTATTTCATGTGTAGTATTAGGAATTGTTTCACTTAGAGCTATCATAACTGCTTTTGTATCTTTATCTCAGTCTGTGTCTATCGCAAGAAATGAAATGGTTCAAGCTGATTTTATGAATCAATTAGCTCGCAATGTATCTAAAGGTTTTCAAATAGATGATGAATTTTACCATATACTTGAGGGAATGAAGGAAGCCATTATCGAAATAGGTGATGAATTGGATATTTTAGAATATAGAACACATTTGAAATGTGATTATAGGTATAAATTCATTTGCCTTACCAATGTTAAATACAATAAATCCCAGTAGGATTAGCAAAGAATATGTAGGGCATCTAAATGGGCTGTTTGGCAATGCTACTATTGCAGTGGATATTGATAACTTAGACGAAATTGCTAAAGATATTGCAAGGGCGGCTGATAAAGATTTGACGCCAGATAAAACTGCCCAACATATACTTGATTGGCTAGATAAACTCCGTAACCCTTTTGATAACCTTGGACGTTGGCTTATGTCTCCATTGTCTTCTTTGTTGCCACTATGTTTGATTTTGCTGGCCATGCTGTGTTTTGGACCGTGTTTGCTCAGGTGCATAGCTAATCAGATAGAGGACTTTGGAACTGAGCTTCATATACTCCGTCTCCGTCAAAAACAAATGGGGGAATTGTTGGGGATCTGTAAGGATGTAGAGGGCCACAGGCTGTTCAAGAGGTCTCACTGATGGGTGAAGGCTCCTCTCGGGTGCTGATCTTTGAGCAAAGGTCACCTGGTTTGGTGCTCCATTGTATGGATCTTTAACAATCTTTAACTCCCCTAGTTATTGTATGGTCATTAGCAGTCTATTCTGGGATTGGAGTCAGATAAGTGCACAGGACGTGCATGCACTATCCTTGAGCACAGCATGGGCTATCCGTCATTGTAACTTGAGAAAGAGTTCCTGTTATTTTACTATATAAGTAAGTGCTTTGCTAAAAATAAACGGAGTTGCTTCCATCTTGTCTCCTGCCTCATCAATGCGCATTTGAGATAGGTTAAGCTGATCTTATTCCTTCAAAGTTAGGATCCTGGCTCTAGTGGCAAGCTGAGTTAGCTGTACACAGCACCCTAGTAAGACCCTGATGAAGGTTTGGCAGTGTCAACAAAGCTTTCTGCCCAGAGCCACCATTGACTGTTGAGTGCCTTCTGCTATAAACTAGCTAAACAGCCCTGTCGATTCATAGAAACCGTCCCTTGAATCCACTGCTCTCTCCTTCCTTTCCCTGTCTTTCTTACCATCCATTCATTCCTAAATTCTTTGCCATTTGACTTCCCTCAGTATCAATGTACACTGCTCTCTCCAAGGTTATCAACAACCTTGGAGTCATTAAATCCAGTAATCTTTTTTCTTAGCTCTGAATTCTCCTTGACTTCCCTGTTTAATTTGACTCTATTACCCATCTCCTCCATAAAATATTACTTCTTTTCTTCTCTCACCAACAAAAAACTGCTCTCTCCTTAAATCTCTGATACTAATCATGTCACATGACAGCTTCCTCCCCTTGTTGCTTCCCCCACCCCATAAATCCCCATTACCTATTGAACAAAATACACTTTTAAACCTGTTATGTAATGACATTTATATAGCACTCTAAGGCTTATTTGTACTTTACGTACATTATCTCATTTCATCCTCATCACAATCCTGTGAAATATATCCTGTAACCTTCATTTTGTAAAAGAGGAACCTGAGACACAGAAGGGTTGAATGACCTATGTTCATCTAGTTTTAAATGGTAGAAGTGGGATTTTAGTCCAGATCACTCCTGATTCTGTGTCCGGTGTACTTTCTTCTTTACCATACTGTTTTTGAGGTAAGTTCCTTTACAGTATGATGCCATAATAATCTTAGGTTTCCAACCTCTTCACCCATAATTTCTGTTAATGTCCCCCATATGCCAAACTTGATTATTCACCTTTCCCTGAATATACCTTATTCTTTCTGACTGCCATGACTTACTTATATTTCCCCCCCAACCTGGAATACTTTCTTCCCCATTCTTAGCTTCATTTCTACCTATTAAAATCCTACATGTCCTTCAGGGATCAGTTCAAACCCCATCTTTTCCAAATACCCTTACCAGCATGGCTATTTCTCCCTCCTAAACTCATAGCATTATGCACCATGCTCATCACTTAGTTGGTCAGTTAATAAAGATTTATTAAGTGCTCACTATTTGTCAGGCCCTGGGGATGCAAAGAAAGGTAAAAACAGCCCTTGCTCTCAAGGAGCTTACAATTCAATGGAATAGTGAAGAGCAAAATGAACAGAGCCAAGAGAGCATTTTATACAGTTAGAGCAATATTGTTTTAAGAATGACTTTGAGTAAATAAGTAATTTTGACTATTATAAATATCCAAATTAACTGCAAAAGACATATGAAGAAAGGTGCCAGCTGTATCCAGAGAAAGAACTGATAAATAGAATAATTTTACCTGGATAAACCTATTTGTATCTAATAGTAGGCATCTCTATGGTATGTGAGAAAGAAGGAAAAAAAGGAAAAAAAGAAAAAAGAAATTTGTTATGTATGTTATATATATATATAAATATAAATTTATTATAAACATAAATGGAATAGCAAGTAAATAGCAATCTTTACTATTAGACTGTGTTATGGAAATTTTTGTTTTATCCCATAAATTAAACATAAAATAAATTTATAAAATAAAAGAAAAACAACTAAAAGAACAATCTAATGGGGGAAGACAAAGGGGAGAGGACAGAACCTGGTCATGGGAACATGATGAAGACCAATAGCCTGATGGGCAATGATGAGGTAGCTCCCCTGGGAGCCCTTAAATGGAGGATCTGGGAGAAGTTTTTCAATGTCCACCCTTCACCTTCTCTAATCAGAAAGGAGGGGCCCCAGAGACAGGGGATACTGAAGAGGTATAAGTTTCAGAGCCAATGTGATATTACATGAAGATGAGTTTCTGGAGACCATGATGAAGTCTAGGGGAGCAATCAGGCAAGAAAAGACATTTATGCACATGTGCTATTTCTCCTAATATATACTGTAAACTTCTTACGGGCCAAAATTATGTGTATTACATATTTTTCTACCTCCGAGAGTATAAGTGCATATATTAGCTGTTCAGTTAATATTAGCTGAATGAACGAATTGGTGAATCTAGCGGTATTGTTTTTGGACCAGACTTTTGATTTCATTAGTATAAGGAACATCTTGTGAGGACATTGCCTCCACCAACATTGAGCTGCATCTACTCTGTAGTCTATGATATTGGGGAGTTGCCTATGGCATTGAGAGATGAAATGATTTGCTCAGGATTATACAGGCAGTATGCTGTAAGTAAGACCCAGGTCTTACTGTTGTAGCTTAAGGTTCAAGCCTGCTTATCTGCATAAGATTTTTCTCTCCCAAACTCTTGACCGTTCTGTTCCTCATGTAGACCCAGAGCTTTGAATTATAGAGCTGAGGAGAGTTATTCATACTGACTTTAAAGTCCGCCTTCTATACACGATTGCATGTTGTCTCTCCTGTTAGTGTCAACTTTAGTAAGCAAAAATGAAGTTTGAAAACATGGAGATTCACCTGTATAGAATGATCAAAGGATCATAGATTTGAGAGCTTGAAGAGACCTTGGGGATTACCTTGTCCAATACCCTCATGTTATTTATGAGGAAACTGAGGTCAGTATCTAAATTAGTGGAAACAAATTGCATTCCACTATCTAACATAGTCAGCTTCTTTTGATATTCCATGAGTATCCAAATGGTTTGGTTTTGATTCTGATAAATAGAACTCCATGTCTTGTTGAACCAATTATATTTAGAAAGTAAATGAAAATTCATTCTGAAATGACTAACATTGGGGCCGTCAATCTCAGATGTTCCTTGAGCAGCTGACATTGAATGGATGTTAGTTTTCTTACATTCCCCAACTTCAGAACACCTGTAGCTCCATAAGGGACAAAAAACCCTTCTATCTTAGGATTTATATTTATTGTGTTTTTCCAATGCAACTGTCAGCATATTGACAGAAAGTGTTTGTCTGGGGCGTCTTACTTGCCTACTCAGCTAAATTCAAACTTGCTTTCTAATTTCTGGGCTCCGTTAGATACTGGCGGCTGCAGTAACACAGTGCCAGATTTCAAAGTAATTTGTAACCACTTTTCCTGGTAAATCCCTACCAATCAGTTGCAGTATCTCTTTATAAAGTGTGGACAAGTAGTGGGAAATTTTAAAGACCTATAATTTTAAAAAATCTTAATGCAGGTGTGAATATTATATTTTCAATCTAAATAACATCAAATTTATTGAAAAGTGATTGGGAGAAGTTTAAAAGGAAAAAGAGGTAAGATGAGATCGTTTCTGAAGACTGACTATAACAAATGAAGAAAGTAAACTGGCCCATTGTTCAGTATGAGGAGGGAAAATCATTAAGGGAGAATCTGAATGAATCAGGTTCCTTCCTAATGCTCAAAAATGCTGTTCTCTTTTTTTCTGAAAATGAAAGTACAACAAATATGAATTTCCTTTTTCATTATTATTTAAATTTAAAATACCCTAGTCCATCAACTTTTTCATTCTGCTGCAACTTCATTTTTAGTAAATGAAATTATGAATATGTTATTTCACTCAAATAAGTTTCTCTAGGACTCTGGGCAGTCATTTACCTACTAGTTTATTCAAAACATTCACTCATTCTATAGGTAGAATTTTCTTTCTTTTGGTTTGATTTATCTGCCAGCTATATCATTGCTAATCAGGGTTATTGGGGTTGAGCCTACATACAGTCATTGACTAAACAGTATTTTGCATACATCTATATCTATATATCTATATCTATATCTATATCTATATCTATATCTATATCTATATCTATATCTATATCTATATCTATATCTATATCTATATCTATATCTATATCTATATCTATATCTATATCTATATCTATAGTATATGTGTATGTGTTTATGTATGTACACACATATTTATATATACATATATATGTGTGTGTATATATATATATATATGTATATGTTCCTCATCCACTTGATAGCAAGAAGTCATGTCTTAAGGTATACAAATTAGTTGTGTACTTAGATGCTTATACATTTTCAGGTGTTTATCCTTTTCTGAGCTCTGAAGCAAATTTTGGAACCTGGAAGAAGGAAGGAAACAAGGATTTATTTAGCACCTACTATGTGTCAGGCATTGGACTAAGCATTTTACAAATATTATCTCATTTGATTCTCATAATACCCCTGGAAGGTCGGGTGCTATTATTATCCCATTTTTATAAAGTGCTACAAATCACTACAAAATACTTGGATGCTTATGGGCGTTAAAGGTTAAACATCTTATTGAGAAAGTTATTGATTATCCTTACCTTTACAAATCTGTCCCATTGTTTGTCACATTTTTCAATCAGTTCCAATCACTATCCATTCAATTAAGAAGCACAAGAAACAGAATGTGAAAAAAAAAAGTCAAGCTAGTTTTGCTGTCTTAATATCTTCAAACTATTCCAAGTCCTTAGAATAGGCACCAGACTTACATGAACCTTGACTCTCTAGAAAGCCCAAGTAAAAATATTCTTTTTTGGGGGGAGCTCCAAATCCAAAGGTGGTACTATAAATCCTTGAGGACAGGTGAAACTCATGGAGACCAAAGTAGGAGAGTTGTCTATTTATGGGCTCCTATAAATCCTTTGTTTTGAATTCTCTGTGGTGGGTAAAATAAAGACTATCCTATATCCTATTTATATTGTTAGCTTGAAGGCTTACACAACCACAGCAGCAGAAATCCTTTTTTTTTTTTTTTAATAAATCTCCTTTCTTGGGCAGGGAGTTGAGCAGTGGAGGTGATGGGGAGGAGACCTTGGATGAGGAAGCATAAGGAGACAAATACTGAGGTTTCCAAGATAAGCCCTGGATGGGGGTTTGAGTCAAAGAGTAATTTATGAGAATCTCTCCCATCTACCCCAGGTTAAATTCAATCTATACAAATCTAAAGCTTTGGATTCCAGGTTATGAATCACATTTTTTTACTAGTTCTTTTTTTCATCCAGTCCCATGTTTTCATCAACATGGGGAATGCTCAGTGGGAAAACTTTCTCAGTAGTTACACATCATTGCTATATCTATGTCTATCTCTATGTATACGTATATAATAAATTTATTTAGATTTAGAGAATTGCCTGAAGGTGCTGACTGATTAAGTGATTTGCCTATGATCATATAGTTATCATACGTATCAAGATGAAACGTGATACTTGGTTTTATTAACATGGCTAAATTATCTATTTTAAGTAAGAAAAAAAGTCACCACAAAAAAAAAATGAATTACTTTTTAACCCCACTTCTAAAACATTCTTGGATTAGAACAAGAACATGGCCTAACTTAAAAAAAATGTATGTTAGAAGAATTTTCCATCCAGTTTAGGTCTTGTACTAAATTTAGATTTTTAAATGTTGACCTGCTGTATTTTTAGTCTGTACACAAGGTGTCTGCAAGCCCCAACTTAGGTTCAAGTCTTGATTTAGTCACTTGGTAACTGTTTTTTTAATCTCTAAATATAAAGATAACACTTCTTGGAGCAACAAATTCCAGACATTTAGTAAGTGCTTTGTAAATCATTCTTTCTTGTTATGACTCCATTTGGCACTTCTCAAAGTTTAATTTAAAAGAAATTTCATTTGTTATGAAGAGACAGGGTAAATCTTATCAAGATAACCAGCATTATTTCCAGATTTGATGGTGGTAGGTTACAGAACTTTTGTAAGTTATTAAGGAAAATTGATACATCAATTTTACTTAACATTATGCTCTATCTTTATTTCTCTAATATTCTCTTTCAGACTTCTGATTAGGGACATCTGTAGTTTAAAGGAAAGATAACCAGGTCTGGAGTCTAGCCAGTCTGCTGGAAATTCAGCATACTAACTGTGTGAACTTGGGAAAATCATTGAGTTTCTTAATTTCTTTTCTTTCAATTTTCTCATCATCTAAATCAGAATGATACTTGTACAAACCTACTTTACAGAGTTAACTGTGAGGAAAGTACTCCGTATCCTTAAAGTGCTAAAAGACTAAAATTCAGTTATCCTTTCCCCATCGCTACTTTCCCCACCTGGTTTTGATACATTGTGGATTGGTGTAAGAAATGAAATAGAAATTTTTTGGGAGCGTTGCCTAAGCTGCAGACGATGTGCAAGGGCCAAAAGACGACACAGAAAAAAGTTCAGAAACTCAGAAATGCATTAAAAAACATCTATATATCTATATAGTATTATATAATATCAAGAAAAAAGAGAAGGAAATCCACAAAACCACAAGATTTCTTCTCTGATACAAAGGGAGGGCTAAAAAATATTACACAACTTTTTCTGGATCCCAAGGGTGCTATGCTCTTAACCCCGACATGGAAGGGATAACTGTGAGACTAAAATAATAATAATTATGACAAGTCTCATCCAAGGATATAAAAATTTAAAGCATAATTCATTCTCCAATATCCTTTAAGATAATATTGAATGCTGTTATTATTATTATTAGCTTTAGCAGCTCATTGAATTTAACAACAAACATTTATTAAGGAACTTCTGTGTGCAGAGATTTATGGTAGGTGCTGAGGGAGATACAAAATCTAAGTTAGCAGTTATAAAGCCTTTCTTTTTAAAGGGAAAAAGCTATATGAGAAAATCCATGAGTTTCCTATTTCCTTTGCCCTTGAAGAGATTCCTGGTCTACCATTCCATTCCATTCCATCCTTGCAGGCAAGAGCATAGAAGCTTTCTGTCCCACCAAGAGGAGGCCACAACCACTTGGTTATTTGCCACTCTTGCCACTGCGACTGAGTCTCTGTGTGTTAAAGGAAGAGCCGAGACATTCGAGAGTGCAGCATTGGCTGAGACAGAGACTTGCAGTGGAGAGGTAACCAAAGCTTTGGAGATGTGCAAATCAGCAACCAGAAGCAAGAACAATGAGACTGGACTACATCAGCAGTTGCAATGAAACCTCTGTAACTGACCAGCTAGGTGACCAATTTCCAGCTTAAGCACTTCCCTCTCATTTTCTCTATTGGCTTCTGATTTCCATGGGCTCTTAACGTGTGGTTTTTTTCTCTATCTATACCTCTTTCCCCCTCTACTCTCTGGGATGAAGCTTTGTTGGGGCTCATTCATCTAATTCTTACGGATGAGACTGGTTAACAGAGACAGATTTTCTAGAGGGACATACCAAATTGAGATTTCCATAATATTAATATTTAAGAGCATTTTCCCTTTTTTCCCCTTCTTTTCCAAATTGGACCTAGGTCCACACTGAATTAGGGCTATTAGATGCATAGCATGTTTTCTGACACCTCTGGGAAGTGAATGGATTGGTCAGGCATTTTACCTTGTAGGCATGTGCCCTCTGGTGAGCAGTGAGAATACTACAGCTATAGGGAAAGCCCAAGGCAGGGCCACTAGACGCTTTTTAATGAAACCACTGAATGGACAGCGAAGGTAGTACCTTGTGGCCCAAGTATATAATTCACTCCCTAGAGAGTCAATTGATTACTTAATTAATTACTTAATTAATCAATGGAGTAATGGTTTGCTTTTTTTGTAAGTGGTAGAAAACAGGATAATGAGCCAGCTCCATGTGAGCATCTATTACTATGGCAGAATCTCAAGTGTCAAGTGTTCAAGAACAATGACCAAGCATACACCTATTCAACATCAATGTCACAGAAGTAAGCTCCAATCCCTATCCTTATTGAACTTTAGTTGAGGTATATGACACATATTAACAATAACTATATTACAAAGTACATAGCATGTTCATCAGGGTAGCAGGGTGGCAGCATTGACCTGGCAATGCTGCGTAAGGAATGGAGAGCTGTCCTCATGGTCGGGAAGACCTGGCTTTGAGTCCTCTTTCTGACACACACTTGCTATGTGACTCTGGACAAGTCATTTAAACTCTAATGCCCCAGGCAATTCTCTAGGATTAAAAACTGCAAAACATTCGCAAATTTGTATTGGTAGAGGGAGTTTCCTCACTGGTAGTTCCCTAGACCAGTGAAATCACAGGTTTGAATCTCTTTGTGCCTTCTCCCTACCCCCAAGAAAGGCGTTTCCAGAAGGTATAAAGTGATATTCTTAGAGAACAGTCAATAATCAAGATAGATCACTATGTTCAATATGACTATGAACTTGGTAACACTTTTCAATTAAACTTCACAGGCATTTATTAAACATCTACTATATGCCGGGCTATGTATATCTCGATTTTATTAATTGTAATATCCTCTAATAAATTTGAAAAATAATAGGGCATATACATGTGAAAATAGTATTTAGTCTACAGAAGATATGTTTACTTATTTATGGATTTTGATGTGAATTTGGAGATTCTTGGCAAAAAATCCACGGCCCTTGGCCCACAGGTTGCCTAAGGTTGCCTTAGTTTCACTGTGTTAGGCCAATCTTTGAATTCTGAAGGAGAAAGGTGTATGAATAGACACAATATTCCTGCTCTTGGGTGAGTCTGTGTTTATATAGAGAGTTGAATTGTAAACAGAAGAGATAACACTAAAATAGAAAGAATGATTAATTTGGAATTTTACTGCTGGAGTTAGCCATGCTGCTAGAAGAGCTGTAATAACTGGCTTAGAAAAGGGCACCGGATTTGTGGTTGTAGAACCTTGGTTCAAATCCAGTCTCTGACACTTCAAGGAACCTCACTGTGTTTCAGCTTCCTTATTTGTAAAGTAAGAAGTTTGAACTAGGTGCTCTTCCAGCTCTATATCTTTAACTCAATATCCTAATATCAAAGATGCTTAGGCTTGTCCCAAATGGCTAAGAAAGGTCATTTAACCTGAGAGAGGCTGCTTTCTCATGTATACAATGAGTTCAGATCGGGTGTGCTCTAAATATTCATCCAGTTCCAAATAATTTGCTCTTATATGTAGAATATAGCTTAGCATAAATGCTTCCATTTCTGACAATGGTCCTCCATCAAGCTTAACGTGAGAGAGCATATACTCTAGCTTTTCTCCTTTGCTTCAGTATCTGAAAGTTGTTACATTTTTTCCTCAGTGATCTCACACTGTTCCCCTTTCTGTACTCAGGCAGGTGTTACCCCTCTTAGCATCAGTTTCTTTATTTAAATGAAGAGGTTGTACTGGCTAATCTCTAATGGTCTTTTTAGTTCTAAATCTCTAATTTTTGTAGAGCTTTTTCTGTGTCACTACTCCCTTTAGATATCCAATGGTCTCGTTCTTTCTAACTTCTCTTCATTCAAAACCTCAGTTCAACAAAGTCTGATAAATTCATTCACACAAAGGTGTAAATGACTGATAAGCCTGAATCTTCTTTAGGAGACATTTATGTTTTAAACAGAAAATAAACTCTTAGGTCAAAGTAACTGTAGTAGCTAGGATTTATATAGGTTTTTAAGGTTTACAAATGATCTTTTAAGGTTTAAAAATGATCTTATTTGATCCTTATAATTCTGGTAAGTAGGCACTATCATTGTCCCCATTTTATAGAAGAAAAAATATAGGTTGGTATGATTTAAGCAACCTGTCAGGAAAACATGGCTAGTAACTGTCTGAAGCAGAATTTGAACTCAGATATTTCAGATTAAATTGTAACTGTAGTCTGGCACAAAGCAAATAAAGATGTGGTTGTTAATGATGGTGATGGTGATGATAATGATAATTTGTCATTCAGTAGTTTTCAGTTGTATTTGACTCTTCATGACCCCATTTGGGGTTTTCTTGGCAACATACTGGAGTGGTTTGCCATTTCCTTCTCCAGCTCATTTTACAGATGAGGAAACTGAGGGAAACAGGGTTAAGTGACTTGCCCAGGGTCAGCTAGTAAGTGTCTGAGGCCAAATTTGAGTCCAGGAAAGTGAGGCTGACTCCAGGCCTGGCACTTTATCCACCGCACCACCTCTGGAATTGTCTTGGATCATTGTCTTGATCAGAGTAATTAAGATGTTCAGTCATTTTAGTCCTTTTAAGTCATTCATTCAGACATGTTCAGTCATGTCTGACTCTTCATGACTTCATTTGGGGTTTCCTTGGCAAAGATAATGGAGTAGTTTGTCATTTCCTTCTCTAGCTCATTTTACAGGTGAGGAAGCTGAGGCAAATGGGATTAAGTGACTTGCCCAAGTTCACACAGCTATCAAGTGTCTGAGGCTGAATTTGAACTCAGGAAGAGATGTGTTCCTGACTTTAGGCCTGGCACTCTATCCACTGAGCCGCGTAGGTGCCCATGATGATAGATGATATGGTGATAAAAATGATGAGAGAATTTTTTGGGGGGAAGTTTCATCTTTTAAGTAAGAAAACTTCATTTCATTTCATTTCATTCTGTTCATTCAATTCAGCAAATATTTACTATGGTCTACTTTGTTCAAGATTGGGGAAACGAAGAAGGACATGATCAATCTATCAACAAGCATATATTAAGTGCCTACTGTATGGCGAATTGTGCTAGGCGTCGGGGATATTGAGACAAATAATGAAATAATCTCTGTTTCAAGAAGTGTGCCCTCTTGGGAAAGACAATATGTACATGTATAAAGTAAAAGGTAATCAGGGATTGTAGGAACTATCAGTTGGAGGGATCAGGAAAGACTAGGTGCTGGAGCTTCATCTTGAAGGAATTAAGAGATTTTATGGGGCAGAGGTGAGAAGAGACTGCATTCCAGGGATAAGGGATAGCTAGTACAAAGGCATAGTGTTTTGAGATGGGATACTATGTGTGAAGAATAAAGGACAGATTGACTAAACTGTAGAGCAGAGGTGTCAAACACAACACTTCCTAGTACCACTGAAACCAGATTAAAATGTAATTGGGGAATATTTAATGAAATAAATAAAAATATAATAACACCTAGTTAGTATTAATGTGTTGCTTGCTAAGTTAATATATACCCTCAGGAATTCTTATGTATGCTTTAGTAGCCTTCCTTTCTATTTGAGTTTGTCACCATTGCTTTAGAGTGTGGGAAAGGAATGCATAACAAGGGTAGAAATATGGCTTGAAGCCAGGCTAACAAAGGTTTTATTTTTTTAAAATAAGTTTTCATTGATGTCTTCTGTTTCTTATGTCATCATAGTTATCCCAAGTATCCCTTTCCTTTCCAGAGAGCCATTTAGTATAATGGAGCATTTCTTGAAGATGAAAAAACCAATCAATACATTGAAAAAGTTTGAAAACATGTGCATTGTGTAACACTTGTGGCCCTCCTACAATCATGGAGAGCTGGGTTGGGGGTGTCTTCACTTGAATCAAGTTTTATCTTTTTAATTTTACCCTAAAATGGTCAATTTTTGCAAAAGTTCTATGTGGTACTGAGAAATACGAATTTTCTTTTGGAACCCAATTTAGAAGACCGTATACATCTTTTAACTCTAGCTTATACAGCAATTTGTTCAGTTCCATCTTTCCCCTTTTATCTTTCTGTTAGACTTAACCAAAACTGAGAGAGGGATATTGAAATTCTCTTCTCATTATTACCTTACCATCTTCATCATCTTGTAGCTCAGATAATATTTCCTTCATGAATTTGGATGCTAAGACATTTTCAGTATATAATTTTATTAGTGATATTGGTTTTTGTGTGTGGTTCCTTTCTACATAATGCAGTTTTCTTGTTTTTCTTTTTAGAATGTTTGCTTTTGCTTTGTCAGATAGCACAATTACAACTCTTTTTTTTAAACATTCACTTGATTCATTGTAAATTTTTTTCCCGTCCTCCTAAGCTTATTTTGTATGTGTCTTTATTTTTTAATGTATTTTCCTGTAAGCAACGGATTATAGAGATTTGTTTTCTTATCCAATCCATCATATTTCTCATTTTATTGGATTGCTTAATTCCTTCTATTTAAAGTTATGAGAGTTAGGTTTATATATTTTTCTCCATTTGACTTTAGTATTAGGTTTTTTCAACTTATGTTTTCCCCCCTTTTTTTGCTGTTAGCTCAGTTCCCTCAGTTACTGTATCTTAATCTTTTTTTTTTCAATTTCCTCCTAGCACACTCAATCCAAAGATCCCATCCCATATCTTTCTTTTACCATAGAATCATTTATTAGTGGAACCTCTTTCTTCCACTAAATCAATACCTCCCCCCCCAAACTTTTCAGTCCTTTCCTCCTCCCCTGTAGTTTCATCCTTCCCCTCATTGCTAGTCCTCAATTTCATTTGAGCCTATCACACATTCTCCCACATTCCCCCTCTCATGTACCCTCCTATTTTGTAATGTAGTCCCTCACCAAAAATTGGTTCACCTGTAGGTCCTGTTCATAATGTATTAGTCTTGTTTCTTCTTTGTTATCATCACAAGACTTCTTCCTTTATCACTGTATCTTTGTGTACCTTTAGAAATAAGTTTTTTTTTTTCCTGGTCAGTCTCTTGTCCCTCTGCCATCACTCTGCTACTTTTGCTGTCTTTGGCTGCTGCATTTATTCACCCCTCCTGTATTATTATTATTATTTGGTCTAGGGTGCATGAAAATCAAATAATCTCTCAGGTATGGTTTTCTTTCTAAGAATGTTTCAAACATCTCTATTATTGAACATCCTTATTTTTCATTTATGGGTAATCTCAGATTCACAAGGTAGGTCATCTAGGGCTGCATTCTAAGCCATGTCATTCTTCAGAACATATTATTCCATTCCCTCTTATGTTTTCTAGTGGGTGCAGAATAGTCTTGTGTTATTTGAATGTCCTTTACTTTGCATTTGAGGGTTTTCCCCCCTAACTGCTTGCAGATCTTGTTTCTGAATTGAATTATTACATTTAAACACTAAGTGTCTTGGAGTCTGCAGCCTTCAGGTTTTTTTTTTCTTTCTGGAGGCAATCTATGGATTCTTTCAATTTTTATTTCATTTTCTGTATTCAGAAATGCTGGGCAGTTCTCATATTATTTCTTTCATTATGGTGGTCAGGTTTTTCATCTTACTATGTTTTTTGGGAGATATATAATCCTTATTTTGTCTCCCTGAATACTTTCTTCAGGATCAGTATATTTTACTTGCATAGTGAGCATATTTTCTTTTAACATTTTTGCTTTTTTATCTTCTTCTAGATTGTCCATTACTTCTGCATATTTGCATTTCCAATCTATTATTCTCTCTCTCTCTCTCTCTCTCTCTCTGATTTGCCATTGCAGATTTCAGTTTTTCTGTTCTTTTAATTATATTTGCTATTCAGGGTATACAGGCTACTCTCATAATTCTCATTTCTTTTTTGAACCAATCAGGTTCTGCCTGATTCCACGTTCTTCTCACATTTCACAGGGTCCTCTATCTCATCAAATGTTGGATTAATTTCCTTTATTTTAAGAATTCATAAATGCCTGAATTTGTTTACTAGATCTAGAGGTCATATTTCCTTCTTTTGCTAATGTTTTCCCTATTGATTTATGTTCAAGGTCCTTGTTTTTTTTTCTTCCTCAGATCTTTGGCAGTTTCAGGTTTCCCCCGTTATTTTTCTCTATTGTTCACTTTTGGATTACCATCCTCCTTGGGGGTTGTATCTCAAAGCATCTTGGTCTCTTCCCCACACTGGGCAATTCACAGTTCTCCAGCTTAGGTCTTGGCTTCAAGTAACTTTTGGGGGAACAGTAATTGGTTTCTTTTGGATACTGAGTTCTTTCCCTCAGCTTAGTAGAGTGCTGCACATCCCCCTAGTCACCCTCCTCCCCCCATACAGTGTGCCTGGTGTTCTGTCCTTCTCCCTCTGTTTCTAAGTTCTCTGGCCCAGCATTAGTGGTCCAGAAAACTGTCACACTGGTGCCACAGGGCTGGTTTTTGTAGTTTACATCTTCAAGGCTTTAGAAGGAGGAGGAGACTGTAAGGTCTCCTATTTCAAGCCCAGATGTGTCCTGACCCTTTCCCTCTGTTCTTCCATTCTTTTGCAGAGATCTTTTGAAGCTACAGACCACTGTCTGCCTAGGAGCTGGTTGTTTTTTTTTGTGGTCTCAGCAAGCTTCTGTAGCCTGGAGTGTTTCCAAAGTATTAGGTCTTTATGCCATCCCAAACAAACTTAGGTACCCTAAAGCTGGGATCTCCATGACACTGGAGAGAGAGAAAAGGGACCTAGGTGTGGGGTTGGGTTTTGTAGCAAACCCATGTATCGGGTTTTGCTGGGTGCTTGTGTGAGCTACTGCAGTATTGCTACTGATAGCATGGGAAGTGTGAGGGGGTACTTAGTGTGCTCATGGTAGGTATCAGTTCATTTTTTTTCCTTCTTTTGGATTCCAGGTGACCATGGAGACAGCTGCAGTTGCTTTATCTTTTGCACATAATTTCTATGGAGAGGTTTGAGAAGTTGTGATTATCAGAGAAAATGCCTAGTCCTCCATCTTACTAATTATATGACCTGACTGTCAAGGGTTTTAAAGGCTAAACAGAGAAGTTTTTATTTGCTCCTAAATGCAAGAGAGAGCCTCTGAAGTTGATTGAGTAAGGGAATGACCTGGTCAGCTCTGCTTAAGAAAAATAACCTTGATAGTCATGTGAACGATAGATTGGGATAAGGAGAGACTTGAGACAGGAAGACCACTTAGGAAGGCATTGCAATTGTCCAGGAAAGAGGTATGTGCTAAATAACAGCTGTGTGAGTGTATAGATGAGACATTTACATATAGTATATAGAGAGACATTTTAAAGATAGAGATGGAAAGATTTAGCAACTGCCTGGATGGTAGTCTATGCTGTCAAAGAGTTTCAGTTAAATAGTGAAGGATGAGATGGACACAATTAATTAAGATACAGGGAAGAATTCTTCAGGGGTAAAGGGAAGATTCAAGCTAAGTATTATGAGAAATTTGAGGAGAGAGAGAGATCACTAGCAGTTGGGGACAACTGGAGAAATATGGCATACTCTTAAGATCATCAGTCAATTGCCTGGACACCTTCTGGGGTAGTCTGACCTTTTATCTAGGTTGGGTTGATGAGAAGAAAAAGTTTGTGCTAACTTTTATTCCTTATTAAAAGGGGGCACTTATCTGAAGGCTTATCTAGGTTAGCCTAAAACAGAATTACAATCTGTAATATCATGGATAAAAATCTTGATGTCTGATTCAGTAATATTAAGGAGTTAGTAATTATTCAGCCTAATATAAGAGTGCAGCAATTTCTTCTTCAGAGGTTCTTAACCATGGTTCCCTGAAACAGTTTCTAATCTTTTAAATAACTGAATATCAATATAACTTATTTACTCTGTGATCTTCTTCATTTTGTTTTATGACTTTAAAATAATAATCTGAGAAGGGGTCCATAGATTCAGTTACACTGCCAAAAAGTTTTGTGACAGAAAAGGTTAAGAAGCTTTGTTCTTCAGAAATTTGTATAAAGGTAGAATAGTGGATAGAATTCTGGACCTGGAGTCCAGAAGTCCTGAGTTCAAATCCAGCTTCGGGTACTTTCTAGCTGTGTGACGCTGGGCAGGTCACTAACTTCTCTTAGGCTCAATTTCCTCACCTGTAAAATGAGGATAATAATAGCACCTACTTCCCAAGGTTGTTGTGAGGACCAAATGCGATAGTAATTGTAAAATACTTTGTAAATCTTAGAGCCCTATAGAAATATTAGCTTTATTTTTTATTATTACTTGGGCACTGAATGGAAAGAGAATTCATACTGCAATCTGTGAAATAGCCACTAGGTGGCAATCCAAGGTAGAGCTATGTGTCTCAAGCACCCTTAAGTCAAATTCAAACATGAGAAATGAGCTGAGTTCTCCCTTTCCCCTGGTTTTTTTGTTGTTTGTTTGTGATCTATTTCATTTAGAATAAGGTACAAAAATGTAAAGATCATTGTACCATATTTCGTAAATTTATAAAAACTGTCTTAATCCCCATTTCCATTAATATTCTTACCTCCCTCTTCCCCAACTTCCCAAGACCCAAAGAAATATGCATTAACATTATAAGTTAGATTATAGTTATTTAACAGAATTAGAAAAAATAAGATATGACATAAAAACTTCTGGCCACTCCAGTGCTTAGTAATTCTGAAATCTCCACTTCTTGTTTTTCCAGGAGAACATATATGTCCAGAAACAGTTTACAAAACA
Organism: Phascolarctos cinereus; assembly: GCF_003287225.1. Classification (NCBI taxonomy): domain Eukaryota; kingdom Metazoa; phylum Chordata; class Mammalia; order Diprotodontia; family Phascolarctidae; genus Phascolarctos; species Phascolarctos cinereus. The sequence goes on from NW_027555958.1 coordinate 221,945,459, forward strand.
GAATTATTAAGCATCCTCTGCCTCAAAATCAATATCACAAGGAAAGGAAATGGTATATACGGCCTCTCTGTATGATGGAATGGGGAGATCCTCAGGGGCAGTGGTTACTTCCTGGCTAACCACCAGGTGTATTCTGTAGTCAGCTGGCCTTCAGAGGTTCCTTTGAATGTGATATCTCTCTTTTCTCATAGCACATTGTTCATACTTCTTTTGTGGCACTCAGCAGATTCTACGTTATAGTTATTTGTGACCATGCCTCATTCCTCTTCCTACTACACTGTTAGCACCTAATATTAGGTAGACTAATTCATCTTCATAGCTCATGCAGTCCTAGCATAGTAGGTACTTTCTGGTTCATTCATTTCAGTTGTATCCAACTCTTTGTGACCCCATGTGGGGTTTTCTTGATAAAATACTAAAGTGGCTTGCCATTTTCTTTTTCGGCTCATTTTACAGATGAGGAAATTGAAGCAAACAGGATTAATTGACTTGTTCAGGGTCACACAGTTATTAAGTGTCTGAGGCCAGATTTGAACTCAGGAAGATGAGTCTTCCTGACTCCAGGCCTGATATTCTAACCACTGAGCCACCTAGCTGCCCCAAGTAGGTACTTTAAAACATAATTATTGAATTATAGGTTTGAAGGTAAAGCATTCAAAAATCAGACTTTTAAAAGAAAGAAATTGGTGAGGCAGCATGGTATAGTGGATAGAAAGAGTCATGACTTGGGTTCAAATCCCACCTCTTACATATACTAACTGTGTTACCCTGGGTACCTCATTTAATCTCTTTGTGGCCAAGTACTTCTTAAGACTTTAAGATGCAGAGTTGCTGATCTACATTGGTAGAGGCAGTTTTTTTCACCAGGGTGCTCCCCATTCCAGTGAGGTCACTGATCTACTCCAAAAATACAGAAAAGACCACTTCTGCCCAAACCCACCAAATCTCAAATAGGTAATGATGATTGGGTTTTCCTCTAAGAACTCACAAAATAAATTTTTCTCTGAAATTTAAATTCTTCAATTTATTTCTCCTAATGCAGCTGTAGAGGTCTCTCTAAGTCCAGAGTTTACTAGTATTTCCCTGCATGTACATTTGACATAGTTTTCAGCTTAGGAAATTCAAGCAAGGAAATCCTCTTCATGGGCAACCTTGGGGTGGGCTACACTAAGTTAATAACATACCTCTCATATGTTTTTTTAAAAAATTATCCTTTTTATGTGTGTCTGGGAGGGGTGAGAAGAGGTAATGTGAAGGGGGAAATCTGTTGTTAATAAAGATGAATTGTGAGGATTGTTCAAGAGATGCACTGTCTGTAAAGCTAAGGGGAATTATTCATTAACACTGATGCTTTATGTTACCTCTGCTTTGAGATTAGTATAGAATTCTTTTCAGGCAGCCCATTTGCAAATTCATACCCTAATTTACCAGCTCTCCACCCCAAAAGGCATTCACATGTCCAAAGTCCTTATAGTCATTCTTATCTTACCTTAAGATTTCTTGCATGAAATGGACATTTTATGCCCATAAATATGAACATTTTAATGTAGGAAACCCCACCGCCCTCCAAATACTCTGAAAAGTATAAATAAAGTAGAATTGATTCAGTTTCTAGGTTCCTTCAGACTCCTTTTCTGCTCTGATTAAATGGACATTCCTAATTAATGTGGATGTCATTAGAATGTAAGGTCTTTGAAAGCCAGGACTATTCTTATTTTGTCTTTGTATTGACGGTACTTAGCATGGTGCCTGGCACATAGCACTTACTCAGGGGCATATTTTCTCCCCCAAATGAATGTTAGCCCCTTGAAAGCAGAGACTATTTCACTATTCCACAGAGCTGGGCATATAGTAGGTGCTTAATAAATTCATTTTGATTGACTGATGTCATGAATGCATCACAATGTGATATCAAACTGATTGTCATTTAGTGGGGAGGGGGGACAACTTCAGTAGGATATTTATAAACTCTTTTCACTAATTTTACCAAATGTGCATAGCTTCTATATATATATATATATATATATATATATATATATATATATATATATATTATATATATATATATATATTTTTTTTTTTTGGTGAGGCGATTGGGGTTAAGTGACTTGCCCATGGTCACACAGCTAGTGTCAAGTGTCTGAGGCTGGATTTGAACTCAGGTCTTCCTGACTCCAGGGCCAGTGCTCTATCCACAGCTCCACCTAGTGTCACCCCCCTCCCCACCCTGTAAGACTCTATTATGTCTTTGAGGTTGCAATTTTTGAGTTGTTATGGATGCAGACATTTATCATCTCTTGGCTAGCCTTCTGAAGAGGAGCCATTCTGACTTAGAAGAGGTGATTCTCAGAAAACAGACTTGCAATCCATTGCCGACTTCATCCTCTAAGCATTTCCGCCCTGGTCAGGATCTGTCAGGACTCTGACACCCTGCTACCATAGCTCTTGAGAATTGTGTCTTCCTCATGCTCCAGTGTGACTTTAGGAGTAAGGCTTTATTAGTATACTAGATTAAATAGCAAAAAATTACATATGAAAAGGCTTCACATGTGGTAAGACCCTAAGTGCTTCAAGGAGCTGTCATGATGTGTCTTGATGAAGGCAAAATAGACATCTCTAGCCTCTTTTCCTCTTCCTTTCTCCAGTGAAACTTTAATTTCTCCCAGGAGGTCTTTCTCCTGGAAGTTGGGGCTAGGGGTTGCTCTGCTCTGCTCATAAGCAGGGGTACTAGGCTAGAATTGTATCTTTTTGCTCCCTTATTGTTAGTCTAGGGGATATGATCAGGTACAAGCAAACTTCTGATCATTGTTTCACTAAATGAAAGGGAAAGAGGACCCCAAGCTTTATAGGCAAGTTTTGATCCCTTTCATAAGAAATTAATGTTTCCCAAGAAATATTAGTTATAAATGAATACACAGAGTGAAAATCAAAGAAACCCATTTATTCATATCATAGCAAAACTGAATACATAGGAGAATACGTACCAGATAAAACAGAGTGAAGGAGCTATCCTTTTGAGAGATAACTCAGCTTCACCAAGAGAGAGTCCTGGATCTTGCCCAGGCGGAAACTCTCTGCAGTCTCTAGTGTAGCAATCTGGGGATAGGGATATGATCTAAACTTCCAGCTTCTCTAATGTCTTCCCAGTGCCTTTCCCTCTAGCACTCTGAAGTAAGGTTAGCCTCTTCCATCTTCCCTCTGGAAGCTGGAATCCAAAGTGTCTGAAGCAACTTGAAACTTGAAGACTGTTGAAGAAGACTGAATAAGGCTGAAGCTCTCCTGCTCTCTCTTACCACCACACCCCACCTCTCAGCCAGGAAAAGGCATTCATCTTCATCAACAAGGAGAGAGTCCCATACCAAAGGGCTTTGGGACTGGAGTTAGTTATGCTTAGATGTAGAATGATGCTTGGCCTTTAAGGACCAAAAGACTCAGTATCAAAAGGAAATCAAATATATTTTTCAATAGCTTCTAAACAGGTCTTCCTGCCTCCAGTCTTGTCTCTCTTAGGCTATCCTTCATTCCACTGCCAGACTTATCTGTTGTATGTAAAAAGGTTGTCATATCATTCCTCTGTTTAAAACCTTTCAGTGGGTACCTACTGCCAACTGAGTATAGTTCAAACTACTGGATAGAGTGCTGAGCCTGGAGCCAGGAAGACCTGAATTCAAATCCATCCTCAGACATGTTGTATTTGTGTGACTCTGGTCATGTTACTTAACCTCTATATGCCTCAGTTTCCTTAACTATAAATTAAGGATAATTGCAGCACTTACCTTTCATGGTCATTGTGAGAATCAAATGAGAAATATGTATAGAGTTTAGCATAATGCTTGCCACATAGTAGGTGTTTAATAAATGCTTGTTATCTTTCCCTTTCTAGCATTCAGGGTCCTCCACAATCTGGTTCCATCCTGATTTTTGTCTTATCTCATACTATTACCCTTCAGCTCTATGCTTCAGTTAAACTAAATTACTCCTTAGTATTCTTTCATACATTATCTGGTTTTTCCCACTTCTATTCCTTATGCTTAAAATGCCATTGAATTCCTTCCAATCCTTTAAAATCAAACTCAAATTTTACCTTCTCCATGAAGCCTTCCTTGTCCCCCTAATCAGTAATGACTTCTATTTCTTTTGACCTCAACTAGCATTTTTTCTTGCATCTTTTAAATTCATTTAACAGATATTATTTTGCATTATAACTAATTGGGTGGGGCCAGAATGGGAAGGGAGAATGTCTGTACCTATATTTTCATCAGTGTAGGAAACTCATGGTGAAAGAATTATCAAGTATTTATTTTTTTCTCTCTTTCACTTCTCCCTGTATTGAGAAAAAAGAAAAAAAAACACTAACAAATATGCATAGTCAAGCAAAACAAATTTCCATTATTAGTCATGTCTCTGGATGTGTCTCATTCTACATATTAGTCCATCATCTCTCTATCAGAAGATTCATAGCATGGTTTATTATTAGTCTTCTGGAATTATGGTTGATTATTATGTTGATCAGAGTTTTAAAAAATCTTTTAAAATTGTTTTTACAATGTTGATGTCATAGTATAAATTGTTGTTGTGGTTTTGCTCATTTCACTCTGTGTAAGACCTTTCTTCTTTCTTTGATCTCAACGGGATATAGATCTAGTAGTGGTACTGCTGAGTCAAAGGGTAGTGGCAGTTTAATCACTTTTGGGGCATACTTTCAAATTGCTTTCAAGAATGGCTTTACTAATTCACAGGCTCCACTAACAATGCATAAATGTGCCTGTTTTCCTGCAGCTTCTCAAACATTTGTCATTTCTCCCATTTTTGGAGTCAAATTTTCCAATCTGATAGATGTGAGGTAGAAGCTCAGAGTTGTTCTAAATTGCATTTCTCTTTAAGAGTGATATGGAACACTTTTTTTAAAAACATGGCCACAGATAGCTTAGATTTCTCCTTTTAGAGATGCCTGTTCATATTCTTTGACCATTTATCAATTGGGGAAGGAAATTCTTATAAATTTGAATCAGTTACTTATATTTTGGAAGTAAGACATTTGTCAGACAAGTTTGCTGCAAAGATTTTTCCACCCGTAGTTAACTGTTTTCCTTCTAATCTTAGCTTCATTGAATTTTTTTTTCTGCAACTTAGAGTCTTAAAGAATTCCTGGGAGTATTAAGTATCTAAGTAACCTCCCCAAAATCACACAGCTAGTATGTGTCAGAAAAAGATCTTGAGCCCAGGATTTACTTACTTTCTATTATATCTTTCTAACCTCAACAGCATGTTGTCCCGTAGCAAATTATCATTATTATCAGCAACAACAACAACAATAATAACAATAATGAGAGTATTTCATAACAATGACATAGCTCACATTTTTAAGAAGTGAAGGCTCATTCTGAGTTGGTAGTAAGGAAGAATGAAGAATAAGTTGTTACCTCCAGGGTAGAACTTAAGGGGCTATGGGAAAGATTTTTGCATGGTAAGCAGTTTTCAGATACCTTAGATCTAGACAATAAGTTTTAGTTTCAGATTCAGATTAGTTCTGCAAACAATCAATGAAAAGATATTTTTTAAGTGCCTGCAACAAAGCAAACATTGGGCTAGGCACTGGGGATATAAAGAAAAAAAAACAGAATAATCCTTACCATCAAAGTGTTTTAATTCCATTAGAGGGAGGAGGAGTTGGAAATCAATGTATTCCCATTTAAATAAATGCAAAATACCTGTGTAACCCAAACCTCAAAGCCCATTGGTATAGGACTCGGTCCTCATTGGTGGAGATTGATTACTCAATATCCCTTGTTTGTGTGAGGGGCAAAGTTGGGGAGAGCTGAAGAGTAGAGAGATCTGGTATTTGCTAATTTCCAGTTTTGAGGGAGAAGATGTCCTTCCAGCCTCTCCTCAGGTCCCTGAAGGGAGAGAAAGAACCAGAAAAAAGTAGAGGGCCTGGCAATTTCTCTCATGTCCTTATCTCTAGTTTATTACATTAGATATTTTAAAGAATTTCTCCTTTAGTGAGATCTGAGATTCTCTCTCTCTCTCTCTCTCTCTCTCTCTCTCTCTCTCTCTCTCTCTCTCTCTCTCTCTCTCTTTCTCTCTCTCCCTCCATTCTTTTCATCCTTCACCCCTCCTTCCCCCCCATCCACTGTCCTTTCACTCCCACTCTCTGCTATATAATCTAATACTTTTTCTGATTTCTGTTTGCTAACTTTGGATAAATGAGTTTGTTTGCTCTTTGCTAAGTGTGTTCATTGTGGAACTGATATTTGATGGGAATGGAATGAAGCCTTGGATATATTATAGCCTGGGGCCTCCTTTCCTGTAAAGGGATAGCAATCAAGAATGTTCTTTGAACCTAAAAATTACTTTTCTTATACTAAGTATATTTAAAGGAGCAGATTCTATGTCTGCCCTGGTGTACCCTCTCTCTGAGGAGAGCAGAGTAGCTAACCTCTGGCACTGCCCATCTGTTTTCTCTCCTGGCAGGAATCAAAGTTTTCCTTAAAGAAGGGTAGGAAGAAACATTTATTCTTGCCTCTCTGTGAGCCGCATCTAGACAGACCAATGTGGGCATAACCCATACGGGCATAAACAAAATAGCACACACATACCACACTACATTACACATACAAAGACAATACAAAGTAATTTGGAGTGGGGGTACTATCAGTTGGATGAGGGATTAGCAAAGGCCTTAGAAAGGAAGTGACATATGAGTTGAACTTTAAAGGGACTTAGGGATTTTAAGATGCAGAGGTGAGGAGGGATCGCATTCTAGGAGTGGGATGGGACAAATGTCTTAGGGGAAACTAGCCTTTTATAATTTCTTTGAGGAACCTATATCCTTCAGCTCTTTCCTTTGCTTACTTCCATCTTAGAGGCACCACTGAGCCCGTGGATATTCTTTACTTAGGAAGGACCAAGTCTGGGAGAGGAGCCAGACTCAGTTGGCTTTCATTTTGTAAAAGAGCCAAGAACAGACCACAGTAGAAAAATCTACAGAGCCCAAACTCCAGCAGATAGCTTTTGTAAAAAGTTTTTGAAGATGGGGGGAACAGTTAGGGTTAGACTTTTAATGTGATTGGGCCATGGACCAGACTTTTTGGCAGTCTGAGGATTTTATTGGGAGCTCTGGACTCAAAGGTAGGTCTGTATGCATCGGCAAACGTGTATTTGTAAGGAAAACAGGTTTACATAATCAGGGGGGATGAACCAGTCACAAGTAGAAAACCCATTTTCCAATGACTTAAGTACTGTACTGTAGTGTTCAGATAGAGAGAAGTTTTTGTCCTTTGTAATCTACTGTGATCAGACCCCACGTGGACTATTCTTTCCAGTTCTGGGTACTGTGTTTTAGGAAATATATTGAAAAGGTGAAGTAGGGCCAGAAGAGGGCAATCAGAATGGTGAGGGGATGTGAAGCTGTGTCATAAAATAATTAATGGAAGGAACTTATGCTCAGCATAGAGGTCAGAGGACTTGGTAGGAGGCTGGAATAAGTATATTTGAAGGCTTATAATATTTGCTTGATCTCAGAAGGCAAATGGTTGGAAGTTACAGAAAAGCAAATATTAGGTGAACATACAGGGGAAAAAACATTCTAACAATTAGAGCCGTCCAAAAATGGAATTAGTTACCTCAGGAGGTAATAAGTTCATTTCTGAAGATTTTCAAACAGAAGTTGGATGACTACTTGTAAAGGATATCAGCAAGGAGGTACCCTCTAAAGTAAGGGTTAAACTAGACCCTTCCAAGGTCCCTTCTTATTCTGAGGGTCTGTGATTTTAATCAAGGGCCTTCTTGGGTGACAATAGAAAGTTTAGTTCTCTTTCATTTCCTAGATTTTTTAATTAAGCTGAACCTGTTTTGTTTGGACCTGAACTCCTTGTTTTGCTTTCAAAGCCCTTTGTAACCTTGCCACAACTTATCTTTTCAGCGTTAGTGGACATAGTGTTGACTTCTGTATTCTGCAATCCAGACAAACTAGCCTTTTCTCATTTCTTAACACATGACATGCCACTGCTCATGTCCATGCCTTTTTATTGGCTTTCTCTCATGCCTGAAATATATTCCCTCCTCACTTCTGACTCATAGAATCCCTCTTTTCCATCAAGATACAACTCAAGCACCATCTTTGACAAGAAGCTTTTCCTTATCCCCTTAACTGTCAGCCCCTCCTCTTGAACTACCCTATAATAAAGTCTTTTCTATTTCTATTGTCTTAACATTTATTCTGTGTGTAAAATGTGTTTATATATGTATACACACATATACAATAAAAAGGAGATATATATATGATATATCACACACACAAATATATATAATTTATATACGAGATAATCATATCTGTCGACCTTACAATGTTATTGTGAGGGTCTGATGAGAGGAAGTGTTTTGAATAATGTATTATTAAATGTAAAGTATTATTATTGTTATAAATTAAATTTAATTCAAACAACATTTATATATCTATACATATACACATGTATAGATACTCCTCTCTCTCTCTCTCTCTCTCTCTCTCTCTCTCTGTCTTTGTCTGTCTCTCCCCCCCTCCCCCCCACACAGGGGTATGTGTGTGTGTATGTGTTTTGTTTGTGCAAGACCTTTTCAATTTAATATAATTAAAATAATCCATTTTACATTTTTGTAATGCTCTCTCTTTCTTGTTTATTCCTAAAGTCTTCCTTTATCCATAGATCTGACAGCTAAAGTATTCCGTGCTCCCCTAATTTGCTTATGATATCACCTTTCATGTTTAAATCATGTACTTATTTTGATCTTATCTTGTTATACAGTGTGAGATATTATTACAACATCATATAAATACATACAAATCCAATTTATATCTTTGTTGCCAAATACATACTTGTGGATTCATTGATTATGCCCAGTCATAACTGACTTCCATCTATATTAATTATTTAGTTGCACTTGACATCTAGCTGAATGGACTAATAAGCATAATTTAATTACATGTAGAAAAAGACTTACAAGGGTAGGAAAATAAGGAATTTTAGATGTATGGTTTCTGGTTCTGTTTAGATCTTGACCCCTTCTTATGCCTCACTTTTTCTTTTACACTCTGTGTATCATACATGAAACTCTTTGTTAATGGTGGGTAGAGGGGGAATAGGGAAAGCTGTGAATTGTTAACTCAGTTGCTAGACACACTTGATCATGTATCTAAGTGTAATATAGTGTAGTGAAAAAAAATTAGATTTAGAAGAATAATTCAAACTGTATTGTAAAGTGGTAGTAATCAAAACAATCTGGTCCTGGCTAAGAAATAGAGTGGTGGATCAGTGGAACAGAGCAGGTTGCAGGAGAGATGCTGATCTGGTCAGTGCCATACCAATCAAACTACTCAAAATTATTTCATAGAGAAAGGAAAAATAATAACAAAATTCATCTGAAGAACAAAAGATCAAAAATATCCTGCAACCTAAAAGTCTTAAAGACTTGCCTGGGAGCCTTGAGAGGTTAAGAGAATTGGCCAAGATCACAGAGTCGGTATATGTCAGGGGTGTATTTTCTTACGTAACTCCAAGACTAGTTCTCTATCACTACACCATGACTGCCTCTCCATCTCCCCATTTTTTTCTGAATAAAGAAATATAATCAAAGAGGTCAGACAACTTTTTCAAAATCACATAGATAGTAAATGGTGAAAATAAGATTCAAACCTAATTTGAATTGTTCTTCTAAATCTAATTTTTTTTTCACTACACTATACCATGCTTAGATACATGATGGAGTGGGTTTAGCAACTGAGTTAACAATCCACAGCTTTTCCTACTCCCCCTCTACCTATCATTAACAAATAGATTAGGTACACAATACATTGTAGTAAATGACCATGGTAATTTATTGTTTGGTACACTCAAAGCTTTTGGGACAAAGACTCATCATTTGATAAAAACGGCTGGAAAAACTGGAAAAGAGTATGTCAGAAACTAGGCATAGACCAGCAACTCACTGTGTATAACAAGATAAGGTACATGATTTAGACCTAAAAGGTGATATCATCAGCAAATTAGGGGAGTGTGGAATAGTTTAGCTGTCAGATCTATGGATAGGGGAAGAATTTAGGACCAAACAAGAAATAGAGAGCATTACAAAATGTAAAATGGATAATTTTGATTGTATTAAATTAAAAAATTTTGCACAAAGCCAATGTAAGAAAAGTTAGAAGAAAAGAAGAAAATTGAAAAACATTTTTAGTAAGTGTCTTTGATAAAGGCCTCATTTCTTAAATATATAAAGAGTCAAATTTATAAGAATACAATTTATTCCTAAATTAATAAATGGTCAAAGGATACGAGCAGGAAGTTTTCAGACAAAGAAATCAAAGCTATCTATAGTCATATAAAATATTCTAAATCACTATTAATTAGGGAAATGCAAATTAAAACAACTCTGAGGCACCACCTATCTGATTGGCTAATATGACAGAAAAGGAAAATAATAAATGTTGGAGAGGATGAGGGAAAACTGGGATACTAATGCACTGCTGGTGGAGTTGTGAACTGATCCAACCATTCTGGAGAGCATTTAGGGATATAAAACTGTGTATGCTCTTTGATCCAGCAATACCACTACTAGGTCTGTATCCCAAAGAGGTTTTGAAAAAAGGGAAAGAGACCTATATGTACAAAATTATTTATAGCAGCTTTTTTTTGGGGGGTCTAAGAATTGGAAATTGAGGGGATTCCTATCAATTAGGGAATGGCTGAACAAGTGGTATATTATTGTATTGAAATAATATTGTGCAATAAGAAATGATGAGCAGGTTGGTTTCAGAAAAACCTGGAAAGCCTTACATGAATTGTTGCAGAGTGAAGTGAGCAGAACCAAGAGAACATTGTACACAGTAACACAATATTCTATGATGAACAACTGTGAATGACTTAGTAATCCTCAGCAATACGGTGATCCAAGATAATTCCAAAGGACTCATGAAAAATGCTGTCTCCAGAGAAAAAACTGATAGTGTCTGACGATAGATTGAAGTACACTGTTTTTCATTTTCTTTCTTCCTTTTTTTTTTGTTTGGATTTTCTTCCACAAAATGATTAATATGGAAATATATTATACATAGTTGCATATGTATAACCTGTATCAGATTGCTTGCCATATCAGAGAAGGGGAGGGGAGAGGAGAGGTAGGGAGGGATAGAATTTGGAATTCAAAACTTGAAAAAAAAAAGAATGTTAAAAATTGTTTTTACATGTAATTGGGGAAAATGTTATTAAAAAAGAAGAGATCCTGATATATGGGGTGGAGGGAATTTTGGGATTTCTGGGATGAAACCATAGATATAGTATAAATGAAGAAAACACCTTGTGTGAATGTACATAGACATATATGTACATAATAAAAAGATGCATGTATGTAACATATAGAACACATAAACACATATATGTGTATGTATCTATATAAAAATAGAGATAATTATACCTGACCTATCTTATCAAGTTTTTGTGAGGATTTAATGAGAAGAAATGCTTTGAATACTGTAACATACTGTTAAATGTAAAGTATTATTATTGTTGTTGCAATAAATTATGTTCAATTCAAACAACACTTATTAAGGATGCATTCTGTGGAAGGCATTAAATAACTGAGGTTATGAAGATGAAGAGAATAACAATATCCTTCCTCCCAAATAGCTTGAAACTAATGGGGCAGGGGGAGGGGGATAACATGTACACATGCCCCCCCCCCAATTATGTGGAGTAAGGAGAGATCAGACATGGTAATCTAGGGAAATTGTGAAGAAAGAGCTCTCTTTACTGGAAGGATCATCATCACAGCATAGTGGAATGAGCACTGCCCATGGAATCAGAGGATCTGTCCTAATAATGACAAAGTTCTTAGGAGTTACAAGTATCATCATCCCAGATAGGAGTGTAAACTGTTTAACCTTATTGAATTCCTCATTATTTTTGTTTCATGTTTACTTTCTTATTTTTCTATTGAATGTAGTATTTGAAAATAAAAGTTCCTATTTAGCTCTGGTTTATTCATCTGGAATGCTTAAAAGGCTCTGATTTCATTAAATAACCATTTTCTCCCTGAAGTATTATGCTCATCTTCACTGGGTAGATGATTCATGATTGCAATCTTAGCTTCTTTGCCCTCTAGAATATCATATCTCAAGCCCTCTGCTCCTTTAATGTGATAGCTGCTAAATTTTTGTGTGTTCCTTACTGTGGCTCTATGATATTTGAATTGTGCCTTTCTGGGTGCTTGCAATATTTTCTCCTTGATGTGGGGCCTCTGGAATTTGGCTATAATATTCCTGGGAGTTTTCATTTTGGGATCTCTTTCAGGAGGTGATTGGTGGATTCCTTCAGTTTCCATTTTTTGATCATGGCTTTCAGGTAATCCAATAATACTTAAATTATCTCTTCCCAATTTATTTTTCCAGGTCAGTTGTTTTTCCAATGAGATATTTCACATTTTCTACTACTTTTTTCATTCTTTTGTATTTGTTTGGTTGTTTCTTGATGTTTTATGGAGTCATTGGTTTCCATTTGCCAAATTCTAATTTTTAATGAATTAATTTCTTCATTGAGCTTCTACACTTCTTTCTCTATTTGGCTAATTATATTTTTAAGGTGTTATTTTCTTCCGTATTTTTTTTGGTAATTTTTTTTCAGCCAAAGACAAGGTTTACTAGAACATCGGTCATATTTGTCAGACTCTTAAGGAGTCTAAACATTAGTGAGTTAGTGGTGAAATTTTAAGAATTTGAGTTGTGACTAGATTATGAGAACCTGGGCCTTTTTGGTAATTCTTTTACCAAAATGTTGACTCTTTCTTCATAATTTTCTTGTATCACTCTTAATTTCATCTATTTTTCCTCTACCTCTCTTATTTAATTTTTTAAATCCTTTTTAAACTCTCCCAGGAATTCTTATTGGGCTTGTGTCCAGTTCACTTCAGACTTTGCTTGTAGCTATTTTGACATTATTGTTTTCTTCTGAGTTTGTGTCTTCATCTTCCCTCTCACCATAGTAACTTTTCATGTCAAGTTTTTTTCTTGTTTGCTCATTTTTCCCAGTCTATTTCTTGACTTTTAACTTTATGTTAAAGTTCGGCCCTGCTACTGGAGGAAGAGGTCACTGTTCCAAACTTCAGGTTTTTCATAGTATTGCTTTCAGAACTAGTTTTGTAAGTTTTTGGTGCTTATAAGGTGGTATGATCTATGGATAAGTGTGATCCCTGCTCTTCTGGCCTGAGCTCTGGTCTTTACCTAGGAAGGCACCTTGTTTCCCTTTAGCCAGAAATACTAGTGCTCTTCTTGGCCATGAAACTGTTACGAGGTTCCTTGTTCTTCTACAGCCATAAGTGCTAGCATTCCTTTCTGACTTGGAACTAAGACCAGGGCCCTTACTTCCTTGTGAGTGATCACAAACTCTTTCCCCTGTAGCTAGAAGTGCTACTGCTCCTTTTGGCCCTGGAAATGTGACTTGGGCCAGTGTTCTGCAGCTGCAAGGGCTAGTACTCCTCTTTCCCCGGGAAAATCAACCCAACAGGTTCCTGAACTCAGCACCAGAAAAAGATCTTTTATAACCTCTTTCTGGCCAGTTATCCAACTCACTTTGTAGCAGGCACTGTTTTAGGTGCTGAACATAGAAAGACAAAAATGAAATAATCCCTGCCCTCAAGGAGCTTACATTCTGTTATGGGGATACAACACAGGCACAAGTAAGCAAATGAATACAATGTGCAAAGTCATACCCAGATACTTCAAGAAGGAGAGAATGCTAATATGGAGGAATTAGAAGTGGAAATGGAACAGGAAAGATCCCATGGAGAAGATGGCCCTTCAACTGTGTTTTGAAGGAAACTTCTATATAAGGCAGAGGTCAGGAGGGAGAGTATGTTAAATCTGAAGGATATGCAAAAGTATTGAGGCGGGACGAGAAATGTCATGTATGAGGAACTGCCAGAACATTGTCATATCAGTAAGGTTTGTTTTAAGGATATTCTAGGCATGTGAATTGAGAACAAATATTTTATTATTCCTTGGAGAATATGCTACCTCTCCAGGTTTCAAAGGTCTTAGAATCAGCCCCTTAGCTTAGCTTGAGAAGAAACTCAGCCTGGCTTGTCAAAGTATCCAATTGCACTTAGTTAGTCAGTAAATATGTAGAAAGGAAAAATAAAACCCCAATTTCCCTTTTTCTACCTTGATGATTGGAGACAGGAAAGGACATTGTTATCCTGCATGGTATTTATTTAAGCTATTTCCAAGGCGTGAGTTTTGGGTGTATGGAAATCCATAGCAATGCTTTCACAACAAGCTTTGCAGATGGATTTGAATTGAGTTTGCTTGTCAGCCTGGAAATAGTATCATAAATATAAATGACAAAGGCCCAAAGAAAGAGGGCCTTTAGGAAGTTTCATTTTTCATGAAATCTGTGGTGTATTTTTACAAAAAAATAAAATGTAACATCCATAGTGAACAGTTCTTCCAGGTGGCCTCTTATTAGCCACCACAACTGCCTCATCTACTGTCCATCAACTCACTGTATCATAGCAGCAATTTTCACCTTTCTCTGCAATGACATGTCAGAGTGGCAAGAAATGATGAATGGAAGTCAGAGAACCATTCCCTGTAATATTTTTGGAAATGCCATGTGTTTAGTATAGCTCATGTGGGAAGCTGCAGATCACAAATCCAGATTCTTTCCATATGCCTGAAGGTCATATGGTGGTAGTGAGCACTAGGGAAAGTCACCCCTCATCACTGTATCTACCTCTGAACTCTCCTTATTAAACTCTCTGTGATGTAAGAAATTGTGGGATGCTTTAGGGCAAGAAAACAATAGGTGACCTGTGTAAGTATTTGTCTTAGACTGAACAGAGAGTTACTTTCCAAAACTGGAATACCTTTATAAAGTCTCAGTTTCTTCCTTTCCTTCTCTTCTCTTGCCCCTTCTAACTCCATCTTCTGTCCTTTACCCTTTCATTTCTCCTTTTCTTTTCCCATTTCCTCTTTCCCTTTCCCCTTTCCTTTTCTGTTACCACTTAACCATTTTTCTTCCCCCTTAGCCCTTTTTTCTTACCCTTATCTTTTCCCCCTTATCCTTAACCTTTTTCTCTCTCCTTACTTCTTTTACCTTTCATCTTTCCCTTTCTCTTCCCTTTCTTCCTGAAGGGTGACCCCTTCTACAATATCCCCAGGAAATGATAGTCCAGTTTTCTCTTGACGACATCCAGATACTTTACTTTTGGAATCAGCCCTTTTCATTTGGGAGTACTCTAATTGTTGGGATATTTTTTTTTCAATTTAATGAGTTGGAATTTGCTTTTCTAAAGCTTTTACTTGATGTTTCCAGGTCTTATCTTTGTGTTCAAGTAAAATAAATCTAATTCTCTTCCACAGGATAACCCTTTAAACCATCAGATATATGAATATGGCTATCACCACCTCCCATCTTCCCCAGTTTTTTCTTTTCTAGGCTAAAATTCTTTCAACCAATCCTTATATGGAATGATTTCTAACTCTCTCATACCATGACTACTTTTCAGTGAATAATTTTTCAATAATTATATATATATATATATATATATATATATATATATATATATATATATATATAATTTTTTTCAGCCAAAACCAAGGTTTATTAAAGATCCATCATATTGGCCAGACTCTTGAGGAATCTGATACTCTTGTGATACTCTTATTGACAAGGCTAGATTGAATCTGAGCCATTGGCTAGATTTTAAGAATCTGAGCACCTTAATGGAGACAAGATAGATCTTATATACAGAAAGATTATGGGAGGGATCTAGGAGTGGACAAGTAGTTTGGGGTGACTGAAGGAGGGTTACCTCTGACCCAGAGGTAACAGAATTGAAGATTGGGGCAGGGTCAAAGTCACAATGCAGGGACAGTTAATTAACTAGGAAGGGCCTGTTTTCCCAGGCAAATGCCAGGGACCTGGATCACATGAGAAACTCTGGGGCTTTTCCTTTTTGGGGTCCAGATCTCATCCCCATCATTTCCCCCTCAAACAAATGGGACCCAAATTCTTTTGGGGTAGGGGGTGAAGGTCTCAGCTTCTGAAACTGTTTCCTGCTGGCAAGGGGCATAAAACTGTCCCTGCTTCAGGGGGGTCCCAAAGAGGAGTTTGACTGGAACAGAACACAGGCTGCATCCAGGGAGACACATTTGCTGGTACCCACTGTTTGCTACCAACTGTAGGTGAAAGGTCCATAGTCTGGAAGACACAAATCCGACAAGCAAATTTGCAGGGCTCAGATAAGCAGAAGTAAAAGTGCAAGAGCCCCATTAAAATTATTTACATTTGACCTAAAGGATTATCTGATCTTGTTACTTCCTCAAAAGTTTAAGTAACACTTTTGCAGGTTGAAGTTTTGCACCCCTGAGTTCAATAGTTACTTGCACAAGTGAATTTGCCAGAGACTGACTTTTACTGCAATTATTACAAAAATCTTGGGAGGATACTTAAGTAATGATTAGGCCAAATAGGTTACCTCCTTCTAAAAAAAAAAAGATGTTTCAGATTTAATTTCAGTTGTTTGGTGTATTGGATGACTACACATTTAGGTCAAAACAGCAAGGTCTCACACACTCGCATTGTTCTTATATCTTTTACTGTCTATTTGCTCTGACTACAGAAATTTGCTATAAAAGGATTTAGGGCCCAAATATGACAGGATAAAACATCCTTAGCTCTGTTTGGATTCAGATAATTCGCAATTTTCCAACCATACAGTATCAAATACTCATAGCCAGACTCAGGAATAGCCAGATGGGTAACATTCCTTTTCAAAGGAACAAAATAGGAAATTGAGCCAGGAGGATCTCATCTTAGACTGAGAATAAAATTGTCCTCTCAGCCTTTCCTGATGCAGACCTCCACCTGTATCACATTCTCTTTGAGAAGCTTGTGGCATTTCTCTCAGATGGTGGATTATTGACTATTGATTATTGATGGATTATTATGATCCATCAGACATCTCAAAATAAAATCATTTATGGTCCCATGAGCTTTTACCTCAAACAGCAAGTTTCACTAATCACAGTTTAGGAAAAAAAATTTTTCCAGGATTTACAACTTAAATTTAAATGTGTCCTGCTGTAAAAGCCAGTCATTAGAGAACATTTCTATAATCAAATTCATAGCAAGCCAAATTCATAGCTTAGGAACTCCATAACCCAAACAAGCTTTTTGGCAAGTTTACACATTAAAACAATAACCATCTTACAATTTTCATAAGTAATAGCCAAATTGTTATAGCTGTAACCAAATTATGAAAAGTTGCTTGCCTAAATTGATACTAAAGTTTACCAACTTGAAACTTGAAACAAGCACATTACCATTTAGGTGACTTCAATTTTGTTAATGCATTTTCAAATTACTTTACACAGAGAATCAGCATCTCATGATTAACATGTTAAAACTACAACTTTAAAGAATTAGGCTAACCCAAGTTCATAGGCTGACTGGCTTCTTTACCTTGACTCATTCCCTTTCCCTCTCTCCTCATGGCTGCTAGAAGTTAAGGTGGCAGGGGCTGAAGATGTGCTGAATCTGAGTGATGCTTCCAGGCAAAGGTTGCCCCAGGGCCCAAGGCCGTTGCCAGTGGGGCCTTCTTTGTAGTTGCTGCTCCTCCCCCCTCTTTCCAGGTGGTGGAGGGTGAATTTGAAAGGGGAGGGGGAGGGGGAAAGGGAGGGGGAGGGGGAGGGTGAAACTCTTTTCTCCTATGAGAGAGGTTAACAGAGAAACCCTTTTGACTCAAGGGAAGGTAGTGTGGGAAGGAAGTAAGCAGAGTTATAAGGAGGTGGAGGTGTTTCAAAACTCCTTAATGATCATTCACAAACCTCCAGAATCTGCTAAGATATTTTCAGCTGTTCTAATTTTTCCTTGTAGCCTCCATGAAGGAGGATCCAGGGGTGTAGAGGGAAGGGAGTAAGTAAGCCTCAGGGAACCAAAAAGCACTTACGGTTTTCCCAGTTTCCTAGCTGGGAGAGAATTGAGAGAATTGGGCATATGCTTCCAGATGGGACATCCTTGTCCTCTATGCTGTGGAAGATATGCCCAGGTCCATGGCCCTAAACCAAACCACTGGACCAGGAGCTTGAGAGCATCCGGCTGAGTGCAAGACAGCCTCTTAAGCATCTGCCTGAAAAGCATGTCCAAGCCTTCTAAGTGCTTGAAGAATGACCCAACTGCAGGGTGAGAAGGGAATTGAGGAGGGGGAGAGGGTTACATACCTTCCTGTACTGGCTGGAGAAAAGCTTGGAGTTAGGCAGTTTCCTGGTCAGGGAACCAAAAATATTGAGGTTTAGGGATGCTGTGACCCTGAAATAGTGACACACAGGTCCTGCCCAAATGAATTTGACCCAAGCCTTCTTTCAGCCAAAGACAAGGCTTATCAGAACACTGATTGGGGTGAGGGAGATTCTAGTGAGTCTGTACTATTGTCTAGATTTTAAGAATCTGAGCCAATATGTTTTCAAGTCTAACACCCTTAGGGATTTATGATGAAAAAACCTTCCCGCTCCCCATCATCAACTCTTTCCCTGCCTCTCCTCCCCACACACACACTTGAGAGTGGATGTACATATTCTCTGACTGCTTCCTTGTTGGCATGAACACTGTTTTAAGTGGCTGCTGAGTTTTAGCCACATGAATATTTGAAAGATATGTTCCTTGCCCAACATCCCTTTTCCTTCTTCTGGTTTTCAAGGGTTAATAATGGTCTCTGAGCTCTAGAACATTGCTGGGGGCTATCCTTCTCCCTACTATGCAACAAACCATAACTCATGCCCTTCTTAGCAAGCCTGTGTGTGGGAAGGGACTACCTTCTATGGTTTGTCTTCTTTCCTGTAGTACAGGGCCTTGTGAAATCTTGAAAGGCAGCTGGGGTTTTTCCTTCCTGGGCACTGGAACAATGAGGTGTCAGATATTGGAATAATTGCCTCCAATACACACACACACACACACACACACACACACACACACACACACACACACACACACAAATGTAAAATAGCTAATGAGCAGTCCCATTGAAAATGACCCAACAAAGCTTTAATATTAACTGCTTGTAATAATCTGTGATTTTTTTTTTATTGCTTAACATTCCCTTTATTGTCTGAGAACAAAACTGCATACAGTTTTATACTTGATTAATGTTTATTTTCTGAGTACCTGTTTAGACTTCTTTTCTCTTGACTGGGGGGACTCCTTAAACTAGAACCAAAAAACAAAACAAAGCACTTATTAATTGCTTACTATTTGCAGGAACCATATGATCTCATCTGAGCCTCACAACAAATGTAGTAGGTAGGTGCTGTTCTCCCCATTTTACTGTTGAGGAAACTGAGGCAGAGAGGGTAAATGACTTGCCCAAGGTCACAAGTGTCTGAGGTGAGACTTGAACTTAGGTTTTCAACCTGCTGAGCCACACAGATACGTATTCTTCAGGAATCTGAAGTGGAGGTGGGAGTAAAGCATGAAGAGCCTTATTCATCAGTTGAGGAGACAGGCCAGCTCAGAATAATGAACTTGTAAGGGAAGGTAAAGATTAGAGACTTACAAAGTTCACCAGCATCTATGGCCACAGTCTTTCAGTGCCTAGCTAGCTGCTTTGCTAACCTACAGTGTGAACCCTAGAAATGAACGCCCTATCCCAGGAGAGGTCTGAATTGGGCAGAGTACAGTGGGATTGTGACATCTTTTATTCCAAAATAGGGATTGTTTCATTCTTTGTATTTATATCCTAAGTGCCCAGAACATAGTAGGTACCTAAGAAATGATTGTTGAATGAATTATTGGAGATCATATAGCCTTAGATTTCATTCTCTTTTTTGGATGCCATGTTACAATGTTGTTTTACATTAAACTTACTGTTCACTGAAAGCCCTACATAATTTTTATACAAATAATTATCTAGCTATGTCTTCCCTGACATATTTTTGTACAGTTCATTTTTTAACTCCAAGTGTAGGTCTTGACATTTTTTCCTATTAATTTGAATCTTAGTAGACTCAGTCAATTGATCTAGCTTGTGAAAACTTTTCTGAAAAGTGATTTGAGCATTCTATGTGTTAAGTACACACCCCAGAGTCACGGCCTCCACAAATCTAATAAGCATTACTAGATTTTCATCTAAGTCATTGCTAAAAAAAATGTTTAAACAGAACAGAGCCAAAAGAAAAAGCCACAGCACTCCACTGAAGACCCCTTTTTAGTTTTACTTTAATTAGCTAATCACTAAACTCTAGGCCTAGTCATTTGACCATTTGACCAGTTTGAATCACCTAACTCAGTTACTGTTTATTCATATTTCTCTGTCTATATATCTCACATCTCAGACATATGGTAAGAAATGTTGCCAAAAGCTTATTGAATGTACTTTGTATTCTTGTCTTTCTGGTGACAGTGATCTTTATGTATGTCTTTTCCCAGTCTTCCCTGCTCCCACCCTTCCACTGGTCACCTCTCCTCCCCTACCACTCAAAATTAAACGCCTTGCATTTTGTAAGGTAGAATGGAACGATGGCTAAAAACCTATTTCCTTTTACACTTAACTGATTTGCTTATTCTGTGGAAATTTCTGACCCCCTACCCCTTCCGTCAAGCAACTGCTGCAATGAATTGGGACAAAATTGCAAAACATTATGTAAATATAAGTTGTTTTTTGTACAGCTAACAGCATTGTTGGTGTCTCCATGTATGGATGGAGCAGAAAAGTCTAAAGTAATGAGGTTGCAACATAAATAAATTGTCTGTAGATAGCATCCTATTCAAACCAGCAATTCTTTCTTGACTCGTAAGTATTGTAAATAGAGGGAATGTTGTCATAATACCTATATTGATCCCAAGCTAGGGGCAAGGTTGTGATATTCCCAGATGTCCATTTGGGAACTATTTTCACTCATTGATTCTGCCTTAAACTACAGTGCATTTCTCAAACCTAACAAACAGATCTATTGCCTAGGGAAAGCTCATCTTAATTAATGGAGGTGGCTTGGTATCAGCCTCTTTCTCCATGTCTGGGCACTGCAAAGATACTAGATCTGGCAGTATCTCCTCTGCATTAATGCCCATGCATTGTTTAATTTTGGAGGGAGGGTTGTTGTGGGGATCAATTATGATCTTAAATGTAAAAATTCTTGGCATGAAGTGTTGCCCAAAATGCAAGGAATGAACATTCAATTTAATATACCTTTATTAAATTCTACAAAATCACTGTGGTAGTCACATAGTATTATAACAATACTTCAACATTATAAACAAAATGTGTAATAGGGTTATTTCTGTGGGAATGGACTGCATTTCCCATGATACCTTAACCCAATGAGCAATTATTCTCAAGTACTGAGATTCCAAGATCCCATTGATCTGAAGATCAATTCTCACAACTTCATTCTGGAGAGATGTGTCTGTCAATGATTACATCATGATGTGCAGAGTCTGAGGGGAGCAAGGAGAGGAACCATCTAGATTATGGAGAAGTGAAGAGACCAAAGAACTCTCCAAATGGAAATCCAGCAACTGTCTTTTAGTACAGCCACACTTCAGACGTTACCATTTCCTCTTCTCACTCAAGTGTGAATCACTTCCCCCATCATTCACTCCTGAATGTGACTTTAATCTTTGGCATGCTGAGAGTGTTTTACTCTTCCTTTAGCAATTGTTTTAGTCCTGATTAAATATTTTGCTTTTCATTTGCAAGTTCTTTATGTAGTCCTCTAGTAACTGAAAAGTGAATTTATATGAATTTAGGGGTTCCCAGCTGAGCTAGAAAGGGGCTTGGGCCAATTAAGGTGGACTTTTCTTTCCTTATAACCCACTCAATCTGGTTGTTTGTATGAATCCAGAACTGTGTGGTGTGTGAGCCATAATAGTCTATGATATAAACGATAATGATAAATTGCAGGTGAGCATTTTGCATTATGTGAGTGGAGAGGGAAATCTGATACCTTTATAGCTCATCTCATAAAATCACTGTATGTCTTAATCATGGAAATTAGTGAATGCCTGCAGAATTTATCATTAGCTCAGGTCAGGATTATCCCTTCAGTGTTCCATAGGGAAATAAAATTATTCCAAGGGTCTTTTTCAAATGTTGATACTGGGTAAACCGGTAAATTAGTACTTAGTACCTAGCATAGGTAGTACATGATGAGGCAAACCTTGTGAGCTGATCCAGAGACAGTTGTTTTTGACTGGCCTCTAACATCCACATTTTGACTTCTGACAGGATGTCATTCATACTTGTGTGGTTCACTGTGGCAGTCACTATATCACAGATTAAAAGGGAAAAAAAATGAAATAGATCCCAGGCAGAAAGGAGACAGGTTTTGCATAACTCAGCTTGAGGTTTTCTTCCTTTACTTTGTGTCTTGATCTTTGCTGGCCTATTCTCTCAATGTGTTGTTTCCTTCTTCCTTCTTTCCTTCCTTCCTTCCTTCCTTCCTTCCTTCCTTCCTTCCTTCCTTCCTTCCTTCCTTCCTTCCTTTCTTTCTTTCTTTCTTTCTTTCTTTCTTTCTTCCTTTCTTTCTTCCTTTCTTTCTTCCTTTCTTTCTCTTTTCCTTCCTTCCTTCCTTCCTTCCTTCCTTCCTTCCTTCCTTCCTTCCTTCCTTCCTTCCTTTCTTTCTTTCTTTCTTTCTTTCTTTCTGGAAGAATGGTTTTTTTAAAGTAATTTTAAAAAAAAATACCCTTCATTTGTGTATCACCTGTATTTCCTAAAATGTCTATCCTTCTTACCAGCTATAGAGAGTAGTGTTTTGTAACAAAGAATAAAAAAAAGGATGGTTCAGTAAAATCTAGGCAACATATCAATAAGGTATGACATTATGTTCAGTGTTATACATCCATAGTTTTCTACCTCTAAAAAGAAGTAGGGGGTTGTGATTTCTCATATATCATCATCTTTGAGTTCAAGCTCGGTCATTGTACTTTTGCTTTAAAATTTTTTTTTCAGTACATTATTCTTTCCATTTATATTGATGTGGCCTCATTGCATATATATGTATATGTGTACGTATGTATAACACATACATATACATATGTACACATATACATATATAGACATACACAAACACATACAATTGGCTATGCTTAATTCATTTTGTATCAGTTTATATTAATCTTCCCATGCTTCTCCATACTCATACCACAACCTATTTAGCAGTTTTTCTGTTGATCAACATCTGCTTTGCTTCTGGTTCTTTGTTACCACAAAAAGTGCTGCTATATATATTTTGTTGTATATGGGGATCTTTCCTTTTGTTATTGATCTTCATAGGTTATATGACTAGCAATAGAATCTCTGGGTCAAAGGACTTGGGCATTTTAGTCATTCTCTTTGCCTGATTACAAATTGTTTGCATGGCTGTTTCTATATATTTAAGAGCTAACATCTAGCTTCCACTTGGCCATATCTTGAATTTCCACTTAATGCACCCAAGACAGGAGTTATTTTTAATACTAACACTTAAATGGGAAAAGGTAAAAATAAACAGATTTACTGAGTACGGTATTATTTTTTATAGGCCATGGGAATCTGACAGCATAGTAGAACAAAGCAACATCTATTAAAGGGTATTTATGAGATGTGAAATTTAAAAACTTTATTCTGATAATTTTGAAGTCAGAAAAATTAGGCACTACTTGGCCAAGGGTTATTTTATTCTTCTTAGTTCAAATTGCAGCTAATTGTGTGTGTGTGTGTGTGTGTGTGTGTGTGTGTGTGTGTGTGTGTTTTGAGCTATTTGGGATTACGTGATCATTAGATTTTTGAACTGGGAGGACCTTAGTCTCTTCTAATGACCCCTCTTAAGGGTAATTTAATGGTCCTGAATGAGTCTGCCTCATTTGGGTAGGGCTGTTCTGATTGTATGCAAATGTATGTGGAAAAGGATACATTTCCAAATATAGTTTGTAACATATTACTTTTTTTCCTCCCAGCATTTCTTTCTATATGCAGTTTTTTTTTCTATATTGTTTCCTCTTTTGGATTGTGAAGGGACAGTCAACATAGGAACTCTAACTCCTTTTTCCATTGCATCTCCATTGTGCCTATTGTACACTGTTCCACATACAATACTTAAGTTGAGTGAACAGGGATTTATTAAGTTCCTACTATGAGCTAGGCACTCAATTAAATTAAATTAAATTAAATTAAACTTTCAGGGATGCAGATATCAGTAAGTCATCTGTAAAGGATAGAGAGAGAACATAGAGAGCTGGATTCAGGATGGAGGACAAAGTATACAAGATAGGTATGGAATTGACTGTTCTGTTGTTTTCACCTATAAGATGGTTTAGTTGAGAGTCAAGGAACCATGTAAACACATACCAGAGTGGTATGTAAAACTAGGTCCTGCAGATCAGGATAAGGTGACACCGGGCATGGGATAAAGATTTAATAAATATTTGTTGATTGTTCATTAATCGGTGAGTCAAACTTTGCTATCCACAGAGTGAAGATCAGAAAAGCAATGGGAAATTATTGCTTCCCACTGATAGGAAGATAGGAAAATAGCAGTAGGACAAAAGTATTCAAGCACACAGCAAGCCAGGAAGTCCAAAGTCTAGGAGACCTGTTAGAACTGGAAGAAAAGGGCAAAGCAAGTAGAAGACCAGATTTGACATACAGCCTTGATAACTGAATCAACTTTTCTGCTTTAGACATGGGACTTTATATTGTTTCTATAGAGACAAATAAACCCATACTTATATGTTCAGACTGAGCAGGCTATTGAGAAAGTCTGGCAGAAGTCAGAGGTGGTGATATGTGGACAGAGATAGGCAGAAGTTCCTGATTAGTGGATCCTGACAGACTGACAGACCAACAAGGAAAAACTCGAGTAACCAAGCACCATGGGCTCCTTCTGAAATTCTTGGTCCTGGAGATAAATAGTCATGCTCCAAGGTTAATGTCAGAGTAACTCAAAAATAAGGAACACCCAGACAGGGGAATGATTGAAACCTCTGAATGTCCAAGATAGTTTACTTTTAAAGTATCGAGTAAGTGCTGGGCTTCATTTTTTGATAGACCAAAAAGAGCCCTAAAACCAAAGGGCAGTCAGCCATAATATAAATCCAAGCTGAGTAGTTTTTAAAAATGATTTGATACAGTTTTCAGAGAAAGAGTTGATTTTTGGCATGGCAGAATCAAGTTCCACAGAGCTAACTCTCAGTGGTTTCCAATTGGGTTAGCTACACTGAAGGACAGGAAATGCCTCACTTCAAGGCAGCCTCTTTTCTTGATTGTTTCATTCCATGGAATGGCTTCCACTCATGGGCGGTATGTTTCATCCACTTTACTTTCTTGGAATAGTGTTAGCTGTTCATAAAGAGGCAAATATAAGAGGATGAGTTGGAAGGAAGACATTTTGGCAGGTACATAGAGAACCAACGCAAAGGAGGTAGGAAGATGGGAACATCACATTCACCCAGAGACCTTAGTGTTCAATAAAAAGAAAAGCTTCTGGGTTTCAGTTTCTTCATTTCTAAAATGGTGGGAAGGGAGGTGAAATTGGCTTTGTCAAGTATTTTCTTTTTTTGACTCCCAACACAGTATTATTTTTTGATGTGTGGAACTATGGCAAAATTGGTTCAGGGACAGCCATGCAATTGTATCTGTTTCATAATCTGGCACCCTTCTGCCTTTCCAGTTTTCTTAAATCTTATTCTCTCTCCGTACCCCCATCCTTCTAAACTGTAATCCAGTGATATTGGCCTCTTGCTGTTTTTCATGCAAGACATTTTATCTCCAGATTCTGGACATTTTTACTGTCTGTCACCATGCCTGAAATTATTTCCCTTCTCATTTCTACCTCCTGGTTTCCCTAGCTTCCTTCAAGTCACATTTAAAATCCCACCTTTCTTGATCCCATGGTCAATATCATGTATGATTTAGCAGCTTCCATATTTAAGGATCAGAGGGCTTAGAATATGATATTCTGTAAGACAAAGGTGCTAGGATTAGA
This sequence comes from Phascolarctos cinereus, assembly GCF_003287225.1. Lineage (NCBI taxonomy): Eukaryota > Metazoa > Chordata > Mammalia > Diprotodontia > Phascolarctidae > Phascolarctos > Phascolarctos cinereus. Next base: position 221,971,443 of record NW_027555958.1, read on the forward strand.
ATCAAGAGTAATCTACCATGTTAAACTGAGCATAATCCTTCAGGGGAAAAATAGATATTTAATGAAATAGAGGACTTCCAATAATTCCTGATGCAAAGACCAGAGCTAAATAAAACATTGGACATTAAAAGAGAGGCATGTCCAAGATGGCAGAGGAAAAGCAGGGACTCCCCCGAATCCCTTGAAATACCTCTAAAAAGTGTCTCTGAACAAATCCTAGAGAGCCAGAACCCACAAAGAGACAAGGTGAGGCAAATTTTCAGCCCAAGACAACCTGGAAGGTTCACAGGAAAAGTCTGTTGCACTAGCCTGAGATGAGCATTCAGAGCTCAGGGCATAGTGCAGATCTGGCCTAAGCAAAGTCGGAGTAGGCCTCAGGGACTGAATCACCAGCAGCAATGGTGGTTTCCAGTCTTCTCAGCCCATAAACCCCAGAGACAACTTAGGTGTTGTCTTAGGGAGGATTCTGTCAGAACTGAGTAAGAGAAGGGCAGTCCAGCGAAGGGATGCAGAGTGTGTCAGTGCAGCCCCAGGCCCAGCAAACCAAGAGTAGGCCTTGGAAGTGATTGAATCAGTAGCAGTAGTGGTGACAGCAGTGGTAGCAGTGTCAGTAGCTGCTCCTGGAGCTATTAGCCCACAGACTGAATGTTTGAAAGTCACTTATTTTGACTTCTGGGAGCCAAGATGGAGGAGTAAACAGTAAGTTGCTCTCACCCTCCTTTATTGATCTTTAAAAAACTAGAGAATATTGCCCCAGAAAAATCTTAAATAGTAGAGTCAGCAGAAAGACTAGATACAGTAGTTTTTTAGCTCATGAGTCTAGGGGGGATTAATGGGAAAGGTCCCTCTTGCAGTAGCTGAAGGAGACCAGTACAGAAAGGGAGGTGTCTCAGCAAGCCAGTGGCAAGCCCCACCTCAGTAAACCAGTAACCAGGCCCCTAGCCCATAGCACAAGAAGCTTGGGACAGTGACCCCTGTGTTCCAGAAGTAGAGATCAACTTTAAAAGCCAGAAAAAAGGCAAACACCATGAGCAAAAAGCAACATAGAAAAACAATGACCATGGAGAAGTATCTTGGTGACAGGGAAGATCAAAACACAAATTCAGGAGAGGACATTGTCAATATAATCACATCTGAAACCTCAGAGGGGAACCCAAACCTAACAAGCCTTCTTGAAAGAGCTCAAGAAGGATTTTAAAAGTCAAATAAGAGGGGTAGAAGAAAAATTGAACAATTCCTTTAAAAACATAGTAGGCAAAGTGGAAAAAAAGTACACTGAAGAAAACAACTCCCTAAAAAAGTAAAATGGGCCAAATGGAAAAGGAGGTATAAAAGCTAACTGAAGAAAACAATTCATTCAAAATCAGAATTGGGTAATTGGAAGCTAATGACTCTATGAGACATCAAGAATCAGCCAAACAAAATCAAAAGAATGAAAAAAATAGAAGAAAATATAAAATAGCTCATTGCAAAAACAACTGACATAGAAAATAGATCCAAGAGAGATAACTTAAAAATTATTGGTCTATCTGAAAGCTATGATGAAAAAAGAGCCTGGACAGCATCTTTCAGGAGATCATCAAGGAAAACTGCTCTGAAGCCCTGGAACCAGAAGGTAAAATAGTCATCAAAAGAATCCACCAATCACCTCCTGAAAGAGATCCCAGATTGAAAACACCAAGGAATATTGTAGCCAAATTCCAGAATTGTCAGGTCAAGGAGAAAATCCTGCAAGCAGCCAGAAAGAAACAATTCAAATATCATGGGAACCACAATCAGGATTATGCAGGGCCTCGCAGCTTCTACATTAAAAGATTGGAGGGGTTGGAATATGATATTCTGTAAGGCAAAGGAGCTTGGATTACAACCAAGGATCAACCACCCAGCAAAACTGAGTATAATCTTTGAGGGGAGATGGACATTCAATAAAATAGGGAACTTTCAGACTTTCCTAATAAAAAAGACCAGAGCTCAATGGAATATTTGATCTTCAAATACAAGACTCAAGAGAGGCATAAGAAGGTAAACAGGAAAGGAAAAAATGTTATTCAATAAGGGTAAACTGTTTACATCCCTACATGGGATGATAATACTTGTAACTCATGAGAACCATAGCTTTATTATGACATTTAGAAGAGATAATACATAGACAGAGAGGGTAAATTTAAGTTGACTTTGATGTGATGATAAAAAACCTAATGAAGTGGTGAAAAGGAATTGTAATGTGACAAGAGTAAAGAAAGAGGCAGAAAAGGATAAATTACATCACACAACGAGGCAAAAGACATAGTACAGTAGAAGGAAAGAAGGGAGGGAGATAAACATTGTTTGAACTTCACTCTCCTTGGATTTGCCTCAAGGAGGGAATAACATACTCAGTTAGATATAGAAATCCAACTTGCCATACAGGCAGTAGGAGGGGAAAGGTAAAAGAAAGGTGAGAGGGGATAGAAGGGAGGGAAGAAGTAGTAAAGGAAAAGGGAAAGAAAAGTGAAGGGGCTGATGGAAGGGAGGGCAAATTGAGGGAGGTGGTGATCAAAAGCAAAACTCTAGTGAGGAGGGAAAGGTAGAAAAGGAGAAAGAAAAGCATAAATGAGGGAGGGGGGAATAGGATGGAGAGAAAGACACAGATAGTAATCATAACTGTGAATGTGAATGGGATAAACTCTCCCATAAAATGAAAGTGGATAGCAGAATGGATTAAAAACCATAATCCCACAATATGTTGTTTACAAGAAAAACATGTGAAACAGGGGGATACACACAGAGTAAAGGTAAAAGGCTGGAGTAGAATATATTATACTTCAGCTGAAATTAAAAAAAAATGCAGGGGTTGTAATCCTGATCTCAGTCAAAGCAAAAGGAATAATAGATCTTATTAAATGAGATAAGGAAAGAAACCACATACTGCTAAAAGGCACCATAGACAATGAAGTACTATCATTACTAAACATATATGCACCAAGTGGTATAGCATCCAGTTTCTTAGAGGAAAAGTTTAGGGAGTTATAGGAAGAAATAGACAGCAAAACTATACTGTTGGGGGACCTCAACCTCCCCCTCTCTGAACTAGATAAATATAACCACAAAATAAACAAAAATAAGTTAAGGAAGTGAATAGAGTTTTAGATACAGTAGACCTCTGGAGAAAATTGAGTGTGGATAGAAAGGAATATACTTTTTCTCGCTGGTACATGGCACCTACACAAAAATTGACCATGCATGAGGGCATAAAAACCTCACAATCCAATGCAGAAAGGAAAAATATTACATGCATCCTTTTCAGATCATAATGCAACAAAAAATTATGTGTAATAAAGGGCCATGGAAAGTTAGACTAAAAATTAATTGGAAAGTAAATAATCTAATCCTGAAGAATGAGTGAGTCAAACAGTGAATCATAGAAACAATCAATAACTTCATCCAAGAGAATGACAATAATGAGACAACATACCAAAATTTATAAAATGCAGCAAAAGCAGTTCTTACAGGAAGTTTTATATTTCTAAATGCTTACATGAATAAAATAGAGAAAGAGGAGAGCAATGAATTGGACATGCAACTAAAAAAATAAAAACTAGAAAAAGAACAAATTAAAAATCCCCAATTAAATGCCAAATTATAAATACTGAAAACCAAAGGAGAGATTAGTAAAATTGAAATTAAAAAACCTATTGAACTAATAAATAAAACTAAGAGCTGGTTTTATGAAAAAAAACCCAATAAAATCGGTAAACATTTGTTTAATTTAATTAAAAAAATGAAGAAAACCAAATTACCAGTATCAAAAATGAAAAGAGTAAATTCACCACCAATGAAGAATAAATTAAAACAATAATTAGGAACTATTTTGCCTAACTGTATGGCAACAAATTTGACAATCTTAGTGAAATGGATGAATATTTACAAAAATATAAATTGCCCATATTAACAGAAAAGGAAGTAAAATAGCCCCATCTCAGAAAAAGAAATTGAACAAGCCATCAATGATCTCCCTAAGAAAAAATCTCTAGGGCCAGACGGATTTAAAAGTGAATTCTATTAAACATTTAAAGAAAAATTAATTCCAATACTATACAGACTATTTGGGAAAATAGGTGACAGAGTCCTACTAAATTCTTTTTATGTTACAAATATGGTATCGATACCTAAAACAGGAAGAGTCAAAACAGAGGAAGAAAATTATAGACCAATTTCCCTAATGACAATAGATGAAAAAAAATTTAAATAAAATATTAGCAAAAATATCACAGCAACTTTTCATGAAAATAATACACTACGACCAGGTAGGATTTGTAACAGGAATGTAGGGTTGGTTCAATATTAGGAAAACTATCAGCATAATTGATCATATCAACAACAAAACTAACAGAAACCACATGATTATCTCAATAGATGCAGAAAAAGCTTTTGACAAAATACAACACCCACTCCTATTAAAAACACTAGAGAGCATAGGAATAAATGGAGTCTTCCTTAAAATTATAAGCAGCACCTACCTAAAACCTTCAGGAAGCATTATATGTAATGAGAATAAGCTATAAGTATTTTCAGTGAGATCAGAGTAAAACAAAGATGTCCATTATTAACACTGTTATTCAATATAGTACTAGAAACATTAGCTTTGGCAATAAGAGCTTTAACAATAAGAATATTCAGCAAAAAAAATGGAAGGTATTAGAATAGACAAAGAAGAAACAAAGCTATCACTCTTTGCAGATATGATGATATACTTAGAGAATCCTAGAGAATCAAGTAAAAAAACTACTTGAAATAATAAACAACTTTAGCAAAGTTGTAGGATATAAAATAAACCCACATAAACCACTGGAATTTCTATATATTACTAACAAAGCCCAACAGAAAAGACAGAAAGAGAAATTCCACTTAAAGTTACTGTAGCCATTATAAAATATTTAGGAATCTACCTACCAAAACAAACCCAGGAACTATATGAACACAATTACAAAACACTTTTCACACAAATAAAGTTAGATCTAAATAACGGGAAAAATATCAGTCGCTCATGGGTAGGCTGAGTTAATATAATAGAAATGACCATTCCACCTAACAACAGCCCATCAGAGTTGCACTCTCTGCAGTAGAGGGTGAATGCTTTGCAGTTTAGTTTGATAAAGAACATCAGTCTCTGGTACCTTGTCCTTCCAGGTGATCTTCAGAATCTTCCTAAGACAATTCAAATAGAAGAGATTCAGTTTCCTGGCATGGTTCTGGTGTACTCTCCAGGTTTCACAGGCATGCACCAATGAGGTCAGCACAATGGTTCTGTTAAACCTTCAGTTTGATAGTCTTCTCTCCCCCACTTTCCTTCAGAGCCTCCCAAATACTGAACCAGCTCTGGAAATATGTGTGTCAATCTCATTGTCAATGTGTACATATTGGTTTGTAGCCTTTCCTTTCCTTTCCTTTCCTTTCCTTTCCTTTCCTTTCCTTTCCTTTCCTTTCCTTTCCTTTCCTTTCCTTTCCTTTCCTTTCCTTTCCTTTCCTTTCCTTTCCTTTCCTTTCCTTTCCTTTCCTTTCCTTTCCTTTCCTTTCCTTTCCTTTCTTTTCTTTTCTTTTCTTTTCTGTTTTTGTGAGGCAATCGGGGTTAAGTAACTTGCCCAGGACCACACAGCTACTAAGTGTCAAGTGTCTGAGGGTGGATTTGAACTCAGGTACTCCTGACTCCAGGGCAAGTACTTTATCCACTGTGCCACCTAGCTGCCCTTAGTTTGTAGCCTTTTCAAGTTAAATAATTTACCATCAGTGCGTGGCTGACCTTGATTGAAGGAGTCTGTCAACATAGCTGAAAGCATCATGTTAAAAAACATGGGAGCAAGCACATGGTCATGTTACATTCCATTGGCGTCTGGAAAAGCATGAAAGCATTGCTCATTATCTAGAACCCTGGGAATCATGCTGTTATGAAATTGACTTACACTATTGCTGAACTTCTCTGGGCAACCAAATTTAACATAATTTCCCATAAACCCTCATGACTGACAGTATCAAATGCCTTGGTTAGATTGATGAACATTGCATACAGACCTCTGTTCTGCTCCTGGCATTTCTCCTAGAGTTGTTGGGCAGCAAACATTATATCAACTGTTCCTCAGTCCTAAAGCCACATTGGTCTCAGGTAGATGGTTATTTTCCAGATGAAGCATCAACCTATTAAGGAGGACTCTGGCAAGGATCTTGCCAATAATGACTAAGAGACAGGCTTTCCCTGGCCCCCTGCCATGATTATCACAGGACAATCCATTTCCTTTACCTTTATAGAGATGAACAATGGAGGTGTCCTTAAACTCTTGCGGGATAATCTCCTTTCTCCAAATAATCTGGAAAATTTCAGTCAGCTTTTGTATCAGCAATGGATGCTCCAGCTTGTAAACCTCAGCTGGAATAGAATGAGCATCAGGTGCTTTGCCACAGGAGAGGTGGCTAATGGCTTTCAAACTTCTTCAGTTAGAAATTTGGCTAGAGAGGGATTGCCTTCAACCTCAGGTAAACTCTCTCTTCTCTCTCTCTCTTCTCTCTCTCTCTCTCTCTCTCTCTCTCTCTCTCTCTCTCTCTCTCTGTGTGTTTTGACCACAGAGTGGGATCCTTGCCTGCTATGTGGCCAGGGTTGAGTAAGCAGATAATTTTTAGTGCACCTTTTCTACCCCCTTCCTCACACCAGGAGGTCAGCAATGTGGTGGTCCTTAAAAGGCATCTCAGATACCCAGGGGGCTGCCAAATCCTACTGCTGCTTTCACTGAGAAGACCACCCTATGGCCTGGGCTGCCTTTGTGTAGGGTTGTGTCTACAGCTCCCAAAGTACTCATCCTTGCTACTTTGTCCACTTGCCTGTCTCCACAGCACTTAAAGATAGGTAAAAATGGTGATATGGGTGATGTTTTTTGATTCATGCACATGGGTTTAAGTGAGGCAGAGTTGCACAAAGTCATTGGCCTCACTCTCTTTTCTGGAATCTTCACACTCCAGTGTCAGGACAGTTAAGATGACTGGTGATAGCTTGAGAAGTAGTGGATGACCTTGGCTTCTTTGATGTCTAATCAAGCTCTGAGTGCTCCACAGCACCTGCTTCAGCTGCTGGAACAAATTATTCTCACCTGCCCATTCCTCCAGGGGAGGTCTTCACATTCTTGGAGTAGACACCCCCCTAACTCACTGACAGGTTTGAAACACCTTGGTTACCCTCAACCTGGTTTAGGCTACCCACAGAAACAGTTTACTGGGGTGTGGCCACTGCACATGCTACAGCTTCTTGGAGCCATAGATGAGAGGTCGATGGAACAGGTGGACACCAAAGGTGGAAAGCAGCCCTGAAAGTGTTCTGCAGCCCTCATTCCAGAGGCATTAGTCTTCCTGAACACACTCTACACACCTCTATACTACATATATGTATATACTCTCTTGAGTATAGAAATCTACCTTATCTGGTAGGAAAATAGGAGGGGATGGGAATAAGAGATGATGGGAGGGTGGGATGGGATTAAGGAAGGTAGTGTTCAGAAGCAAAACATACTTTTGAGGAGGAACAGGTTAAAAAGAGAGGGAGAGTAGGATAAACAGAAGAAAATAGGATGGAGGGAAATACATAGTAATTATAACTATGAATGTGAATGATAAGAGCTAACCCATAAAAGAGAAAGGAAAATAGAATGGATTAGAAATTACAATGTTGTTTATGTTGTTTACACGACACACACTTGAAACAGAAGATACAGACAGAGATAAAAAGGGGTAGAGCAGATTCTATTGTGCTTCAGCTGAAGTAAAAAAAAAAGACAGAGGTAGCAGTCGTAATCTCATAAAAAGCAAAAGCAAAAATAGACCTAATTAAAAGAAATAATCAGGGAAATTACATTTTTGCTAAAAGATGCCATAGACAATGAAATAGTATAAAAATTTTTACAGCAAGTTTCTCTAATGAAGGCCACATTTCTCAAACATGGAGAACTTGGTAAAATTCATAAAAATAACAGCCATTCCCAAAATAACAAATGGTCAAAGAATATGAAAAGACAGTTTTCAGAAGAACAAATCAAAGTTATCTATAGTCATGTGAAAAAATGCTCTAAATCACTATTACTAAAGTAATGCAAATTAAAACAACTCTGAGGTTATCACCTAACACCTATCAGAAATAACAAATGTTGAAAGGAATGAGGGATAATACACCCCTTTTTGTTGTTCATTCTTTGTTTTCCAAGAGGACCAATGACATCATGGTGTGATGACTTGTGTGTGAATTGGATTTAAGTGAGGCACAGTTGCACAAAGTCACCAGCCTCAATCTCTCTTCCAGAGTCATTGAAGTGCAATGGCAAGAAAAAAGTCAGGATGACTAATGATGGCTAGTGATGCAGTGGATGACCTTGGTGTCTTAAATGTCTAACCAAGTTTTAAGAACTCCACAACATTTGCTTCAGCTGCCTTCCTGGCCATTGGAACAAATTGTTCTCAACTGCCATTTCATGGAGGAAAGTCTTCATACGCTCAGGGTAGACATCCCTTCTAACTTACTGATAGGTTTGAGGTCTGTTGGTTACCCTCAACCTGGTTTAGGCAATCTATTGAAATGATTTTACTGGGGTGTGGCTGCTAGGCATGCTACAGCTTCTTGGAGCCATAGGTGAGAGTTAAGTGACTGGTGGACACCAAAGGTAGATAAGAAGCCCTGAAAACATATATTAATAAACTATTGGTGGAGTTGTGAACTAGTCCAATCATTTTGGAGAACAGTTTGGATCTATGCCTAAAGAGCTATAAACCTGTGCATACTCTTTGATCCAGCCGTACTCCTGCTAGGTTTGTACCCCAAAGAGATAAAAGAAAAAGGAAAAGGATCTGTATGTACAAAATATTTATAGCAGCTCTTTGTGTGGTGACAAAGAATTTGTGGCTGAACAAATTATGGTGTGTGATTGTGATGGAGTACTATTGTGCTATCAGAAATGATGAGGGAGTGGTTTCAGAAAAACATGGAAAGCCCTATATGAATTGATATAAAATTGAGTGAGAAAAACCAAGAGATTGTTGTGTACAGCAACAGCAATGTTGTAATGATCAGCTACAAATGACTTGGATCCTCTGATCGGTACAATGATCGAAGACAATTCTAAAGCACTCTTGAGGAAAAATGCTATTCACCTCCAAAAAGAGAATGGATGTGCTCAGAGAGAAAACTTAAATTTAATATTTTTTCCTTTAATATCATTAGCAATGTGACTTATATGGAAATATGTTTTGCATGATTTTATACGTATAATTAATATAATTTTGTTCACCTCTATGGGTGGGGGGGGTGGAAGTGAGAAGAAAATTCAGAACTCAAAATTTTAAAAGAAAAGAATGCTAAAATAAATAATAATGAAAAAAATTAATACTTATTATTGATTATTCCTAATTGATCATATATTTGTAAATATACATGCGCTTGTATATATTTAAATATACAATCTTATTTGTACTTAATTATTTGAATATTTTCTCCTGCATTAGACTCTGAACTTGAGAGCCAGGACTTTTTTTTTTTTTAGTGTTTGGCACATCATAGGCACTTAATAAATGCTTATTTACTGACTAAAGCTCCAAAGAGGTCCATTGCCAAATTAACTTTGGAAATACTGGAATAAATAACAGAACCATGGAATTCTAGAATTTCATACTTGAAAGAGACATTAAGAAATTTGTTAATTTCACCCTTTTATTTTACAGATGAGGAAACTGAGTTCTAGAAAGGTTAAATGATTTTTTTTTTGGTAAACGTACATAGTTAGCTGGCAAGAAATAGAACAGGAAATTGAACCCAGGATTTCTTATACGTCCAGTATTCTTGTTACTATATTGCATTGCTTTTGCTTAAATGGAGGTGGTGTGTGTGTGTGTATGTATGTGTGTGGTAGATTTAAAATGTGACTATTTCTTGCTTTCCTTTAAAATTTTAAAAATTTTGATTTATTTTATTTTTAATTTATGGAATAAAGCAAGACTTTCCATAAAATAGTAGAATTTTTAAAAAAAGATGATTGCTCATGACACTGCAAATCTATTATATACAACTTGCTATTCCTTTTAAATATATAATAAAGTTATCACATAAATTTCTTTTTTCCGTCCCTTCTCCACCCCATCACCCCCTGCCCTAGAGATGGCTACCATGGAGTCTTAAACCTTGAACCTTCAGATTTAATGTTTCATACTCTTCCAAACAAACTAGCTGGATCTTTGCATTTATATGGTTTTCAAAGTACTTTCACACAGATTATCTCATTTGATACTTAGCAGTTGCAATTCATATTTAAAAATTTAAAAGCAGAAGATTTGTAATCACATAGTGTTCTTTCTTCTAAATAAATCAGTTTATTTTTATTCATTTTAAGCTTCTTCCTTTTAGGCAATTATCAGGGATCAGAACACTTGTAGGACAATGGATGAGACTCACCCTAAGAAAACCATATGATGCAGGCTGGCTAGATGGGACCCTTTCTGAAAGGAATGTAGGGCAGAAGTGTCAAATTTGCAGCCCCAAGCAACATTCTCAGTCTGGCCTGAACCAGATTAAAATGTAATTGAGAAATGTTTAACAAAATAACTAAAAACAAGGTAATACATAAAAACATTACAGTTTAAAACTAAGTCAAAACTGGCCTACAGAAATCCTTATGTATAGATTGGTGGTTACTGTTTCTATCTGAGTTTGACACTGCTGATATAGGGGAATACGTAGATAGAAATAGCTAGAATGATGAATATTCACGAATATAGTTCTAGACTCCAAAGGAATCCTACCAGAAACTATGTTCATCCTTATCTAACATACTCAAAACTGTTATATTCCAAAAGTCTGCCTATTGTAGAATATGACAGGTTCCTGGTCCCTTTGTCTACCCTACATTGACCTGATAGGAGAAGGCGGGGGTGGGAGGGGCATTTGGTTAAAGTAATTTCTTAGTAATAGTGCTATAAGTGATTGAATTTCCCCTGAGCTAGACAATGAAGGAGACTAAATGTTGGCAGAGAGATGGAGTGCATATGAATTCTTGGGTACTTGTAGGAGTTAACATGTACATGAAATTGGACTGCATACACACACACATATGTATATATATATATATATATATATATATATATATATATATATACACACACACATACATACATTATCAGACCTATGATTTCGTTGGTATTAGGAATTCTTGGTAAGTGGTATAATAGATAGAGTGCTGGGTTTGAGTTCAGGAAGATGAGTTCAAATCCAGTTTCAGATACTAAAAACTACCTGTGTGACCCTGGGCAAGTCACAACATTTGTTTGCTTCAGTTTCTCCAACTCTAAAATGAGGTTAGTAATAGAACCCACCTCCCAGGGTTGTTCTGAAGATCAAATGGGATAATATCTGTGTTAAACACAGTGTGTGTTTTTTAAAAGTGGTAAATTTATTTCAGAAGATAATTAAAAATATTCAGACACACTCCCCCGAACATTTGGGAGGCATAATTCTCCTTTCCCCTGTACTACTTCAGTCTCTGGGAAGGGGAAGGAGATTAGGTTCATAGCTTATAACTAGCAGTCCCAGTTCCAAGTCCAAAACCCCTCTGAGACTCGAGTCCCAGGCACCTTGGCTTCCTGAAAAATGGGCCTAAGTATTTGTTTCTGCTTTGTTATTGGTCCTCAGTTTTAGGTACCGGAGATTGTTCCCCACAAAATCAGGAGTTCTAGCCATAGTGACCTTAGATCCAGGACTGTAGGTGGGATAGCAGAGCCAGAGAGCTAGTAGAGCCAGACCATCTCCTGGAAACAAATACTCAGATTCATTTTTCAGGGCTGGGGTAAAAGAGGGAGAATAGGAGAAGGGCAAGTCTTAATAGTTCAGTTCATGGCATCCAGGCTAGACCCATATCCCCTAAGAACAAAGCCAACAAGACAGCAGAGAAAGCAAACAGCTCCTTTGCACACAGTCAAGGAAGCTACCCTCACTGCATAGAGCTCCACATTTGGCAAACTAGGCATGGTCAAAACCTCGGTTACATTGGTAAAGCCCTTACCACAGTGCCTATAGTAGGTGCGTAATGCTTGTACCCTCTCCTGCCCCAACCTGCTCAGCAAGTTAAAGTTTTAGACAATTCCTTTAGTCAGTGAGAAGTTAAGTCACTCTCCTATGGCCTAATAGTTTTAGGATTGAAGATTTAGAGCTGGAAATGATCCTCCATGCCACTGAATCCAGAATTTTGCACGTGAGTGAAGTCGGACCCAGAGTGTTGTGACTTGCCCAGGGTCACATAGCTAATAAATATCTGAGGCAAGATTTGAATTCAGATCTTCCTGACTCTAAATCTAGCACTCTATCCATTATAACACCTAGTGGCCACCCAGTACAACTTATATTATGCACCCAAATATATTAGCACATATTCATGGGTTCAGTGCTTTTAATAAATAATTCCAGGACTAAAAACATTCATAAGAGAAACAAGAAAAGCTTTGGTAGAAATTAGAACCACAATTTAGAGCACACCTGGTGGCCCTACAATCCATGCATGATGCCTTCTTAGGGTACTGCTGTTAGAAAACCAAGTATTACAGAAAACCTGAATCACCTAAGGATTCATGTAGGCTTCTGAAATTGTTTACCAGGCTGTGACCCTAATATAAATTGCATCAAATACCTTTTTATTGGTATTCACCAGGGCTGAAGCATTGCTGTCTCTTTCCATCCAAGCTATCAATTTCACTCTTAGCAAAGAAAGGTGGTGTTTCTTGAATGACTGAAGAATGTCCTTCTCAAGTGATTGCACAAAGAAGGTTACATCTATGATCAGAGAGCCATTTGGTCTGGTCTTAGGGGCTGAGAATATTTTATGGCCCATGAAATTGTCTGGGAATAGGGGGGTTACATAGTTCACCAAGCCTGGATTCCATTTGCAATCCCAGTTGGAGAGCATCACAGCCATGTCACAGTTTGAATGTTTTAACAGATTTTCCAATTCCAAAGAGCTCTTATCAATGGGAAAGCTGGAATTAACTAATACTCAGCCACCAGGCACTATGAGCTTGTCTTTCTTTGTCTCTCCTGCAAAATTTGGAGGTTTTCCCTGGGAGGAAATACAAATTGTATTCTGAAATATGTTAGCTTCCTTAGGAAGATTACAGCTTTCTCTTTATTGTATTTTATGAGCTCTTTTGATAACCTTTTGATTAGAGCAAGTTAGAGTTTAAGGGGAACCCAGGAAAGTTGGTAGAGGGGTTAGGAGTAAATGACATAGAGCATTTATAAAACAAGATATTCCAAAAGTCTTTGTGCCATTTTAGTTATAAAATGGCACTAAGATTCTTGGAACATGCTGTTTATCTACACCAAAAATGCAAATTTATTTTTTGGCAACATCACTGGCTTAGGAGGGAGGAAACGTGTTCTAGTCTTGACTGACTAGACTTGACTTGACTAACAAATTGGGTAACCATTGGAAAATCATTTTCTTTCTGAGTCTCACATTCCTTATCTTAAAAAAGGAAATATTGGACTAGGTGATCTCTTCTAGGTCTAAATTTCAATGATTCTATGATTCAAGCTGGTAGAGACCATCTTTGATTTATGCTGGGTTTAGGAGGATTGAATTTTGTTTTGTTTTGTCCCAGAGGGCAGAACCAGCATTAACCCTTCCTATAGAAGTTGTAAAGAGGCCAAACTAGGCTTAAATTCAAGAAAAACTTCCCAACAATTAGAATTGTTCAAAAGAAGAATGGGACATCTCAAGAGATAGTGACTTTCCCTTTTCTGGAGGTTTCAAGTGGTCAAAGGGTAGCAGTTCTACAGCTATATGGAACCTTAGATTCCATCAAGTCTACCATCTTATTTTCCAGGAAGCTCAGAGAAGCTGTCCAAAGTTACATAGGTAGTAAGTTGGAGAACTGGAAATGAAACTCATGTCTTCTGCCATGTAAATATAGTGCTGTTCTCTTCACTATGCTGACAGGTAGAGACTGCATGACCATTTGTTGGGTATGTTTTACTGGGCATTCATTAAGCTAGATGGACACTGAGGTCCCATCCAACTCTCAAGTTCTATGATTCTGTGAAAATAATGGACTTCTAGTCATCTATGTATGCTAGGTTGCTGTTTTATATCATTTTTTTTGCTCAGATACATGTGAGCCCTATGATGATTCCCTAATAGTCCTCAATTTTTACAAAGTTGAAACAGAAGTGGAGAATATTTTGTCCTGCTTACCACTGTTATGGTAAAGATGAGATTTAGTATTCAGAAATATAGGCAGAAACAGTACTGAAACTGGCAACCTATGATGCTGATAGCATGATGATATGATGACTAAGATGGCATGCATGTGATTTTCAGTACACATCAGCCAGTTAGGACCTCTATGCTCCACTCTTTTCTCCCAATGAGGTCATGTTACTTCCACCTCATGTCCTTTAGAATCTGTGGTCAGGCTTACCCCCTGTTTCATGCCTAAAGAAAAAGACTGGAATACTACTTTTGACAGGTTGAGAACTCCTGGAATAGGGTTTTGAATATGAAACAGGGCATGTTTATCCCAGGAAAGAAGATGGGTGATGGTGGTGTATGAGAGTATCTTTAAGCAAGTGGTGCAGTGCAGAGAGTACTGGACCTGAAGTCAGTTCAAATCCAGCCTTAGCCACTTACTAGCTATGTGATTTTTTTATCCTTGTCCACTACTTTTTTGGGGGTTTTATTTCTTTTTTTGTTTTATTTAATACTTTATTTTTTCCCAGTTACATGTAAAAAACAATTTTAACACTTATTTTTAAAACTTTGAGTTCCAAATTATCTCCCTTCTTCCCTCCCCACCCTACCTCATTGAGAAAGCAAACAATTCAATATAGGTTATACATGTATAGTCATGTAAAACATTTCCATAATAGTCATATTATGAAAGAAAACATAGACCCCCCCTCAAAAAAACTTAGGAAAAATAAATATGAAAGAAAACATAGACCCCCCTCAAAAAAACTTAAGAAAAATAAAGAAAGTAAAAAAAAAGTATGTTTCAATCTGAACTCAGACACCATCAGTTCTTTCTCTGGGGATGAATAGCATTTTTCAGAGTTGTCTTAGATTAGCTGTGTGATTTTGGACAAGTCACTTAACTTCTGTCTGCCTTAGTTTCCTTGTCTATAAAATGACGATAATAATAATGCCTATTTCCCAGGGTTGCTGTGGGGATAAAATATTTGTCTGGCACATAGTAGGGGCTATATATAAATGGTAGCTTTTATTATTTAGCAGGGCTGCCCAGTCAAAGAAAGATTTGAATTATACTGTTTGGTCCTAGGGGGTGGAAAAATAAACAATATGAATTTTCAAAGAGGCAACTTTAGGGTTTGTGTTTGGAAAAGTTCCTTAACAATTAGAACCCCCTCTAAGTGGAATAGGCTGGTGAGAAACAGTCTTTCTTGGGAGATTTTCAGGCAAAAGTTGGATAACACTTGTCAGGTATATTATAATGGGAATTTATGAGATCAAATTTTGAAGCTGTAAGGGACCTCAAAGGCCATAGATTTTAACCCCCTCATTTTAAGGGTGAGGAAACCAAGGCTCAAGTGACTTGCTCAGGGTCACATAGCTAGGATATGAGTTAGAATTTAAATTCACATCTTCTTGATTCTTAGCCCTATCTTTTCCTAGATTCCTTTCTCATATAAATTGGAACAGATGGCCACTCAGGTCCCTTCCAGCTCTTAAATTTTGGGTGATTCTGTGATTCTTAACCTATTTTAATACAGTGCTAGATACTTTTGTTGTTGTTGTCGGGTTTTTCAGCTGTGTCTGATTCTTTGTGATCCCATTTGGGGTTTTCCTGGCAAAGATACTGGAGTGGTTTTTCATTTCCTTCTATAGCTCATTTTATGGATGAGGAAACTGAGGCAAACAGGCTAAGTGACTTGCCCAACATCATACAGCTAGTAAATATCCAAGGCCAGATTTGAATTCAGGATTATGAGTCTTCCTGATTCCAGGCTTGGTCCTCTATCCACTGTGCCTCTAGTTGCCCTACGAGACACTTAATAGATGCTTAATAAATATTTGGTAGGTTTATCCTGAATGTGATAATACAGAGCTTGACTTCCTAAGGTAATAGGAATAATCAGAAAAACTGTGTTGAAAGAAATTAAATTTAAGATTTGAGGTCAAACATCCACAGGACTGGAATGAAAGAGGATTCCTAAGTGATCCTTCAGTTTACATATCGTTGGGGGCATGGTACTGCTGATAATTGGGTCCATTAATCTTCTGGTGACAGGCTGTTGTTATTTGACATCCAGTCTCTCTTCCGGTGTACCATTCAGAGTCGGTGATCTCATTCCACGATGAGAGAGGGAGAGAGAGAATCATTGCGCTCTGGTTTTTAAAGGCCTGTAATTCTCCTGGAAATACTTAAACAATATCGAACAAATGTTCCTTCAGCCTAAAATACATATTCTTGAATCTTCCTAATATGGAATCCATTTAATATGCCAACATGTTTGAAGTAATGAAGGATGTGCTGCTTAGTAGGGCCAGCTTTGTGCAAAGGCAAGAAATTATTACCCACCCCTCCCCCACCCCTTTGATTTCTCCAAGCAGCTTGTCATTAGCAACACTAATACCCATCATTTTAATTTATTCTTATGGGTTTAAGGCATTACCTCTCTAGCATCGTCTTTGGAAACCTATCTTGGGAGGAAATAATGGATGAAGTCATTATCAGCAATTAACCCCTTAGTGTGAATCAGTTTATCCTCTAGCTTTCTTTCCTGACACCTAAGATTAAAGCCCTGAAGAAATGAGATTTGAGAGGGGAGAATAGAAGACAAATTTTAGGTCCTTGGTTAGCTTAGGGGGGACAGGTCTGGGTGAGGATATTATGCATTTTGTCTTTATATCCTCAAACCCTTAAAGGCTGTTAAATGCTTGTTTTGAATGGCTTGGTGCTTTAATGGCAGCAAAAGGCATTGGTCACCTGCATGTCAAGGGAGAGATAAGACCCCTTAGCATCTGATAGGCACTCAGTAAAGTTTATTGAATTGGACTGATTTGAAAAGAAGAGTTATTAGGAATGGGAATGGGAGATGATGAGAGGGGGAGAAGATGAGAGGGGGAAGACACCAAATACAAACTACCTAACTGAAATGATAACCCATTTCCTCTTTCTTTCTTTCTTTCCTTCTTTCTTTCTTTCTTTCTTTCTTTCTTTCTTTCTTTCTTTCTTTCTTCTTTCTTTCTTTCTTTCTTTCTTTCTTTCTTCCTTTCTTTCTTTCTTTCTTTCTTTCTTTCTTCCCCTCTCTCTCTCTCTCTCTCTCTCTCTCTCTCTCTCTCTCTCTCTCTCTCTCTCTCTCTCTCTTTCTTTCTGTCTCTCTGAATTGTTTCAGGTCCTTTCCAATAGAAATTCTTATTTATCTCCTTATGGTGACAATACTTCACCTTTATAGAGGGACAATACAACATGACATAATGAGGTAGTAGATAGAGAGCTCAAAGACAGGAAGTTCTGGGTTTAAGTCTCTGATACATAATCATACTCTTACTTGTGGGTGCTCTGCCCAAAAGAATATAAATTTTGATTGGTGAAACCTTGCAAGATATCTTGGGGTTTATGGGCTAGATTTATTTTTTAAGAACTATACCTTAAACCTGAATCACTCTGGCTCTCATTGATTGGCTAACAATGGGTCACAGCCCAAGACTTATTTGGTCCTTGTGGCTCAGAGTATGTGTAAATAGAAGTTGTTTCTGTTTTGGACAGAAACCCTGAGGATCTTCCCTTCCCAGATTTATTATTTTTTTGACTAAGTAAACAGGTCATTTTCTTTGCCTCATTTCTTACCTTGCCTTAATCACTGAATGGGTGTTGCCTCAGACAAACTGAGACTTGAGAAAGACCTTAGATTAAAAAGGCCAAAATCTCCTATGGCATCAGAGCCATCTCCAATTGTCATGATCTATACCTTGCTACTGGACCCAGATGGCTCCAGAGGACAGAGTGAGGCTGGTGACTTTGCACAGCCCTGCCTCACTTAAATCCAATTCACTTGCAAGTCATGGC
Source organism: Phascolarctos cinereus (assembly GCF_003287225.1). NCBI lineage: Eukaryota > Metazoa > Chordata > Mammalia > Diprotodontia > Phascolarctidae > Phascolarctos > Phascolarctos cinereus. Next base: position 221,989,518 of record NW_027555958.1, read on the forward strand.
ATCACTTTGCTGATGTCATTGGTCCTCTTTGAGAACAAAGCACAAGCAACAACCACTCTGACATGTATTGGCTGTGTGCCTCTGGGCAAGACACAACCTCTCAGGCAACCCTCTGAGGTTATAAGTTACAGAGAAGGTGCTGGACTGCATTGTTAAAGGGATGGATAAAGTCACAGCTCCAGCCCCTATCTCTTATATCACATGTTATTGTGGACAATCCTGAGTATTCTGGAATGATCTGTATTTTTCACAGGTGATCTGGAATAATCTAGAATAGTGCCTTGATTGGAAGTCCAGGTTTTGTCTGGGAACACCATATAGAGATAAGTTATTCCAGGGCATGAAAGGCAGTTGTATTGACTAGTTTACTCCCTCTGGGACATAGCCAGTCTCTGTTCCACCAGTGCCATGGTTGAAGACAGATGACTTGGTTACTATCTCTACTACCTAGTGTGCCCCTAGGGATGACTGCACCAAGGAGGGCATCATTTAAGTCTGATGATACCTGGGACTTGCCTCAACTGTGTCTTTTCAACATTAGCTGCTTAAATGCTGAGAAGTAGAGAAAATTTTTTTGTGCTGGATAACATTAATTAGGGGCTCCCTTTTTCATTAGGGAGAATCTAGAGATCCCCATAACAGTTGTATTTTGCATCCTGCTTTGTACAAACAATCTGAATAGTTATTATTGTTGTTTCATAGACTTCCTCATCTACTTAAGTGAGTTACTCCCACTCAGTAAGTAGCAAAATCAGAACATCAACTTATGTCTCCTGATATAGAAAGGGAGTATGATGTAGTGGTGGATTGACTGGTGAACTTCAAGTAGGGAAGGCTTGGGTTTGAATTCTGACTCATACTGTCAATTGCTATATGAACCAGAGTAATTTACTCAAAATCTCTGAATTTCAGTTTCTTCAAATGTAAAATTGGGATAGTAATAATATATATTTCACAGGGTTGTTGTGCTAATCAAATGAGATTCAATATTCAAAGTGTCTTGTAAACCATTAAGTGCTACATAATTGTGAGTTGCTATTTTCCCAAAGGGGGTAGCTAGATGGCACAGTGGATAGAGTCCCAGGCCTGGAGTCAGGAAGACTCGTTACTGAGTTCAAATGCAGCATCAGACACTTCCCAGCAGCGTGACCCTGGAAAAGTTGCTTAGCCCTGTTTCATTCAGTTTCGTTATCTATAAAATGAGCTGGAGAAGGAAATGTTAAACACTCCAGTATTTTTGCCAAGAAAACACTAAATGGGATCATGAAGAGTAGGACACAACTAAACCGACTAAACAACAAAAACAGTTAAAATGTTATTATTGTATTATTCATTTCATTTTGTTTGAATGGAGGTCAGCTAGAAATAGCTTTGGCATATGTAATTATCTTTTCTGATATCTTTTTTTTTTTTGCTATATCATCTTCATTCCTGAAGATATCCCTCTTGCTTCCTCCCCATAGCAAACCCTTTTCTTGTGACAAAGGATTAAAAAAGAGAAAAAAATATAGTTCAGAAAACTACTTCAATCAACACATCGACTTAGTTTGCATTATTTATAGTCTTTCACACACATAGTTATCCACCTCTGAAAAGAGGAACTAAGCTTGGTCATTATAATTACATAGCTTTGAATTTCTTCTTTCCTTCCTTCCTTCCTTCCTTCCTTCCTTCCTTCCTTCCTTCCTTCCTTCCTTCCTTCCTTCCTTCCTTCCTTCCTTCCTCTCTCTCTCTCTCTCTCTCTCTCTCTCTCTCTCTCTCTCTCTTTCTCTTTTTCTCTCTTTCTCTCTCTCTCTTTTTGTTGTTGTTCAGTAAAATTTATTTCATTTTAATTAATAATTTCATTGATATGCTTTGTTTTTGCATCATTTACATTTCCCAATATATCCACTCTTCTCATCACCTTACAGAGACCCATCCCTTAGAATAAAGAACACAGAAAAAGGCAACAAAATTCAATACATTAAAAAACTCTAATTTTATACGCACTGTTTCACACTCAGTCCCTCTAAGATAGGTAAAGAATGGAGCAAGTACCTTCTCAAATCTCTTCTTTAAGGCCAAGCTTATTATAATTTCACAGCATTCAATTTAAATTGTTTTGTTATTATAGCAAGAATACCATGAATACAGTCTGTCTCTGGATTCAGGAAGACCTGTGTTTAAATCCAGCCTCAGACACTTACTAGTTTTGTGACCTTAGGAAAGTCACTTAACCTCTGTCTGTCTCAGTTTTCTCAACTGTAAAACAGAGTTAATAATTGCACCCGACCCTCAGGGTTGTTGTGAGTATTAAATGAGACAATATTAAAGTACTAGCATAGTGCTTGGTATATTGTAGGTGTTTAATAAATGTTCGTTCCTTTTCTTCCCCCCTTCTTGTTCTTTCCATTTACATTTTTGTAGACATTGTATATAATGTTTTCCTGGTTCTGCTAACTTTATTTTGCATCAGTTCATCCAAGTCTTCCCATACTTCTCTATATTAGAGAATCACACTCATTGTTTCATTTATCAATACCACATTATGTTGTTTCTTATAGTGATATTCCATCACCTTCATGTACCATAACCTATTTAGTCCTTCCCTGATTGAGGAACATCCTTTTTTTCCCTAGTTCTTTGTCATTACAAAAACGTTGTTATCAATAGGTTGGTGTTTATGGGGCCTTTATTTTAGTCATTGGTCTTCTTGAGGAATATGCCAACAGTGGAATTCTGGTTAAAAAGGCATAATTATATTCTTGGTTTTTTTTCCCTCAGATTTAGTTGTCATGCCTAGATGACAGTTACTTATTAATTCTTGCAAGCACCAGGAAGCCATCATCCATAAGTTTAACTTGATGGCAGAATTAAAAAAATCAATTTTGAGAATTTAAGACTAAAAATTAGTTACTTTCTTTGCGCAATTTCAAATGATTTACAGAATGGTTGGAACAATTTGCAGTCTTACCAAGATTTTGTCAATATGAAAATAACTCACATGAAAATAATTGCTTTCTGTAACTGAATAGGAATGTCTTATAGTGTAGACAGGATGATAGTTATGATAAGTATCTTATCAGGTTACTATATGATTTTGATTTCTCTATATTTCAAAAAAATTTCATTCCATGTAACTTGGAGATTACAAGTGTCTGTATGGATAGGTCTACTGAAATATTTTTTAAATTTTTTATGGAAAATTGTTAAATATGGACAATTTGGGGCCATAGTTCTATCACAATGACCTAATTCCAATATAGTTCATTTGTTGACTTCTCAGTATGTTTTGAGGTTTATATTTATAACACGAGGATTTGTTGTTTGTTAGATTATAAAAAATAAAGCAACCTTCTATTGTACAATACTACCCACCAGCTCAAGTCTTCCTAGGTATTCAGTAGGTGCGACATTTTTATAGCCTTCAATTTCTACTATTTCCTTGTATAACCTGCACTAATAAATAAATCCACGTTCTTTAAGGATAACTTCTTTAATTTTGGTTGCAATGAGCTGGTCCTGAATTACCATCATAAATCATTCTATTTCTATAAACTAATCTATGTGAATCAATGATTTATGTTTTTTTCTTAACATATTATTGAATGAGTTCATGTAGTTGTTGCTCATAGAAAATTTTTTATTCCCATCTTCTGTCTTAGTAGTTTCATTGGGATCAATCAGAATTAAATGACTTTTAGTTGTATTTGACAAATCCAACCTAATGTAGCAATCCTTCCACAATTTCCCTACTGACTATCTAGTTTCTTCATGAATCTTTTAAAGATGTAAAAGTTATTAATGAGTTGGTTCTACTCAATCTTTGAAGAAAGCCAGGCTTAGATTATGCAGTGATTGAGGAGTTAAAGAGTAGTGGATGAAATACCCAGACTTTTTTATTTCTTTGTATGCTATTCTAATCTGTGTATCTTATTTTTACTAAACAACTAATTAACAAACATTTATTAAGCACCTACTGCATCCCAGGTACTTTGTTAGGCTCTGAAAATACAAGATAAAAATGAGATGGCCCCCATCTTCAAGGAGTTTATGTTCTCTCTGGGGTTTTGAGTGCTGTGTTCCTTTACTGTTTATGCTATGCTGTCATAAAAAAAGGGGGTTTTCTGGTTAAAAAGGCATAATTATATTCTTGTTTTTTTTTCTCTGATTTAGTTATCATGCCTAGATGACATTTACTTATTAATTCTTGCAAGCACCAGAAAGCCATCATCCATAAATTTAACTTGATGGCAGAATTTAAAAATTCAATTTTGAGAATTTAAAACTAAAAAGTCACTAAGGTTGACAGAGGGACAGAGTTTTGGTTGGTTCTCAAATCTAGAAGACTTTTTCTAGTGTCTTCCTTTAATGTTTTGGCCTTTGAAATATTATCTCCTCTTATTATTGTCATCTACAATATTAACTAGATTGTTAAATATCATTCAAAACAATGTCTTTACCCTTAAACCTACATTGTTCTTTAAATGTGATAGCTACTAGGGAGTGCAATGACAAGAACTCTTTTGATTCCATGAAATGTATGAAATCAAACCATAGGTTAAATATAGGAAGGGCCTGGGGATTCCCTTCTCATACCTTGGGTAAAACACCAGCTGTGGATATCAATTTCATTATAAAAGCACAGTAAGCAAGTTGAAAGAAAGGGTTGTGTGGAAACAAAGGGAGATGAATGGTGAACTAACCACTTTGAGCTCCTTGGGGGGAGATAGTTAGACATTGGTGGTTTCCAAAGTAGCAGCTAGCCCATGCCTATCTATTCAGCCATTCTGGATTTTACTTTAATTTACAGCTAAGGGAGATAAAAAGGGTAGAATTCTTTCACTGGCTGTACCTTTATCTCTGTAGAGTTTGCCCAGGAAAGGGCACAGGATTCCTTGGCCCTGACAGTTCTAAATTTATCTATCTCTTATTAGAGAAAGCCAGATGCTCTCTGTTGTGGCTACCCTGGAGAAGAAAAATGACCACTCTGGCTTATTTTCCTGTCACAATTCTGTTGCTTGGAAGGCAATACAGTAATGTACAGTTTAAAAGAAAATCAATGGTTGCATCAGTTCTTTAAGGTATGGGTTCCCTTTTATTGAATTTTCTGAGAAACAGAATTCACTCACAAATGGACTTGTTTTCTTCTGTACCCTTTTGTGAGATTTACTGGGATCTTGTTCTTTCATGGAGAAAGCATTTGGATGTAATGACACTGAAACACTAATGAGATATGGATTTGGCCTCACTCGTTGTCCTTTGCAATTTTGCTCATGTACAGAACCCTGATCCCTGGAGGTAGGTTGGGATAGGGTCCATCTGGTATCAGTTTACTCATCTGTAAAATGAGCTAAAGAAGGAAATGGCAAACCACTCCAGTATCTTTGCCAAGAAAACCTCAAGTGGGGTCAGGAAAAGTCAGACATGAGTGAAACAACCGAACAACTCTCTGATATCAGTGGAGTCAGAATGTATTCAGGTTGGCCTGAAATTCATCACCATAATTCTTCACTTTTTAAATATGCTCAATTTTAATAACAAAATTGAGAATTCAGTTGAAGCCATGTAGCTTTCACCATAGCTCTCAGAAATGCCACCATAACTGAGAATCCTTGGAAAGGTGAATTAAGCAAAGCCATGATTCATTAAGATATGTAGCTATGAATCATCTCGTGATTATGAGAAGTGGTATGGCATTACAGATGGAGTGCTGGACTTGGAATCAGAAAGAACCAGGTTCAAATCCCACCTCAAATATTTACTAGCTCCATGTCTTTGGGGAGATGGTTTAATCTCTATAAATCTCAGTTTCTTCATCTTTAAAATAAATAGATAAATGAAAAAAACATTCATTAACTGCTTACTATGTGTGAAACACAGAGCTAAATTCTGAGACTATAATTAGAAAAGTCCAGATAGTCCCTGCTCTAAAATAATTTACATTCTTATTGGGGGAGACAACACACAGAAGGAAGTTCAGCTATGGGTGGATTGAAAATAATGGAAATTCTGACTAACATAGCATGGCATAGAAAAGCAGAGTAGCAGGGTGTATAGAAAGGCCCAGAGGTCCTCAGATGATTATAATAAGAATTATCATTCAGATGTTGTGAGGATCAAATAAGATTATATCTGACCCATGGTATTGCATAAATGTAAACTATTTTTATAATTAATAATGACTGAAAAGCAGAGCAAATATTCTACATGAAAAGGGCTATTGGTTATACACTAGCCTTCATATTATACTTTTCAGTGTGACATAGAACAGGTCCAACTTTAAAAAAAATGAGTCAAAGTTTCATCACTGGAACATGGGATCAAAGATAGGAATGATAAAACACCTGTGTAATAAACCATGAGGACTCTACTTCTTACAATCTTTGTGACCATGAGAGGGTCATTTTCTTTTTCTGTATGATTTCAAAGGAAATCATAGTTCCCAACTTGTTATGTTAACCTTACAATTTATGTGAAGACCTTCAGGAAGTTGGTACTGCCTCAGGGCATTCCAGAAAGCTCCTCAAATTTTGTCTTTAAAATTCATGCCTTTAAAAAATAGGCACCATGCTGCCCTTTTAATGATATCTCTAGAGAAGGGGCAGATCAGTGATCTGCCCTTTTAATGATAACTCTAGGGAAAGGGTTGTATGAGGCATTGAATAAGAAAAAAAATGAGGTCAGTTTCCTCATCTGTAAAAGAAGAGACTTCAACTCCTTGATTGCTAAAGCCCTTTCAAACTAGAAATCTAAGATCTGCAAATGAGATATTGTCATTTTGGTTTCAAGTTGAATGAAATGCAAACCATAAGCAGAATGGAAAAGGATTAGTTTAATATTCTCTTTAACTGTAAGGTTGGGAAAAGCAAGGTAAAAATATGTGGAAAATTTAAAAGTTGTTTAACCAGGTATTTTTTTTTTCACTCAGGAAGAATATTGTGAATGTTCATAATTCAAGACTTGAAACCTAACCCTTAGTTTTGTTGTTGTGTTGTTGTTCGGTCATTTCAGTTGTGTCTAACTTCATGAGCTCTTTTAGGGTTTTCTTGACAAAGATACTGGAGTGGTTTGCTATTTCCTTCTTCAACTCATTTTTCAGATGGAAAAACTGGATTAAGTGACTTGTCCAGGGTCACACAACTGGTAAGTGTCTGAGGCCAGACGGGAACTCAGAAAGATGAGTCTTCCTCACTGCAAACCCTGCACTCTATCCGCTGTGCCATCTAGTTGCCCATGACTGAAAAATGACTGAACAATAACAAAACATTAAGTACTATGTAGTAATTTAATGGTTTATATTACTCCATAGACAGCTAAGGAGTACAGTGGGTAGAGAGCTGGTCCTAGAGTCAACAAGACCTGAATTAAAATCCAGTTTCAGACACTTGCTATCTATGTGGGCAAATCATGTCTACTTTGTCTGTCTAAGTTTCCTCAACTATTAAAATGGGGATTATAATAGCACCTGCCCTGCAGAGTTGCTGTGAGGATTAAATGAGATAATATTTAGAAAGTGCTTAGCAAGTGCCTGGTACATAGTAGGTCTTACATAAATGCTTATTCTCTTCACTTTAAGAGCAAACAAGAAACATTTTAATTTTATGTATCATGTAAGCAAAATTTTATTTTCTGAGATCCTCTCCATCTTTTGTTTGGTTATGAGCTCTTTCCCTGTGCATACTTGCAAAAAGTATTTTCATCATTGCTTCTAAAATTTGTTTGTGAGACCTTTTATATCTAAATCATGCATCTATTTAGATGCTCTATTTAGTGCTCGTCTTGATATATGTTGTAAGACAGTTAACCTTTTTTTTTATAGATGAGGAAACTAAGACAGTTCAATAAGGAAGAAAAAGAGGGAGAGAATAAAAAAATAGAGTAAGAAAAGAAGAGTGAGAGAGATAGAAAGAAGGAGGGAAAGGAAAGGGAAAAAGGATAAGGGGCCTATCTGGAGTCATCCAGTGGTATAAGCTTCCTACCATGCGACTATTGTTCTGATGCTCAATCTTTTTTTTTTTGACATCTTAGAAACCTGCATTCATTTAAAGGAGGCCATAACATTTCAATAGGCAGGTAGTGGTTCAGTGGATAAAATGCTGAGCATGAAGTCAGGAAGACTCATCTTCCTGAGTTCAACTCTGGCCTCAGACGCTTATTAGTTGTGTGACTCTGGACAAGTCCCTTAATCCTGTTTGCCCCAGTTTTCTCATCTGTAAAATGAATTGAAAAAGGAAATGGCAAATCACTGCAGTATCTTTGCCAAGAAAACCCTGGGTTCATGAAGAGTTGGGTACAACTGAACAACAACAAATAACATTCTTAAGAGTAATTTCAACTTATGTTAAAAATAAACTACTTGACTGCTATCTACCATTATTGATTTACATGGGGACAAATGATGCGGCCAGAAGCAATGTTGAAATCAACTGAAGACCTAAGACATCTATGTGTTTTCATAACTGTTGCCTTCTGGAAGAGGCTGATTTGGGAAGTGAACAATTTATTAAAAAGGTGGTGTGTGGGAAAGAGATTTTTTTTAGATCAAAGTTTGTAGTAAGGAAACAATGGGCTCTTGGTTGGTGGACTGGTAAAAATGTGATTATGTTCAAATTTTAATTCTCAAAATACTCAAATTGATCAATGATTTATTGATTAAAATGTTTACTTAAAAAATACAGACCTCCATTCTCCCATTCCATTTTTTTGGGTTAATGTCTTGATACTCTCTCAAGTGCTTTGACATTAATGTTCATATTTTTTATTTTTTAAAATTTGTTTTATATATTTCTAACATTTATTTTTAAAAAATTGAATTTCAAATTCTCTCCCTCCTGTCCATCATTCTTTTACTCATTAAGAAGGCAAGCAATAAGCTATCAATTATACATGTGAAGTCTGCAAAAAATATTTCCATATTAGCCATGTTGCAAAAAACCAAAAGAAAACAAAACCAAAAACTTAAAAAGCAAGAAACATAAGGTAAAAAAAAAATCCATACTCAGAGTCTATCAGATCTCTCTCTGGAGATAATATTTAGTCCATCCAATGTTCTGGAGGCCTTCTCTGAGGTTTTCTGATATTGCTACAAAAACACTTGGGATTTCCACTATTCTTACCCTCACATCTTAACCAGCTCATTTATTCCTTCCATATGGCCATTTATTTTACCCCTAGATCCCTTCCAGGAGGGTATGCAGTGTTCTAGGGCTTGATGGATTTAGCAGAATATCATCGGAAAACAGAAGAATCTGGAAGACTGTAACATCTGTACAGAATCAACTTGGACTAAGACTGACCACTCCTCCATCACAGTAGTGAACATGTTTGGTAAGCATGTTTCTCCATGTTATTTCTCAGATGATGTTTGTAACCAGAGTGATATTCATTAGAGTACCCACACCTCTGTCCCATTGTTATATCTTTCAAGGGGTTTTGAATGATTTTGATTTATGAATAGGAGGTCCATTGCTGGAAGGGAGCCTGTAAAGCAGGAATTTGCTGAACTGAATCAAATGGTTTGTTATATTCAACAAATAAACAATAGGATCTTACATTCTCCACATCTTCCAGTCAATTATGGAATGGTAAAAATATAGTCTATTGTAGAGTATCACCTGCAAAAGTCTTTCTATCCCTTTCTAAAATCATCATCAAGGTATTAGAATATCCTATTCATTTAATATCCTCAATTTGTGTGTAGCTAATATAAAAAAAATTATATATGAGAAAGTAATCACATAGGTAGACGGTTACTGAGGTTGTATCAGTCACTTTTTGGAGGGGCATTAATTCAGTCTGATATTTTTGCCTTTGATATTTTCTTCTTCCTGAGAAACCTTCTGAATCAATTCCTCAAAGCTCTCACAATTTTGCTGCCTTCCATATGAACCTCCTCTATCTACTGTCCAGTCTAGCTGCCTTTCCTTTCTTAATTTTTTTGAAGTAGCATTTCTATCTCTCTTGTCATCACACCAGAGTTTCTGATATTAGAGACCAAGTCTGGTGACTCTACATTTTTGATAGTGAAAATAGTTTGTTATAAAATTGATATTTAGATAGTTTCCACGTTTCTTCTGTTTGTTGTCCTTACATTTTCTTCCTTGAGTACTCTTAAGATGATTTTGCTTATGCTGATCTCTTATCAAACTGATTTTATCCTCCATTATTTCTTGGTTTATGAGGTAATGCTATCTTTTTTGGTAAGATTTTATAAATGAATTTGTATTCAAAACAAATGTTGCCTTTAGCTGCTATGTGACTGTGATTGGCAAGGAGGCCAGGGGTTTTCTGCCTAAGTTGCTTTGTGGGATCTTATCTTCTCTTTGTTAGTGAAATTTATTTATATTGGTTAAACTGTATAAAACTATAGAGTCAATGTTATTTCTGTTTTCTATTACCTATTTTTTCATTTCTAAAACCTTATTTAATTAATTCGGGATTGAATTGTTTCAAAACTTTCTTATTTCTTTTTCTCATTATATTATCTTCTAGCTTTTTACTGAGTATTTTGACAAGTTAGTAGTCTAACTGTTCACAGGCAAGTGATTCAGAAATAACTCTTACATCAATAAGGAGTCTTCTTATCCATTAAAAATAATATATTTTATGTTTTGTTATGATAATTCATGCTCACCATGTCCAATGCCTAATACCTATTTCTCTCTCTCTCCCTTTTTTTTTTTTTAAGGCAATTGGGGTTGAGTAACTTGCCCAGGGTCACACAGCTAGTAAGTGTCTAGTGTTTGATCTGAGGCCACATTTGAACTCAGGTCTTCCTGACTTCAGGGACAGTGCTCTACCTGCTGTGCCACCTAGCTGCCCTCTAATACCTATTTTTCAAATAAGTTGTTCATTATGTAAAGGTATAAGACAGTGTAGTTTCTAAGTTTTTGGCTTCTCTCATTCCATCTTCCTGACCCATACTTCCTGATATATTATTCTCATCACGCTTACTTATTTTCAACCTTGCATTGATGTCACTGAGTATTAAAGTATAGATTGATTTGATATGGGGCATTTTATGACAATTCATAAAATTTCTGTATCTTTTCATTCTTTGCAACTGATGTTGCTGTAGAAGTTGAAATTATTTTTGTAGTCATTCTTTTGCAACTATTGCTTGCTATTATTACAATAAAAGATGACCAAATATCCAGTGAGATATTATTTCTTGTTTCCTATGGGTGTGTAATAGAACCATTTCTACTACCTCCTTTCTTTGTCTGTCCAAGGAAAACCTGAAAGCCATCCTTCCTTTTAGCTAAACTTTCTATCTTCTGGTTTTATTTATAATAGGTATATCAAAATTGATATCATTCAAGTCATTCAGCTGTATGTCCACTCATTGGTAAATGGATAAGGATCTGGCATTTAGATTTTAGACTATCATCAGGCAAGTTAAAGTTTATTAGATGGTTTAAAAACTGGGTGATTCTTAGCACCCTCTGACCACTTTCTTTCCATCATTCTGCTATCATCACTGCAAAAGCAAAAGGAGCCACATGGGATTGAAGGTCATTTCATATTTCTCTTTGCTTTGTGGATTTTCATGGCTAAATAATTCATTACCAAGTGGCAAGAATATTGGTTGAATGCCTCTCCTTAGGAAGGCTGATTCTTTAAAAAAATTTTTTTTTAAAATTTTTAGGCAGCTGGGGTTAAGTGACTTGCCTAGGGCCACACAGCTATTTAGTGTCAAGTGTTTGGTCTAAAGCCAGATTTGAATTCACGTCCTCCTGACTCCAGGGCCAATGCTCTATCTACTGTGCCACCCAGCTGCCCCCTGGAAGGCTGATTCTTCCAAAGAATCAGTGTGTAGCCAGGTCCATAGCTTAATTCTTTCTAGTATAGTAGAACCTCTTAGAGTTTTTGGTACACTAGAATAGCCTTTGAAAACACAGGATCACCTCTATTGCATGATGAAGCCTCAGATTAAGATGTTGTTTGTGTCGTATGTCAGGGAATTAAAATAAAATAAATAAAAAGGAATTAAACTGAAAAGGAAGAGGATAAGGGAAAACTGCTTATACATACATAGCAAGCTAGATACCATAGAAAATAATTATACTACAGGAAAAAAAGTAAAAACTTCAAATCTGGAAGGTCAGACACAATTTCAAAGAAACTTAATAGATAATAGGGGAGATGAAGTAATTGTGTATTAAGAAGTCATGTGAGGAAATCTAGAAACTAGAGGGGAGAAACATAGTAGGGAACACTCCCTGTTATGGGAGAAAATAAAATCAAAGTTAAAAACTTTAGCATAGTGGAGACAAATCTATATTTGCATATTATATATTAGTTTACTTTAAAAAATTAGCAAATCAGCAAAAAAATAAATCCAAATTGAGAAAAGTAATTACTATAGCAGAAGCTGCTAGGTAGTACAGTAGATAGAGTGCTGGGCCTCAGGTCAGGAAGATGAGTTAAAATCTGGCCTCAGACACTTACTTAACTGTATGACCCTGGGCAAGTCATTTAACTCTGTTTTCCTTAGTTTCCTCATCTAGAAAAGGATCTGGAAAAGGATATGGCAAACCACTCCAGTATCTTTGCCAAGAAAACCCAAATAGGGTCATGAAGAATCAGACATGAATGAAATGACTGAACAAAAACAAAAAACAAAAAAGCACTATAGCAGGTTGGTTAATAAAATCCACAAAAATCATCACCATTTCCATATAATGCTAACAAAAACCGGGAAGAAAGAAGAATAGGAAAATTCCATTCAAAACTGCTACAAAATGCATGAAATACACACTCAAATGTATAAATTTAATGTAAACATAATTAAAACATACTGTACAGAAATAAAAGGAGACAAGTTTTAGGACAGATATTTGCTGTTAATGGGTGGGCTATGCCAAAACAACGATACCACCTAAATTAATTTATAGATTTCATGCTATACCAATCAAATTACTAAGTATATTTTGAGGAATAGAGACAAATAATAAATCTACTAGGAAAAAACAAAAGGCCTAGAATCATAAGGGAAATAATGAAAAAAAATATATGAATGAAGGGGTCATTCTTTCATATGGTTTTAATAATCTGCAGTTCTTCTTTGGAAAATGTAAACATACTTTGACCATTATTCTTTGGAGTAATGGCTTTTGTTATCTATTTCTGTTAGTTTTCTATATGTCTTAGTATTAAGACAGAGACATTTTATACTTTTAAATAATCTCTTCCCTTTTTATCATACTTACATTAGCTTTTTCCCCTGAAAAAACTTTTCAAATTCATATAATCAAAATGAAATCAATGAAGACACAAATGGAAGAGAAACATTTGAAGGAAAAAAATGCATCAAGCATTCAGTTAAAAGTCTGATATTTAAAATATACAGGGATTTTACTTAAAACATAGGACCAATAACCATTACCAGTAGTCAGAGACAAGCAATATTTTTCAAAAGGTTTGCAAACTATAAATTATCCAATGAAAACACTTTAAAAATCATTAATAGATAGAAAAATATGAATTAAAATAACACTGAGGCTTTGCCTGACCCTAGGAAAATTTGCAAAGATGAAAAAAGATAGGAAGAATGAATGTTGTAGGGACTGTAGCAAGATAGGCACCACTGAGGTATTTTTAGAGCTATGAAGTAGTCCAACCATTCTGAATAGGATTTGGAGATAATACATTTTGGAATGAATAAAAAATGATCTAGAAAGATCTCATCAGGCTACAACATTAGACCAAATCTAATAATATGAAAGTTATTAAATATAAAGTCTAATATTTGGGTTCAAAAAATCAACCCCCAAGTACAAGATGCGGTTTATGGCTTAATGGCAATTAATTTAAAAAAAAAAAAAGATCTAGGGCTCTAAGTGGCCTGCTCAATTTCTGTGTGATATGGTAATTTAGAAAGCTAATGCAGTCTTAGAATGCATTAAGAGATATGTGTTGTCCAGAATGAGAGGGATGATAGTCTCATTCTATTTAGCCTTGGTCAGATGATATCTGGAATATTTTGTTCAGTTGTAGGTGGTACATAACAGGAAAAACATTATAAGCTGGAAAATATCCAAAGGCAGGTAACCAGGATAGTATAGTAAATTAATAGTGTATATCATACCAGGTGAATACTAATCAGTTGTAGGAACTGGGATGTTTAGCGTAGAGAAGATCTAGGGAGTATTGGCACAGGATAACTCTTTTCAAGTATCTGAAGCATTTTTATGTGGAAAAGAAGATTAGATTTGTTCTGCTTGGATTCAGAGGGTGGAACTAGAAGGAATTCATGTGAGTTGCAGGGAGACAAACTGAAGTCTGATGTAAAAAAAAGACTTCTTATGTATTGGCAATAGAAAAAGAGAAATGAGTTATCTTAAGGACTGTGTTTTCCTTCTTCAAAGACTTTTAAGTGAACACTGGCTGGCCACTTTTTGAATATGTCATAGAAAGAATTCTTGTTTGGGTATGGATTAGACTAGATGGCTTCTGAGATACTAACTCTGAGGTTCTAAATATATCAAAATAAATTATTCCTTTGTGGGTAAACTTAAAACTGTAGGGAAATCAAATAAATAGGTTTTCTGATGGGGAATCAATCACTAAAGAAGTGAGATACAAGGGCTATTGGGAGTGATATTCTATCATTATCTTTTTTCCATTAAACACATAAGTACTTAGTGAGATCTTAGTGTTTATTCTATAATATTCTGAATAGTGCATAAGGGGAAGGACCTTCCTTTTTTCTTTTGATTTATAATCCCCTGTAGCATTGAACAGAATGCTGGCCAGACAATGGATGGATACCCAATAACTAATTGATGAACTTAACTAAGTGTACATAGTCACAACTAATTTTTAAAAATGTCTTTATTTTGAAAGAATAAAACAAGATGCATTGAGATACATGATCTTTTTAAAAAATTAATTTACTTATTTTTATTATTTTAATTGTATTTTTAATTTATGGAATAAAAAAACCATTTCCATAACACAGTATAATTAAAAGAAAGACGATTGCACACAAGACTGAAAATCTATTATGTGCAACTTGCTATTCCTTTTAAATATATAATAATGTTATCATGTAAATTTTTTTCTTTTTCCTTCCCTCCCCCCGAGATGGCTACCATTAGACACAAATATGTATTTATAAAAAATTCTATACATACTTCTATTTGTCAGTTTTTTTCTAGATGCAGATAGTTTCTTCCTTCACAGGCCATGCTCTCAAGAAGTCTGCATCATACTGGGGGAGACAATATTTAAATAACTATATGTAGATAAGATAAATATATGGTGGAAATGGAAGACAATCTCAGAGTGAAGGAACTTCAGGGGTTTGTTTAGGAGTAGACTGGGAAAGACCCGCTATAGAAGCCAATGACTAAGAGCATACAGTTATGAAGATAGAGTTCTAGACATGGGGGTCAGCAAGTACAAATACTTGGAGTGGGAAGATGGAGAGTTGTGTGTGATGAATGGCAGGGAGGCCAGTGTAACTACGTTGTAGAGTATGTAGAAAGGAACAAAGGATAAGAAGACTGGAGAGTAAGAAAGGATCCAGATTGTGAAGGGCTTTAAATCCTAAAGTGAGGATTTTATATTTGATCCTGAAGGTAAGGGGGAGCCAGTGGAGCTCATTGAGTAGATCATGATCAGATCTGTGTTTTAAGAATATCACTTTAGCAGCTGAATACAGGATGATAGGAATGGGAAGAGACATGATGCAGAAGAACAATAGTGCAGGTGAGAAGTGATTATGGTTTATATATGAGTGGTGGTTATATGAGTGGAGAGTTGAAGGCATATAGGAGAGATGTTATGAAAGTGAAGAGAAGATTTGACAATATTTTGCATATATGGGTAGGTGCGAATTAGAAGTTGAGGATGGCACTGTACTTGTGAGCCTGGGAGACTGGGAAAGTGGTGGTGCCATCAATAGTAATAGGAAAATTGGGAAAATGAAGGTTTGGTTGGGGAGGAAGTAATGATTTCTGTTTTAAGCATGTTGAATTTGAGATGCCTATAGTATATCCAATTTGAGATGTCTAAAATGTAATTGGTGGTTCTTGATTGGAGCTGGTCTAAGAGTTAAGAAGACTTAGATTTAAGTTTGACCTTTGATACCCAGTGATTGCAAGATCCTAGACAAATAAGCAACTTAACCCCTCAGTGCCTGGACCAACACTCCAAAACTAAGTGTTAGGTAGGTGTTAGGTATAATGGTGTTAGGTACAATCCTGCTTTAGACACTTAACAGGCTTAACAGCTATGGTACCCTGGGCAACTCACATATTCTGTCTGTCTATCTATCTATCTATCTATCTATCTATCTATCTATCTATCTCAATCTCTTCTGAAAAATCAGGATAATAACTTCCTCTCAGGGATGTCATGAGGACAAAATGAAATAATATATGTAAAGTGCTTTGCAAATCCTAATGCACTACATACGAATTAGCTATTTTTTTGTATAGTGTAATTTTAATAATAGCAATAGTTTACATGTAAATAGTATTTAATGATTACAGAACACCTTCACATTGATTATCTTTTTTGAATTCTATGAGACAATAACACAAGTATGTTAGGTCCATTTTATAAATAATGAAAGTAAAACCAAGCAATTGTAAGTCTTTTGACTGAAGGCTCAATTCTCTTTCTTTTTTCCCCCCCCATCAGTAAGGCTTTATTAAATAATGTTTGCTATGTGCCAGGAACTGTGCTAAATGCTAGGGATGCAAAGAAAGGCAAAAGATTGTTCCTACCCTTGAGGATCTCAGTGTCATGAGGGAGACAACATGCAAACAATTATGTACAAGATATATACAAGAGAAACAGGAGAAAATCAACAGAAGAAAGACATTGTCATTAATGGAGATCAAGAAAGGCTTCCAGTAGAATGTGGAAAATTTTTTAATTAATTAATTTTTAGTTTTCAACATTTACTTCCATGAGATTTTGAGTTTTAAATTTTCTCCCCTTCCTTCTCCTCCTCCCCCATAAATTCTCTTTCTACAATATACTGCTTTTACTAAGACAAATATTGGAGCAGTGTATGTGAGGTTTAATGTCAAATGTTTAGATTAAATGAAGCTTAGATGTACGGCTAACCAAGAGTGATAGAGACAGGATCAAAAAAAATATATCTCAGCAAGTCAAATCAATGTGATTAATTCAGTAAGATGAAACTAACCAGGGACAAATGTAAAGTTCCATATTTGAATTAAAAATATTAATTCCACAAACATATGATAGTTAATGCAGGTATGACCAGATAGGGGTTCTTGTCAAAAAGAGGTAAAATTTCAGTGGCCTGAAAGTTCATCTGCTTATGCTCAAGTTCTTTAACTGAGTGATTTTGTAATTAACTGAAGTCTTTGGTAATTTCAGTCTTATACACACTTTCATTTTTTCCCTATTGCTCAATTTCTTATTCCTTCACCTTTGATGGTGGTTTCCCTGGGGCTGGACATCAAAGTCACCTCAGCCTCCTCCTAGTCTAGGCACTTCTTTATGGCAAATGATTGCTAGAGGAACAGAAATGGCCCCATGTGGTTCCTGGACTCTTTCCCTCAGGCTTAGTGGAGTGTCACACAGCTATACATGTGTCCTGCCCAAGAGCCTTCTGTTCTTCAGTTCTCTGGCTGAGCTCTGTTACAGCACATAGCACTGCCACACTGCTACCTGACATGATACGCTACGGACTTTCAGTTTTCCCCAGTGCTGTGAAGTGGGAGGGAAAAGAGTAAAGTTCTATTGCACACTAGTTGGTCAGTTTGTACAGCCTTCATGATGTGAAGGGCAGTCGGGGAGAAGGTGGGTTAGGGATTAGGAATTACCCTACTTTGATGTTAGTTTACTGTGTTTTTTTTTTCAGTTGCTGCCTATATAATTTATTAACAGTAACAAAGAATACAATATGTGAATATTTAAGCGATATCTCATCTGTGAGAAATGTCCCAGCCAGAGACCCCTCTGTTCTGGAACAGCAGAACAGAGAAGTTGCTGACTGAGATTTTCACAGCAGTAACTGCTGGCTTCTCCAAGCTCTCCCAAATCTTGGTAACAAATTTCTCAGTGCCTTATTTTTTTTTAGTTTTCAACATTTACTTCCACAAGATTTTGAATTCCAAATTTTCACCCCATCTTGCCCCTCCCCCACCCCAAGATGGCAAGCATTCTGAATACCCCTTCCCCCAGTCTGCCCTCCCTTCTATCTCCCCACCCCCCTTATCCACTTCCCCTTCCACTTTCCTGCAGGGCAGGATAGATTTCTGTACCTCATTTCCTGTATTTCTTATTTCCCAGCTGCATGTGGAAACTTTTTTTTTAAACATGTGTTTCTAAAACTCTGGGTTCCAAACTTTCTCCCTTCCTCCCACCCCATCCACCCTCATTGAAAAGGCAAGCAACTCAATACAGGCCATACATGTGCAGTTATGAGAAACACTTCCATAGTAGACATGTTGTGAAAAACTAACTCTATTTCCCTTAATCCTATCCTGCCCCCCCATCTATTCTATTCTTTCTTTTGACCCTGTCCCTCCTCAGAAGTACTTCCTTCTGATTACCCCTTTCCCAATCTGCCCTTCTCTCTATCATCCCCTGCTCTCTTGTCCCCTTCCTCCCCTATTTTCCTGTAGGGTAAGACAGATTTCCATACCCAATTGAGTGTGTATGTTATTCCCTCCTTAGGCCAAATCCTATGAGAATAAGATTCCCTCATTTCCTTTCACCTTCCCCTGGTTCCCCTCCACTGTAAGAACCTTTTCTTGTCTGTTTTGTGCAAGATAATGTACCCCATTCTACTTCCCCCTTTCTCCTTCTCCTAGTATAATCCTCTCTCACCCCTTAATTTTATTTTCCAGATATCACCCCTTCATCTTCAACTCACCCTGTGCCCTCTCTCTCTCTCTCTCTCTCTCTCTCTCTCTCTCTCTCTCTCTCTCGCTCTCGCTCTCGCTCTCGCTATACATACACATAATTTTTTCCCCTCCCACTACCCTTATACTGACAAAGGTCTCATGAGTTATAAATGTCATCTTTCCATGCAGGAATGTAAACAGTTCAGCCTTAATAAGTCTCTTATGATTTCTCTTTCCTGTTTACCTCTTCATGTTCCACTTGAGTCTTGTATTTGAAAGTCAAATTTTCTATTCAGCTCTGGTCTTTTCATCAAGAATGCTTGAAAGTCCTCTATTTCACTGAATGACCATTTTTTCACCCTGAAGGATTATACTCAGTTTTGCTGGGTAGGTGATTCTTGGTTGTAATCCTATCTCCTTTGCCCTCAGAATATTATATTCCATGCCCTGGTCCCTTAATGTAGAAGCTGCTAAATCTTGTGTTATCCTGATTGTGTTTCCACATACTTGAATTGTTTCTTTCTGGCTTTGTAATATTTTCTCCTTGACCTGGGAACTCTGGAATTTGGCTACAATATTCCTAGGAGTTTTCCTTTGGGGATCTCTTTCAGGGGAGATCAGTGGATTCTTTCAATTTCTATTTTGCCCTCTGGTTCTAAAATATCAGGGCAGTTTTCCTTGATAATTTCTTGAAAGATGATGTCTAGGCTCTTTTTTTGATCATGGCTTTCAGATAGTCCAATAATTTTTAAATTCTCTCTCCTGGATCTATTTTCCAGGTCAGTTGTTTTTCCAATGAGATATTTCACATTGTTTTCTAATTTTTCATTCTTTTGGATTTGTTCTACTGTGTCTTGATTTCTCATAAAGTCACTATCTTCCAATTGCTCTATTCTAATTTTTAAGGAAGTATTTTCTTCAGTAATCTTTTGGACTTCCTTTTCCATTTGGCCAATTTTGCTTTTTAGGGCATTCTTCTCCTCATTGGCTTTTTGGACCTCTTTTGCCATTTGGGTTAGGCTATTTTTTAAGGTGTTATTTTCTTCAGTATTTTTTTGGGTCTCCTTTAGCAAGCTGTTGACTTGTTTTTCATGATTTTCTTGTACCACTTTCATTTCTCTTCCCACTTTTTCCTCTACTTCTCTTACTTGCTTCTCAAAATCCCTTTTGAGCTCTTCCAAGGCCTAGACTGGATTCATATTTTTCTGAGGCTTTGGATGTAGGAGCTTTGGCTTTGTTGTCTTCTTCTGGTTGTACGTTTTCATCTTCTTTGTCACCAAAGTAAGATAATATAGTCTGCCTCTTTTTGCAAGGTTTGCTCATGATCCCAGCCAACTACTTGAGTTTTAAACTCTTTGTTTAGGTAAGAGTCTGCTTCCAATGTGGAGAATGTAGTGTCCCAAGCTTTGGGGGTTTGTACAGCTGTTTTCAGAGATACTGTCTAGTGACCTGTAAATTTTCAGTTCTTCCAAGGTGGTATGATAAGGGTCGAGGTGTTTACTCTTTTCCTGGCCTGTGCTCTGGTCTTTCCAGCCACAAGCAGTCTTTTCTCTCTTGGAATTGTGACGAGGGTTTCCTTTCCACCGCCACTACAAGCTTTACCCCTCCAGCACTCCTCCTGATCCCAGGACCGCCACCCAGAACTGTGACCCAGATCCAAGCACATGCAAAGCAAGAGATTCCTGCCTCAGCACCAGCAAAGAGATCCCTGCAGTACCCCTCTGATCAGCCATTTGATTCCCTCTCAGTCTGTGGGCTGGAAGCTCAGAACGCAGCCACTGTCCCGGCTCCCATGCTCTGTGCTCTGTGCTCTGGAGCTGGCTCTGACTTAGCTCGTCTCTCAGCACTGCAGAAACAGATTTTTCCCACTGACCTTCTAAGTTGTCTTCAGCGTTCGTGGATTGAGGCGTCTGGAAACTGCCACAGCTGCCTGTGATTCATTCCTCTGAGGCCTGCTGCAGGTTCACTGTGGCCTGTGCTCCCATGCTGAACTGGGCTCCTCTCATCGCCCCTTACGATATGCCTTTCCAAACCATCCAGGATGTCTTGGGCTGGAAATTTGTTTCACTCTGTCTTTTTGTGGGTTCTGCTGCTTTAGAATTTGTTTAGAGCCATTTTTAAGGGTATTTGGAGGGGTTTGGGGGAGAGCTCAAGCAAGTCACTGCTTTCATGCCACCATCTTGGCTCCGCCCCCCCAAATTAGCTATTATGGACTTCCAGAAGAGTTACTTTGTGTATTTTGTCTCCTGCTTTGTGTACAAAATAGTCTGCTTTGATACAGGAAGCTTTACCTGATGACATCACAGGTTCATTGCAATTCATTCAAGTCATTAACTAAAGAATAGAAGAATTGAGATCTGACCTGTGAGGTAGTGTCAACACTGATGAACTCATGGATTTTTGAAAAACGCTGTAGAATGCATCCTCGGATCCGTAAAGGGGAGGGGGAGAGAAGATGTTTTGTGTTTGTAGTATTGTACATTTGTGCTCAAAGCCATATTTGAGGAGGAACTTTTCTTAGCTATTGAAGTTTACTTCTTAGCTAACATATTTTCAGAGGTAAAAGATCTTCAGTCTAATACCCCTTACTGAATTGGACAACAAGAGCTGACCTGAAGAAGAAAGCTGTTGTGGGAGATTCAGAGTGAATGTTATAGAGAAGTCAATGAATAACTTTGTCAGACCTCTGAGGTGAAAGGCTGATGAGTTCAGGCAAGAAATGAGCAAGAGAATTGCAGGCTTCTGTGTAGAGAGCCATCTCTGGTGAGCAAATAGATACAGCATTTAATAATTGCAACATTAAGAGCCTCAGAGCAAATAAAATTCCTCTTTCATAATTCAAGAGTCTAACAAAAAGCCATGAAAACACATAGGAAATCTACCATAAATTTTCGGCATGTAATTCCATTTCCTCACCTCTTTGGTGAGAAAAGTAGTTGTGACATAGAAGAAGTGAAAGGATGTAACC
Organism: Phascolarctos cinereus; assembly: GCF_003287225.1. Classification (NCBI taxonomy): domain Eukaryota; kingdom Metazoa; phylum Chordata; class Mammalia; order Diprotodontia; family Phascolarctidae; genus Phascolarctos; species Phascolarctos cinereus. The sequence goes on from NW_027555958.1 coordinate 222,011,304, forward strand.
AGGAAGGTACATGTCAAATGTTATATTCATGAGGTTCTTTTCTGGACAGTGTTAATGATGTATTGGGAAGAAGCATTGTGCAGTGGAAAGAGAGCTTGATTTGGAATCAGAAGATCTGGGCTGGATTCCAGGCTCAACCCTATTCTTTGAGCAAGTCACAAACCTTTCAGGGTCTCAGTTTTATCATCTGTAAAATGAAAGAGTTGGACAAGATGACCTCTAAGATTCTTTCTAGCTCTATTGATTTTACCAATGAAATAGTCATGAGCTGGGATTCGATGTTCTTGTAAGCGCACAGGCCCCTGTTACTTGTATCATTAGACTAAAACTCTGAGACCATGGTGATGATGGGACTTTTAAAGAAAGAGTATATATATATTTATATCTATATGTATACACACACATAATATGCATATTATATACACACATATAAACATCAATAAAATTATATAGACATAGTATATGTGGATTATATATAATTAGATTTTAAAGACATCAACTTTCTTCATAAAATTTTGTGGATATACTTATACGTTGTGCTATGTCACAATTTAATCTATAGATATACTATGGAGTAGATCTGCAAAGTGATAACGTATACTTATAAATACTTGAGGGATAAAAGCATTGACTTCAAAATAGACAAGTGTTCTTTTCCATAGGTAGCTGAGTATTTAGGTGATAAAATATGATTCCTTAACCATATTAGGCACTCAAGAAATATTTTATAATTATTTGATAATATGTGTTTGAATTTTCAAACGTTCATAGATGATGATGTTGCCTTCTTCCAACCATATAAAATATGTGTCATGTGTAGGATAGTGGGGAGACACATTGTGGGTATGAGCGGGCACCAACATTTATCAAATAAGGACCTCCAAAGAAGAACCGGAATAAAGAATGTTAAGAAATGAATGGTGACAAAAAGATGATGAGCTAGTTATGTGGTAAGGGTGAGGATGACCAGTGGAGATTTCCATGTGCTCCATTTGTATGTTCAAATATCAGGAGAAAATTGAAAAAAGACTCCTAGTTGTATGTAACCTCTGTGAGAGAAAAAAGAAAAGACTCTCACAGAATTCACACACGGATGGATGGTGACTTCAGCTACTGGCAGGAATATCCAAACTAATAGGGCCATAAATCCACTTGAGTATCTGAGAAGGTGCAACTTTGTGTTATTTTAATGTTTTGGTAAGCATTCACAAATTCATAGATTTACATCTGGAAGGGGCCTTAGAAGACATCTAGTCCATTTCCATCCTTTTAAATATGAGGACACTGAGGCCCAGAGAAGTTAAGTAACTTGCCTAAGATCACACAGGTAGTAAATGGAACAGTGAGGATTTGAACCCATGTGCTTAGACTCTAAGTCCAGTGACTTTTTCAGTCTACTATGTTGCTTCTGTCAAACTAATTCAATAGAAATTTAATAAGTGCTTACCATGTTCTATGCTTTGGAGATAGAAAGATAAAACAACAACAACAACAACACACAGTCCCATGACTGAAAAGCTTCCAGTCTATTAGGAGTGTGTGATCCCCATAGATAAGTTTAATATCTGGTAGAACTGGATGAGAATAAAAGAGATTGAACAAAGTATGTATCATAGGTTCAGAACAATAAGGATAAGTATCAAACATTGTTAGTGTCAAGTACCATTTTCTAAATATGGAGGATCAAGGAAAGATTAATAACTCTGAAGTCAGAGGATCTGAGTTCAAATCCTGACTTGAATAGTTACCTGTGGGACTTTGGGCAAATCATTTATCCTCCTTAGGCCTCCCCATCTTCATCTCTGAAATGAGATGCTGAGATTAGATGGCCTTTGAGGTCCCTGCCAGCCCAGGGTGTGCTGGTAAATGTTTAATAAGTAGCTCTCTGAAAAAAGTATGCATGATGCAATTTTATGTTGAATCTGCATTATTAACATTTTGTTCATCACTTTCTTGATTCTAGACTATCAAAAAAAAGCAATAAATCATACTCTTATCTGTAGGCTTGCTGATTTCTGAGATGTGATATTCACCCTTAAAATTTAACAATCAGCTCCCATAAACCATATCAAGCTGCTTTCAGCAGCTCTATTTCTCCTGTATTTCTATGGTCCTATAGCTCCCATTGCTAGACTTTTGAGCTTACAAATCTCTTTATCCTGCGGAGGTAGTGACAATTACAATCAGAGCTCAGAGAGTTTGTGTCCCCTGCTCACAATGTCACAGAGTAGGTAAGCATCAGAACTGAAAATGCATTCTAAATCTTCCAACCCCAAGCCATTGGAGAAGACATTGTTATTTTCCATTATCGTACAATCAGCACTTTTCTATTTTTTTTGGTAATAAACAAGAATTTAAATGATTAACTCTTCTTAACTATTGGTCAAACAATGTTTTTCCAAACTTTTGAAATTCAAATACAGGATGCTAAAGTCCAGATAATATTCCTGTGAACATATTTAAACCACTCTAGCTGCACAATTAATTTCCTTTTCCGAAAGAAAAGCCTCAAGATATTGTTAATTTCTGTCAGCAATACATCACCTTGATGTCTGAGCTGATTTATTTTTACATGGCATCCTAAAAGAAATTGTTGCTGAAGGCCACGGGATGATTCATAACTTCAGATCTGAAACATGGTGTCAGGACTTGTAATGAGACCTGTAGAAGGAGTTTGCTCTGTTGTACCATGGGCCCTCAAGCTAGTTGATGAAGAAGTGCTCCTTGAATAATAATATCAGACATTTAAGTAGCATTTTAAAGTTAGCTAAGCATTTTATATACATTATTCCATTTGAACTCCATAACAAACCTTTGCCATAAGGTATTATTATCCCCAATTTACTGATGAGGAAATTGAGGATCAGAGGGCTTTAGTGATTTGCCCTTGATCACACTGTTAATGAGTGTCAGATCAGGAACTCTAAAGCTATCATAGGCATAGATGAGACTTGAACCTTAGTCTTCCTGACTCTAAGACCAGAACTCTTCAAAATTCAATGCCAGTTGGTTTGGACAATGTAATATGAATGGGAATAATATGTGGATTATTTGACAATATACCTTTAAATTTTCAAATATTCAGATAGTGTTGCATGTCTAATGAGGTTGGAAAGGTAGGATTATAGGATCATAGACTGAGAGCTGGAAGGGTCTTTAGTGGACACTGAGTTCTTTTCCCTCATTATGCTGATGAAGAAATTGGGAAATTAAGAAATTAATTAAATTGCCCAGCATCACCTAGCTAATAGAGGGTCTGAGATGGGATTTGAACCCAGGTCTTACAAACTCTGAGTCCAATTCCCTTTCCATTATATCAGGTTTAGATTGTGGCTAGGTTGTGAAGAGTTTTAATTCTCCTCCACTCCCCCTCAAAAAAAGCATTTCTATTTTTTCCTAGAGATAATAGGAAGCCATTGATATTTGGTGAGCAAAAGAAAAAAAATCACTTTCACCGCTATTTGAATAGAATAGGAAAAGACTTAAATCAGGGAAAGAAATTAGGAGGCTTTTGGAATAGCCCAGATGAGAAATGTTAAGGACCCAAATTGGATTGTGGGGTATAGTAGAACACAGATGGGAGGCTATTATGGAGGTAGAAATAACAAGATTTGGCAACTGATTGAATAAATGGGGTGAAGGACAGTGAGGAGTTGAGGATGACACTAAAACTGTTACTAGGTGACTGGAAAGAGTATGGTGCCTTTGATAGAAATATCAGCCTAGAATTTGAATCCAGCTCTTTTAAATCTAAGTCCAATAGCATTTCCCATTTATTGATTGTTCCTTTCTCTGTACTTAGATTGGACTAATTTGGGCATCATAATTTGACCAATGGGGAATCTACACTCTGGAAACACTATTGGAGTCATCTTACATGTCAGTTTTCCTATTTCAAAAAACACATTCTTCTGAGAGAAAAGTTATGATGCCATCATTCGAAATAAAAATATCAGTGCTCATTCATGCCGATAGTGTAGGGTAAAATATTGAGACTGGAGTCAGAAGACCATCGTTATAGTACAGGTTCTGCCACTTCAGGCAAGCCTTTTGACAATATATGCCTCAAGGGATCTGGAATCTGTCATTTAAATATAAATAAATTGAATGTATTAGTGCAGGTCATTTCACATATATTCATGCCTCGTCATCCTTTATCATTTGTGCCCCTCTGATACCTCTGATAGATTCTAGGCAGAAGATTCACAAATAGTGTGGGTGTCTTATTAATACCTTCACATAGTGGTTTGACAATTACAAAATGCTTTATTCATAACAACTCTATGGGAGTACATATTGCATGTATTATTATCTTGTTTGTATAGATGTAAAAACTTTGACTCAGTGAGGTTCTGTGACTTGCTTCAGACAGCCCAGTTAATAAACATCTGAGTCGGGATTTGAACCCGAATCTCCCAACTCAACACAACTCAGTATACCATACTGACTCTTCTTTGATCAATAGGCCCCTGTTTCCTTACCTATAAAATAAACTTTGGATTAGATGATTTCTGAGGTCTCATCCAGTTCTAACTTTTAAAAAGTCTGTAATCTGGGGGGATTTTAATTTATTCAAAGCCCTTAATAACCCAACCCTACTACACCATTCCAATCTTCTTACACCTTACTCCACCTCCACCCCTAATCCCACAATACATACTCTGCAATCCGGCAACACTAATCTTGCTGTCCCTCACACAAGGCACTTCATCTCCAGGCATTTTCACTTTCACTGCTGATGGGGAGGTGGAAGAGAGGATGGATTACAGATGGACCTTTGGAAACTACTGGGTGGAAGTGTGGACCCAAGATTATACTGTTGATATTCTTTAAATTTAGGTACCCTGGTACAAACCCTTGTTTCCTCAACCCTATTTATGGCTTTGTTTTTCTCACAAAGGATCATATCTTCATATTTTCAAATAAGCATGATTACCTGAAATAGGAGGTAGAGAAAAAGCCAAACAAAGCGAATAAACATTGTTACCCCAGCTCAAGAGTGTACCTTCTGGACAGGTAAGTGTGGTTAATTGTTTCAATTTGGAAGGCCATGAGACAGAGTCTTTCTGAGTCATTATTGATTGGTTCTTACCCGCCTTTCTGCTCTTTGAAGATTTTGTCCAGTAACTTCCCATTATAATCTAAGATAAAAGGCTCAAATATTGATCTTAATGTACTTTTTTGAGGAGATGATGTTTTTTAGTTATGTCTCTGAGGAATTCTAAAAAAATGACCTTCTAGATTTCTTTCTGCACCCCTTTGTGTTTCCATGACTCATTCCAAAATCAGAGAGAAGAATCGCTGGACACAAGCAACAAAAAAGTAGTTCTTCTGACCATAAGGTCCATAGAACTTCACCTTTTGTTTCTTCCCCTCTTCCCTTTTTTCAATAATTTGGGTTATTCCTCCTATTTATAAGTAGCAACACCTGCCTTGTGTGTTTATCTTTAATTGTTTTTTTCCCAAAAATTTAGCAGAATGCTTCAGAGATATTACTAACAAAATTTATAATTATTTAAAGTGAGAAACATACACATACACACAACAGAGCAAAAAGAACCCATCACAAAACCTTGTGGGTTTGGAATTCCATTCATAACTTTTATCTATTGTAATGAAGGGTTGAATCTTTAGAGTCATTATTTCTCTCACTGCCTCTAAAGCTCCACTGGTTATTGTTTTATTTATGTACCACTGGGCAAATTTACAGCCACACAAAAGAGGAATTCAGTGAAAAGACCTGGTTCACGTCTCTACAAATCAACAGGGCTTTATTAACAAAGGAGATCTGTTTAATAAAACAATAGTCAAAGACACATTGGGAGTCATTCATTCAACACAAATTTATTAAGCTTCTATTATGTGCTAGACACTGAGCTAAGTGCTGGAGATATGAAGATAAAGAGAAAACTGTCCCTGTTTTCAAAGAGCTCATATTCATAGAATCTTAGAATTTCAAAAGATTCTAGAGGTTAACTATACCTACTCCTTATCCAGTTGTCTATCCTGACAGTTGTCTTTCTAGCCTTTGTTTGAGTGCCTCCAATAATAGTGAAGTAACTGCTTTATAAATCAGTAATGGAGACTTTTAAGTTTTAGAAAATGATTTTTTGTATTGAAGATAAAATTTCCACATTTATTCATTAACAGCTTAAAAACTACACTAAAGACTTTCAGGACACTGTATACCATGAAGGATAGCATCAGGGAGAGACTTAAGTATGTTTTGTAGCCTCTCATAATCCTCAAGCAGTTAGATGAGTTATGTGTTGTTGCTTCTATAGTCAGTATGTCTCTTCTTCTGCTGATTATTAAATAGGTGGATGAATAGTAGTCTAAATATGATTATGAACACTTTTTTCCATTTTCTGGTTGATTATTTTTGCTCAAGAATGGAAATCTGAGATACAAGGGTATACAGAGTTGCCCTAATACATACTCTGCAGGCCATTAGGAGAAATGAGCCTTTAGCTTACATCTGCCTACCTATCCTCCTCAAGAAATGATCCAGAAGAGACTTCCCAAATTACAGTGGGGGAGCAATGAATTTGAAGTCATAGCTCCTGAGTCAGAATACCAGCTTTGCTAACTTACTACATATGAGACCTTGGGCAAGATGCTTAACCTTTCTCTGTATCTCTGTTTCCTTACCGGTAAAATGAGGGGATTGTACTAGATGACTTTCCAGCTCTAGATCCATGATGCTATGAACAATTAAAACTCATATACAGCGTGATTAGGCAAACCCAAGTTACTCATAACTAGTTTTCCTATTGGCCCTGGTAGTATACCAGAAACTCCCATCTTTAGTTAATCACAGGCTCTTAAAATTTGGGGGGCTTAAAGGAGAGGGCGGGAATGAAAAGATAATGTTATTCTTTTAAAAAAAGTAAAAAAATGAATTTGTATATAGCCAAAGCAATCCTTTATTCTTTTTTCTCAATATATATTTTAATTCCCCCCATTTATGTATTAAAACAATTTTTAAATTTTGAAAAAGTTTTGAGTTCCAAATTGTATCCTTCCCTCCCTTGCCTCCCCCCTGCCTAAGATAGTTAGCAATCAGATATCAGTTTTGCATGTGCAATTATATAAAACATTTCCATATTAGTCATTTTGTACAAGAAGATGAATAAAAGAAAAAGAATGAAAGAAAGAAAGTGAAAAATAAAGCTATAATCTGTATTCAAACAATATCAGTTCTTTCTCCAGAGATAGATAGTATGCTTCATAACTGGTCCTTTGGGACTGTCTTGGATCATTGCATTGCTGAGAATAACTAAGTCATTCACAGGTCTTCATTGAACAATATTGATGTTACTGTGTATAACGTTCTCCTGGTTCTGTTCACTTCACTATACATCAGCTCATGTAAATCTTTCCAGGTTTTTCTGAAATCATCCTGCTTGTCATTCCTTATAGCACAATAACGTTCCATTACAATCATATACCAGAGCTTGTTTAGCCATTTCCCAATTGATAGGATACTGTTATTCTTAAAATAAACTTTTCCTACTAATATAAAGTAGGGCAAAATTTGCATGTAAAGATTTCTGGGCAAAATTTTGAAAAATTCATTTACCTTCAGCACATTTCCATATGCCATTTATTCAGAAAAGAATAGTATCTCAGAATTGCAAAGGCTCTCAGAAGTCAACTAATATAACCCATACTTGAAGTATAGATCCCATTTCTAATATACTCCATGTGTAATCATCTAGCCACTTTACGTATTTATACTGTTAGGGGAAACCAGTACATTCAATGACAGCCCATTCTCTCTCAGGGCATTTGCAATTGCTAGGCAACACTTCTCCATGTTTAGCTTGAATCTGTTTCTCTGCATAAAGAAAAAAATTTCCAAAACCAAATGTGACCAAAAGCAGAGTAGTTGACTGGGGAAAAGTATTCACACATCTCTTCTCCCACCTCTCTTAACATAGTAGTTGTCTTCGAGTGGAGGCTAGGTCAAAGCAGATAAAATTACATTATTATGGCTTCTGCTTGAAGATGTCATAAGATAACTCTAATGTTTGCTGTAAGGATTGATCTGACCATTAAGTTAATAGATTATGGCATGGAGGAAATACCTTCCTCACTTCTTTCTTTACAGGATTTTGTAAAACCATAGAATTATGGACCCCCAAATTAAAAGAAACCTTATAAGTCATTTAGTTTAAGTTGCACCTGAATAGGAATACTTTCTACCACATTTTAAACAAATGGTCATCTTGAAGACCACTTCTATGGCCAGCTCATTTCACTCTTGGATCTATAATTGTGAAGAATGTTTTCTTAATGTTGAGTACAAATATATTTCTCTGCTGATTGTTCTGTCCTTCGTAAACAAGCGGGGAAAGTCTTCTCTCTTCCATGTGACAGCTCTTCAAATGCTTGAAGACATCTATCATATCTTCAGTAACTGTTTTTTTTCCCCTACAGGCAAATCATCCATAGTTCTTTCAACCTCAGTCCCCTTGTCAATCAGAGTGACCTCTGGACATGTGCTAGTTCAGTAATAATAATCCTAAAATGAGGTACCATTAACTGAATTTAGAAGTAGTCTGAAAAGGAAAGAATATGGAGGGGTGATAACTGTCTTCATTCTGTATTCCATGCTCCTACTAATGTTCCTTATGATAGCATTAGCTTGGGGAATGGCATTACCATATCTTACTGTAAATATGTACTGAATTTACTGTCCACTAACATATCCAAATAACTGATATCTAGAGACTCCTCATCCTCTGCCTTATATTTGTACCCAATTAGATTCAGTCCATATCACCAGGCTGTCAAAATACATTTGGTTCCTAATTCTGTCATTTAATCTGTTACCTATATATAGGCAGACAATATACCACTGTTCTCCTATCACTCGTGCTCCATCTCAAGTCTGCCTACCTTGGGAAAGTATTCAAGGCCAAATTTTTCTTGATCCTTCTTATTAAACTTGTCATTAGGTAGACAACTTACTGAGAATTTCTAAAGTGAAGAAGTTCTCTCTGTGTCATTTCCTTGCATTAAAAAACCACCCCAGGGGCTCACTATTTTTTAATTTTTTCCTTAACAGCATTTTAAAGTAAAATTTTAATAATATTAATTATTAATTATATATTGGACTTTTAATATATCCAATACAATATTTAACATATTATGTACAATATAATAACTATTATTATAATTAATAATGCAATTTTAAAATAATAGCATTTTCCCAATTACATGTAAAGATAGTTTTCAACATTCACTTTTGTAAAATTTGAGTTCCAAATTTTTCTCCCTCCCTCCCTTCCTCCCCTCCCCCTTCCCCAAGACAGCAAGCAATCTGATATAGGTTATACATGTACAATCATGTTAAATATATTTCCACATTAGTCATGCTGTGAAAGAAGCATTAGAATAAATGGGGAAAACCATGAGAAATTAAAAAGAAAAAACAAAAAAAGTGAAAATAGTATGCTTTGATCTACATTCAGACTTTATAGTTCTTTCTCTGGATGTGGTTAGCATTTTCATCACAACTCTTTTGAAATTGTCTTGGATCATTATATTTCTGTGAACAGCTAAGTCTATCATAGTTTATCATCACGCGATATTACTATTGTTATGTACAATGTTCTTCTGGTTCTGCTCACTTTACTCAGCATAAGTTCATTTAAGTCTCTACAGGTTTTTCTGAAGTCCACCTGCTCATCATTTCTTATTCCACAATAATATTCCATTACATTCATATACCACAACTTGTTCAGTCATTCCCCAATTGATGGGCATCCCCTCAATTTCCCGTTCTTTGCCACCACAGAAAGAGCTGCTATAAATATTTTTGTACCTGTGGGTCCTCTTCCCTTCTTTTTGATCTCTTTGGGTTATAGACCTAGCAGTGGTATTGCTGGATCAAAAGGTATGCCCAATGTTATAACCCTTTTGCCATCGTTCCAAATTGCTCCCCAGAATGGTTGGTTAGTTCACAACTCGTGGTTCACTATTAACTCTAGAATAAAATACATTATAAAAGGCTTCCTGTCAATGAGAACTAATCTGAATCAGAATGGGTCATCCTAGGAAATAGCACTTTCCTTACTATTTGATCTCTTCATGGGGAGACTGGACGACCACCTATCTGGCATATTGTAGAGGAGATTAATATTTCAATATGGGCTAAATTATATCAACTGTTGAGTTCTTTATAATTGTACATTTCTATGCTTCTGTAATTAACTCAACCATGGCTATTTCTTGAATATAGACGCTTAGAACTGAAAAGAGTACTCCAGCTTCCCACAAAATGCAACAATTCTGATAGATGATAATCAAGCCCTCTTTGTTGCTTAACACATGGTCTCATATAATGATGATAGTGCTTGATATAATCTTATACTATTTGAAGCCTCTTATTAAGTGAACTTAAACATTTCTCTCTATTTAACAACAGTTCTTTGAACCAGCAGGTTTAAAAGTCCTGTTAGTGCTACTGTTATTCTGTCTATGTCTATGACCTTTGTCTCTATATAATTCAAGTACTGTTTGAGGGACATCATCTTATTTGCCTAGTTTGGGCCTTAGCATATCCAGAGTGTCATATTCCATAGTCTGCTCTTCCTTAGGCATATTGAATTTAGAAGCTATGAATTAAGGACACATAATATGGCTTAGAATTTTCCCCTTTAGGTGACTTGAACTCCTACTCTTAGGTATCTCCCAAATTAGTGCTGTCAGTCGCAAGATGGAGGGACTAGGCAAGAAAATTTGAGTAGTTTCAAAGCACTTAGAACTGGGCAAAATCTTTCTATATAATGCAGTTGATATACGCAGAGAGAAAGTAACTTGTTCAAGATCCCCTGGGGAAGTGGAAGAACTAAATCTTGAGCCCAGGCTTCCTCATTCTTTGTCTTGGGCTCTTTCTTCCACATCATGATACCTCATCTATACTATTCTTCATTGATCAGCACAGATCCATCACAGTTACCAGGACAACATATTTTTAGCGAATGTATTCCTGACAGGAGTAGAGATCAATAACTAGAAGCACTTTTAAACTCCTTTCTAATTTCTGTGACATTATTCATCTCATCTGCTGGCATTTTGGGGCAAAGCCACTGTATGTAAATAGGAAACATTGCCCTTTCCTTAAGAAAGCTCAGGGGATTTCAGTACTGATCTTTTTGAGGGCAAATGTTGCCAGGAGGATCTGGGCTGTCCCCTTGACTCACTGCAGCAGCAGGAACAAGAGCGGCTAAATAACAAATTTGGTTCCCAGAACTCTGAACATTGCTTTTGACATCTGCAGTGTTGTTGGGATCCAGCCAGAGGAAGAAAATAAAAGGCTGTCTTTTGTGTGTGTGTGTGTGTGTGTGTGTGTGTGTGTGTGTGTGTGTGGTCCTGCAGCACTGTAAACAGTGCCATAAAAAGAATGTGTACAGTGGAACTTTCAGTCAATTTGACTTTATTAATTTCTGATCACTGATAATCCAGGCAGGCACTGGGTCCATATACAGTGTTTAGAAATAAGGGGCTTTCTGAATAGATGAAAAATATTAAAGTGCGTCATTTAAACTTCTTTGGAGGGTTGAGTATTTTGAAGTGCTTCTGCTACAAATAGATGGCACAGTGCAGAGAATGTCTGACATGGAGTCAAGAAGACTTGCCTTCAAAATCCTACCTCAGATGCTTAATAGCTTTGTGACTCTGGACAAGTCATTTAACTTGTCAGTCTTAGTTTCCTTATCTACAAAACAGAGATAACGGTAAAAGCTACAAACAGGGTTGTGAGGATGAAATGAGGTAATATACACAAAGCACTTTAGAGACCTCAAAGTGTTATATGAATGCTAGTTATTATTATTATGCATAATTTGTAAGTAATTTGTATATGATAATAGCAAATCTAACCTCAAGACAAGTCCCTGGAGGACTTCAACTTGCAATGATTTGTTAGATTAGTTTCAGTGGCTTAATCAATAAAAAAGAATGCAGTTTAGAATTAAAGAAGGAAGTGCCTAATCAACATATGAGCCTTCCCTCCTCTTCCATTTAAAAAAAACCTGGTTAATTAGTACTTGCTTGCCCCAGCATGATATGATGGAGGAAGCACTAGATTTGAAGTCAGAAGACCTGGGTTTGAATTTTGGTTATGCAATGCTTGAGCAAGTTGCTTCACCTCTCTGGGCCTTGGATGACTCATCTATAAAAAGGTGTTGCATCAGAATATCTATCACATAGCTTCCAAGTCTGATCCTCTGGATGCTGAGTTTTATGTATTCCCAGTGATGCAAATCCACAAAGTAGATTAATCCATGGTTTTTTTGCACAGATCCTTCTATCTTCCTTTTAGAATTACTGAAAATAAGCCTAATCTTCGTAATGATTTGTAAGCCTTATAGCACTATCAAAATATGATTTATTTGTCCATGTAACAAAGATATCTAAAGACAGTGACTATTTCCTCAACTCTTCTCTTTTCTAGACTAGAAACCCTCAGTTCCTTGAACTGTTCCTTGAGTTCTGTCACACTGATTGTCCTCCTTTGCACAGGCTTGCTCAGGATTGTTAATACCTTTAAAATATGACACCGGAAGTGAAAAAATACTCTAATTGAGGAGTATTTAATATGGACCTGGCTGTCTTCCAGCATCTTCTCCTTTTCTTAGTTCCTGGAATTAGTAATTAACTTCTGTGTGCTAGTTATTGGATAGCTAACTAGTCCCCTTAAGCACAAATATCAAATCCCAAAACTAGAATATTTGAAACATTTCTTACTTATTCTTCTTTTTGTTGATAGGAGCGTAACTGTTTAAAAAAATCTATAATTAAGATTCTTAACAATTCAGACTAGATTTTCTCCTTACTGCCGACAATTCATCTGAATTAGTAAGGTTTTGATGTATCCTGTTAACAGGGCTCCATGGATTTTCTTAGTACTTCTCTCTTCTTAATGTACTTGCACATCTGCTCCCTGACAATGTGCCTGTCATCAAGAAGATGCTATGATGTCATGGAGAAAGTCAGACATTAAAAGCTGAAGGACAGATTCAAGGTCAGACAGATAGATATGGGGAAATTAGGATGGAGGCAAAGAGTTTCCAGTGTCCTTTTCTCTAGGTAGTACTCTTAAGTTAATTCATATCTATGGTCAGCACATAGAAAGCATGAAATTGGTGTTTGTGGATAGCATTCCTCAGGAGTTTCCAGTGGGGCAGATTCTAGTACATGGTTCATCAATTTTAAAAAATCCTTGATTTTCTCTAACTCAGGTTCCTCAGAAAACAGTTTTCTTACTTGTTGACACTGAGGAAGCAGACTAACTCAAGCTTCAGGAAGTTATGAGACAGAGAGGAGGCTTACTTGCCCATGAGCAACTGGAGCATCAGAACTTTGGTTCTGATGGTCAGAGGACATGTCCTGCTATCTTCAGCTCAAGAAGGCTATCTGTGGCCCCAGGGAAGCCATATTTATCATCCCGAGGAAGCATTTTTCCAGGACTATAAAAGCCAGCTCAATGTCTTATGGTGCTAGCTATTAGAAACTTTGTCCTCTTTCTACCCGATAGAGAGTTATTACAGAGTTATATATCTAATATATAATGTAATAGAGAATCATATAGTCTCAGATTTGGAAAGGACCTGAGAAGCCAAGATTCCCAACTCCTACCTGAATAGGGATTGCATATATAATATCCTTAAAAGTGGTCCTCCAGCTTTTGCTTGAATATATGATGGGAATGAAATTAGGGGATATTATTCTCCAAAGAGATACAAAGAGATATAAAATAGATAAAAAATATATAAAAAGAGATACAACTCTAACTGTTAGGATATTTTAACTTGTGTTGGAATCCACTGTTCTATAAATGTCACCTGTTGGTTCCAGTTTTATCTACTGGAACAAAGAAAAAATAAATCAAATCCCTCTTCTAGATGGAAGCTCTATCATTACAGAATACCATCATGTTTCTTTAAGTTTTCTTTTCTTTAGTATAAGTTCCCTAGTTCCTTCAAATGATCCTATTGTGGCATGGTTTCCTGTTTTTGTTTTTGTTTTTTTAACATCCTGGTCTCCCCTCAAGATGTTCCAAGTTGTCGATGCTTCTTCTAAAATAATAATAATAATAATAATAATAATAGTAATAATAATAATAATAAAAAATAGGATTGGGTATGATACTCCACGTGGGTAATCTAACCAAATGAATGAATGGAATAAGCAATTAAATGCCTTCTGTATGCCAGGCACTGTGTTAAATGTGTTGCAAATATTATCTCATTTGATCTTCATATCAGCCGATGAGGTTGGTACTACTACTATCCAAATTTTACAGTTGGGGAAAATGAAGTAAACAGACGTTAAGTGACTTACCTGAGGTCACTCAGCCAATACTTGACTCCAAGTCCAGTGCTCTATCCACTGTACCACCTAGCAGTGGGACAAACACTTCTACCTTATTAATGAACTTAAGATTGTACCAGGTTATTTTGACTGTCACATGACATAGCTGATTCATAGTGAGTTTGGTGTCTCCTAGAACTTCAGGTGTTTTTTTTTTAAATCAATAACTATCTATTCACAACATCTCAAATTTTATATTTGTTTGGTTGATTTTTTTAATCCAACTTCAGCATTTTCCATTTATTCCTAGGAGATCTTGTCTCATTAGCCTCAACATATCATTCTTGATCATAGTTTTCTGAATACTGAAGCCATCATTAATGAATTAGCAATTTCTATAATTTTTATCTCATTCACAAATTTAATAAAAATGCTATATGTGACTTTACCCAAGTTATCAACAAAATTTTCAATCCAGGTGGAGTCAAAGGCAGAATCCTTGTATACTCTACTAGAGATTTCTGTTCACAATAGGGCTCCAGAATACTCTCCTTCCTTCCCAGTAAGTCCAAAACCATGCTCATAGTCTTGTTATCTACTCTATTAGCTCTCATTGAAACCCATACATCAAAAGAATCCAAATAAGAATAAAGTGCTAGGAGGTCTCATGTTTGGACCAATTCATAGCTAGAATACCATCCTGTAGCACCTTATGGATGCTTCAGTTATTTCCCTTGGTTGGTAAGTCTATAAATCTGTATGTGTCTTCCTGGACCATTAAAAAATTTTTTTTTGTTCGGGAGAAATAGGTTCAATACCCTCAGGACAGCAAAGGTTCATTATAGGTCCCTACTTGGGCAAATGAATTTTTATTTTTTGTAGAGCTAGAGAGATCCAGAGGTAGGTCCTGAGTTGGTCAATTTGCCAGGTACCCACTGATGGGCAACGGATCTCAGTATAATCCACAGGATTATATGTGAGAACATATCATAAGACTCTATATATCACTAGCGATAGATGTATTACAGCATCTTCAAATCCACCCTATGCTCACTACAATAATATCTGTGGTTATTGTGATAAAGAATTATTTAAAATTTAAACTGCTATAAAATGTGAGACTTAATAAATAGTGTTGGGTATAGAATTAGCAAGACCTGGTTCAAATTCCCCCATGGGCACCTGCTTCCTGCATAATACAGTGGATGGAGTGCTGGACCTAGAGACAGGAAGACCTGGGTTGGAAACTTAGTAGTTGTATGACGTTAAGCAAGTGATTTAACTTCTGTTTGCCTCAGTTTTCTTAACCATAAAATGGAGATAATAATAGCATCTATCTCCTAGGTTTGTTGCAAAGGTCAAATGAGATAATATTTGTAAAGTACTTAGTGCATTGTGTGGCACATAATAAATGTTTATTCCCTTCCTTTTCCTTATTTCACATTCTTTGTGGTCAAATCACTTAGCCTCTTTAAGCCTCAGCTTCCTCATTTGCAAAATGGGCATTATGATACTTGTAGTACTCATTTCTGGGCTGCTGAGATTTACAAAGTAGATAATATGTATGAAGATCTTTGACATCTTTAAAGTGTTACATTAATACCAGTAATAATTATTATCATTGTTTCTGCCAAGATCCAGAGCAGAAGCAGCCCTTGCCATATAGAGTGTAGGGCCCATTTCTATCAATGTAATATCAAAGCTAAAGACAAAGTTCTAGGAGGCAGCTAGGTGGCACAGTACATAAAGTAATGGGTCTAGGATTAGGAAAAAAGAGAGTTCAAATTCAGCCTCAGCCCCTTACTAATAGTGTGAACCTAGGCAAGTCACTGGGCTGCCTGCCTCGCTTTCCCAGGTATAAAATGGGGATAATAATAGTACTCATTTCTCTGTGTTGTTGTAAGGATCAAATGAAATAGTACGTGTAAGGTGCCTGGTAAATAGGTGATTAATAAATACTTGCTTTGTTCCTTCCTTATTCTAATGTGGTGGCAAAGGGAGAAAACAAGGAGCTTCTATTGCCTCCTAGCACTGTCTTTGGGCTTGTCCTGAACCAAAGAATGAGAATCCAATTTTAGATCTTATACATCTGGAAATAATTAGAGATAACCTTGATCTAGATGTTCCTGGTTATTCCATTCTGTGGTCAATCTATGGCATCTGTTTCTAGGATACCACAACCACTCAAATACCCTGATCTCATGATAGAAACAGCTGATGCCCAATTTGCAAATTAGATTCTTGTTAGGAAATAAATTGACAAGTCTGGAGTAGATGAGGATTAGGGCCTGGGTTTGAGAGGGTGCAATAGGAGAACAGACCTAGATAGATTTCTAATTGACAAGTATTTATATGATCAGGGTTATCTCAGCCACTGAACTTTGTCAGGTCTCTCACTAGATCCTCATTTTTTCCAATGAATCTGCTCAGCTTCTCAATTAGTTAGCATCTGGTGTTGCTTCAACATACCTTCAGTAACCTTTCTTGTCACATTATGATAATCTTTAGTGTCAAATGTAGCTTTTTTGGGGGAGTTTCTTTCTTGCTATTTTTCTATTAGCTCTGTTTTGGTATGCTTTTGACTTGTTTTTATCTGCAAAAGGGTTTACTCCATTCTTTGAACCATGAACTTTAAGGGCAGTTGTTTTCATCAGTCATAATTTTTTTTTTATAATTGTCTGTAATATGACAAGTTCTATTTCTTCCCCAGATTGCTCCAACTACTATTGGATATACATCAGGTCTTAGAACCTTGAAACTTGGGTTTGCAATTAGATAAAGACTAGCCTAATCATAATCAACAGCCACTGAACCCTGGCATTTTAACTAGAATGGGGCAAGATTCTAAATTCCTCACTGTCCCCACTCTCTTGGGGACGCAGAAAACAAGCTGTTTCTCCAGTACCAGGTTTCTGACCATAAGCAAGCAACACATACTAAACACCAAGAAAGGGAAAGGCCAGCCTGACCAGATGGGTAGAAGCTTCATTGTCTACCTGACAAAAGCTTATTCACTTTACACAAGCCAAAAACCTCCATTCTAAAGAAACTCCTCCACTAGGCTATAAAATACTCAGCATCAAGCTAATCAGAAAAGATTAAGTTTCCTTGCAAAACTGTTTTAAATCACTGCATGAGACTAATTCTGATGGGTGAAGCAGAAACTCTCATGAAGTGGTTGTAATCTCAGTATAGTTGCTGGCTTTGATTTATTTACAATTTCTATGCCTGTTATTATGCAGTGGCATTGGTCTCGTTACCTCAGTAATTTCAGCACCACAGATAGTTCCAAGTTGTTTTAAGTACTCTGTGGGTGCTCATCACACTCCTTGAATTCCAAAATATGCAGATAAAGGTCCATGTCTATGCCAATGTTCTTGGTTATGAAGTTATTATAAGCTATTAATGAAGACACAACTCTTACACTACTTCATACAGACTGAATTCAATTAGAATGCCCATTATGAAAAAGACAGTTCACCCTGCTGTCTCCTATGTAGTGCACTACATTGTACTCCTACGTAGTGGTTACAAATAGCACCTAGATAGAAGCTTTTACTAGAAATACCTGAAGAGGTAGTGTTTTTTCCAGACTAGATTAGAAAGTTACCTATTTCTGATGGGAAAGGAGGATATTTTCCAGAGCAACTGCCCTGTGGGTTACATTTTTATTTCTTAAATATGATTTATATGGTTCTGCCTGCCAAATTGTATTGGTGCAGAATCATTAAAAAATGACATCCTCGTTGGCTCTGGTTTCTAAATTTTGTCTTTTCACCTCTGTAGACAACATCTATGAAATAAAATGATCTTTAACCACAGTGAAATACACAGAGTGGTAAAAATTCTCTTCAATGGGCAGCAGTGAATTATATTTACACATATTAAAATTTAAACCAGCCTTCTCTCTGGGCCACAAACTTAGCTGGAACCTTACAAAGATATGAATTTCCTTCCCTAATACTTTTTTTTTTAACACAACCCAAAACTATATCTCACATGACATGTCATTCTTCATAAAATTCATTGGTCAGAAAAGGGTAGAGTAGGGTATAGAAAAAAAAAACTGATAAGATAATATTTTCTTGAATATTGGCTACATAAACTTTGTCTCAGAGAGGTCTGTGACACAAAGAGTATGACTTGAAGGAATTAGGGATTTTTACACTGGAGAAAAGATGGAAGGCACTATAGCCAACACACACACACACACACACACACACACACACACACACACACACACACACACAGAGCCACCTGACCTCAGTTTCTTTACACCTAAAATAAGGGGATTGGATACTGCATGATTATAAGATCTAACTCTAAATATATAATCCTACAATGTTGAGAATTTGAATTTGCAGTTGAAAGGGACCTTAGAAATCATTTAATTTAATCCTCTTATTTTATGATTGAGGAAAGCGACCAACTCAAGTTCCCCTCAGCTCATGAACAGAAGACATCTTGGTTTTGATACTTAATTTTCTGAATCCCAGGAGGGTGTTCTTTGCATTAAACCCTGCTATCTCTTTAACATAATGACATTCATAATTAATGGAAGCAATACAGCATGGTGAAAGAAATACTGGACTAAGAGTTTGGAGCTCCACTGTTTGCTAGTCCTGTGACTGAGCAAATAATTTAATTTTTCTGAGCCTCAGTTTCTTATTTGTAAAATGATATAACTGACCTGGATAATATCTGAATTTCTTTCCTGATCTAAAATTCTTTGAGTCTATAAATTTGAGGTCAAGTTGATCTATAGAATAACTCTCTCTAAAGACATCAGATGGATATCATTTATGTATTATCATCTGGTTCTCCTACCTTTAGTTATTTCCTGCACTAGGAAGTCTAAGGTCCATAATTTATCATGATTTCAAGGGACAGTCTCCATTCCGACTCTGTTGCAGAAAACCTACTCCTATCTACATGGACTATGGTGAACACAGTACACCATATCCTGGCTGTGACACACACTAACACTATGAATCTGGGAAAGTCACCACCTCTTAAAACCTCAGTTTCCCCATCTATAAAATGGGAATAATGAGACTTGCACTACCTATCTTAAAGGGATGTTGTGAGCAATGCACTTTGCTAATCTTAAAGCACTGATTCTAGGTCAAAAAATTGACTTTTTATTATTATCATCCTCTAAATAAAGATCTTTCTATATGTTGTAGTTCTGAAACTCATCACTCTAGGTTCTGAAAATATAGCTTCTTCCTTTATTAGTGGGTAGTTTCCCCTCCATGTCTCACATATTATTACTCTTTGAAATACAAGAAAAGAATTAAAAAAAAAACCCAAACTTTTTTTTTCTTTCATAAGGGGGCAGGTTCTTCTTGAAGTATATGTATCTTTTTCTTAGGGGGTTGTTTAAATTATAGAGGAAAACACTTTTAAAAGTACAGTACTGTAAGGCAACAATGACAAGCTATTTTTAATGTATTTGATTCCCTCTGACTAAAAGTGTGTTTTATTTCTCAAAGGATATGAAGCAGTGTTGACCTGCAGAATCCTGTGGCTGCCACTAATTAATTTTCTTTTCAGTAGGCTTGCCATTGCAGGCATGGGGTGTATTGTACCTTCTCAGTCAGATAAGAGTTCACCTCTCCCTACCCTTCACATTTCAGTTTCTCTTCCTCCCCAAGGTTAGGTACCTTTATCTGAGACTTTGTTTGCTGTACATTTATTAACCAGTCTAATAAACTTTGATGCTATCTTGATAAAACTGTTGGTTGCAATCAAGGATAAGGTGACCCAATTTAAGGGATGGTAGCATCTTCCTTATCACAGGAAAATCCCTCAGAAGTAATAGAAAGAAAGAACATACAATTCACAAAACTTGGCTCCTTTGTTGCCCCAGTATCTCATTAGGGATTTGAGTTGTGTGTGTCATGGAAGCTCCCTTCTTCTATCTCTACATACTTGTAGTATTATGACATATCATCAGAAATTGAGGTTGAACATTGGGACTCAATAATTGGACCTGGAGAGGGAAATCTTTAGGCTCAGAAGTCTGGGGATCAGGGAAGGAGGGCAGAGCCAAGATGGCAAAGTAAAAGCAGTGACTGCTTGAGCTCTCCCCCAAGCTCTTCCAAATACCTGTAAAAATGGTTCTAAACAAATTCTAAAGCAGCAGAACCCACAAAAAGACAAAGTGAAACAAATTTCCAGCCCATTACAACCTGGATGGTTGATCAAGAAGGTATATCATGCTGGGCAGAGAGAGGAATGCAGTTTGGCATGGACATGCAGGCAAAATAGGTCTTAGCAAACCTGGAGCAGCCCTCAGAGGACTGAGTCACTGGCAGCTGTGGTGGTTTCCAGATTTCTCAGCCCATGAACACCAAAGACAACTTAAGTCAGTAGGAAAAGTCTGTGACTGTGGTGAGAGAGAAGCTGGGTCCCAGCCCCAGTCCCTGAGCACAGCCCGGGTATGGCGGCTGCTTCTGGAGCTCTCAGCCCGCAGACTGAGGGGAGAGTAAGTGGCTGATAAGAGGGGAATTTCAGGGATCTCTTTGCTGGTGCCGAGGCAGGATTCTCTTACTTTGCCATTTGTTGGATCTGGGTCACAGTTCCCAGTGGCAGTTCTGGGGTGAGGAGGAGTGCTGGCATGGTGGAGCTTGTACTGGTGGTGCACAGTAAATCCTCCTCACAGTTCCAAGGCAGAAAAGAGTGCTTGTGGTCACTCATAGACCAGTGCACAGGCCAGGAAAGGAGTAAATGCCTTGCCCTTCATCATACCACCTTGGAAGAACTGAAAATTTATAGCTCCCTAGAAGTATCTCTGAAAACAGCTGCACAAAATCCCTGAAGCTTGGGACAGTACGTTCTCCACACTAGGAGCAGACCCCTACCTTAACAAAGAATTTAAAACTCAAGTAAAGGAGTTGAGAAAACTGCGGGGGGAAAAAAAAGTCAGACCATAGAGTCTTTCTTTGGTGACAAGGAAGATGAAAACATACAGCCAGAAGAAGAAAAAAAAGTCAAAGCTCCTACATTCAAGGCTTCCAAGAAAAATATGAATTGGTCCCAGGCCATGGAAGAGCTCAAAAAGGATTTTGAGAAGCAAGTAAGAGAAGTAGAGGAAAAACTGGGAAGAGAAATGAGAGTGATGCAAGAAAATCATGAAAAACAAGTTAACATCTTGCTAAAGGAGACCCCCAAAATACTGAAGAAAATAACACTTTAAAAAATAGCCTAACCCAAAGGGCAAAAGAGGTCCAAAAAGCCAATGAGGAGAAGAATGCCTTAAAAAGCAAAATTGGGCAAATGGAAAAGGAAGTCCAAAAGACTATTGAAAATAATACTTCCTTAAAAATTAGAATAGAGCAATTGGAAGCTACTGACTTTATGAGAAATCAAGACATTGTCAAAGAAATCCAAAAGAATGAAAAAAAAATAGAAGCCAATGTGAAATATCTCATTGGACAAACAACTGACCTGGAAAATAGATCCAGGAAAGATAACTTAAAAGTTTTTGGACTATCTGAAAGCCATGATCAAAAAAAAAAAAAGCCTAGACATCATCTTTCAAGAAATTATCAAGGAAAACTGCCTTGATATTTTAGAACCAGAGGGCAAAATAGAAATTGAAAGAATCCACCGATGTCCCCCTGAAAGAGATCCCCAAAGGAAAATCCTAGGAATATTGTAGCCAAATTCCAGAGTTCCCAGGTCAAGGAGAAAATATTGCAAGCAGCCAGCAAGAAACAATTCAAGTATTGTGGAAACATAATCAGTATAACACAAGTTTTAGCAGCTTCTACATTAAGGGACTGGAGGGTTTGGAATATAATATTCTGGAGGGCAAAGGAGATAGGATTACAACCAAGAAATACCTGCCCAGCAAAACAGAGTATAATCCTTCAGGGGAAAAAGCAGACATTCAGTGAAATAGAGAACTTTCAAGCATTCTTGATGAAAAGACCAGAGCTGAATAGAAAATTTGACTTTCAAATGGTAAACAGGAAACCGAAATCATAAGAGACTTATTAAGGTTGAGATGTTTACATTTCTGCATGGAAAGATGATATTTGTAACTCATGAGAACTTTGTCAGTATTAGAGTAGTTGGAGGGAAAAAGGTATGTGTATGTGTGTGTGTATATATATATATATATATATATATATATATATATATATATTTTATATATATATAGATAGATAGATAGATAGAGAGAGAGAGAGAGATAGATAGATGGCACAGGGTAAGTTGAAGATGAAGGGATGATATCTGGAGAATAAAATTAAGGGGTGAGAGAGGATTATACTGGGAGAAGGAGAAAGGGAGAGGTAGAATGGGGTAAATTATCTAATATAAAACAAACAAGAAAAGGCTGTTACAGCAGAGGGGAAATGGTGGAAGGTGAGAGGGAATGAGTGAATCTTATTCTCATTGCATTTGGCTTAAGGAGGGAATAACATACTCACTCAATTGGGTATGGAAATCTGTCTTACCCTACAGGAAAATAGGAGGGGAAGGGGACAAGAGAACAGGAGGATGGTAGAGGAGAGGGGGTAATCAGAAGCAACACTTCTAAGGAGGGACAGGGTCAAAAGAGAGAATAGAATAAATAGGAGGGTAGGATATGATTAAGGGAAATATACTTAGTTTTTCACAACATATCTACTATGGAAGTGTTTTGCATGACTACACATGTATAACCTGTATCAAGTTGCTTGCCTTTTCAATGAGGGTGGGTGGGGAGGGAGGAAGTGAGAAAATTTGGAACCCAAAGTTTAAAAAAACAAATGTTAAAAAAATTGCTTTCACATGCAACTGGGAAATAAGATATACAGGAAATGGGATATGGAAATTGATCCTGCTCTACAGGAAAATTGAAGAGGAACGGGATAAGAGAAGGGGGGGAGAGATAGAAGAAAGGGTAGATTAGGGGAAGGGGTATTCAGAATACATGCCATCTTGGGATGGAGGGGGGACAAGATGGGGAGAAAATTTGGAACTTAAAATCTTGAGGAAGTGAATGTTGAAAACTGAAAATAAATAAACTAATTTTAAGAAAAGAAAAAAAAAAGTCTGGGGATAGTACCTGTCTCTAAAGCAGGAAATCATAGATATACACTGGTAATGGGACACTAAGAGAGAATGAAGTGAATAGAAAGCCTATGGTAATGCCAGTAGATAGAAAGAAGTAAAGTTTTATCTCAGCAGCAAACTCTTCCTTCATAATGGAAAAAGCTTTTGGAGATAGCATACCTCAGTTTGAATTTTATTTCTTCCACTAACTACCCCTGTGACCTTGGTCAAATTATTTACCCTCTCTCAACTTTAGTTTCCTCAACTATAAAATTAAGATGGTGAACTAGAGGCCCCTTGTAGCTCTAATTCTATGACCCTATGACCTCTTACCTATAATTCTTATTGGAGCAAAAAGATAATACACAAGGTATCCCAGAAGTCTTAGTGCAATTTCAAGCTATTAAAGTTTTAAATTACATTAAGACTTGAGAGAAATGATTATTTATCTCTTGCATTTAATAACTAATTATTGAATTGGGGCCCAAGGTTTTTCCCCTTTTCTACTTCCCTATTCAGAAATCAGGTTACTCAGGCAGCCTTTGAAGTGCAGTGTTGATTCTGAGAAGGGGAACTCAGATTGGTTCAAAAGATGAAGCTAGGTGAATTGGTGGATTCTGGCCCATTGTGTTTTACTCAGACAGGTCTGGGAAAATGTGGATTCTCCTTTTCATCAGATGAGTGATATGGATACAGATAATTCTCTTTTGACAAAAACTGAGTGATCAGAGTCATGTACGCCAGACACTCATTACAATAAGTCCACCTCTTTTTATAATATCCATTCTGTCATTAATTGTTAATCAATCAGAGTTGATTTCCACCCTCAGGAATACTGACTCTTCCAAGAGCATATAAACATTAAGTAGGTTCCATGAAGGGTCTTTGGTCTAAGAGAGATAGCCAAATGACCATCCCTTTATTAATAATATGCTAGCGCTATTAATAAAACAATTAATTACCCAGAAACTATGTCCCTCAAGATTTTTTTATAAGTCACAGACTTTTGGGACACCCTGTATATGCATGGACTCTGTAAACTCCAAAGTGGTATCCAAATGTCACATTATTATTGAGCATGTGGATGAAAGTTAATATGATGTAGCGAGTAAAAAGCTAGCCTTGGAGTCAGGAAGAGGTGGGTTTGAGACCCTCTTCTGATACAGGCTATCTACATGACATTGGGCAAATCATTTAACTCTCAGTGCTCTGGGAAACTCTCTAGGTTTATAATTTGTAGAGCAGGTGACAATTTGCTTTTATAGATGGAGTTTCTCATCAGGAGGACTTCATAGGCTTGTCAAAAAAAATTGCTGTTACTATTGTCTTACTGTGAACTTATTAGGTTGTAAATTCCTTGAGGGAAGAGGCCCTATTTTATTTATGTTTTTATCTCTTCCAGAACTCAACCGTGGACATTACATATAATAAGAGCTTGATTAACATTTGTTGAATGAATATTATTTCTCAATTATATTCATTTTGATATTGATTTACATTCATTATGTATGATGCCTTAGTTGTTCCATGTGTGTTTGTATATCTTGTCTCTCTAATAAGAGGCAGTTTAGTGGAGCAAGGAGATTTTTAAGCTAGGATTTTTGTCCTGGCTCTGCCACTAACTCAGCATAACTGTGAACCATTCTCTTACCCTCTTTAAACCTCAATTTGTTCCTCTAAAAATGATGGAGTTGGATTAGATGATTTCTAAGATGCTGTTAAGCCCTAACCTTTTATAATTCTATATGACTGTGAGCTCCTTGAGGACAGAGAGTGAGTCTAATACTTCTGCATCTTCTATAAGAATAAGAATGCTGCGTAGCACACAGGAATTATTTATTATTAATTGCTGAATTGGATTGAATCAAATTATCAAGAATCCAAGTGAAATGAACAAAAGTCCAAGTCTGCAGCCACAAATCAGACATGGGAGAGCTTTTGAAAATATCCTGTGCATCACGTGTTATTTTTTAAAATTCATTTTTATCTTCTTCAAAGTGAAATGAGTAGATCACTGTATACAGTAACAGCAGCATTGTGTGTTGATCAACTATGATTGACTTAGCTCTTCTCAGCAATACAGTGATCCAAGGCAATTCCAAAAGCCTTATGACAAAAAATGCTATCCACATCCAGAGAAAGAAGTAATAGAGTCTTAATGCAGATCAAAGAATAATATTTTCACCGTATTTTTTCACTTTTTTTTCTTTTTGCAAAAGATATACACACACACACACACACATATTGCAAACTTTCTCTTCTTTCATATAGCTAATATGGAAATAGGTTTTATATAACTTCACATATAAAACTTATACCAAATTGTTTACTGTCTGGGGGAGGAAGGGAAGAGAGGGAAAGAAAAATTTGAAATTCAGAATTTTATTTAAAAAATATTAAAATTATTTTTATATGTTATTGGAAAAATAAAATACAATTAAAATAATTTTTATCATCAATTCATCAAAGTTTCAAGTCAAAGATTAGTAGCAGGTATGCTTTGAATAAATATGCATTGTGAATCCTGAGAAAACCCACGCTTATGCTGCAACAAGATCTTCAATTCATCTCTCTACTTTTTAGGGGATAACTGGATAGTCAAGGACAGAGGATTATTGATTTGTAGCTGGGAGGGATATTAGAAGTCACCTACCACAGAAGTCTAACCACTTCATTTTACAGAGAAGGAAATTGAAATGCAGTTTAACTGCCATGCCAAAGATCACAAAGGCAGCAAGTGGCAAAACCAGAATTTGAAAACAGGCCCTCTAATGCCAATCCAATGGCCCATCTCTGAGGTGCATGGTGGGACATAACCTGAGGAAGCAGATAATTCTGATTTCATTTGTTGAAATGATAACTGCTAAATGAATGTTTGCTGCATTTGGATTTTGAAAAATTGACATCTGTTAGTCAGAGCTTGATATGTTTTAATATAAGCAGAATGCTGTGGGGGATGACAAATACAACTGCATCTGATAAGCTGGTGGCCCAAAAGTAAAGATCACAGGAATTGGCAGAGACCTGCAACATCTGTATCTCTCTAGTTTGACCCTCTTATTTTACAGATGAGGAAACTAAGGCTCTGAGAAGTTAAATGGATTGCCCAAGGTCTCACAGGGAGTAAATAGAAGAGATACTAAATCTGAGGCTGTAAATCTAAAACCTCTATTATACTCCGTGTCCTAGAAATAATGTAAATACAAGCTAGTGGATGCCCCCCCCAATAAAAAGACCTAGGGAAATAATAAGGAATGGCATTGAAAAAGTATAACTAAGCCCACGGAAAAGAAAGTAGTGAAAAAAATGAGTTTGGAAAAGCAAATAAGGGAAGAGATAGATGCTGAGCAAGAGAATATTTTGGAATTAAAGCAAACCATGAGACTAGACTGAAATATTTATGACTTTTAATAAATAAATTCATAACTTAAGGAAAGAGTAAGGCAAGATGGTCTTGACTCTTCTCACTGGGGATGGTAGAGAAACTAAGAATAAAGCAATATTGAATTCAAAATTGGATGATTTGCTCTATTCTAAGACTTTGTCTCTCTGAGGTTACTAATAGGAATGATGCATTGCTTCCATTGTACACCCATGTCCCCAGAGACATTTTTAATAGGTATTTATCATAGATGGGGCAAAATGTGAGTAGTTATAGTTTTTCTTTCATTCTTTCCTGATTTTCCTCCATTCAGCTTACTTTATATCTCACTCTTAACAATTTTGCTTTAAGCTTTTAACATGCCAGCTTTCATTGATTAGAACTTTGAGCATGCTGACTTTAATTGATTAGAACTTTGAGTATTATCTCTCTTAGCACCATATTCATTAATGAGAGGGTCTTGAAGATGAAAGAGCCTTCATGATCCAAAAGAATATATTAATTGATGTCTTTTGTTTTTTATATAACATTAATTTCTGAACATATTCCTTCCCTGATCCTCTAAACAGAGTCTTTTTTTGAAGAGAATCAGTTGGTGGCACAGTGGATATAGTGCTGGATCTGGGGTCAGGAAGACCTGAGTTCAAATATGGCCTCAAACACGTATTAGCTGTGCTTAACCACTGTTTGTCTCAGTTTCTTCAACTATAAAATGGGAACAATAACACCTATCACCCAGAGTTGTGAGAATTAAAAAGATGATATTTGTAAAAAGTACTTAGTACAACATCTGGTACATAGTAGGTACTATACAAATTTTTATTCCCCTCCGTTCAATCCCTTTGTAACAGATGTTTAAAAAGAAAGAGAAAAACAATTTATCAAAAACCAATCAACATCTCACTTCTACCTGAAACTATATGTAGCATTCTATATCCAAAGGTCTCCACTTCTGCAATGAAAGAAGGGAGGGAGGGAAGTATATTTTCCTGACTTCTCAAAGGAATGAATTTCTAATGTAATTTTATGGAGTGGGGAAGTTGTTTTAGGGTGGGTATCCCTGCTCAGTTTCCATCAATTTTGCAAATGTACAGGGCTAGACCCAATCATGAAGGAGGTTCTCCCAAATCAATAGCAGTGAACCCTGGTTTCTGTGAATCTGGAGGGGAAATTCACTTTGACTTCTTAAGATGGAGGTAAGCTTTTTCATACCTCTGGAGGCCAACTACATATCACAGTTTGAGTCAAGATAATAGAAGATAAAATATGTACATGGAATTAAACATATCTTCATTGATTTTCATCCATAACTTTCATGTCTGATCCAGCTTTTGATAGGAGAAGGCATTAATTATCTTTCAAGTTACCCTGTGATTCTTAGCTTTTCCTCTTCAAATATTTCTGTTCTTTTTCTTCTCCTTTGAGATATCCCTAAGAATTTCCCTTTAACTAGCAAATGATAACAAAAGCCTGCTTATACTCTTTGCTTCGTGTTTTTTTCCAGTTTAATAAATTGGAAGTGGCGATGCTTTGCATTATGAAGTGAATGAAGTCATAAAAATGAATGGTAGAGCAGTTTTGCAGATTGTTTAAATCCCTCCTCCATCCATAAATAATTCTTCCAGCTTGAAAAATTCTCCCCTGCCTTTCCCAAATTCAATCAATGCCATAGGTGGTGCTGTGTCTCATTGAATGAGCAGCAGCAGCAGCAGCAGCCAGCACAAATAGAGAAAAGCTTAAGGCTAACTTCAATTATGATTTTCACTGGCCTGCAACTCTGGTTTCTTTCAGGCTAAGTTTCACTCCTCTGAGGGCCTAAATTGATGAGCTATTTTACCCCAAGTTAGAAATGATATTTTTTTTCCTTCCTCATCTATTTCCTAGCACTTTATTTGTCCATCTCTTACCTACACTTAGGGGCCCTATTTTGTATTGTACTTATTTCTGTATGTGTCTATTTCTTCTAACTTATGGTCTCTATCAAGGCAGGGAACTAGTAACATCCGGTCTTTGCATCTCACCTACATAATTTTTTTGTTGCTGTTTTGTACTTTACCTGTGATTTCATTGGTTTGGGTGTTCTCCTGGTGTGGAAGCTCCCTTCTCTATTGATGCGGCTCAGCAACAGTCTTCACCTAGAAACTCTGATTTCACTGAGATAGTAAATTCTTGATGAGGATAATAGAAGATATCCAACACAGAGTAGCAACTACTCTGCAACTTAGACTTAGACAGTTGCCCAGAACATCGAGAGGTTAAATGGCCCTGTAACTCAGCCGGTAGTAGAGGAGAGACTTGAATCCAGGTCTTTCTAACTCCAAGACTGACACTCCATTTGCTACTCCATGTTGCCTCTCTAATAAGTTCTTAATAAATATTTATGCAATTAAAATGAATTTAATGGTTAATACATATTTATTCAGTAAAAATGACTTAAGATTGCCATGAAGAGTGAGAATGGTTACTTAGCCCAACCCAAGCTGAATCTGCCATAACATTGCCCTTTCATGCTTTCAAAGATCTAACAAATGGTCCAGGTTCACCTGCACAACTGAATGATTCCTTGGGAACCAATGAGAAGCTTTGCATAGGTAAAAAATCAATACTGATTCAGAATGGCCTCTGTGCCAGCCACAAGTAAAATTGTGAAGTAGGTGGAATTTCTCTTGAGGATACTCTTATTACCCCTTCTTTTAACTTATTTCCAATTTTGATACCTTCATTCCTAATCCCAGTCACCCTATTTGATTCAATTCAATTACATAAAACTTTTACTATGTGCCTAACATGTGCTAGGTGCCAAGAATATAGAGATCAATAAGACATAGTCATTTCCCACAAGGACTTTATAATCTAGTGATTACTACATTTATAGAGCAATTTAAGGCTTACAAATCACTTCTGTGATGATAGTCCTTATGAGGTAGGTAGTACAAGTACTATTATCTCCATTTTGGTGATGAGGAAGTTTAGGCCCAGAGAACGTTATTGATTTCTCAGAGTCATATACGTAGTCGTATAAGGAAGGAAACAAGCATTTATTAAGTGCCTATGATGTGTCAGTCACTTTACATATATTACTTCATTTGATCCTTATAAGAACCCTGGGAAGTAAGTGCTATTATTATCCTTATTTTACAGTTGAGGAAACTGAGGCAGACATAGGTTTAGGAACTTGCTCAGTGTCACACAACTAGTAAGCATCTGAATGTAGCTCAGATCTTCCTGACTCCAGGCCCAGCATTTTATTCGCTGAGCCACTTAGATGACTCTGGAAGAGTCTAGACTCTAGATTTAAAATCTAGACCATCTGAATTTGAGTCCAGTGGGTTTTTTTTCTTTCTTTTCTTCTCCCATGCTGCCTACTATAGGGAAGATGATATGTACATGATCAACTATAATGCAGAAAACATTATGGTAAGAATATGGGGAGAGACATCTACCCTGGCAAAATGGGTAGAGAGCTAGCCTTGGAGTCAGCAATCAGGAAAGCCTTTACTAGCTACATGACCTTGATTAATTCATTTAACCTCTTTATGCCTCAGGTCACTCTCCAAGATCACATGTTGAAGAGAAAGTGCCATTTGGCATTGGTAAAGACATTTTCTCACCAGGAGTTCCCTTTATCTGTGAAATCTGATTAAAAAAAAAAAGATATGAGAGGCACACAAAATGTGCAAAGCTAAAACTAAGCAAAGAAAGCTTGTATCTAAATAGAGGGGGGATCCAAGCCTTTTTGGAAGACATTGTGTTTGAGCAGGGTCTTAAAAGATAGGATTTCAATAGATAGAACTTAGGATAAGAGGACATCTGATGCCCTCTATGATTTTCCCTGGCTGCCCACAACTTTTTGCTATAAGAACAAAAACAATAGTATCCATTTTCACAGTTCTTTGAGGTTTGTAAAGCACTGTCCTTGAAACAATCCTGTGAAGTAGTATGTTATCTTCATTTTAGGGATAAGGAAATGGAATCTCAGTGACTTGCCTAGGGTTACATGGGTCTAAGCTAAAGATCAGAATACAGGAACCCATGTATTCCTGATTTGAAATTTGTTAATTTTCCTACTTCACCAAGTTGACTAACCCATCTGGGTCAGTCTTTCTCTTTTAATCAGTGCCCCTGGGAATCAGGTAGATATGAAAAGCTGTTGACTTTTACATAATGTAGTCAGGACAGGAAGCAGTGTGGAGGCATTAGATGACAGTATTGGCACATAGGAATCCAGTTCCTGTGAGAATTTTAATAAACTGTGTCCTTAAATGTGAGCTTTGGCTATGAAGTTGCTGGTGTTGCTAGACTGGCCAAGCACATTTTGTAGCAGTAGAGTGAAATACAGTATGAGGGTAAAGGAGGACTGGAAGGTATTTCTAATGGAAGGCAGACAATATGCTTGAGGGACCTTGTGTTTCATTACCAATGTACATATTCTTTGTGGTTTCTCTCAACTCAAGGATATTGCTCAAGGGTTTGTGTTCCCAGGGGACTGGCCATTGAAGTGCCTCTTATCTTTTTTGTCCAAAGTGAATGGAGGTGCCATGGAAGTAAGTAGTTTGGAAGTCAGGAGAAGAAATGATAGGAATTGGCCAGTTATGAGAAAAATGCTTCGAGACTCAGTTGTCTGTCACTAGTATCTTTGAAATTTCTGAGTAAGGCTTCTTCTTTTCCCTGAGGATATGACCAATACAAGAGCCATGCCTGAGATAGCTTTTTACTCTCCTCAGAGTTTCCATTTCTTTAGTTATTCTTTCAGTAAGTCACTAGCATTTATTAAGTGCCTACTACGTGCCAGGCACCTGTTCTAAACACCGAGAAATACAATGAAAGGCAAAAGCCAGTCCCTGCTTCCAAGAACCTCACAGTCTAATTCACACAAACAACTTTCTACAAACAAGGTTGTTGTTGTTGAGTTGTTTACATTGTGTCTCACTCTTTTGTGACCCCATTTTGGGTTTTCTTGGCAAAGATGCTAGAGTAGTTTGCCATTTCTTTCTCTAGCTATGAGGAAACCAAGGCAAGGAGGGTGAAGTGATTTTAAGAAGTGCTGAAGGGGTTGCCAGTGGAAAAAGTTTAAGAAGCCCTGCTCTAAAGGAATGAATCTTACATGATAGTGTTTCTGCAATGAGAGGTGGCTGTTTTGGGAAATGGGTGGCTTTCTAATTCTGCTCAAATAAAAGAACTTAGATATAAACTATTCTGTTTATGCATATTACCACTCTCAAATATGTAGAAGCTCTTTTGAATTAGTTTTCTAGGTCTTACATAGCCTCAGAGGTATAAAGAACTCAATTACAGGCTCCACTTTTCTTGCTATAGATTACAATGCTCTCTCACTTTGCTATCATAGTTTCTTTAAGGCTGCCTTTATCAGCACCCAAAGAAATAGACTGTGAATTTATAATACCATATATTGC
Source organism: Phascolarctos cinereus (assembly GCF_003287225.1). Taxonomy (NCBI): domain Eukaryota; kingdom Metazoa; phylum Chordata; class Mammalia; order Diprotodontia; family Phascolarctidae; genus Phascolarctos; species Phascolarctos cinereus. The sequence goes on from NW_027555958.1 coordinate 222,043,473, forward strand.
TGGTTATATATGACATGTCACAGAGCTGTAGACTTTCAGAGTTGCAAGTACCTTAGAGTTAATCTAATCCAACTAGTAGATGATATAGGAACATTCTTCTAACAACCCGAATAAGTGGTCTTTGAGCTACTACTTGAAAACATCCAGTTAAGGTCTTCAATAGAGTTGCTCCATTGTCAAATAATGTGAAAACTTGAAGGCATAGAAGGTATTTCTGGCCAAAGGGGTCATTCATTTCACACCAAGGGGAGATGATGGCTTCAAAACAAAGAATGATTCTTCTCCTCTGATGAGAAAAGTTCACAGGGAGATGGACATTCTCTACTTTCTCACAAGTAGGAGCCTGGCACTCAAAGGGAACATCCATACTAGGTTCAACTTCGGTATAGCCAAGTTGTCTTGTGGAATATTGAGTATGGAGAATTTCAGCATGAACTTGAAGCACTGAGAAGGTGGGGTCTGTCCTTAGTCTGCTGATCAGAGGAGGTGGCTACTGTCAATGAAATGAGACCTTCTGCTCCAAGTATGTCCACTGAAAAGAAGGCAGCTAGCTCAAGTTCTCCTTAAGTGGTACACACCCCAGCAAACAGCAGCCATTTGTTTTTTTTATCATTCTGTGATTGGGCTAATGACAAAATTTTCTGTGCTCTAGGGGTTGTTTATATGGAGAAAAGATTTATCATTATGTCTGGATGATAATAATCCATGCAGTGTGATCTAGTCACTAAGGAAAATGGTTTCTGAAAATTAAGTATGGATGACTCCCAATAATTTCTTTTATTTCCAGTTCAAAAATCACAGAGTAGGGGGCAGCTAGGTGGTGCAGTGGATAGAGCACTGGACCTGGAGTCAGGAGGATCTGAGTTCAAATCCAGCTTCAGACCAGACACTTGACCCTTACTAGCTGTGTGACCCTGGGGAAGTCATTTAACCCCAATTGCCTCACCAAAAAAAAGAAAATCATGGAGTAGCTAGGGGAGATAATGGGTCCAGTGCCTGATTTGGAGTCAGAAAGACCTGAGTTCAAATCCTGTGTTACTAGCCATGTAACACCAGGAAAGTCACTGAATCTTCCTTAGCTTCAGATTTCTGATTCTTAAAATGAGGACAGTAATAACATCTGCCTCACAAAATATTTGTGAAGCTCAAATGAGATAATTTAAATAAAGTATATTGCAAACTTTAAAGGACACACGCATACTTAAAAAATATACTCAAAAACACTATTTTTGTTATTGTTACCTATATTCTAAAGAGGTGTCCTGCCACAGCCTTCACTTAGCTTTTCTTGGACATCTTAGAGTTATTTTCTATGTAATGAAGGTGAGACAACACTTTGTCTCTCTGAAATATATTAGACATGAGAAAAGGCATGTATGTATTAGTGAATATTGTAGTATAATTATTATGCTTGTTAAATCCCGGTGTAATGGGAGGTTGATCAGGGGAGCTTTTAATAAATCTGATGAATCCACTCATTAATTTGAAGAAATTTTAGGGGGTGGACCTTTGTTGAAAGGGGGCATTTCCTCATGAAGGTATATATATGCCCTAGGTCCTTGTTGAAAGGCTAAAATGAGCTACTTTGGTTTTTGGTGAAGGGCTGCTCCTGATGATTGGTTCATTGAGGATCAGGAAAATGAATCGTTGTATAGAAAAGTCAACTATGAACTAGTTCTACTTCTTGTATACTTTTCATATGCTCTGTGTCTTGGAATTCTACATTAGAATGAAGTAAGGGAGGGAGGGAGGGGAAATTTCTCTCACCCCACCAGGAACATCAAGGACTAATTTTGTATTTACATCTGTCCTGAGATGAATTTGGGGCATCCTTCTGCTCTTTTGTTTCCTTTTCTGAGCATATATTGGAGACTTGTGAATCTGAAGTATAGATTTCCAATCTTGGAGGTTACTTCTTTAAGAGTAATCCTAATATTGAGACTTCCTGAGTTTAAGATGCATACCAGTCATCAAGGGGGAAAAGATTCCTTTGTGAGCATGGCTTTCAGAGGAGATGAATGCCAACAAGAGGATAGAAAACTAAAGCTATGCCACAGGTGGACATAGGGTCTGGACCTTTGCAAATATTCCATGGTATTGTTCTGAGTTGACAATGCATGTCCAAAGAGAATGGAGATTGTTTAGTGTAAAGTGTCTTAGATTCTGAGGCAGTCTAATATGTTTAATAGACTTCTTCTTGTTTAAGCATTTCAGTTATGTCTGACTCTTTATGACTCCATTTGGGGTTTTCTTGTCAAAGATGATGGAGTGGTTTGGCATTTCCTTCTCCAATTCATTTTACAGATGAAGAAACTGGGATGAGCAGGGTTAAGTGACTTGCTGGGTTCACACAGCTAGTTAATGTCTGAGGCCAGATTTGAACTCAGGAAGAGGAGTCTTCACATTTCAGGTCCAGTACTCTATCTGCTGTACCATGTAGCTGCCCCTGCTAATGACAGGGAGATGGGGCAGCTAGGTGGTACAGTAGATAGAGCACTGGCCCTTCAGTCAGGAGGACCTGAGTTCAAATCTGGCCTCAGACACATAATACTTACTAGCTGTGTGACCCTGGGCAAGTCACTTAACCCCACTGCCTAGCAAAAAAAGGAAAAAAAAAATCACTGCTAATGACAGCGAGACTATCAAAGCCACTAAGACCCCTGATAGTTGATCAGATGTACACTGGGATGGACCAAAATATTCAGCTAATGGTAGTATCTAATGCAAAGTGATGTATGTGAAGTTAACCATAGCTTACAAAGATGTCTCACTGAGTTATAATTTAGTCCTTTGGCCTCTGCAACAAGTACACCTCAGGTAGATTTTTGGAGTTATTACTCCTATTCCATTCCATTATTAATCTGACAATGTATTCCACACCACTACGTCCCTATAAAAACAAATGAGGACCTCACATTCCGAAGGCTGGTACATTGATGACAGGCACTTTTCTTCTATCACTTTGAATTTAGGACCCAGGATAAATTTAAAGCCCTGGCCAGAGATGGCAAATAAAGGTGCTGCTTGAAAGTTGGCCATATTTAAAGCATTTGGTCGTGGCCAAGGCTCTGACTGCTATCCCTCACCCAATAAATCCACATAATCACAGTATTTTTGTGCATGCACATATGAATTTTGTCATGAGCATGGCAGAAAATAATAGCCATTAAAACAAAAGTTTAAGTGCCACTGACAGTCAGGTTTGCATACAATACTCAGAGCAGTTAAAAAGGAAGTAGTCACCAAGTATTTATTGAGCACTAGAATACTAGCTATAAGAGGACAGAACAAGTGCTTCCTGGGATTTTTAGGTTTAGTGTTTTCTTGCCTTTTCTTCTGCACAGGTGCATCACATTTCTTTCAAGGAATAGACCCTCGTTCCAGCACCTCAGTACTCTGAACACCACTTTCATGTCCTTATCCTATAAAATATTTGCATTCTTAATTTGAACAAGTAAGTGATGAATTTCTGGAGCAGATTTGTGTGTGTGTGTGTGTGTGTGTGTGTGTGTGTGTGTGTGTGCATAAAACCTTTGATCACAACAGGAATTTTTCTTTGGAAATCATGTACCTAGGAGAGCAGTCATCTTTAACTAAGAACACACCAAGTTACCAATAGTTACCACTGACTTACTTCACAGTGCTGTCACATATACCCAGTCAAATATCATTCTATGGTCATTGCCTCCACAATTAACTTTGCAAATTCATATTTTGAACAATGCTTACCCAAGGGTAACCACATGATCCTGGAATGTAAAAGCTAGAATTGATTTAACAGTTGGTCTCCCTACCTTCAGTTGAAATCCAAGAAAAAACATGGTGAGCTATTTTTCTAGCCCAGGAATAACAAAAGCAAACAGACTCTGAGATCTATAGACACTGGGTATGGATGCTTGACAGGAGTGTGGTCACAAGGATCAATTCTGCCCAAGGACAGACTCTGCAATAGGGAAAGAAGGTGTCCCAGACCTACACTGGGATGGGGCACCATAATATCATGCAGGGTGTGGGAGCAGGTGCCAGATGGTAGCTTTCTTGCTTACTGCTTAGTTCCAGGTCTAAGGGAAGATTCTGTGAGATCTTTCTCTTCCCTTCTCTTTGAATTCTCCTTTTAAGATCATCAAGATATAAACTATCTGGGGGCAGCCTGATGAAAAGATCTTCACCTAAAGGTGGTGTTTCAGGGTAAGGACCAATTGCAAACCTTAGGTTGTGTCCTGAAAGGAAAGCAAGTTCAGAATCAAATATCAATGGTGTGACTCAGACCTCATGACCAGAGAAGTTTGTAGCCCAACCTGAAGCTTGCAGAGATATAACCAAGGCAGGAATCCAGACCAAAGAGGATCCTACAATTTTTCCCTTTGAGTCAGAAGAGCTTTTTAGCTGCCTGATAGTGGCTGAATCCAGTAGCATTCTGTTTTTGCTGAGACTCAAACTCTGGTTGCCAATTTACAAGGCTCAGACCGGGAAGGCAGTGACCAGACTTTGCCCTGGATCAGAGCATTTTTGGGGCACTGAAAACTTGTATATGCCTTGCATGAGCTGTCCCTGAAAACCTTGAATAATGCAACAATAAATATGCCAAGAAAACAGAAACAGGGCCAGACTAGATCTTCCTTCCAGAAGTGTGCTGAGCCTGGCACTAACATAAAATTTGAAGTCAGGAAGTAGGTTGGAAAAATCAGCAAACAAAAATTAATCATGCCATGAAAAGCTATTATGGTGACAGGGATGCTAGAGACACAAACATGGAAGAAGAGAATGATTCTAAAACAGCTACAAGCAATGTTGCAAAGGAAAAAAATAATTTGGGCACAAATTCCACTCCTCAACGAGAAGAATGAAGAGTTTAAAAATATTTAATTTTGTAATAAATAAAATGAGAACATCAGAGGAAAAATGGAAAAGAAATGAGAGCAATGGAAGAAAGAATTGGAAAAGAAATTAACAGCTTGACACGAGGAGTCTAGAACCTCATCAAAACACCAAACTTCCTGAAAATTGTAATAAACAAAATAGAAGCCAATGACTTCATGAAGCAACAAGAAATATTAAACAAAGTCAAAAGACTAAAAAAGAAGAAAATATAAAATATCTAATAGCAAAAATAACTAATCAGGAAAATAGATTGAGGGATTTTTAAAAAATCATTATCACCTGAACATCATGACAAAAAAAAAAAGCCTGAATATCTCAACCTCTTATTTCAAGAAATCTTAAAAGAAAGCTGCTTAGATTTCTTAGAATAAAGGATAAAATAGAAATTGAAAGAATTCACTTGTCAGTTTCTAAAAGAAACCACAAAATAAAAACTCCCAATAACATTACAGAAAATACAGAACTTTCAGGTCAAAGAAAAATTACTGCAAACATCTAGGAAACACGAATTTAAATATTCAAGAAGCTGCAGTCAAGATCACAAACAATTTAGTAACCAACAGTATAAAGGAGTAGAAAACTCAGAATACGATATTCCAGAAGGCAAAGGATATAGCTTTACATCCAAGCATAATTTATCCAACAAAACTGAGTATAAGCCCATAGAAGAAAAATGGATAATTAATGAAATAGTGAACTTCTAAGTATTTCTGATGAAAAGAACTACGTAGAAACTTTAAAGTTCAATCATAGGAGTAAAGAGAAACATAAAAAAGATAAACATAAATAAACAGTAAGATAAAATGCTTACATTCAAATATGAGATGATACATATGTCCCTTCTGAACACTGTTATCATCAGGAGTCATAGAGAGAGTCTAACTAGACAGAAAGTTTAGGTCTTGATGATCTTAAAAGGAGAATTCAAAGAAAAGGGAAGAGGAAGATCTCGCAGAATCAAAGTCTGCAAGTAGACATTTATACAAATAAAGAGGAGGGGATGGGATAGAGTGACTGACATTTAAATCTCATTATCATCTGAGCTAGTGAAATGAGGGAAGAATACATCCACATACACACATTGGGTACAGAAATACATTTCACTCTATCTGAAAATAGGAGGAAAGGAGGAAAAAGGAGAAGGGGAGTATAGATTAAGGGAATGATTAGTTTTGAACAAAACAAAGTCTAATTAAGATGGTCAAAAAAACATTTAGAGATGTTTTTGAGGTGGCAAAGAATGGGAATATGAGAAGGATGCCCATCAGTTGGGGAACATTCGGACAAATTATGATATACACATGTATACATATGTACCCATGTACATATGTACACATATATGATGGAATACAGTTTTGTTGTATGAAATGATGGAAGGAATGCTTTCAGAGATACTTGGGAAGATATGAATTAATGCAGAGTAAAGTAAGCATAACTTAGGAAATTGTATATGACAATATTTTAAAGACAACCTTGAAAGAATTAGGTACTCTGACAAAAGCAACAATCCACTACAATTCCAGAGGACTAATATAAAATATGTGACCCACCTCTTAATAGAGAGGTGAAAAATTCAGAGTGCAGATTGAGACATACACACATATATACATGTTTATATGTATATATTTGTGTATATGTATGTATGTATATATTTACACACACATACATATAATATGAAAACTATTTTGCTTGACTATACATGTGTTGTACAGTAGTTTTGTTTTTCTTTCATCCTCATTTGGGGAGGTGGCTGGGCTGAGATGGAGAGAAGGTAAATTTTTCTGATTGACAAAAATGTAATTAAAAAATAAAATAAAACACAAACTTTTTTGTTTGTCATAGAGTCTTTTGCAATTTGATTCTAAACTATCTGTCTAAACTTATTTCATTACTACATACTCTATATCCCAACCAAATTGGCCTGTTTGCTAATCTCCATCCCTGGCCTTCCATCTCCTGTCTCCATAGTTTTGTAAAGGCTGTCTCAAATGTGTTGAATGTTCCCTAGCTCCCTTCAAGGCTCAGCTCAATCACCAAATTATTTTATGTAGTTTGTATGTATTTATCTGTGTACATCTTGTTTCCCTCAGTATAATCTAAACTCATCTAGGGCAGGGATTATTTTATTCTCATTTTTCCATACCCAATGCCTTGCATGAAGTCATGTTATAGCAGGAACATAATAAATATAAGTTGAATTGGATAAAATTGGAAGGTACTTTAGAGATTATCTACTCCAAATCCCTCTGTTTTACAGCTCAAGGAAGGAAACTGAGGTACAGAAAGATTACATAACATACAAAAAGTATCATCAGTAGTAGCAGAGTCCAAACTGAAATCCACGCCTTTAGCTTTCTATACCTCACTCTCTCTTTCTTGGGAAGGGGAATTAATCAAAGCATATATTTTTTTTTATTTGAAATGTATTTTGTATGATGTCAACTAAAACTTGATGCAAGAAAGAATCCCAATAATTGTCCTGCAGTGTAATCGCAATTATGATGCTGTAAACTCCACAAGCTATAGCTATTTTAATTGATTTTTGTTTGTTTTAATTTCTATTCCTTGCTGGATTTAGCTAGAATGTTTTTGTCGAAGGGGCAAACTGTAAAAAACTCACTTCTGAGCTGGCCAAAGTTTATTAAAAACAAAACAAAACAAAACTCTGATATAGAAAATCAGAAAGGGCACTCAGCATTTTTTCCCACTCTCAGCAGAAGGTCCAGTCTCAGGGGACAGCCAGGAGAGGCGCAGTAAAAGCCAGCAGAAACACAAGTCAGTTTCAGAACCAGTTTTGAAGTTGTTGACTCCCTCTCCACCCCAACTCCCGAGGACAAAATGTTATTAGTAACTGGAATAATCTAATTTTAAAGTAGGTTTTTGTTATTTTTTTTAACTTCTTGCTTGAATGGAAGGGAATTTCAGGTGTGACTTCTTAGATAATTTAAAAAGATAGACAGGAAAAGTGAGCTCAAAACTCTGGCTAAGTCATTAAAACTAGGAGATTAGAGCTTTGTTTGTTAAGTAAATGTGGTATTTAAAAGCATCAAGAACCCTGCAGCACAAAAGAAAATTCAACATGAGATAAAGGCATAAGAAACCACTAATGAACTTGCCAGTAATGTCTATAGACTGTCTCAGGCCAATCTTTGATTTATTTTTGCACTTAAAAAGCAATCTAAATTCATACAGCTGTTTTCTTGTAGACATTTCTTAATGTTGAATGGCAATGTGTTAACTGAGGGGAAAAACTGATTTTTGAGGGGGCAGAATATTTTATGCTGAAGTGAGGGCTGGCAATTTGGAAAGAGAAATAGCTCTTAGTAAATCATGACTCCTAGAGATCTAAGTATTAACATGGGGAATTAAATAAAAATGAACCACTTTGTGTTTTCCTCCTTATAGCTATCTAATTCCTTAGAGCTATCTAATTCTATGGTCCCATAGATCTTTGAATTATGAGCATCAAAGAAGCTTGTCAGTAGTTGAAGTTTCTGTCTGGCTAGGTTTCCACAGCCAAAAAGAAAGCAGGGGGTTGAAACAGTTTCTGAGATAATTAAGAAAGAAATGGGAGAAAAAAAAAACTCAACCCACTTTAGCCTGAATTATCAGCATATTTCAGACTGTGGCATTTTTTTCTTATTCTCTTTTAGAAAGGGGATAAGGCAGAGGGTATGGTATGGAGATAGTGTAGGGAGATTTAGGAATTACCTAGAGAATTGTACCAATTATACAGTTTGTTTTACTATACATGCAGTCTCTGGGGTGCTTAAGAGTGTAGAGTGCCGGATGTGCAGGCAGAAGTCTTAGGTTCAAATCCAGATGCTGTCACTTTCTACCTGTGTAAGTGACTTTCTGGGCCTCAGTTTCTTCATCTGTAAAATAAGAAAGTTGGTTTGGATTGTGTGACCTTTGATGTTCATTCTGGCTTTGAATCTATATTTATTCATAAACCACTCACTTAAAATACTTATCACAAGTAGATCAGGTCAATTAGGAAAACACTTCATGTTCCTATGAATTAAGATGAAGAAGGAAGTGTGAGAGAATTCTAGGTGTTTTTGTTTGACCTTTTGACTCATCTAAGTATTTTCCTTTCAACTTTTATTTATTAATCATTACTACTCTAGGTTAAGGAGATGACATTATTCTCAGTTTAAAGATGGAAATTTTAAAGCTCAAAGAGCTAGTTCTCATATTTGCTATGGTGACATGTGGATAATTTCCCCAGATCTTTTTTTTTCAAGAGTATACTCAGACGACTTGAATTCAACATATTCTTGGCTCAGTTCCAACCCACTGCAAACTCCCCCTCTTGAGATGTAACCATTAGAAATTACTTACATCTTGAAGTACAGTAAAAGAAAAATAATTTGATTGGATCCAGACAAAAAATGGCAATATTAATAAACATCAAACTATAGATATAGCAAACACATAGCCATCACTTTTACTTCAACCCCCTAATTGTCTCTTCTACCTACTCTTCCTTAAGCCTTAAGTCCCATTTCTTCCTGCCCTCAGAAACACTTTCATTGTCAGAGAAGAGGAAAGTAAGAAGTTCTGCTTCTTTCTCATGAATTCTTCTGTTTCTGAACATGATGAGAAGGAAAAATAACTCAGTCAGAAAAATTTCCATAAAAGGCACCTCTGACTCTTGAGTTTAAACTGGGCTTCTCTATAAACTTTAGGGAGTTTTAGGGTCCTTACCATCCCATACCCTGATGTCACATGCTGCATTAAATTTTTTTGGCTTGGTAGAAGTAGAACCCATTCTCTACTCAGCTTTTCTAGTGTCTGATAGGTACAGGGGAGATTACTAGCTACAATGTCTCAGCTACAAGGTGTGGGAGGAGGAGGGGGCTGATAATCACTGCTTGTCCACTTGACAGTCACAGCCAGATTAGTTTTCTCTCCTTTCCTCTCTCTCTCTCTCTCTCTCTCTCTCTCTCTCTCTCTCTCTCTCTCTCTCTCTCTCTTTCTACCCTTCACCTCTTTTTCTTCCTCTATTGTCATTTCTTTCCTTTTCAAATTTCCTGAACAAGCCAGTCAGTCCCCACTGGTCACCAATTGTACCAGGAAGGAATAAACTGGGGTGCCCTGGAAATATCTTGCTAATGGAAATTTCTGGGAAACACTACTCAGAGAAGTCCAAGCATCAATGTAAATCTTGTTGAGGGTTTCACTCTTTGTTGGTGCAGCCAACACCATGGGTGATTCATCAAAATTATGAAGTAACTATAGATTATTTTCAGAATTCTCCCCTTCCCAGCTTAGATATTTCCTTCTTCTCTTTAGACCTTTCTCCCAGGGACCTAGTAACCTCTTGCTTCCTTTCTGGTTATCTAAAGTTCCCCTGTAAGGCACTCTATCTGAGCCTGCCCTTCAGAAGCAGTATGAATTCTGGATCTCTCAGTCTTCCCTATCTACTTTTCCTATCCTACCTCCCAATTACCAGATGAAAATTTAATGGTTATGTGTTCCATAACTTCTCAACTCTGTTCTTCATTATTCTAGGTAACAGTAACCTGGACTTTGTCATAATCATAGAATCAGAGTTCAATAGCTGGAAGGGGCCTCAGAGGCCATCTGGCACAGGCATTTCATTTTATAAATTAAGAAACTAATGCATAGGTTTAGTGAATTGCCTAAGGTCAAATGTTTAACAAATATCAGAACTGTGGTTTGAACCAAGTTCTTCTGTCTCCAGAGTTAGTCATTTATTTTTGTTTTTTTTTTTCTTGTGCTGCTCATGGGGATTCTCAGAAAATGCTTAGATTAGAAATGAAGAGGATAAAAAAACAAGGAACTGGTAAATGAAAATAAGAGAAGGAATACAAAATGTTTTAAAATAGAGTTTTTAGAAGTTCCTTCATGGATAGAATAAGGCTAAAATTTTAAAGGTTTTTTCTGTACATCTATTTTCAAGGCTTTTCTACAGTAGAATGAATGTTCTCATCCAAGAAGACCTTTATAATAGTCAGCTAAATGTTGTTAACATTTCCGAGTCTATGGAGATTGTGGAAATTTGTTTTGATTGCCTATACATGTTTATAATGAGTTTTGCTTTCCTTGTGTCCTCATTTTAGGGAGGTTGGGAAGGAAAGGTGAGAAGATGGATTTGGATGATTAAAAAAAGTACAGTATTTTTAACATGTCTACCACTAAATGAGGGTGGCTTAGGAATGACAGAAATACATTTTTTTCCCCTTGTTAGTTTCATGCTTAGATGGACAATTTTTAAATGGACAACATAGAGGCAGCTGGGTGGCACAGTGTATAGTTTTAAACCAGGACCCAAGAAGATATGAGTTCAACTCCAGTCTCAGACACTTACTAGAGGTGTGATCCTGGGGAAGTAACATATCCACTTTCTGACTCAGTTGTCTCATTTGTAAAAAAAAAAAAAAGGGGGGGGAAAGTTATTAAGCACCTACTGTGTGCTAGGCCCTGTGCTAAGTACTTTATAAATATACCATCTGATCTTCATAACAAGCTTGGGAGGTAGGTGCTATAGAGCTGTGGAGAGGACCAAATGAGACAACATTTGTAAAGTGCTTTGCAAACCTTGGAAGTGTTATATATATGCTAGCTATTGCTATGATTATGAAATCAAGTCAATCACTATTAATTTTGAGATATGAAAAGAATAGGCATTATATTAAGGAGAGTTTTACTGTTAAAAAGGAAGAAAAGAAGAAAGAGAAAAGTCCCTAGAGTTGTGAGTAGTTCCTCTATGGGACATCTGTGGGAAAACATTTATGTTGTTCACTAATGTCTGACTCTTTGTGACCCCATTTGGAATTTTCTTCACAAAGATACCAGATAGATTTGCTATTTCCTTCTCCAGTTCATTTTACAGTGAGGAATTAAGGCAAACAGGGTCAAATGACTTGCTCAGGGTCACACACCTACTAAGTGTCTAAATCCAGATTCTATTTCACTGTGCTGAGTCTTTCTGACTTTAGGCCTGGCACTCTATCCACTGAGCCACCTAGGTGCCCCATAGGAAAACAGATGATAGCTAACACATATATAACAGTTTAGAATTTACCATGTGCTTGAAGTTATTATCCTAGGATTGTACTGCATAAAGTAATTGTGATTTGCATTAGTGAAAGAAGTAACTATATAGATGAAATCATAGGTCTTTCCCTTTATTAAAATTAGAACGAGTGATTCATTTTCAATAAGGTAGGAAAGGACCCAAATCCTATTTTATCTGCCCATTTTGAAAAAAAAATGGATGGAATGTAGTTCATTTGAATAAAAAACAGGTGCCAAAAATGAAGAGGATATTTTTATGAAAAGGGCATTCTGAAAAAAAAAAGGCAGCATACAAAAAGCCAAAGAATATAAACTACTTGATGATGGATTTCCTATTTGACAGGAACTGCTGGGGAAATTATAAAGTGGCTTGGGGGGAAAGTTTAAATTTATATTTCCTGCCTACAATAAATTTCAATTGGATCCATACTCTAAATACTAAAGGATATATCACACACAAAAAGATGAAAATGAATGTAAGTAACGTTCACAATTTGGGGTAACTGATTGGTGTTAGGAAGACTCATCTTCCTGAGTTCAAATCTCACCTCAGACTCCTACATGCTTTATGACACCGGGCAAGTCATTTAACTCTGTTTGCCTCAGTTTTCCCATCTATAAAATGAGCTGGAGAAGGGAATGACAAACTGCTCCAACATCTTTGCCAAGAAAACGTTAAATGGGGTCACAAAGAGTTGGAAACAACTGATCAACTCTCACAATTATAGTTAAAGGAAAGATGATTAACAACAAAACAAGGGATGAAGAGGGTAACAGAAGTTTAAGTATTTATTTTGGGTTACTTGAAATTGAAAAGCTAATGTGAAAATAAAATTAGTGCAGTTAAGATAAGATGGGTATCAACTGAAGAAAAGAACTGGAGAAAAATAAAATATTTCTGATAAGGGTCTAATATTCAACATTTATAAAGAAGTATCATAAGGACAGCTAGGTGGTACAGCAGATAGAGTGCTGGATCTGAAGTCAGAAAGACTCTTCTTGAGTTCAAACCTGTCCTCAGACACTTACTAACTTACTGGCAAAGTCACTTAACTCTTTTTGCCTGCGTTAAAGCTGAGAACACACTTTGTAAATATTGTCTCATTTTTATCCTCATAACAACCCTAAGAGGTAGGTACTATAATTACCCATTTTACATTTCTTTACCCAGAAAATGAACTGGAAAAGGAAATGGCAAACTACTATAGTTCTTTGCCAAGAAAACTCAAATGGTGTCATGAAGAGTTGGACATGGCTGAAAAATGACTGAATAACAACAGTATCATAGATATGTGACTAAGAGGTATGCCCAACCTGCTTAAGTGGATCATAGAGAGAGTCCCAGATCTAAAGCTAAAATTCCCCAAGAGTGCAAAGGATGTGAACAATTTTCAAAAGAAGATTAGCAAACTATTAACTTTCACTATAATCACTAAAAAGAGTTTCAGCCTGTCCATCTAAACAAGAAAGAATAAGTGGATAAAAAATGGTTATTGCCTAGATTTCAAAATGCATTTGAATGAACATATAAAGCTTGTCTTTCAATATATCTATCTGTTAGAGAAAGTAAAGATAGACAGTGTTATCTCATTGAAAAGGATATTACAAAGCTCCTTTGCTGATCCCATGCTTCCAATGAAAGCAAAGGTATATCTTTTTAAATGCTAACATTCTACCACTCATGCTATATGGCAGCAACACACGGAATATAACTGCCTCCAAACAATTTTAAATGCATATCATATGCAGGTAGAGGAAATTTGGTAGGCAGATGGTAAATAATAATAACAATGATAATAATAGCATTTATGTAGTGCTTTAAGGTTTAGAACATACTTTGTAAATATTGTCGCATTTTTATCCTCATAATAACCCTAAGAGGTAGGTACTATAACTACCCATTTTACAGTTGAGGAAACTAAGGCGGAAGTTAAGTGCCCAGGTTCATATAGCTAATAAATATTTGAGGTCAGATTTGAATTCTAGTCTTCTTGTTTCCAGGTCTAGCACTCTATCCGCTGTACCACTACTTGACTCCGCATAGGTGGCAACATATACATAAGCAAGAGGAACTCTGAAGATCAAGAGTAAAAGATATCCAAGAATTGTGGGACTATAAGCTTAATATAAGTATATAGTGTGATATGGCAAGCAAAGACACTTGAACTTCATTAAGAGAGTGATAACTTTCATGAATAAGGAGGTGAGAGTTCCATTGTACCTGCCCTTTTGAGACCACATTTGAATTCTTGTGTTTAGTTCTAACAGTTTAGAAAGGCTATTGATAAATTGGATAATAATATCCTGAGAAAGGCAACCATAATGGTAAAGGGCCTATAGCTTATGACATATGAGGGGTGGCTGAAGGAATTGGGAATCTTAGCTTGAAGAAGACTCTTGTGATAGGTCTCTGCAAGTGATAGACTGTCACCTGGATTAGGTTTGTTCTTCCTGGCCTAGAGGATAGAACTAGGAATAACAAATGTAAACATTATTATTAGTTAACATGTATGCAATATCAGGTTTGCAAATATTTGCAAAGCAATTCACAAATATTGTCTTATTTTATCCTCAGAACAACCCTGGAAGGGAAGTGATATTATTATCTTCATTTACAGGTGAGGAAACTGAGGCAGATACAGGTTAAATGACTTACCCAGGATCACATAGCTAGTTAAATATCTGAGGCTGGATTTGATCTCATGATTCACGGATTCCAGGTACAGTATTATATCCACTGCACCACTTAGCAGCATACAGACAAATTTAGGTTTGATGTTATGAAATGCTTCCTAATAATCAGTATAGTCTAAAAAGTAGAATGAGCTGACTTACATGGTAGTACATTCTCATTCATGTAAAATCTTTAATAAAAAGCTAAATGGTCACTTGTTGAGTATATTTTACCATGCATTCTTTTTCAGGTATGATTCCATTTTTTTTGGTTAAAATTATTTTGTTAAAATTATTGCAGTATAATGACTCCCAGTTGGAGTTCAGCAAGGAGCAAAAAGCACAGGAGTATGGGAGGTCCATATGGGCCCTGGAGCAAGCCAGAGCAGTAATGGAGGAATTGTAGATGGCTAGAAGAGTGTGGCTGCAGGGGCTGTTCAGAGACTGAAGGGTAGTCCCAGGCATTGGTAATAATCAGAAGAGTTCAATGCATTCTTTCAGCAAGGGCGTAGGTCACATCCTCCAAGAAAGGCTCCATTATCTTGTAGTCTCATAGGGTTGATTCCAGGACTCACACAAATGATCAGATTTTTCTTGATCACCCTTCCTTCACTAACCTGTAAGGATCGTGAGTCCCAATACTGTCATCCAACATATTAGAAATCTCTTCACACTTTATGTCATGCGCAGATCCAATAAACATATATTCTGTGTCTCCATCCAAGTCATTAATAAAAGTGATGAATAAGGTGTGCTAAAGTTAGAATTGTATGGGATAGCACTAGAGACAGTAGAAAATAGATCTATTAATGAATATTCTTTGGATAAAGCTACTCAAACAGCTACAAATTTGTATAACTCTATAGTCATCAAGACCATATTTCTCCATTTCATCATAAAGGTTATTCTGAAATTCTTTGTCATGTGTATCACTGAAATTCAGCATCCTAATGCTTACACCTTTATACAGATCCACAGCAAAGTGCTTTGTTAATGGTAGAAACTTAATTAATGTTTGTTATTTATTTAATCAATGAGTATGATAACACTAATAACAAAGTAAGTGAGTTTAATCTGGAATAGTTTTAGTGAAACCATGTTCAGTGGGAATTGCTTAACTTTCTAAGAAGTCACAAATGATTTATTCAATAATATATTCAGGGGATTTCCCAGGTATCAAAATCAAGACCGGTGGGTATATAGTTAGTGGAACTTAATGATTCTTTCATTTTGAAAAACAGGATTGTGTTTACCAATCACCATTCTTCAGGACTTTGCCTGTTTCAACCTCTATAACTTCATAGTGATCATATTTGTAGGTTCTTTGTACACTCCGGCATATCATGAATGAGACAAGAGACTTGAAGTTATTTAAAATATTTTATTTGCACAACTATCTTGATCTTCCTTTTTCAATATGAATGTTATATTTGTCAATATTCACTTTAGGTATGAAATAGGAGTTGTGATAACGTGGAAACCATTATCATATGATGGAAAGAGTATTTGACCAAGAGTTAGAAAGATTTGCAATCAGGGGGACAGCTAGATGGTGCAATGGATAGAGCACCAGCCCTGAAGTCAGGAGGACCTGAGTTCAAATCTGGCCTCAGACCAAACACTTGACACTTAGTAGCTGTGCGATGCTGGGCAAGTCACTTAATTCCAATTACCTAATTAAAAAAAAAAAGATTTGCAATAAGATCCTTAGGATAATGTACTTACTTGATGGACCTTGGCCCAGTCATTCAGTTTCCTCATTTGTCAAATAGGAATAATAAGGTTTTTGCTATCCATCTCACAGTTTGAAATTTGGAACTGCTAGGCTGCCTTTCCTCCCATTTTAAAAATTGATTCCTTTGATATTCTTGATCTTCTGTTTTTTCAGATGTATTTTCTTACTATTTTTCTTAACTCTATAAAATAATTCTTTGGCAGTTTGATTGGTATGGAACCAACTAAGTTAATTAACTTAGGTAGAATTCTTTTTTATCATTATGCCTCAGACTACCAATGAACAATCAATATTTTTTCCAATTGTTTAGATCTGTCTGTATTTGTATGAAAAGTGTTTTGTAATTGAGTTCACATAGTCCCTGGGTACATCTTGGCAGGTAGACTCCCAAGTAGTTTATATTGTCAGCTATTATTTTAAATGGAATTTCTCTTTACATCTCTTCCTGCTGGATTTTATTGGTACTATATAGAAATGCTAATGATTTATATGGATTTATTTTATAACCTGCAACTTTGCTAAAGTTGTTAATTGTTTTAATTAGTTTTTTAGTTGATTATCTAGGATTCTCTAAGTATATCATCATATCATCTGCAAAGTGATAGTTTTGTTTCCTCATTGCCTCTTTTTATTCCTTCAATTTATTTTTCCTATTTTATTGCTAATAGCTAGCATTTCTAATACAATTTTGAATAATAATGGTGATAACAACATCTTTGCTTCACTCCTGATCTTATTGGGAAGGCTTCAAGTTTATCCCCATTACAGATACAGCTGTATTGTTGCTTGGTTGTTGATAGATACTTCTCATCATTTTAAGGAAGGCTCTATTGATTCTTATGCTTTCTATTGTTTTAATAGGAAAGGATGTTGTATTTCATCAAAGGCTTTTTCTGCATCTACTGGTGTAATCATATGATGTTTGTTGTTATTTTTATTGATATGGTCAACTATGCTGATAGGTTTCCTAATATTGAACCAACCCTGCATTCCTAATATAATTTCCATCTGATCATACTGTATGGTCTTTGTGATATATTGCTGTAATCTCCTAGCCAGATTTTAAATTTTATTAATTTATTTTGATTTATTAACAATCACTTCCATATCCTTTTGAGTTGAAATTTTTTCTCCCCCTTACTCCCCCCACCCTCCCCAAGACGGCACACAATCTGATATAGGCTTTACATTTACATACCCATTAAACATATTTTCATATTAGTGAAGTTGTAAGTAAAAATTAAAACCAATAGAAGGAACCATTAGAAAGATGAAACAAAACTCAACAGAAGGTAAAAATAAATGATAGTGACTTGACTTCCATAGTTCTTTCTTTGGATGTGGACATCATTTTCCATCCCGAGGCCTCTGGAGATGTCTCAGATCCTTGTAATGCTGAGAAGGGTTCAGTTTAACAATATTAGTCGTTGCATAATGTGGCTGTTATTATGTACAAAGTCCTCTTGCTTCTGCTCACTTCACTCAGCATCAGACCATATAAATCTTTCCAGTCTTTTCTGAAGTCAGCCTGTTCATCATTTCTTATAGCACAATAGTATTCCATTACATTCATATACCACAACTTGCTCAGCCATTCCCCAATTGATGGGCATCCTCTCAATTTCCAATTCTTTGCCACCACAAAAAGAGCTGCTATGAATATTTTTGTACATGTGGGTCCTTTTCCCATTTGTTTGATCTCTTTGGGATATAGCCCTGGAAGTGCTATTGCTGGATCAAAGGGTATGCACATTTTTGTAGCCCTTTGGGCATAGTTCCAAATTGTTCTCCAAAATGGTTGGATCATTTCACAACTCCACCAACAATGTATTAGTGTTCCAATTTTCCCACATCTTCTCCAACATTTATCATTTTCCTGTTTTGTCATGTTGGCCAATCTGATAGGTGTGATGTGGTACCTCAGAGTTGTTTTGATTTGCATTTCTCTAATCAATAACAATTTAGAGCATTTTTTCATGTGACTATAGACGGCTTTAATTTCTTCATCTGAGAACTGTCTGTTCATATCCTTTGACCATTTATCAATTGGGGAATGGCTTGTGTTCTTATAAATTTGTCTTAATTCTCTATATATTTTAGAAATGATGCCTTTATCAGAGAGACTGGTTGTAAAAATTCTTTCCCAATTTTCTACCTTCCTTCTAATCTTTGTTTGTGCAAAACCTTTTCAATTTAATGTAATCGAAATTATCCATTTTGCTTTTCGTAATGTTCTCTATCTCCTGTTTGGTCATGAATTCTTCTGTTCTCCATAAATTTGATAGAAAACTATTCCTTGTTGTCCCAGTTTCCCTCGCTAGATTTTTATTTAAAATTTTGCATCAATATCCATTGAAGAAATTGGTCTATAGTTTTCTTTCTTGGTTTTTGCTCTCCCTAGTTTATGTACCAAAACCATATGATGCCATAAAAAAAATTTAGTAGCAATCCTTTACCTATTTTTTTCAAATAGTTTGTACGGTATTGGTATTAATTATTTCTTAAATATTTGATTAAATTCACTTGTAAATCCATCTGGTCCTGGTGATTTTTTTCTTAGGGAGCTCATTTATTGCTTGTTCAATTTCTTTTGCTAAGAAAAGGTTAAGTACTGTATTTCATCTTCTGTTAATGTGGGCAGTTTATATTTTGGAAATACTTATCCTTTTCACTTAATATTGTCAGTTTTACTGGAGTATAATTGAATAAAATAACTCATAATAATTTCTTTTTCATTGGTGTTGAATTTATCCATTTAATTTTTGATGCTGGTAATTTGTTTTTCTTTTCAAAATCAAATTAACCAATAGTTTATTTTACTTTTTTTATAAAACCAACTCCTAATTTTATTCATTAGTTCAGTATTTTTTAACTTTTAATTTTATTAATCTCTCCTTTAAGTTTTTTAAATTTCCATTTTGGTGTTTAATTGAAGATTTTAAATTTTTTTCTATATTTTTTAGTTGCACTCCCAATTAATTGATCTGCTCTTTTACTTTTTTTTTTATTGATGACCACATTTAGAGACATAAATTTTCAATTAAGTACTGCATCCCACAAATTTTAGAATACTATCTTATTGTTGTCATTCTCTAATGAAATTATTTGTTGTTTCTACGATTTGTTCCTTGTCCCACTCATTCCTTAGTATTAAATTATTTAGTTTCCAATTAGTTTTTAATCTATGCTTTCATGGTTCATTATTAAATGTTATTTTTATTGTATTATGTTCTGAAAAGGGTGCATTTAATATTTCTGCTTTTATGTTTTTTGTTGTGAAGTTTCCGTTCCTTTATATATGGTCAATTTTTTGTGAAGGTGCCATGTACAGCTGAGAAAAAGGCATATTTCTTTCTATTACCATTCAATTTTCTCTATTGTGATTGTTTGTCCCTCATTCTCAAAGAAGACATGCAAGTAAATTGGATTTAAGTAAGGAAGGGCTGTGCAAAGCCTCAACTTCATCTCTGGAGTCATTTGAGTCTAGTGGCAATATATAAATCAGGATAACTGGAGATGGCTTCAGATGTAGCAGGAGACCTTGGCTTTTTAAGTTAAGGTCTTTCCCAGATCTGAGTTTGACTGAGGGAATGCCCATTTAGCAATTAAGGCTAGGTAAGAAATGAGACAAAGAATGGCCTGTTTTACCTAGTCAAAAAAAAATCAATTTGGGAGGGGAAGACCCTCAGGGTCTCTGGCACAAACAGAAACAATTGCTATTCATATTTACTGTGAGCCAATCAGGACCTAAACAAAGACCACTAAGTGGGGCCTGGGCTGGGAACTATTGTTGGCCAATCAATGAGAGCCAGAGGAAATTGGGTTTAAGGCATGGTCCTTAAGAAAGAAAGAAATCTAGCTTGTAACCACCAAAATATCTTGGGAGGTTTCAGTGATCAAAATTTACATTCCTTTGGGCACAAGTAAAGGTAGGATACCTTATGTGGACAGAGGGAGAGAAGGGAGGAAAGAAGGGAAGGGAAGGGAGAAGGAAGGGAGGGAGGAGCTGTGTTGCCCCAAGAATTGACCAGTTGTGTCCCCAGTGGGGCAGCCTGTACTACTCACAGATTACTGTTTGTCCTTTGTTCTTGATGAGGACCATGGCATCAGGAGGGTGATGCCGTGACTTGAAAGCAAATTAGATTTAAGTAAGAGAGGGCTGTCCAAAGTCATTAGGCTCACTTTCTCCTCCAGAGCCATCTGGGTCAAGTGGCAAGATATAAAGTAAGATGACTGGAGATGAACCCCCCACCCCCCCAATTTTCTCTACAGGTCTATCACATATAATTTTCTAAGATTCTATTCATCTCTGTCTTCTTTTTAAATTTATTTTATAGTTAGATTTATCTATCTCTGAGAGATTTAGCTGAGGTCCCCCCAATATAGTTGTAAGGTTTATTTCCTCCTGTGGTTCATTTAACTTTCCCTTTAAGAATTTGGATTCTATGCCATTTGGTGCATACGTGTTTAGTATTGACATTACTTCATTGTCTATGATTCCTTTTACCAAGATGTATTTTCTCTGTTTATCCCCTTTGCTGTTGTTCAGTTTTTCAGTCATGTATGATTCTCTGTGACTCTGTGGACCATACTGTTCATGGAGTTTTCTTTGCAAAGATACCGGAGTGGTTTGCCATTTCCTTCTCCAGTGGATTAAGACAAACAGAAGTTAAGTGACTTACACAATTAATAAGTATCTGAGGCCATATTGGAACTCAGGTCTTCCTGACTCCAGGCCCAGTGTCCTATCCACTAAGCCATAGAACTGCCCCATATCCCTTTTAGTTCTCTATGGCTGTGTCTGAGAGGTAGTCTATGGCTTTGTCTGAGGGGCAGCTCTATTGCTTCGTCTGAGATTATGATTGTTATTGCCTTTTTTTTTCTTACGCTAAAGCATAATAGATTCTACTCTGGACCCCTATTTTACCTCTGTGTATACATCTCTGTTTTAAACACATTTCATGTAAACAGCATATTGTTGTATCAGAATCAGTTTCTCTGCTGTCTGCTTCAATTTTATGGATAAGTTCATTCCATTTCCATTCACAGTTATGATTTCTAAGTGTATATTTCCCTCCATTCTATTTACTTCTGTTTTTCCTTCATTCTCACTTTTTATTCTGTCTCTCCTCAAAAGTATGTTTTGCTTCTTTTTTCTGCCCTCCCTTTTATCACTCCCTTCTGCCTTCATCTTCTCCTTTTTCGTGTTGGGTAAGATTTCTATTGCCAGTTGGGTATTAGATATATCCTTTCTTCTAACCAATTTAGATGTGAGTGAAGTTAGCATTTTTGGCCTCCTTCCCCCATTTCCCCCTTCAGTGTAAAAGCTTTTCTATGTGAATTTCTATTATGTGAGATAATTTTCTACATTCTTCCTCTCCCTTTCCTCTTCACATACCCATTTTTTTTTAATAGCATCCCAACATAATCTATTCACTCCTGAACCCTCTTTCTATGTAGAATCCTTCTAACTGGTTCAATAATGTTGAAGTTCTTAGCAGATATGTATATCATCCATCTCCCCACATAGAAATGTAAACCATTTAATCTTATTGATTTTTTAATGATTTTTTCTTTCATGTTTACTTTTTTATGTTTCTTTTAAGTTTTATATTTGCAAGTTAAATTTCTATTCCACTCCAGTCTTTTAATCACAAATGCTTGAAAATCTTCTATTTCATTAAATATCCATTTCCCCTTTGAAGTATTGTACTCAGTTTTGCTGGATAGGTTATTCTTGGTTGTAATGCAAGATCTTTTGCGTTCCAGAGTATTATATTCTAAGTCCTTTGCCCTTTTAAATATGTTAGCTGCTAAATTTTGCATGATCCTGATTTGGGTCCATAGTATGTGGATGGTGCTTTAAGTATTTTCTCTTTGACTTAGGAGCTGTGGAATTTGGCTATCATACTCCTGGGAGTTTTTATTTTGGGATCTCTTTCTGGTGGTCATTGGTGACTTCTTTAAGTTTCTATTTTACCCTCTGCTTCTAGGATATTGGTACAGTTTTCCTTGATAAATATGGTGTTGTGGCTCTTTCTTTGATCATGGCTTTCTGATAATCCAACAATTCTTAATTATCACTCCTCAATCTGTTTTCCTGGTCAGTTGTTTTCCTAATGAGATATTTCATATTTTCTTCTGTTTTTATTCTTTTGACTTTGTTTTATTGTTTGTTGATGTCTCATGGAATCATTAACTTCCATTTGCCCAATTCTAATTTTTAAGAAAATATTTTCATCAGTGAATTTTTGTGCTTCTTTTTCCATTTGGCCATTTCTGTTTTTTAAGGTGCTATTTTCTTCACCATTTTTTGTGCCTCTTTTACCAAGCTGTTAGTTGTCTTCATAATTTTCTTTCCTTGCTTAAATTTATTGATTTAATTTCTCCTCTTATTTGATTGTGAAAATAAGTATTTTAGCCCTTCCAGAAATTCTTTTTGTGCTTGTGTCCAATTCATATGTTTTTTTCTTTGAAGCTTTTCTGGTAGATGTTTTGACTTTACCGTTTTATTATAAGTTTGTGTCTTGATTTCCCCTGTCACCACAGTAAGTTTTTATGTTCAGGTGCTTTTTGTTGGTATTGTTGTTTGTTCATTTTTTTTAAGATGCATTAATATATTTATTTTTAGTTTTCGACATTCACTTCCACAAGATTTTGACTTTCAAAATTTCTCTCCATCTCATCCCTCCCTCAACCCCAAGACGGTGTACATTCTGAATACCCTTTCCCTTAATCCACCCTCCCTTCTATCTCCCCATCCCACTTCTCTTATCCCCTTCCTCTTCTATTTTCCTATAGGGCAGGATAGATTTCTATACCCCATTGCCTGTCTGTATATCTTATTTCCAAGTTGCATGTGAAAACAATTTTTTTTAAAACTTTGTGTTCTAAATTTTCTCATTTCCTCCCTCCCCACCCATCCTCATTGAGAAGGCAAGCAACTCGATACAGGTTATACTTGCGTAGTCATACAAAACACTTCACAACCTGGGTGATATCCAGGTTGTCTTGGTCTGGAAATTTGTTTCACTCTGTCTTTTTGTGAGTTCTGTTGCTCTAGAATTTGTTTAGAAACATTACTCAAATAAGTATTTGGAAGGGTTTGGGGGAGAGCTCAAGCAAGTCACTGCTTTTACTCCACCATCTTGACTCCACCTCTTCCTCTGTTTTTTTTCTTTCATTTTTTAACCCTATTTCTTGATTTGGAACTTTACGTTAATGTTGGGTTCTGTTCCTGGCATGAGAGGGAAGGGCTCTGCCTCAAGCTTCAGGTTTTTTTTTTTCACATTTATCTTTCACACTATCCAGTGCTAGTTCTGCAAGTTTGGAAATTTTTGGTGCCTTCAAGGTGGAGTGTGATCTGGAGAAAGATGTGGTCTCTGTTCTCTTGGTCTGTACTCTGGTCCTTACCCATGAAAGGCCCCTCCTCCCTCAGAATTGCAATTGATACTGCTCTGCAAGGTCCCTCCTTCCTTAGGACCAAAAAATACTATTTCTAAAGGTACCTGATTCCTTGGGCCTGGAAATGATACTTCCCCTTAGGGCTTCCATTACTTATTGACCAAAAATGCTCCTCTTTGCCCTTGAATATGACCCATAAGTGGATATAGGCAGTGGAATTAACAAGTAGCATCTGGTCCTTCATCCAGTGCTAGTACAGGTGTAATCTGTAATCTCTTTCTCACTAGTTGTCAGGTCCTCTTGCCATCTCTGCCTTGAAAGCCCCAGAAGCTGCTGTTGTGTCTGTCTCTACCACCTAGTCCAATAACTGGTGTTTTATCCATGTTGGTTCTAGACCAGCCTCCTCCTGTGTCACAGATCTCTCTTTCTGACCTCCTATGTTGTCTTGAGCTGGAAGAATGTCTCATTCTGACCTTTTGTTGGCTTTGCCACTTTAGAATTTTATTTGGGGCATTATTTTAAAGTTATTTGGAGGGGGATGCTGGGAGAACTCAGTTGAATGCTTTCTCTGCCCTGCCATCTTGGCTTCCTCTTGGAAGTCATCAGCTCTATTCTTAATATCTCTGCTATGTTCTTCCTGCCTTGCCTTTTTCAGAAGGTCACTGTCACTTCACCTTCTTCTGCATGGCTCTTATAGATTCACAATATTCCAGAGTTATGATGATCTTTGAGATGACCTAATCTCATCCATTTATCTTATAGACAAGGAAACGGAGGTTCAGAATAATTAAATGTCTTGCCCAAGATAAAACATCTGGTGAGAGGTAAGTCTAGAGTTTCCTTATCATCTTTCACCTATAGGGTATTAGGTAATATATTGGCTAGAGCTCTGGGCCTGGGGTCAGGAATACCCAAAATGAAATCTAGCCCCAGACACTTATTAGATATGTGACTCTAAGCAAGTCACTTAACCTCCATCCAATTCCATTTCCTTACCTATATTGTACCACATTTGTGATTTATAATAGGAAAGATAAAATGGGAGATGGGAATGGGACTAAGGGAGGGAAATAAGACAGTAGGGAAATCTCAAATCACTGACCCCTTCTGAAAGGTCTTTCACATAGAAATACATCCTACCTAGATCAGAGCTTCTGTGTTCAGTATATGGCTTACTTCTTTATATTCTGCATCTTTCTTAACAAAGACAGCTCATCATTGCAATGTTCAATAGCTGATGAAAGGATCTGAGCCAGTGGATAGATAAATGCCGGCAGTCCCTCTCTCTGGATATACCTCTAGATTTCTGCATTTTATTTGGATCACATTTCTAATCATTCAATGAAAATTATAGTCACAAAACCTTTCAGTTATGGAGTAAAACCTCTAAGTTGCAGAGTAAGTGCTAGCTTGCATTGATAGAAAGTTACCTCACCAACGACTTCAATATGCCAGTGAAATTATAGGTCTGATCTTTATCCCTATTATCCTATGTAAGATTAAAAAAAAGTTAATGGGGTGGGAAGCAATATGAGCTAGAGGGATAAAGAAAGGTTTCACATAGAAGGTGACATTTGAGTTTTAAAGGAAAAAACTTCTGAGAAGTGGAAATGAGGAATTGATGGGATCAAGGGAACAGATTAGAGGGATTAAGGAAAACGACAATTTTTTTTTTAAATCGAAGACTGTATGTAGCAAAGGAGAAGAGAATGTAGGATTATGTAATGCGATTTTGAAATACAGACAAGGAGAGAAGGCCTAAGAGGATGGAGGAGGGGTGATGTGGGAGGTTTGAGGAGTGAAGGGAAGTTTCAGAATATCGGTGGAAGTTGGATAGAAACTTCATTAGGGAGGAATGAAAGGATGAACTTGCTTTGGAGGGGGCCAAGTTGAGCTTAGATTATATAAATATGTGGTCATTAACTCACTCTGAGTCTGTTTTCTTCTCAATAAAATTAAGTGATTTTACTAGATGATCTCCAAGGTCCTTTCTACTTAACATCAGAAGATTCCTATTGCCTCCATTCTCCCAGTTACCACTGCAGTACTCACAAAACATTCAGTTTTCTTGTTCTAGAACTTGGTTTATCAGGCAATCTTTCTGACTCAGAGAAGATAGGTTTATTTTCAAATTGTTCCTTGGGCTTCAAGTGATTAACAGTTTTATAGACCTCTTTTGATCTCTCCAGGTACCTCACATTTTCTTAGACCATGGACGTATACTTACAACTCCCACAATTCACCCCATATCCATTTCACTTAAGTATATTACTATCTCTCAGTTATCCTGAGGGAGTGATGGATGTCATAGCTTAATGATAAAGGGGATTTTTGTTACTTTAAAAAAATTAACTCTCTGACTTCCAGAAATGAGAGCATTGCCCGAGAGATCTTTTTTAAAATAAGTTCTTTTATCCCCTCCTAACCTCGTGCTATAAATATGCATAATCAAGCAAAACAAATTCCCATATTGGCTATGTTAAAAAATCTTTTTTCAAACTAAAATTTCAGAGGCTATAGCATAAACTTCCTTGATAAAGTTTTAGTCTTGAAGCAAACCAGAGAGTATTTCATAATGCCAAGTAATAACCCTTAAACATAGGTATTTATATACAATAGGATTTCTGACAGCCTGAAATACTGGATCATAAAGTCTATGGGGTTCACAAGCGACAGCTGAAAGTGAATTCCCTGAGAAGGTGAGACATTCAGAGAATATAAAAAATCTAAGCTATTGAGACTAAACTGTACTTTCATGCTGCTGAATTATGGTCTCTTAAAAGATCTTTTGGCCATTGAGCCTTCTCCTTTGCTCTCCTGCAACAATGTCCTGTTTCCCCAATCTGAGTCAACCCTGATAAGGAAGAATTCCTATACAGCAATACAATGACATGACCAGTGTGTCCAGTGGAACATTCTTTCAAGCTTTTTCTGGAACCCTTGAATGTCTGTTATCAATATCACCCCATTTCTACTCTGCAGTGCCATTTTCTATTGACATAAACGTGGGAAAATCTCACTTGAAATAAAAAGGGACAGAGATATTGCAGTGGCACTCCGTAATAGGTGTATGACTGCAGTTTTTGGTAACAGGCAGAGAATCTGAGACATTTGGCAATGGCCATGACGGGTAATTTCATGGGAAGATTCCTGGTTGCCCCAGCATTACATATTTTTTAAGGAGAGATGAGCCAAATAAATTATAAAAACCCTTAATGGATCCAGTGTACATTTAACCTAAGGTTTAGAGGTGATGGCAAAAGCTAAATCCCTAGCCTGAAATGCCATGCAGCTAATAAAACTTCTGTCTCTTCTATGCTTAGCTTTAATAGCACTTTAAATGAGAAAAAGAAAGATATCACACCCTTTAAACAGCCAGGGCACTTGCCTGCAAAAGGTCCCCATTACTCAAACAGGAACACAAGAAATGTTTGTGTTGAAGCTCTGTCATGTTGATGCATGCCTATACCCCAAGGTTATTCTGAAAGTGCTGGGCAAAATAAACAAAACTTGGGCTACAGACTGTTTTGAAAATGACTTTCAGTGGAATATGTGGGATTAAAAATGTAGTGACAGGAAACCTGGGAGGTCCTGCCTGAAACATGGAAGCCTCTCCTTAGAGTTAATTGGGTCCAACATAATGCCAACAAGTGTGTTAAATAGTCATCACCTTACATGGCAGGGGCCCTAGTTATGGGCTGCTAATCATATTTGTGAGAGTTGAGACTAGGACAAAACTTTTTGCTTTAGGGATTTACTAGGTGAAATATTTTTATGCGATAATTTTATCTCAGGAGGTGGTGTGTTTCCCCTTACTGAAGGTCATTCAATAAAGGCCAGATGATGCCTTTTCTTTTTTTTTTTTGTTTCTAATAGAAGGTGTACTTATTTAGATATGGATTGGACTAAAGGTCACTGAAATCCCTTCAGACCCCAAAATTCTGTGATTCAATATGACATTTTAAAGAAAATGTATCCTCAGAAGCCTAAAACAGAAGTACTTCCTGAGGTTTGTGTGTGTCTGTTATCAATCAACTCAATGACACCAACAATTATGATGTAATATAATACATAGCACTTGAAGATTTGGCAAGCATTTTATACATTATTTTAGTAGATCCCCACAACAACCCTGTGAAACAAGTACTGAAAACATTTGTATACCTGTTTTACACATGAGGAAATTGAGGCTCAGAAAATGACTTCTCCAGTCACATAGCTAGTCTTGGTGACAATTAATTAATCATAACAGCTGACATTTATGTTGTGTTTTTGAGATTTAAAGAAAGCGCTTTACATATTTATCTCATTTAATCTTTACAAAAATCCATTGAGGTAGGTGTTATCATTATCCCTGTTTTAGAGATGAGGAAACTGAAACTGAGTTTAAATGAAGTTGGAAATTGGAAAGAGGCAAAGTGAGATTTGACATCAAGAAAATTTTCTTGACAATCAGAGAGCTGTCCAAAAGTGGAATGGGGTGCTGAATTCCCACTCCTTGGAGGACCTCAGAGGCTAGATTACCACTTGATACATATGTCATTGCAGGGATTATTTTAGTGTATGGTTTGAATTAGATGATTGATGAGGTCCTTTTCAACTTGGGATTCTGACTCTGTGGTTTGCCTAAGGTCACACAGCTGGTAAGGGTTTGAGGTGGGATTTGTACTTAGCTGTTCTTGACAAGAAGTCCTGCAATCGATCCACTATGTCATGTTCCATCATTCATTGTCTCATTCAGAAAAAGGACACTTAATAAACACCAACTGTATAAAGAAATCTCTGTGCTGGGTGTTGGGGAGAAGTAACAAGTTGAAAAAAGGCATGGTATCTATGTTTTTTGTAGTTTATAATCTAAAAGGGGGACAAGACACAAATTTGTAAAATTATGTTTATAACATAACGCAACACTATATAATACATGTTTTAGAAAGTTACAAACAAAAGTGCTATATAAAGTCCAAGGGAAGATCTGATGATTTGCTTCATATTCATGTTAACTTTAATCTTCCAGTTTGAGGCTTAAATCTATACTTTCCTCAGGCCCATATCCCTTTTCATCTCTTTCTGATAGATTGGTATGTTAGCAGTAAAGGTAAGACAGATGGAAAGACAGATACAGTAGAACTAGAATATAAGGTTCTTGAGGTCAGGAATTTTTTTTTGACCTTGTACCACCTGAATGTGCATTATATATATTTGGCTCTTGATAGAGGCTAGTTGCATTGTGATAGCTGTATGTGGTTCCTTCCTTCTTGCAACTCTGAATATTTTTTTTTCTGCAGGCACAAGCACAGCACCTAGAGTCCAACTATGATGATAAATGACCTTTTTTTGGCTGTCTTTCAGCTAGCAGGGTTACTACTTTCCCCCCTTGGAGTAACGTATAGGGATGTAGTCAGACAACAATATACATGTGGGGTTGGAGAAAGTATGCTGTCAAAGAATTTGAATCTTTCCTTTGAGAATTCAGACAGCCTCTTCCTCTGACTGAAGCTTTGGCTCTTGAGCCTATGCATCCTGACATACTATCTAATTAGTTGGTATATATTAACATCAGGAAAACACACTGAAATACAATTGAACTTAACTCAGATTGCTTGGGTCTTTAGGCTAGTCATGCAATATAACCATCCTCCTGTAACTGAGGTTTCTGGTATCAACTATATTACTGAGTAATGTGGTTGAAGGGGATATCAGAGATTGGGGATAATGGTAATATAGACTATGGAGGGGGAGGGGAAGGGAAGTGGGCTGAGGCTGGACACCTGGATCTTAGCAAGAATAAAGACAAGATCAGAGAAGAATCTGAAGGCAATTCTAAAATGTGAGTGAGGAATCAAAAGATGAGAAGGACAACTACCAGTTGCTCCAGTGGGTACCATGCTAGAAAGTCTATGGCAAGAGAAGAGCACTGAGGGAAAGTCTGCCCTATATTGCTTCTAACTTACCCTTTACTCATCCCTATTCATCCTAGGCTTATTTCCCACCCAATCCTTATCCTCATCCTAACCACTTCTTCCATTATGCTCTTTGGAATCTTGCTTCATTGTCAACAAAGAAATATAAAATTTCTCTTTATAATGAACCTGTTCCTCCTATGCCCTTTCTACTTCTTTGTGTTAATGCTCCCCCAAATTA
Source organism: Phascolarctos cinereus (assembly GCF_003287225.1). Classification (NCBI taxonomy): domain Eukaryota; kingdom Metazoa; phylum Chordata; class Mammalia; order Diprotodontia; family Phascolarctidae; genus Phascolarctos; species Phascolarctos cinereus. The sequence continues at coordinate 222,073,354 of NW_027555958.1, forward strand.
TATTATTTTGCATATACTCAATGTGTGTACCTGTTGTCTCCCTAGAAAAACATAAGCTTCTTAAGGGCCTGAACTGTTTCATTGTTGCTTCTATATTCCCCAGTACCTAGCACAGTGCCACTCATAGAAGTTGCCTAAAATTGCTTGATGATTAACTTTTTTCTAAGAACTCCAGTATCCAACTGCTATCCCTAATGCTGGACACTTCTTTCCTTAATATGAATGTCTCACTGAACATATTAGGGAATTTGACGTATTCCTGGCTCTCCACTGCCATTTCCATACTATGCTGCTATCACTCAGGATCTTTTCCTTTAAATTTCATGCTAGACCCCTTTTCCTGTTACTTGTTACAATTATGTACTGACCACCTGTCCATTTTCTCACCTTTTCCCATAACTTTGGCACCTTCATCACAACCTTTCTCTCCATTTTTTCTCGTGACATTATCATCTAAGATTTTGGTGTCCATTTTGATGATCCCTATAATATCCTATTATTACAGTTTCTTGAATTTCTTAATTCTTGTGACCTCTGCACTTCCATTCTACTTCACCACAATGCCAAGATACTTTGAAAATGCTTCATCTCCAAAATCCTGAACCACTACTCTTTGACAACAATCTATTATCTTTCATATTTTTTAATCCCTTACTCCTCTAATAGTTATTTTTTATCCCTATTATAACCTTTAGACAGAGAGGTGGAACAATGGTTATTGAGGGACCTGGAGTCAGAAAGACTTGAGTTCGAAAGTGGCCTTTGACATTTATGAGCTGTGTGACTCTGGCACCAATCCGCCAGGATTGTTGTGAGGATTTAATGAGATTACATTTATAAAACATTTAGCATAGTACCTGGTACATATGATGTTCTTAATAAATGCATGTTACCTTCCTTTCCTTCAGCTCCTCAATTCTTCCTTCTCACAGTAAAGAATTTATAGAGCACTTATCATGGTCTAGGATCTGTGTTAAGTGCCAAAGACACAAATGTGAGTGAAAAAGATAGCCCCTGTCTTCAGGAAGCTTACATTATAATGAAGGAAGACCACAAACAAAAGGGAGATGGAAGAGGAGAGAGAGTATCTAATCAGGGGCAACATATAAATTCTGGAGTTAGAAGGACTGGGAGACCTCTGATGACTTGGGCATTTCCTGAGATGATGATCCTGGCCAGGAACTAACCAATCAGAAGACAGTAACACAAGAAAATATTTCCCAAATATTTTTTAAAATGTTGTTTACCTATGATTTCATTAATTTTAGGGCTCCTCTCACTGGCCTACTTCATAACCCTTTCATTCAGTAGTAGATAGTTTTGATGAGTGTCTGTGGATGTGTGTTTAATGGAAAATCATTTGAATATAGGCTGGTCCTTCCTTGGACAAAAATCCCACAGTCTGATACTGGCTCTGTACAGTACTTAGTATTCAGTATTTGTGATTTTTGAAAATGTAAATATTTGGTGCGTAGTAGGTGTTTAGTAAATGTTTTCCCCCAGAGCCCTTCTGTTTTCATCAGAACTTCCAAATTTTTGATAACATACTCTTCAAAAACATAGAGTCACTTCCATGCCACAATGAGGCATCACTATAGGACTTCCTGATTTCCACAACTCTCTCCTGAATTCTTCCAATTCTCTCTTGAAACCCATCTTTATTTACTTTGGATGCATCTTTTATTTATTTATCTTTAAGTATGTTATGTTACCCCAGTGGAACAAAAGCTTCTTGAGTTCAGAGAAAGTACCTTACTTTTGTATTTTTATCTCCAGGGCCTAAGAGACTGAATGGCTTACATAGCAGGTGCTTGAAAAATGTTTTGTGATTAATTGATTGACATTAGTGGTAGATCTAGTTTAATAAAATTATTTCCTGTTGAAAAGGGAAAATAATTGGGAAACCCACAACATATTTCCTAGTAACCCCACTACGGGAAGTTGGACTCTTTGAATCACATTCCTGGGCAGTGCCAGCAGGATCCAATTACACACAAAGTACCTAGGAGAAAATAGACAAATTCCTTAATTATGTACCTTCTACATTAACATGAATCTTGTCAGTTCCCCTAATAGTTCCCACTAGTTAGAAAAGTATCTCATGTGAAATGTTGCATTCATTTTCAGGTAAGGCCACTATATTATTAGTTTTACTTAGCTGTTTTGCTTTCTTATAGGAATAATCTGCAAATTGAAGTAGGAGTAATCTGCAAATATCTATGAAGTAAAAACAAAGCACATCAGTAAATTTTTTTAAAAACAAAAAGGATTCCAGCATGCTTTCTATGTCTTTTTACATCACTTTTATCAATAGTTATCACTCTGGCATGCTAATTTTCCTTTGCCAAAAGTAAGGAAAAAACCACTTATTAAATGCCTAGTATGTACCAGACAACAGTGCTAAGGACTTCACAGATAGTTCCTTTGATCCTCACAACAACCTTGGAAAGTAGATGCTAATATTACCCCCATTTCCCAGTTTATCGAATTTGGCAGACAGAAGTTAAATGACTTGCCCAGGGTCAATCACACAGCTAGTTGATGTCTGAGGATACATTTGAATTTACATCTTCCTGATGCCAGGCCTGCTCTCTACCCACTGAATCACCTAGATGCTTTTCAATATCTTGAAGTGACACTCTCCCTAAAAAGCCCCTTGCTTCTATTCCCCTACCATATTTTCTGTCTAAAGACCCAATCATAGCCTCAAGCTAAATCCTCCATTACTTCTCTTATAACCAGTTTTAAAGGCCATGATATGAACATCTGGCAAGAGCTGAATAAATTTGAATTTTACTGTAAAAGCTATGAATCAGTGAAAAGGCCATAGAAATCTAGGACAGATTTGACTAGAGGAGCTGGGACCTCATTGAAAGCTCAGAGGGCCCTCTACTTCTCTTTCTACCACTCATGCACCTTTTTTGCTTGCTTCAGCAACCCTAAGTTGTTGTATTATTCTTTTTTTCTGAGTCTCCTTTTTAGAACTTCATTGATGAACTACCCACCTTTATAATAATGACTGGGCAAATGTCTCAGGTTAGCTAAGAAGCTCTATTAATAGAAAAGTTCTGATTTAGATCATCTGTCCATTTATCACACTAAAGAACAGTGTTTTCTGCTGTCCCAGGGAGACCACATGGGGTTAATATGATATACATTTTCAAAGAATTACTGTCCATCCCTCAGTGTAAACTCAGAACCACTGAGTCTGAAAGACAAACTAACCCACACAGCACCATAAGAACAAATTATAAAAGGTATTCTGAAGGTTATAAAAGATGCTTTTGAATCACTCTCCCAATGACTCCAAACTCCAGCTCAATAATAATTTTTCATCTCAAAGCTAATCGAAAAATAACCTAAAAGGGAAACAGTGGTGAAATGTACAGCTATTGCATCCTGAAATAAGGTCTGTAAAGGCAACTGACTCAACACTTTTTCCTACCAGTAATACTCATCCTAGGGTAGGAGAATTTCACTTTTTAGATCCATTAAAAGACTTTATATTTTCTGTAAATGCATTTTCAGAGGTTATGATCTATAAAACAGATATTGCTACTTTAAAAAATAAGGTTGTTTATAAATTTCTTTGTGTCTAGAGTCTATTAGAATGGTGAACAAATTCCTTTCTTACTCTCCAAACATTTACTATAAACATGTATATATGTAATATATGTTATATATACACAAATATAATCATAAATACATGCCACATACATTTAATTATGTATAGATTTTATTATTTACTTAATATATTGTATATTAATTATTTATAATTTTTATGAATTGTTATTTAATTATATATGTCAGTTTTTGGTGAGGGGGTGTACCTATGACTTCATTAGTGCAGGGAACTCCCAGTATGGAACCTCATTTCACCAAAGCAGCCAGGATCTCTTTTGTAATTTCATTTATTTCCTAGGGGCATTTGAATATAAGAACTCTGCATTCACAGAGCTAGTATGTGTTAAAAGCAAGACTGGAGTCCAGGTGTTCCTAAATCCAAGGATTAGTTCTCTGTCTGCTACACATGTGACACTTGCTCAATTCTATGTAAATATAAATTTATCAATAAATAAAACTCTAACTTTAGAGGCAAAAGTGGAAAGGCTAAGCACAGTGGGTAGGTAGAGGCCAAGCATTACCTTTTGATAGGAAGACAGGATTACAGATTTAGAGGAAACATTAGACGTTATCTAGTTCAACTCCCTCTTATCATAGATAAAGAATCAATATAAAATGGTGTTAAGTGACTTGTCCAGGTCACACTGGCAGAGCAAGGATTTGAACTAAATTTATTTGGCTCTAATCCATCATTCTTTTCTATTCATCTTGCTGGCTGTCAGTCAATATGGGTGCTTTTGATAACAATTGTCAGGAAAAACATTGTAGGCAAACTAATCATCCTTATTAACTGAGATCAATATAACTGTTTTCTTTCTTTCCTAAGAAGAAAGACAGGGCATTCTTTCTGGTTCTAGAGGGTGGGAAGACAATGTGGAAAGTAGAGGAAATAATGACCCTCATTACTCAGAGAGCTGATTGAGAATCTAAGAAAGGCAACCTAAGGCTTTTCTTGGGATCATGAGAAAGCAAAGACAGAATTAGGCATTAGTAAATCTGTTGTATGATAAAAAATTGAAAATTAATTTTATGTTTTATTTATATATTTTATGTGTATATACATGCACATATATTGCGTAATAGGTAGAAGAGTGAGATGCTGAGTCAATGACCCAAGCAAGCCCCAATCCTTGAAGTAAGTAGAAAATGTGAAAAATAAGCCTGTGTCTAGCCTATAAGTTTTATATTATGAAAAAATACACTAGTTTTGCATTCAAGAAATGATACTGCAATGGTTTTTTAAAAGCTTCCCATTTATAAGGAAAATATGGATATTGTCAAGCTTTGCGCACAATTTTAATATTTCTCTCATGAAGACAAGATGTTGTAATTGCACTACAAAATGTTTCCATTGAATTTGACACTTAATAAACTCAGCTCTATCTAAATCTGACTTCCCAGCTTGCATTTTCATTTTGTTAAGGACCCTTTATGACTCATAACCTTATTGGGGGATGCAAAGTAACTTTTTTTTCCCTCAGCATGTTTAAAAAATTTTGTTCTAAGATCCTGCCACCAAAGTTTTTATTACTGTTTTTGAAAAAAAAAGATCCTAGATGAGATGATCTCTAAGGTCTCTTTTAGCTATTAATCTTCTGAGCCTTTGAATAGGGAATAATTTGGGGATGGAACTTTTTATGAGGTTTACTTTTGTATTAAGAATAAATAGTGTGTCTTTCGCACTTAAGTCCTGGATAGTCCTATAATGCAATACTGCTACAGGCTTTTATGAAAGCATGTTTTGTTAGGTGATGTTGGCATATGTAAAGGTTCCAATTCTAAGTCCCCAAAGCATAATAATAAAAATGAAATTGTGATTAATTTCTTTGTGGTTTTGGACAATTCTAAAATTACCATAAAAGGCATGGTGTTCCATTGGCTTTTTTTTTTGAATGTGAGGCAATTGGGGTTAAGTGACTTGCCCAGAGTCACACAGCTAGTGAGTGTTAAGTGTCTAAGACTGGATTTGAACTCAGGTCCTCCTGACTCCAGGGCCAGTGTTCTATCCACTGTGCCTCCTAGCTGCCCCAAACAGGTAATTTTTATTATTGTTATTTTTTTTGAGGCAATTGGGGTTAAGTGACTTGCCCAGGGTCACACAGCTAGTAAGTGTCAAGTGTCTGGTCTGAGACTGGATCTGAACTCAGGTCCTCCTGACTCTAAGGCCTGTACTCTATCCACCATACCACCTAGCTTCCCACTCCATTGGCTTTTTTTGCTTTTTTTTTTTTAAGGCAATTGGGGTTAAGTGACTTGCCCAGGGTCACACAGCTAGTAAGTGTCAAGTGTTTGGTCTGAGGCCGGATTTGAACTGAGGTCCTCCTGACTTCAGGGCCGGTGCTCTATCTACTGCGCCACCTAGCTCCCCCTCCATTGGCTTTTTTCAAGTACGTTTAGAGACATGTAGTTGGTATCATGGATAAAATTGGTTTTCTGAACAGACCTAGAAATAAGAATGATTCTCCTGCTCTTCATTTTCAAAGTCACATCACTACTATTTTACTTAGGTCCTCAGTTTTCTCCTCTGTAAAACATGGGGGTTGGACTAGATTATAGGATTGAAATTTTAGAGCTGGATAAGAACATGGAGGGCATCAACTCTAGCCCTCTCACTTTATTCTTTTTGTTTTTCTTTTCTTTTCTTTTTTTTGGTGAGGCAATCAGGGTTAAGTGACTTGAACAGGGTCACACAGCTAGTAAGTGTTAAGTGTCTGAGGCTGGATTTGAACTGGGATCCTCCTGACTCCAAGGCTAGAGCTCTATTCACTGTGCCACCTATCTGCCCCTGCCCTCTCATTTTACAAAGGAGAAAATTCATTCCCAGAAAGTTTAAATGAATTGCCAAAGGTCACACAACTAGTAAGTTTCTGAGATGAAATTTGAACACAGTTCTTCCTGACTCCAGGTTTAACACTTGATCTACTACACAAATCCTCAGTGATTCTAAATCTATTCTTAGGGGAGGTTCAGAGAAATTAAGTGAAGGATTGTAGATCACACAAACAAAAATAATAGAACTAGGATTCAAAGGCCAAGTCTTCTGACTCCAGCTTCAATAACTTTCCCACTGAACCATGATGACTGTCTCCTTATTGTGACTTTTACCTAAAGTATAACAAAGGTTAAGAAACTAATTTAGGGGTATCATTATCCTAGGTTCTTAGAGCTAGAAGGCATTTTTAAGTTGATCTAATTAAATCCCTTAATGTTACAGATGTTAAAACTGAGGCCAAGGTAGAGTAAGTGACTTACGCAGGTGACCTAGGTATTAATCAGTGGAACTACTTTGAACCTATGTCCTCTAGCTCCAGATCACTTGTACTGAAGGCATTAACTGAGTTATCTACCTCTACAACTGGAGCATCAGTGATACTATAAAAAAATAACTAACCAATCAAAAACACAGGGAACTGATATCTCAGCTGTGCTTCTTAATGTCTTCATAATATGAAATTGGTACTTCTTGTTCCAGGTCTCAAATTATTGTACCTGGTATGTTAGAGTACAATTTATAATAAAATGAATCTAATATGGGGGCATATATTCTTATTTGGTGAGCAATGGGAATTAAACAGAAACTGTTCTAGACCTATGACCATCACTAGTCATACATTTTAGTCTATGAAATATGACTAATACTTTTGAGCAGCTTATGAACTCAATTTGGGGAGTTTTAACTGATTGGTGGTAGAGCACTTAACTCAGCCCTTGAACCGCTTTCATTTACTTTGTCCATCTCTCCCTTCTGGTTTTGTTGTTATACACAATGATGTGTAGGTACTACTGCTAAGAAGTGAAGAGCACCATTGCCGGGGTAAAAACTGGGAGATAAATCAGCACTGTGATGAGGGACAGCACCAAGCCATATTGCCTCTCAGTTCAGGATGACATCATTATGGAAATATAGCAATGAGGAAGGGAAGGTTGGGTTTTGTGGCAGGATATTTAAGGATGATTTAGGCTTAGAGAAGTAAAAGAATTCTGAGGCCGTCTAGTTCGAGATGCCTCATTTTGTAGATGAGGAAACCAAGGCACACAGAGAGGTAATAGCACTTACCCAAGGACACAAAAGTAATATGTGGTAGAGACAGTATCTGAACTTAGGTTCTTTGGCTCTGAATCTAACTCTCTTTCTTCAGCATCATGCTGTTGCAACTGCCAGTAAATTTAATTAGATTTGTCAACTTTTGTGTATTGGTAGTTTAAACTGTTCACAGATTGGGAATAAAATCCAGATGATCTCTGGGTTCTGGTGTTTATTTCTCCTCCCTGGTTCTTTAACCGGCAAAGAAGGAGTAGTCAAGGAAAGCATTTTGGCCCTTAACCTTGCTTCTTACATCCCTTTTCCCTAATGACTAGGGTTTTTTCTCCCCTTTCTTTCATTTTTCTAAGAGATCATGAGGAGGTAGACGGGTCTTGATTTGTTCATGATTTTCTTTATGACCTATTTTGAACCAGAGTGAGGACTCTAGGTGCTCAACCTAAACTCTCATTCTATTCCACAAAAAATCAGATTCTTAATTCTGTTCCCATTCTTCCTTTGTTTTAACCCTTCTTTTCCTTCATATTGACCAGAGAATTGAATTGAAGAGTCTGCCCTGATCTTTTTCTCCTCCTCCTCCTCCTTCTCTCTCTCTCTCTCTCTCTCTCTCTCTCTCTCTCTCTCTCTCTCTCTCTCTCTCTCCTCTCTCCTTTCATTAGAAATAATTGCATTTTTTATTTCTGAGATTGTTGTCAAGGATTTTATTTTTATTATATATGTGATTTTTATAGCTTTATACGTTATGGAGCTAATTATTCTCCATTCTCCAGAGGGTCCTTGTGCTTTGTTGTTGGACTTATACTAGCTTGGCATGTTCATTGCTGAATTTTAATGTCTATGTTGTGGTATAATGACAATTTAGAGCAAAATTATGCAGTTACCATGTGACATTCACCCTCAAAGACATGACAATGATAAAAGATTCGGAAGTCCTGGCATCTTAACAAATTTAGGGGTGTAGCAATTCAATAATTCATGGAAGTTGGGGGTTTCTCTTTTCTCCAAGGATTGTTAACAGAACTCCACTTAGATTGGACACTTTGACTTCATGGTGCATTAGTTTAAAATTTCACCAATTACTTCACTAGAATGCCATTCATCCATGAACTTCAACCAATCCTAGCTTGTGAATTTTCATTTCTTGGGTAAACCTAACTCCTTGAAATCTCCACATCCAGTGCATTTTCACAAAGCTAATAAATATCAGAGGCAAGCTTTGAACCTAGATCTTTTGCCTCCAAATGCAGAATTCTCACTATTATGTCACACTACCTTTCAGTGTTATATTAGTCTGAGAGGAAAAGAGAATTTAGGGAGGATGTGATAAATATTTTCAAATATTGGAAGAATTACTAGAGACTTTCAGTTTCTATAGAGAACAGAACTAGTAACAATGGGTGGAAGTTGTGGGGAGATAGATTTTTGTTTCAATATGAAATGGAATTTTCAAAGAATTTGAACTGTCCAACAATGGAACAGACTGTCTTGCAAGATAGTAATCTCAATCTCTCTGGAATTATTTGACAAAGCCTTGATTCCCACTTATAATGTAGATGGGATAACTTCATTGGGTGAGAATAGATGATCTCTAAGTATTTTTTTCCCTAAAACTAAGATTTTATGCCTATTTATTATCTGAGGAGAAATCTCTGTTACTTTCCAGATACTCTCTGAACATGAAACTCTGTTATCTTTTTCTAGTTTGAAGGGAGTAATTATTCCTTCCCTTATTGGTAATTTGCTCTTTGAAAGTAGACCTGGTGTTCTTCTGAATTCACACTAAATCATTACTTAGAAATTATCATATTCACAAACTTGAGTAAGATATGTGGCACTGTAACCACAGGAGATGTGGATGAGCTTCATTGAAAAGTAGAAGAGTGCTAACTTTTTCAGTAGAGGAAGCCGTATTGATTACAGTGGTAAAGCTCTTATTTGTGATTTGACTTTCTAATCTTTTGTGGAAGAAACACTCAGCTGAGAATAGTAGAAACAGGATTAGAGTTGAAACAGGTCTTAGAGATGAGAGTCCATCCTCATTTTATGGATGAGGAAGCCAAGACACAGAGAGATAAGTTTATTTGTCCATTTAGATAGTAAAAATGGAGACTGGAAGTCAGGTCATGTAATGTCAGGAACAGTTCTTTTACCACCACATTGCCAATGTCTTTGTTTGAGAATGGTGTGCTCATAGAGAGCAGGAATTAAACCTGATTAGTCCATATTACCCCAATCCCCTCTTTATCTGTTCCTTCCCCCCAACACAGACATTCTTTCACTTGTGCAATGTATACTTTGATAGAGTATTCTGTTGCCTTACTGGATGATATCTGATAAATGAAACAAACATACAAAAAAAAGCTACTCCTTTCTCCAAAGTAGCCAGTCTGCATGGTATGAGGGAATCTATCCTGCCTCATATGCCAGGGAAGATAGTCAAGCATCTTTAATATGATTTTTAAGGGGGGAATGTTAGCACACAGGAACAGGAGAGTTCACACCTTATCAAAGCACTAACTTTTTCAACAGATTTTTTAAAAAATTGGACAAATTACTTAATTGGTACAGTCCATAAACATTTATTAAGTGCTTACTCTGTACTAGGCACTGTGTTAAACCCTGGAGATACAAATGAAGAGAAATGGTCCTTTCCCTCAAGTAGGTTACCTTCTGAAGGGATTGACAATACACAAAATGAAACTGAAAAACATGTAGGGGTAGTCACCAGAGAGTACCTAGATTAGGAGCATGATGTTGGTGGATTGGAAATCAAGAACAACTGATGGCAAAGGTTAATTCCAATGAGAAAATTTCTGTTGATACAGATCAGTCACTGTTCTACAACTTAGAGACCTAGAAAGCTGCCTGGGGGCACTGAGAAGTTGTGACTTGCCCAGTCACACATCCAGTATGTGTCAGAGACAGGACTTTAACCTTGGTCTTCCTGACTCTGATGCCAACTCTCTAACTACTATGCCACTCTGCCTCCAAAGGGATTAGTGACCCTCCCCTCCACAGAATTTAGCGTCAGTGATCTACCTCCTGAAATTATTTTGTTTACATTTTGTATCTATTTGTTTCTATACATGTCCTTTACACCTAGAAGGTAAGCTCCTTTAAGGCAGGGGATGTTTTGTCTTTATCATTGTGTCCCCAGCACATGGCCTTGTGTCTGACATATAATAGTCTCTTAATAATTTCATGTTGAATTAAATTGAATTGAATTGAGTTGATCTCTGATTTCATTGATGTTATGTTTGTTCCACCAGTCTATGCTGTAATCTCTCAGGATAACAGCATCTCAAGAGTTATAAGGGATCTCATTATTCTTCTGTCTCATGCAGTTTGTGTGTGTGTGTGTGTGTGTGTGTGTGTGTGTGTGTGTGTGTCTATCTTGAGCTTGTCATCCAACATAGGAGATAACGCCTTCTACATTTGTGTAATCTGCAAATTTAGGGGGTTTGTAATTTTAATGGCCTCTGTGCCCTTTTCCAAATCAGTGATAAGAGATTGTTAGAGATTGAAATTCAATCATTATAATTTTTAGGTTCTACTACATTTCCTTTAAAAAAAAAACCCAGTAGCAGAGAACAAGTACAGGTCACTGGGGTACACAACTAGAAACATCTTTCTAAAGGAACATGAAATCATTTATGAATGGTCCTTACAAATTCATCTACCTGTACTATCCACTCACCCACATTTCTCTATTTTTTGTAAGAATATTAGTATGAAGTTTAGTAAATATTTGCCTCAAATCTAGGAAACTGCACCTACAAAGTCTTCTATATACTAACTATAGTACTACTATATGAATAAACAAAGTAGGCTAATCTGACTTGAACTGTTCTTGATAAAGCCAATATTGCTCTATGCCTTTTCATTTTTTCTGTGGCCACCCAGTGTTAACTAGCTGGCTTTGATGAACTAGATGACTGACAGATTTAGAACTAGGGCTATGGGGAAGCAAGATCAGTGAAAGGAAGTGTTAAAATAACTTCAAGGGAACTTGTGAGGAGGAGTAAGGACATTGACTATTGTTGGCTGGGCTGGAGCAGAAGTATGGAGAATCTAGCCTAGGAACCAAGATCCAGGGTTAAATCACAGTTCTACCATTGATTATCAATGTGACCTTAGTTTAATTCCATAAAAGTTTTCTGAGTTGCAGTTTCCTAATCTATGAAATAGGGATAACAGTATTTTCTCTGTTGCCTCATATTATGAGCTCAATATGATGTTTCTTTGTGACCATTGCTTCCTTTTCTAAATGTACATCAACTATCTTTTTAATCACAAAATCTAAAATTTTGTTAGAGATTGAAGTTCACTGACTTATAATTTTTAGGTTCTACTACATTTCCTTTTTAAAAAAACCAGTATGATTTCCTCCATGCCTTATTAGATTATCTCAAAAGTTGCGGTGGTAAAGCAAACAAAAACTCCCCTTGCCCCCCCCAAAAAAAATAAAAAACAAAAAATGCAACTCCTGATAGCCACCCTTTTGATAATCAGTCTCTGAAATTTAGCCAGATTGGTATAGAGATTATAGACTTTACTCCTTGGCCTACGTTAGACATCTTTCCAATCTTTCTAGAAGCTGCTAGATCTTGTGCTCCACTACTGATAAATCCTTTAAGATCCCAAGGTTAGTTCCAGACTATAATGAGAAAGTCTGAGTAGGACTTCAGTAGAAGTTTGAAGATTTAAATTGCAAGACAATGATACTCTTAAGGTTGTGAAACAGACAATAAAAACATTACTTCAAAGAATTAAATGAACAGAAAAGGAATCCAGGCAGATAGATCTTGATAATTGACTGGAGTCTAGAGAATATTAATAATGTACTGAAATTCATTAAGGAATTAGTCACCAAACATGGCTAACAGGGCAGTATGTCATATACATCAGATAAAACATTGCCCCTAAATACGTCACCACCACAAATCTCTTCAATGACCTCATCTGTATCTGGCTTTCTTTCCTACCAATGAACAGTTTCAACAAAAATAAGCAGCTTGGAACAACTTTTTCTCCCTCATTTTTCTTCTGAATGTACTTACCTATATTAAAAAAATTCCAATGAAGAATCAGGGTTTCTTTCTCTTCTCATAAGTGCCTGAAAAGTGAAAGATATTAGAAATGTTATTCTTGGGTTTTTTTTCTTTTTTTAAAAGACCTTGCAGAGGTTCTGTCATCTGCCTCTGGAAGGTCTCCAGAGAACTTGTAAAGTGGAATGACAGACACCGAATATAATTCCTCCCCAAAGGATAGCAAATGCTATTCGATTAGCATGATCAGGAATGGTGGTGACTTGTCAGAAAGTTGGACAGTGTACCCAAAGATAGAAATACTGTCACCTGCTTTGAAGTTCTCTGAAGTAAAATGTTTCTTTGTGTCCTCTACACTCAGCAAAAGGCACACAATCAAGATTAGAGGTAGAAGTGTGGGTTTTTTATGTTTCTTTTTTTTTTTTTTTCAATTGTGAAGGACAAAGAAAAACATTGCTTTTTAATTTTGCCTTTGTTTTTTCAGATCTGTTCACACGACTCCCAAATAGATGGTCGGATTGAGATTGCTGAACTGATCATTTGGAAAGAAGTATTTTAGTGCCCTTATATAACTCTTCTCCATTAACATCCTCCTCCAATGTCTCATTGTGACAGAAAGAGGATTCTGAGTTTATAAAAACTCAAGATTTCTAGTACAAACTTGTCATGCCTTGTGTATCATTGTCACTAGAGGCAGTGTGCTGCAGTGCTGGATTTAGAGTCAGAGGACTTGGATTTAAGTTTTAGCTTTGCCACTCACTTTCAGCATGACCTTGGGAAAGACATTGTGATGTTTCTGGGCCTTGGTTTCATCACCTGTAAATTGGAAGGGTTGGGCTAGGTGACTTCTAAGATCCCTTCCAACTTTAACAATTGATGATCCTATGACCAGCTTAGCTCAACATGAAAAGGCTCTTCAATAGAATACTGGTCACCTGACAACATCTTATTCAGGCACAGAATTTCTCCTAAGGTATATATTGGTGAAAAGAGTATATACCAATGAAATGATAGATACTATAAATAACAACAAAAAACCCCCACCATAACACTCATTCTCAGTGTGGAAGGAGTAATCCAGGGCACCTTTTGATTTGCTGGCTTAGGACATACCACATAAGGCTAGGCATGAGCTTTGGCTCTTCACTGAGGGATATATGCCTTCCTTGGATGATATAGGAAATTCTTGATCAGTCCTGAGTGACTAGGGCTGAAGATGATTGTTGAATGATACTGAAGATGATGGACTCATATTGGAAGGAGTAGCCTCTATCTGTGTTATATAAGAGGGGCAAGGATAAATGAGTCCACTTTTTTTCTGGTACTCTTTTCTAGTGCTAAAGGTCAGTGGAATTTCTTGCATATATAAATTCTTTCCCTTCCTCTCTCTTTACCATACCCTGTGGCAATGACTGCTTGTATCATAAGCCTATGGATATGAGAAAGTATGCTTGCCTAGGTGGGCCAGAGACTAGACTGAATCCTTGGCTGCCATTTTCTGCCTTTGTTTTTCTTCCCAGAGGAAGGTAAGCAATGAAAGATCCTGAGAAATGGATATTTCCAGTTTGTCTTATGGGTTAAGATTCCCTAATTTGGAGATTTGAGCATCATTTGACTGGAGGGAAAAGAAATTCTTAGGTAAGTGAAGAATTGAACACTTGCATTTCAAATTTACTCTATTTGTGAATGTTTATGTATTTTTAAATTCTATCTCTAAAATTGGAACTAACATCTATACATAACAAAACTATAACACAGGGGATCCAAATCTCTGGATGTATATACCTCTCCTGTTGAATTATATAATTAAGTTTGAAATTCAAAGGATTCTTCTAGTTCACAGAACTAGATCACAGTCCCATGATTATTGAATGCTATCATAGCTCTAAACAGGGTGTAACTCTGGTTTTAGTTACATGATGCCCAATTCAGTTGAAAATTCAGCCAATTCAGTGAGTAAAAACCTCCAAATCAAAACCAATCTATAAGGAATATTAGTGAAAAGTCAGTAAGGCCAATGCTTCCCAGCAACCCTCTACTCATGCAAAATGACGCGCTCATTCCTTGATTTGAACGTTGTAATTAAGCTAAGCACACTGTATGATCTTGGGCAAGGCACTTTTCTTCCATAGGCCTAGGTTTCTTTTTTAGAAATAAAGATTTGAACTAAATGGTTTTTAAGTATGCTTTTGGCTCTGATGCTCTCTGTTCTAATGCCCTTCTTAGAATCCTTATTGCCTTTAAAACTCATCTTAACTCCTACAACTTTTCCTAATCCCATGAACTTCTAATGCCTTCCCCACCAATTAATATTATTATTTTTGTGTATTTTTACTAAATATACATATATGTACAATATATAAACATATGTGTGTAGACATACATATTTTTCCCTGATAGAATATAAGCTCCTTGAAGATAGGATGGTTTCATTTTTGTTTTTGTATCTCCAGAATCTAGCACAGAACTTGACACAAAGTAGGTGTTTAATAAATATTTCCTGTTTTATTCATAGTAATCTATTCCCTAAAGGCATTTTTTATTATTAATGTTCTATGATCATATGATCTCTGATGAAAGATTCTAATAGGCAAAACTAATACAAACCAAAACAATATGCAACTGGACCAGTTTTTTGACACAAGATTCACAAAGAAGTGCTTGATCAGCTGAATCATGAAAAGGACATTGTTGGAATAGATTCATTCTTACAGTCTTACGTTTAAACATGGCTTGAGTAACAGTTGATGCTAAACCCACTGTTACAAGTGGAGAGATTGAAGCTACAAAGAGGGAAGTGCCTCATCCACACTGACAGAGACATTAACAGCTGAGTCAAGAGTACTATCTATTTTCCTGGCTCCCAAGTCAGTTCTTCTGCCAATGGTCCCCTGGCTTCTTCTGTAAATTAAAATCATTGTTTTGCTCATGATTTTTAAAAATAAAACAATTATCTACAAAGCAAAAATAGCATTAGAAAAGGCTTTGGGTTCCAGAGAGAGATCTTATGTTAATTGTTTTGGGAAATTTTTTTTTAATACCTTTCAGTTTTAATTTTTTTTTTTTTTGCTGGGTACAAGCATCATTTCAGAATGATGAGGACATTTGGCAAAGAGGCAAGGCTGAGGACAAATCAGAGCTTAAATATTTTCTTGTCAAAGTTTTGCAATATACTCAGAAGCTTGTATATCACCCTGTAATTATTAGTCTCAGTCTATTAGAAGAATTTCATGGGCCCATCCTCCTAAAAATATCATTTCTCCTGTAATCACATGGTAACCTACATCTCTGTTTATTTTTAATCCCTGAACTGTTTATATAGTTTAGATATTAGGTATCCAGACCTCTGTTCAACATAAATGTCATTTAGTTTTTGAAGAAAAATAGAACAAAAACATTTTAATGAATTTGGACAGGGAAGGAACTTGTAGGAAAGGTCTCTTATTTTGTAGTGGGAACAGGAGAGTTAATTAGCCAAAATTGAAGAATGCCTAGGTTGTGAATTACTGAGAGCTTTTTTGTTAATAATACATTTTGTACAGTTATGTTAAATATGTAAATACATATAAATATATATATATATAGAATTTTAAAATACATTGTGTCAAAATATGTTAAAAATACATTTAAACCGAGGTAACTAGCCATACAAGTCTAGACCTTATTTTGGGTAACTTGTCTATAGTATAGAAACAATAGTGGATATGCTATTAGGCTTAAAGTCAAGAAGACCTACATTAAATATCAGCTCTGACCTACTCAGTAGCTGTGACTCTGGGCAAGTCACTTAACTTCCCTTGTTGTAGAGTCATTTTTTAGTTGCATCTGACTCTTCATGACCCCATTTTTTTTCTTGGCAGAGATACTGAAGTGGTTTGTCATTTCCTTCTCCAGCTCATTTTCAAAGATGAGGAAATTGAGGCAAACAGGGTTAAGTGACTTGCCCAGGGTCACATAGCTAGTAAGTGACTGAGGCCAGATGTGAACTCAGGGAATTAAGTCTTCCTGACTCCAGGCCTGGCACTCTATCCACTATGCCACCCACCTCTCCCTAATTTCCATAATCTTAGACAATTTTCTATATTATACTATATATATACTGTATATTATAGATGGATTGCCATCTGTATTGATGAAAAGACTACCCATATCAATGAAATCGCAGGGACTTTATATATCAGTGTAGTAAGAAGTCACCTGTCTCAGGAAATATGGAAAGCTAATGCTTTGCTCCAGGTCTCCTTCTAAATAAACTGTGAAGAACATAAATTACTTTGTGAATGACCATATCAGTGCCTGAAGCTGTAGATATAGAAGTTCACCAAGTATTTAACATCTTTTATGGTTTATAAATTGTTTGATTTTTGTTTTAGATTACAGAAATGGCCCTGGAAAAAAGATGTCCAACCCAAGGGTCTCCAATTTGCTTTAAATTAATGATGTGGATGAGGATAACATGAAGTGCTATACCACAAAAGTCTTTCATCTTCACTCTACTTGTTCAATAGATCAATGAACAAACCTTTATTAAGAGTTTGCCATGTTCTAGACGTCATGCTTGGTGTTGGGGATACAAAGATAAGCAATGAAACAACCGTGCTTCAACTGATTAATACTTACTGTCTCCTCTATCTTTCAGTGACTTTTGGATATATAATTGGCTTATTTTAGGTAAATGGCTTCCTTGGGTCTCTTTGCTTATCATTACTGAGGATAACACATACAATATTCACGTTGTGGAGAAAAAATAATGACCAGCCAAAGCAATACTGGCAATGAATCATTAAGCTTAAATCTTTCCCATTGTAAGAGCAGAGGGATATTCCCTAGCACATGTATTATTACCCAGGGTTATGTAGTGACATGTATAATTGAAACCTGGTATAAAACTCAGTTCCAGAGGAGCAATGCTACTTTTAGATTGGTTAAAGTGATATCTTCAGGAAGAGTCATGAGGGTAAAGAACATTACATGTATGGAGAAATACAACGCTAATTTTTTTTTAATGATTTGAGGAAACAAAGATAGGATAGTTAGAGAAGACAAAATGATTGACCATGGCAAATCGTAGGCATGGGAAACTGTAATTTTAAAATAAAGGTTTTGTTAATTGTGGAAATAAACACTTCATAAAATAGCTTATAAAAATGTAAAATCAAAGTTGTATATGGAATTGACAAAAATAAATAAAGCCAAGATTCATTCCCAAATAGCTCCATGGCCAAATGATATGATCAAGCAGTTTTCAGGTGAAATGCAAATTATCAACAATAAAATGAAAAAAAAATGCTATGAATTCCATCCCATCTAGCCATCTACCAGCTCCATCTTTAATTCAACCTGCTGCTGTCCTGCTCCTCCCCACTGGGAATGGCATTCTCTAGAATGGATCTCCAGAAACCATTACTCTAACTTTTGGAAAAGCTAACCTAGTGAATCTGATCAATTTTGTAACCCTGGGGCAGAACTGAACTGACTGGCGAATAAGTGAGGATAAATTCAACCAGACCATTATAGCTGGACCCAGACCAGAACATGCTTCACATCTTATCTAACCATCTACTCCAGCTTTCTGTCCTGCTTCCTTCACATGCATATAATTCTCCCACACCCAATCTACCCCTTAATACTTTTTTTCTACCTTTTGGTGTGGAGAATAGTAATACACTCTGCCTCCCTTGTAGGCTGTTTCCTTTTATAAAAATACAAGCTGTTTAAGGGCAGGGATTGTCTCACTTTTGTAATTATTTCCCCAGTCTTTAGTATAGTGCCTTGCATATAGTAAGCACTTAAGTATTTTTCATCCATTCATTCTTTTGTTTATTATTAATAGGAAAAATGCAAATTAAAACAACTCTGAGGTTTTCCTTCACAGCTATCAAATTAACAAAGATGACAAAACAAAAACATTCAATGTTAAAAATTCTCTTGGAAGAACAACAAACTAATCCTCTGTTGGTGGGGCTGTAAATTGATCGGCCATTCTGTGAAACAATTTGCAAAAATCAGTCAATGAAAACCATTAAAAATATTCATATCCCTTGATCTCTACTAGCCATATATCTCCAAGAAGGTCAGTGACAGAAGGACTTCAATAAAAGAAAATATTTTGTAACATCAATCTTTGTAGAAGAAAAAAGAAGGAAACAATATGGCTGTCCATCAATAGGGGAATATATGAACAAATGCTAGCATAAAGATTTATAACAGTGGACTGGATCTGGCCCAAGAGGCAGAGGCTCCCTTTCTCACTAAGGGATCCCAGGTCCGCAGGCTTACATAGCTGGACATGGATTTAGTCCTGGGGGAGTGTAGATTCTAAAGAGAGAGATCACAGTCTTTCTTTCATAATGTCTGACTCTTTAAACCTCCACTTCACAGTTCCAGGGATAATTACTCAAACATTAGGATTAATGCCTAGTGCTTCCTCAAAAAGAAATAGAAAAGTACTCAGTGTGCAATATAAATTATGATAAAATATCTATGATACAATGCAGAATGAAGAAAGCAAACCAAGAGAAAAATAATAACAGCTCACATTTATATAGTGATTTAAGATTATCAAAGCACTTTACGAATATCATCTCATGGGACCCTCACAACAACTCTAGGTGGTAAGTGCTATTATTACCTTTTTACAGATAAGAAAACTGAGTCATGTAGAGTCCAAGTGATTTACCCAGGGTCACATATCTACTAAGTCTCTGAGGCTGGATTTGAACTCAGGTCTTCCTAGTCTAGCACTTTATTTACAAAAACACACAGCTGCCTCTATGTAAAATGACTGTAATAATATAAAAAAAAAACAAGAACAACAACAACACTAAAAAAGAAGTGAACTTCAGTGGATTCACTGATCTTTCTGGATCTTTCTGGATCCCAGAGAACTCAACTTGAAATTCACCTTCCTCCTCTTAGCAGAAAAAGATATGGATACAATAGGTACCATTTGATATGGTTATTCTTATTAGTTAGTTTTACTTAAATGTTTCCCTTTTTTATAAGGAAGAGTTCAAAGATCTATGTGGTGGGAGGGTTAAGAATTGGAAAAGGACCTTTATCAACAAGGAAACAAAAATAAAATAAATATAAAAATAAATAATAAAAATGAAAAAAAAATAAGGAGGGATTCTAAAATTTAGCCTGATATATATTTTTTAAATTTTAATTTTTACCATTGGTATCAATACTGCTTACCTGTGGGCAGGTGCTCCACCTAAAGATTGTAAATTTTGATTGCTGAAACCTCTGAAGATATCTTGGGGTTCACTGGCTAAATTTTTTTCTCAAGGACCATACCTTAAGCCCAAACCACTCAGGCTCTCATCGATTGGCCAGCAAATTGACCAACCCAGGCCAAGCCCCACTTGGTTATTGTTTGAACCTTGAATGGGTCAGAGTGAATGTGAATAGCAATTGTTTCTGTTTTGGCCAGAAAACCTGAGGGTCTTCCTCTCCCAGATTGATTTCTTTTTTTTTTTGACTAGGTAAAAGAGGCCACTCTCTGCCTCATTTCTTACCTAGCCTTAATTGCTGAATGGACATTTCCTCAGTCAAACTGAGACCTGTTTAGCTTAAAAAGGTCAAAGTCTCCTGCTGCGTCCATGGCCATCTCTAGTCATCCTGATCTATATCTTTTTTTTTTTTATTATTATTAACTTACTTTTAGTTTTCAACATTCACTTCCATAAGCTTTTGAGTTTTAAATTTTCTCCTACTCTCTCTCCAAGACAGCACATGATCTGATATAAGCTCTACATATTCATTCCTATTAAACATATTTTCACATTAGAATTAGAACTAATAGGAGAAGCCACAAGAAAGAAATAAAAGCAAAACAGAAGAAAAAAAGCAAATAATAAATTTCAGTCTGCATTCAAACTCCATAGTTCTTTCTCTAGATGTGGATAATATTTTCCAAAATGAGACTTTTGGAGTTGTCTTAGATCCTTGCATTGCTGAGATGAGCTAAGTCTATCAAAGTTAGTCATCACACACTATGACAGTGTTCTCCTGGTTCTGCCCACTTCACTCAGCATCAGTCCACACAAGTCTTTCCAGGATTTTCTGAAGTACTGTTGCTTATCATTTCTTACAGCACAATAGTATTCCATTACATTCATATACTACAACTTGTTCAGCCATTTTCCAATTGATGGGCATACCCTCAATTTCCAATTCTTTGCCACTAGAGAAAGAGCTGCTATAAATATTTTGGTACATGTGGATCCTTTTCCATTTTTTATGATTTCTTTGGGATACAGACCTAGAAGTGGTATTATTGGGTCAAAGGGTATGCACATTTTTATAGCCCTTTGGGCATAGCCCCAAATTGCTCTCCAAAATGGTTGGATGAATTTACAACTCCACCAATAATGTATGAATGTTCCAATTTTCCCACATCTTCTCCAACATTTATCATTTTCCTATAGGAAACCTGATAGCTGTGATGGTACCTCAAAGTTGTTTTGATTTGCATTTTTCTAATCAATAGTGATTTAAAGCATATTTTCATATGACTATAGATGGCTTTAATTTCTTCATCTGAAAACTGCCTGTTCATATCCTCTGACCATTTCTCAATTGGAGAATGACTTGTATTCTTATAAATTTAACTTCTCTATATATTTTAGAAATGATGCCCTTATCAGAGACACTGGTTGTAAAAATTCTTTCCCAGTTTTCTGCTTCCATCCTAATCTTGGTTGCATTGGCCTTGTTTGTGTAAAAACTTATCAATTTAATGTAATCAAAATTATCCATTTTGCATTTCATAATGTTCTCTCTTGTCTGGTCATAAATTCTTCTGTTCTCCATAAATCTGACAGGTAAACTTCCTTGCTTTCCCAGTTTGCTTATAGTATCAGCTTTTACATCTAAATTGTATACCCATTTTAACTTTATTTTGGTATAGGGCATAAGATTTTGGTCTATGCCTAGTTTCTGCCATACTCTTTTCTAGTTTTCTCAGTAGTTTTTGTCAGTGAATTCTTATCGCAGAAGCTCAGGTCTTTGGGTTTATCAAATAGTAAATTACTATAATCATTGGCTAATGTGTCTTGTGTACCTAACCTATTCCACTGATCTACCATTCTGTTTCTTAGCTAGTGCCAAGTAGTTTTGATGATTGCTGCTTTATAATATAATTTAAGATCTAGTATGGCTAGGACACCTTCCCTAGCATTTCTTTTCATTAGTTCCCTTGTTATATTTGTTATATTTTTTCTAGCTCTATAAAATAACTTTTAATAGTTTGATTGGTGTAGCACTGAATAAGTAAATTAGCTTAGGTAGAATTGTCATTTTTATTATATTAGCTTGGCCTACCTATGATGTTTTCCCCATTATTTAGATCTGACTTTATTTGTGCGAAAAGCGTTTTGTAAATGTATTCATATAGTTCATGGGTTTGTTTCAGCAGGCAGACTCCTAGATATTTTGTAATGTCTACAGTAACTTTAAATGGAATTTCTCTTTCTATCTTTGTTAGTAACATATAGAAATGCCAATGATTTACTTGGGTTTACCTGATCTTGCCACTGGATCCAGATGGGTCCAGAGGAGAAAGTGAGTCTGGTGATTTTGTATAGCCCTCTCCCACTTAAATACAATTCACTTGCATGTCATGGCATCACCTTCCTGATGTAATGGTCTTCTTTTAGAACAAAGGACAAACAACAACAACAACAACAACAACAGCTTTGGTGCTAAGAAATGTTACTTCATCTGAAGAGGTAGAGCTATTTACGGCAACATTTTCAGCGTGCAGGTGAGTCAATTCTTAGAAATTGTCTCTTGCCCTAAAGAAAGCTTTTTGTAATCTCTGAATAGGTGTTAGAAAATAGTTGTGAGCAAAATGTTTGTGTGCATGGTTGCCCAGAGCCATCATCTTTAAATAAGAGTCCTGAGTGGGCAAAATTAGAAAGAAAATTAATGAAGAGGGCATGAATTATGAGTATGTAACAGGATTTGTGGAGGGTGTGGAATTGTGAAGTGGCTAGAAAAATCAGAATTTTATGAGAAAGAAGACAGACAAACTTTGCAAAAAGGCACCCTGGCATATAAAAACTAATCAGATGCATTCAATAAATGCAATGATACAAGAATTAATTCCCTTTCTCTTGCCCTTATAAGAGAATATGTACTATATTTAGAGGACAAGTTTGGTGTGAGGAGACTCCATAATATATGCTCAGTAGTAACAACTTTAGTTCAGCTGAGACAGACCATAGCTTGTTTGCTCCTGTAGATTTCCCCAGACATTTTAAAGGACAAGTTACAGTGGCTGGTCAGATTATCAGGTTGCCAGAGGTAAAGTCAATATTTTAAAAATGGGATTCTTTCACCAACCAGATAATTTTTTTCAAGTGTGGAAATTGTTGCCCAATACAACTGAGAGAATAAAAGCTAAATCAGGGAATTGCAACCACTGCATGTGAGCATAAAGTTCCACCCTTTCCCACTGGTCCAACAATGTGGATACAAAATGAAATATTTTCAGTCCTATCTTTTAGGACCTGGCTTCCAATGTACCCTCTGGCCTGTTAAGTCTGATGAAACTGCTGGAAAAATTGCTGGATGACCAAGAAGGGAATTGGCACTGGAGGCAAATAGTTTACATGGAACTATATATTGCATACTACTAAAATAAATAGATGTCTTGGTCTTCTCTAAGACATCCTTTGCTTTGGATGACAAGTATTGGGAGGACAGGTGACCTGAGAAATTTTCCAGTCAGGGCAGGCTCTGATGCAGAGCCAAAGGGATTCATATACAACTGGAAATTAGCTGCAAGTTTCTGTAAGTTGCTGATCTAAGTTAAGTTTGTGATACTGTTAGTTCATGGAGTAATTTTGAGTAATTAGTGATTTATGTGGTTTAGAGACTAAATTTTTAGCATAATTGGTTGGGGCCGTGGTGAAGCAGCAATGATGCTGGGATTTTAGTCAGAGTGCTTGGGTTCAAATCCTGATTTGCTACCTGGATGAAACTCTAAGGACAACAATTTTCTTTGTGAAATGGGAACATTGGATTTAATGTATTCTGTAGCCCCTCCTGGTTCCAAATCTGTGATTGTTTTTTATCTATAATGGTCAGGGAAAAGGTTCTTTCCATTTCTATAGACACCTACATGCTTTATATGTGCCATGATGATTCCAGAACAGGACTCTATAGCCCCTCTGTGGCTATCAAAGTCCCAGGGCTCTGGTTGGGAGAAGTGAAGAAAATAAGAGAAACTAGATCTTCTCCTGAAACATCACTCTATTTGAACTCTGATCCTTGTTACAAAATGCATTGGTGACTTGAATAAGGGAATTACTCTTAAGAAACAACAACAGTACTAAAATACCTGAGAAAACCATTCAAAGTATGGTTCAAATGAGGCTAGCCAGCAATTTGAGCCACTATTCTATTCCTATTCTGTGGACTAGTAATGAGGAAAATTAGTCTCTTTACTTCTTATTCTTTGGCATTAGAGTTGGCATTCCCTATTTCTGTATTCCCTTTTACCTCCTGACCTTTTCTCTACCCTATATATAGATGGATGACAATTGGATTTTGACTATAGGTGCTCTTTTTATGAACATAGTAATCAACTTCTTCCTTTCTATTAGTGAATTTACTTGGTAAACTGGTTCAATTAAATTTAATGAATGTTAAGTACCTTCTGTGGACAAAGTGGTACATTCTGGGGATACTTAAATAGAAGGACTACACATTGCTCTCAGGGAAATTATAGTATGTGGGAAAATGTCATATACATAAGCAACACTGATGGAAAAAAAAGACAGAGTACAGAAAGAAAGAAAAAAAGCATGAGAGAGGTACAAAGAAAAGATACAGAAAAGTGCTATGAAAAATTTAAAGAGGGAAAAACATTTTTACCAGAATTAGGGAGGAAGGATATTAGAAAAGACTTCCTGGAGGAGCTGGTTTTTAGACTGGGCCTTAAAAGAAGAGAGGTCTTCAACAGAGGTGAGGATTGAGTGTAATAGTAAGTGCAATATCCTAACATCTGCTACCCACTCCCCCTATGCCAGTTAGGCTAGTTTTTCTTTAAAAGGTATTGAGAAAATCCTCGAGTTTGGTTGATTCATGGAATTGACATAATTTCATGGTCATCAAAGTACAAAATTGCCACAAGGAGCTCCAGGGTGTTCTGATGTTCAGCTGATGGATCACTATGGACAGCTCAGGCAAGGGATCTTCACTTAGTTGAATCAAATTGTTGTATTCTCGTTACTTAATCATACATTGAATATCCTCCTCTTCTGCTATGACAAGAGTAACTCCCTTTTTGTTAAATGTTGACTAACTGATGAGTATTTCATTATGTCCCAATATAGTGCCTAAATTACCAGGGAATTGGTGTGGGTTAGGCTCAGTGCAGAACATGTGGGTTTGTCCATTCTAGGCTTGGTGGTGGTGATGGTGGTGGTAGTATGAACCTTTGTTCACAGTGATGGGAAAGGACAGGGTAAGAACAGAGGATGAGGAGTGATCCAAAATACATGGTATATAAATGGAATAGCATAAAGCTGGAAAGAACAGTTGAAACCAGATTGTGGAGGGCCTGGAATGAGAATTAATGAAAGAATAAAAAGAAACATTTAAGACCTATGTGCCAAGCACTGTGTTAAATACTGAGAATACAGATATAAAAATCAAGACTGTCTTTGTTGGCAAGGATCTTTCAGTCTAATGGTGGAGACAACACATATATATATAGGAGTGATGCCTACAGGCAATGTAGTGTCTTAGAATGGAAAGACACAGGGATGGTGAGTGGAGCCATAAGAAAATAGGTCAATATACACTTCACAGTAGCAATATCAACATTGATTTGATTTTGATTCCAAAGCTGGAATGAGGAGATAGTATAGAGGCAGAACTGATGAAGAGAAGATAGTCAAGAAAAACATGGCCGGTCTAAATATAGTGACGCATGGGGGGAAGAGAACTTACCAATCAAGGTAGCAAAGGACTCAGGGCAGGTATCCTACAGATAAAAGGGATGAGTCCTCCAGATATAGTGTGTAGTTGGGAAGTATAGCAGCAGGGATAATGAAAAGAAAATGACTGAGTAGAAGCGTATCTTTTGTTCAATAGGCAGTTGGGCCACTTACAGCTTTAGAACAATTCATGATAAAAATCACTAGATGTGAAAGGTACTAGAGGTATGAGGAATGAATTGGAGAAGACTTTAGACAGGAAATAGTTAAGAAGTTATTACATTAGTCCAAATGGGAAGAGATTAGGGCTCAGACTATGGCAATTGCAATGAAGAGATATCACAGAAGATAGGATCAGCAGGTCTTGTGACTGGATGGATGTAAGGGCAAGGGAGGAGGAAGGGCCAGTCAAACTTCCTGGAGCTTTGGCCTTCTGGAGCTCTCCCAAATGGGAGTTATTGATATCCTTCATGTACTTTCCTCCTTGAAGTTCTCAGCAGTTTCAGGTGAAGATATACTGATTCCATACTGCCTCCTCCACAGCCCTCTGGTAATACCTGGGAACCCAGGATTTTTTTGAGAATGTCATAGTGCCACCCAACATTTTGTACTGGTTGACTAGAAATATAGTCCCTTTCATTATTTCAGCAGCTCTTGAATGCCAAAAATAGGAATTCTGGGGTAGTGATATAGTCATAAGAAGATAGATGCTGGCATCCAAAGGCTCATCCATTTGCTTTCTCACAAAAGCTTATCATAGAATGAGGGAATAATCTCTCTTTGATGATATTTACCCTCTCACTCTTATAGCTCATTGTTCAAGAGCTCCCAAATTTGACTCTATACCCAGTTTTCCTTTATAAATGAGGCTACAACAACCAAAGTTCCTTTGTGGTGTACAAGGAAAATGCCTATCTATAGTACCTGGTATGAACTGTGAAACCACTGACACTACTATTTTGTCTTCAGTCATTTGGTAGGATAGGGATGAATATGCATAGGTGAGTTTCCTATGAGGAACAGGTTGTAGATTAGGTCCTGGTAAGACAAAAAAACCCCACAAAGGTGATGTTGTGCTATTATTTATTGATTGATTGGTTGATTTTTGCCCCTGAGAATCAAGATTGATCCTCTTTCCTTTCTGGTGAAGTGAAAACTTTGTCCCTCCTTACATAAAGTGTCATAGGCCTTTTTTTGTTTTCTCTCTGCAGGAGGTAATGAATTCTTCACATTGATTTATGTGGGTCATTCTCATCTTTGTTCAGATATCAGCCATTCCAAGGTCAAGGGACATATCTCTCCTCTGTTCTGAAAGGTGTCAGCTTGTTCAAGGTGGCTTAGTGAATATTTTCAGGATAACCACGGTCCTGAGCTTGATTGGCCTCTTGCTGTAACCCTCCTGCAGTGTAATCTTCTGTAGATCAAGGCTCATTTTCATTCTTTTAATGATCCAAGTGTTCTTCCTGCTCATCAATTCTAATTTCTGTTCTTTTTAGATTATGTTTGTTGGTGATCAGATTCTCTTGCGAATTCCCAGAACATTTACCTTCTAGTGAAATGAGAACTCTTACCCAAATACAGAAGCCTATAACAGAGAACTGCCTATTATTAAGAAGGGCTTACCTTTATATGGTATTTTCAGGGTATAAAACACTTTATATGCATTAGGGGAAAAAGATGGGCTAAAATCCAGTTTTCCTATTTTCTACCTACATGACACTGGCAAGTTGTTTAACTTCCATGGGCCTCAATTTCTTTCTCTGTCAAGTGAAGGACTTGGAAGACATGACTTCTAAGGTAAATAAAAGGCAGGTCAGAGGCACAGTAGAGAGAGCACTAGAGCTGGGGTCAGGAAGACCCGAGTTCAAATCCAGCCTCAGACACTAGCCATGTGAATCTGGGCAAGTCACTAGATGTTTCTATGCCTCAGTTCCTTCACCTGCAAAGTAGAGATAATAACACCTACCTGCCATGGTCATCTTGAGGATCAAATGAGATAACTGCAAAATGTTTTACAAACCATAAATCATTATATAAATGCCAGATATTATTATTATTATTATTATTATTATACTACTAACTCTAAATATTTGATCCTATACTATCATTTGATCTTTATAATAACTTGTGAGGTAGATACTTGTCCTTCCAGTTCTGTATCTATAATTCAGTTACTCTATGATTCTGGTTTTATAACTGAGGAAATTGGGATTAGAGAATTTAGATGACTCACCTATGGTCATGATGCTTGTAAATATTGGAGGTAGGCCTTATAACTAGGTCATGCCTGTTATAAGTAAGTCCCGCTACTCC
Organism: Phascolarctos cinereus; assembly: GCF_003287225.1. Lineage (NCBI taxonomy): Eukaryota > Metazoa > Chordata > Mammalia > Diprotodontia > Phascolarctidae > Phascolarctos > Phascolarctos cinereus. The sequence goes on from NW_027555958.1 coordinate 222,101,334, forward strand.
AGATTGCCTCTCAAAGCAACAGCTATTCTCCCTGTTTGACATTCTCTGCCATATTTTCTTTGTTGACCCACATCTATTCTTTCTTATGAAAATTGGCCTGAAACTGATCATTCATTCACTCATTCCTCCATTAAACAAGCATTTAGTAAGCACCAGTTTTTTCATTTTTCAAATTCAACAAAATTTGTTAAATATATACCATATGTAAGGCACTACTCTTGTCACTGGAAGAAGTAAAAAGAATAAATGCTTTATAGTTCTTGTTGGCAAAAAATAGAAGAGAGGAGAGGAGGCATATAGATAAATAATTATAATACAAAATAGATTATTATATACGTGCAAGAGAGCTATAAATAATGTTCTATGATATTTCAGAAGAGAGAGAAGCCAGTTTTGACTGGGAGCATCAAGGAATGCTTTATGAAAGAGATGATATTCCTGCCCTCAATAGAGTATGTGTGCTGTATTTTGCTTATATTAGAAGCATGTCAGGAATGTAGTCAGGTAGCATGTCCTAGACCGGGAGAGATAGAAAATATCAAATTATTTTCACAGTACAAATTGAATCTTCAACTTTTAACCCCAACATTTGGACCATGACCAACTATCTTCCTTTACCCCTCCTGCCATAGCACTATTCAAAATGTTGGGGGGGTTGCTATGTGGATACAGTCATGTCATAATTTTCAAAGGATTTTAATTGTAAAAAAGAGCAAAAGGGACATCTGACTATTGGATACCAAATAGAAAGAACATCTGTGAAACTGCAGAGAACACAGGACTCTCAGAAGTCTTTTAAATAAGAAAGGTTATATGAGCTATATAAAAAGGCAGTGAGAGAACTGGAAGGCTTGTAGGCAATCAATGCCTTGGAGCTGAAGTTTTATGAGACAATCACAATATGAATACTTTAGAAATAAGATAGATGTCATAAAAGGACTGTCAAAGAGGACAAATTATGGAACTAAAGCCATTAAGAAAATAAAGAAAAATATTCCTCAGTTAAGTGAAATGAGAAGATAATAGGGGTCAAGGAAAGCACGGAAGGGTAGCCATAGACAGTGGAGGTTTGCAATTACTCCCATGCTAGCAGCCTGTAAGAAGAGATTCTGATTGAGAATGGGGGAGGGGGATAACTTAATAGATAAGGAAGAAGGAAAGAGTATAATTTTTAAAATGGTATTTTTAAACGTTTTAGAAGAATGATATATCTTCAGAGAAAGAACTAACTGATGGAGTCTGAATCTGATCAAAACATACTTTTTCTTATTTTCCTTGGGTTTTGTTTTTTTGGTTACTCATTTCTTTCACAATGTGACTAACATGGAAATATGTTTTGCATGTTTGCATATGTATAATCTATATCAAATTGCTTGCTTTCTCAATGTGAGGGAGAAAGGAGGGAGGGAGGAATGGAGAGAGAGAATTTGGAACTCAAAAAATTTAAAAAAAATGTTAAAGATTGTTTTTACATTTAATTTGGGGAAAATAAAATACTAAATTAAAAAAAGAATAATATATCTATCTCTCACTTCCTCTTTTCAAATATATGCTGTAAGATACTTAGTATAAATTTTGATACATAATAAATGAACTGAATAATTTGTAAATTTATTAATCAATCTGTATTTTTTGAGTTCCTACTATGTGCCCAGCAACATGGTAGGTACCTTAGTGGATATTAGGGACCACGTGTGATTTGAAATGCATGGAAGTTGTGTTTTGAAATGTTTCCCCATGGCCTTGTAAATTTTAATTTTAGTTTTTAGCCTTGAGGTATCAAGAGAATTTGCCATTTCAGTCAACATTGATGTCTGGATCAGAAGTTAAAAAAAATCCTCATGCTAAAAAGTTGCTTTCGGCAAAGAATCATACTGTTGTTCAGCCTAAATCAAGGGACTCTATTTAATCACCATCATCAAACTAATCAACAACAACTGTATAAAAATACTGCAAGAAGAGGTCTAGTTGGAAAAGTGCAAAGGCAATGAACACCTAATCCTTGTGCTCATTTAAATTAAAGAAATGTGTGGGGTCTAACTAGTGGGATAAGTGAGACCTACAGCCTTGTTGTTCATTCATTCTGCCACGTCTGACTCTTCATGACCACGTGGACCTGATATTCCAAGGGTTTTCTTGGCAAAGATACTGGAATGGTTTGCTATTTCCTTCTCTAGTGGATTAAGGCAAATAGATATTAAGTGATGCCTAGGGTCACACAGTTAATAAGTGTCTGAAGTCAGATTTGAACTCAGGTTTTCCTTACTCCAGGACCAGCACTCTATCCATGGAGCCATCTAATTGCCCACCCATGGCCTACTCCTACTCTTTCACTAGCTATGTCTTATGGTTCCTACTCTCTGGGTTTTGGTTTCTCCAACTATAAAACAGGGTTAATCAAAGAATCATACATTTAGAGGTGGAAGGAGAAGAGATGCTTTCTAGTACAACTTCTTCATTTTACAAATAAGAAAACAGAGGCCTAGGAAGGTTAAATGACTTGATGAAGGTCAAAGAAAGAGTAAGTGGCAGAGCTAGGCCTTGATCCAAAATCATACAATCAGAGAATGATAGATTTAGAGGTAGAAGGGACTTTCATAATTGTTTATTTCTATCACCTCATTTACAATTACATCATCAATCTCAGATTTTAAAAAGCTATTAAGCACTTTTGTTCAATATCTCTTATTCTAAAGCATTCTCCTGTCTCATAGAGGTAAGAAGATCAAATGAGGGAGGTAATAGCAGTTCATATTTATATAATGCTCTTCAGTTACAAACTGCTTCAATTGATCCTGTGAGGTAAGTGGGACACATATTTATTACTTCTGTTTTGCAGATGAGAAAACAAAGACTGAGTGACTGGTTTGAGCAAGCCTGCCAAATAGCAGAGTCAGGACAAGACAAAAGAATTTTTAACTATATCCTTGGCAAGATAGGATGATATTAATGGATGATGGAAAAAAAGTGTAGGTATGAAAGCATGGTACATTGGAAAAAATAAAACTAGCTCTGGAGTCTGAAGGCTGGGGTTTGAGTATCAGTTCTGATTCTTACTCTTTCTGTGACCTTGGGCAAGTCAATTTCTCTAGATCTCAATTACTTTATCTATTAGATGAGTATGTTAGACTGATGGTCCCTGAGGTTCCTTTCAGCTTTAGCTCTATTATTTCATAGACTGGTATATTGCTTCTGCTTTTTTTTTTAAACCAAAGAAATCAAGCTTTAGAATGAGAGATATTGAACAAAAGTGGTTAATAGCTTTTTAAAATCTGAGATTGATGATGTAATTGTAGAGCAACCTGCCCTCAATGTGTTCAAGTCACTAAGCCTAAGTGAACAATATATCAAGAAAAAAAAATAAAACTGATGGTTATGATGCATAGGTGGCTATCATTGAAAAATTGTGGAAAATGATTGTCACAATTTTAAAATTAAGGAAAAAAGGCAGAATTTTTATACCATAGGCCAACAAGCTTGACTTTTGATTCCTAGTAAAAAAAAATATTAGAACATTAAGTCAAGAGAGCAGGAGGGAGAGGAGGAGGAGGAGGAGGAGGAGGAGAAAACAACACAGTGTTATATATTTGCAATTATAAATCTTGGTCCCAAAGAAGAAAAGAAAATACATGCCTCCCTTTCCCCTTTGTAGAGGTGTGTGCATGTGTGTGTGTGTGGGAATATGGGTGTGGAATATTGTATGTACAGAAAGACTTGAGTGAATGTGTTGTTTAGTTTTTTCTGAACTACTTTTTCTTTCTTTTTTCTCTTGTTATTTATAAGGGGTGGGAGGGAAGAGGTGGGGAAATATATTGAGAAATTCTTAGCTCTTGAGACTTACAAAAACAAGTGGACCACTATAGTTTGCAGACCCTTGAACTACACAAATGCATTAAGAAGAGTCTCACAGTAAAGAAATCATCATTATCACAATGATCACTACAGTTATCATCAAATCTCCCATCTATCCTCCATACAGCTGCCATAGTGCTATTCCTAAAGTATAGGTTTTACCATATCACTTCCCTACTCAATAAAGGCCTACGGTTCCCTTTTACCTCTAGGTCAAATGGAACTTCCTCTGTTTAACATTTAAAGTCTTCCCCAATGTGACTCCAACCCACTTTTTAAGGCTTATTGTACTTTGCTTCCATTTCACCACTCACTCTTCAGTCTAGCTACATAAGCTTTCTCTCTCTCTCTCTCTCTCTCTCTCTCTCTCTCTCTCACACACACACCACACACACACACACACACACACACACACACACACACACACACATCTCTTATCTCTGGGCCTTCCCATAGACTGCTCCCCATGCCTGGAATATACCATCCCTTCTTCTTCCTCTTACCAGCCCTAGTTATTTTTTCAAAGCTTAGCTCCAACTACCCCTTCTATTAAGGCCTTTTTTGACACCCCAACCCGACTAGTAGTACCTGTCTTCCAACATTACTTCATTTTTGTCTATATCCCGAACCTGAACCTAGTAGCGTGTCTGGAATAAAGTACACACTTAAATGCTTGTCAGTTAGTTGACTGCCATTATCATTGTCACCACCATGACCATTATTATCATGGAATATCAGCTTCTCTAGTAGGATACATATAATGATAGAAAATCCTTATAGGCAGGAATTATTTTTTATTTTGTATTTGTAACTCCAAATGTTTAGAATACTGGCTTGAACTTTTTTGTTCTTGTTCTTTGGGTAGTGGTGCTGATGGTTGAAGGGGAGACTTCTGAATTCATAAAACTCCTAGTACGAACACTCCCTTCACTAAAAGTAGATCAGCAACTGATCTTCAAATTATAGTTATAGAGAGTTTTTTAAGTCACTGAAAACTGAAGTGATTTTTCCGTGGTAATACAACTAGTATGTTAAAAAGCAGAACTTAAACTCAGGACTTCTTGACTTATAGCTAGGCTCTTTATTCACTATACCATGAACATAGCAGTGACTCAATGAATAATCATTAGGGGCAGCTAGGTGGCGCAGTGGATAGAGCACCGGCCCTGAAGTCAGGAGGACCTGAGTTCAAATCCGGCCTCAGACCAAACACTTGACACTAGCTGTGTGACCCTGGGCAAGTCACTTAACCCCAATTGCCTAAAAAAAAAAGCAAAAAAAATGAATAATCATTAAATTAATTTGATACCTGCTCTTCATATCATAGTTTAAGATTTGCAAAATTATATATATATATATACACACACATATACATACATATACACATATAATATATGTGTGCATACATATACATACACACATGCATTTTGAATTGTCCAAGTAGGATGAAGTTAATTGGGGAAGACTTCCAGGTAAAAGTAGATTTTAAATTCCATTTTAAAGCAGGTGTTCCACATGCATTGGTATACAGATGCTAAACAGCTTAAAGAAAGACCAGAATTTAATTTACTTTTAAATATGAATAATTACAAGCAGATACTAGAATTTTACTTTGAAATAAAGTTTCATTGTGCTATATCTAGTATGTGCAAATGTACTGTTTCAATTGGTTTAATTTCAGCTTGGTCACCAAGCTAAGTCAATTGAAATAGTTCATTTGAATACACTAGAGACAGAAACTTTTATTTCAAAGTAAAATTATGGTATCTGTAATTATTTGTATTTAAATGTGTATTTGCACAGATAGGTGAAATTACAGTAAATTAAAGTAAAATTATAAAATAATCTTGTGTCAGTTGGCACACTTGACGCTTCTGTTCCCTCCCAGAAGACTGGGAGTCCACTGGAGATACAAAGATCAGTCTCACAGCTTTTACTAACGGGCTGAATATCCTTGAAAGAGTCATTTCTCCATTCTGGGCTTTCAGTTTCCTGTTCTCTAAAATGAGGGGGCAGAACTAGATATCTGTTCTCTAAGCTCTAGTATTCAAGGATCAAGATTTATCAAATGAGGCATGACACTCTATCTTGTTTTTAGACTTCTCAGCAAAGAATAAATTATATCAAATAGAACAGAATTGAAATTTCTCTTGATTCCTAGGCTAGACTGCATATGCCTCTTATGTCTTACTATGAATCAATAGAATGAGTAATATTATAGCTTATGTCTTCAACCTCCTAGGGACAAAAGCTCTCTGGTAGATTGAATTGCCCTGATAAATATGACTTAATTAATGATAATAAAGCATGTGATTTTCCATTTAGAAATGTAATGCACTTTTTCTGCATTCATTTATAGAAATTTCTGTACTCTTATTTTCTTAAAAGCTATTCAAGCACTACCTTTTACATGAAACCTTTGCTAATATTCCCTAGTGTGCTAGTGCCCTTTCTCCACCAAAAAAACCCACCTTATGTTTAGTTTGAATTTTATAGAGATTTATCATTATCTATGCTGTTCCCTTTTATTCAAAGAAGTGAATATAAGCTCCTCAAGAATATGGACTTTTAATTTTTCCTTTGTATCCTTAGTACCTGGCACCAGTGCCTGGCACATATTAGGCACTTATTAAATACCTATTGCTTCATTGTGCAATGATCATCTATGATAGACTTAGCTCTTCTCGGCAATACAATGATCCAAGAGAATTCCAAAAGACTAATAAGGAAAATGTTATGCACATCCAGAGAAAGAACTGATGAAGTGTGAATGCAGATCAAAGCATATTCTTTTCACTTTGTTTTTTTTGTTTTTTTTCCTTTTATTATGTTTTTTTCTTTCACAACATGACTAGCAGAAATATGTTTAACATGATTATATATGTGTAACCTCTAACAGATTGCTTACTGTCTTGGGGAGGGGAGGGGAGAAAAGAGGAAGGGAGGGTGAAAACTTTGGAACTCAAAATCTTATAAAAATGAATGTTGAACACTATTTTACATATAGTTGTAAAAAAAATAGAATACTATTTACATAAAAAAATACTTGATGCTTACTTGCCTGACTGATTAGCCCTAGACAAAAAGGATATGTAAGTGCTGCTTCCTTTCAGTTCTCCTCCTACCAGTGCTATCCTCCTTTGGTGGCTTATTTGTACTTTTTTCTCAGATACTTACTTTCTCCCTACCACAAAGCTCCCAGTGTTACAGTTGGCTGGTTCCTTATTTTTCCCTCCTGTATTCTTAAGTTATTCTAAGATCTAAAATTGTTTTGTCCCTTACAAACATTTGTGAGCCACGCCTAATCATATGGGAGGTACTCTGCTGATGAATCAACCAATGTAAGGCTATCCCTTGCACATGTAGACCTGCAAGGTGTGCCAATAGAATCCTACTCTCTTAGAATAATGGATGACTAAGTTATTCCATGTTAAAGCAGACAAGAAAGTCCCTGAACCTGGGCAGATTGTGCAAAATTCATACTAGGAAAGAAAGAGAAGTATCTACCATGGCTGCAGGAGTAGGGTTCCAATAACACACTGAATAATCTCAAATGGATGAGGTATCCAGGAATGCAGCAGTAAAGTAAGCATTGCTGGTTCTGGTAGAGTCTGTCATAAGGAAATTGTATAGGCATCCTTCTATTGATAGACTCTATTGATAGGCTGTTGGATTTTATAATGTAATGGAGAGGACAGTGGACTCAGAACAAGGAAGAAAGATCTGCATTTAAATCCCATGTTAAAAAAAAAGTGGTAAAATGGTGTGGGTGATGTCTTTTGATTCATGTATTAATTGGATTTAAGTGAGGTAGAGTTGCATGAAGTTGTTGGCCTCACTATCTCCTCCAGAGTTGTCGCAGTCCAGTGGCAGGACAGAGTCAAGACAACGGATGATGGCACTAGATGCAGTGGATGACCTTGGTATATTCTTTTTTACATATATAAATTTATTTATTTTTAGTTTTCAACATTCACTTCCACAAGTTTTTGAGTTCCAAATTTTCACCCCATCTCCCCTCTCCCCCCACCCCAAGATGTCATGCATTCTGAATATCCCTTCCCCTAGTCTGTCCTCTCTTCTATCTCTCTCCCCTTCTCTCATCCACTTCCCCTTCTATTTTCCTATACGGCAGGATAGACTTCTGTACCCCATTTCCTATATTTATTTCTCAGTAGTATGTGAAAACATTTTTTTAAACATATATTTTTAAAACTTTAGGTTTCAAATTTTCTCTCTTCCTCCCTCCCCACCCACCCTCATTGAAAAGTCAAGCAACTCAATATAAGTTGTATATGTGCAGTTATGCAAAACATGTCCATACTAGACATGTTGTGAAAAACTAACTCTATTTCCCTTAATCCTATCCTGCCCTCCCATTTATTCTATTCTTTCTTTTGACCCTGTCCTTCCTCAGAAGTATTTACTTTTGATTAACCCCTTTCCCATTCTGCCCTCTATCATCCCCCTGCTCTCTTGTCCCCTTCCTCCTCTATTTTCTTGTAGGGTAAGACAGATTTCCATACCCAATGAATGTGTATGTTATTCCCTCCTTAAGCCAAATCCTATGAGAATAAGATTCACTCATTCCCTCTCACCTTCCCCCGTTTCCCCTTCCACTGTAAGAGACTTTTCTGGGTTTTTTTTTGTGAGATAATTTGCCCCATTCTACCTCTCCCTTTCTTCTTCTCGGAGTATAATCGTCTCTCATCCCTTAATTTTATTCTCCAGATATGACCCCTTAATCCTCGGCTCACCCTGTGACCTCTATCTATCTATCTACATATACATACATATAATTTTTTCCTCCAACTACCCTGATACTGACAAAGGTCTCATGAGTTATAAATATCATCTTTCCATGCAGGAATGTAAACAGTTCAATCTTAATAAGTCTCTTATGATTTCTCTTTCCTGTTTACCTCTTCATGTTCCACTGGAGTCCTGTATTTGAAAGTCAATTTTCTATTCAGCTCTGGTCTTTTCATCAAGAATGCTTGAAAGTCCTCTATTTCACTGAATGACCATTTTTTCCCCTGAAGGATTACTCAGTTTTGCTGGGTAGGTGATTCTTGGTTGTAATCCTATCTCCTTTGCCCTCTGGAATATTATATTCCATGCCCTGCGGTCCTTTAATGTAGAAGCTGCTAAATCTTGTGTTATCCTGATTGTGTTCCACAGTACTTGAATGTTTCCTTCTGGCAGCTTGTAATATTTTCTCCTTGACCTGGGAACTCTGGAATTTGGCTACAATATTCCTAGGAGTTTTCCTTTGGGGATCTCTTTCAGGAGGAGATCTGTGGATTCTTTCAATTTCTATTTTGCCCTCTGGTTCTAATATATCAGGGCAGTTTTCCTTGATAATTTTTGAAAGATGATGTCTAGGCTCTTCTTTTGATCATGGCTTTCAGATAGTCCAATAATTTTTAAATTCTCTCTCCTGGATCTATTTTCCAGGTCAGTTGTTTTTCCAATGAGATATTTCACATTGTTTTCTAATTTTTCATTCTTTTGGATTTGTTTACAGTGTCTGATTTCTCATAAAGTCACTATCTTCCAATTGCTCTATTCTAATTTTTAAGGAAGTATTTTCTTCAGTAATCTTTTGGACTTCCTTTTCCATTTGGCCAATTTTTCTTTTTAGGGCATTTTCTCCTCATTGGCTTTTTGGACCTCTTTTGCCATTTGGGTTAGGCTATTTTTTAAGGTGTTATTTTCTTCAGTATTTTTTTGGGTCTCCTTTAGCATCACTCTCAGTTTTTCCTCTACTTCTCTTACTTGCTTCTCAACATCATTTTTGAGCTCTTCCATGGCCTGGGACCAATTCATATTTTTCTTGGAGGCTTTGGATGTAGGGGATTTGACTTTGTTGTCTTCTTCTGGTTGTATATTTTGGTCTTCTTTTTCACCAAAGTAAGATAATATAGTCTGACTCTTTTTGAGCTGCTTGCTCATGATCCCAGCCAATTACTTGAGTTTTAAACTCTTTGTTAAGGTACGAATCTGCTTCCAATGTGGAGAATGTACTGTCCCAAGCTTCGGGGTTTGTACAGCTGTTTTCAGAGATACTTGTAGGGACCTGTAAATTTTCAGTTCTTACAAGGTGGTATGATAAGGTGTTTACTCCTTTCCTGGCCTGTGACCACAAGTATTCCTTTCTGTCCTGTAACTGTGAGGAGGGACTTCTCTCCACAACCACTACAAGCTCCACCAAGCCAGCGCTCCTCCTCACCCCAGCACCGCTGCCCAGAACTGTGGCCCAGATACAAATATGGGCAAAGCAAGAGATTCCTGCCTCAGCACTGGCAAAGAGATCCCTGCAATCCCTCTCTGATCAGCCACTGGATTCCCCCTCAGTCGGTGGGCTGGAAGCCCGGGAAGCAGCTGCACCCCCCAGGGCCACGCTCTTGGGGAATGGAGCTGAAACCCCGCCTTCCTCTCTGAGCACTGACAGAAACAGACTTTTCCCACTGACCTTCTAAGTTGTCTTTGGCATTGGTGGATTGAGGAGTCTGGAAACCTCCAAAGCTGCCCAAGATTCAGTCCTCTGAGGCCTGCTGCAGGTTCGCTGCGGCCTGCGCTCCCATGCCGCGCTGCACTGCGCTCCCAGCCCAGCACGATACACCTTTCTGATCAATCATCCAGGTTGTCTTGGGCTAGAAATTTGTGTCACTCTGTCTTTTTGTGGGTTCTGCTGCTTCAGAATTTGTTTAGAGCCATTTTTTATGAGTATTTGGAGGGGTTTGGAGGAGAGCTCAAGCAAGTCACTGCTTTCACTCTGACATCTTGGCTCCACCTATGACCTCAGTCTATATACTCACCAAAGGGTTTGATACTGCTTGGTTACCTTCAACCTGGTTTAGTTCATCTGCTAAGATGATTTACTATGATGTGGCCACTGTGCATGCTGCAGTTTCTTGGAGCCACAGGTGAGAGTTGGGTGAATTAAGTAGGCACGAAGACAGAAATCAGCCCTGAAAAGGGGTTGGCAGCCCTCATACCAGAGGCACTAGTCTTCCCTGATCATATCCTACTCCCCATCAGGCATATAATAGTTGTCTGATCCTGGGCAAACCACTAAACTTCCTTGGACCTCAATTTCCTTATCTGAAAAGTGAGGGAGTTTGACCTGATGGCCTTTAAAGTCCTTTCCAGCTCTAGTCCTATGATTCAATAAATTACAGTTACAAATGAATGAAATTGTATTTATTAAGCATTTATACTGTGTCAAAAGCTGGGGATACAAATAAAAATGCAACAGTCTCTGTATTCAAAAAGCTCTCATTTTAATATGGAGGAAAAAGTACAAATAGAAGATTTTATCTACAAGTCAAATTGCATGGTTTCATGGTACTTAGGGCATAGTGACAAAATAATAATTCATCTTCTTTAATTTCCATCAATAAAGTTATGTTTCTGATATTGAACTATTTGATAGACAAATTTGATAGTGAGACCTGGCTTTGAGGAGGTAGGGACTATATAGCTCCTTAGAGGTATAGCTCCGTTAGAGGTAGTTACCAGATTGAATCTCCACAAGGTTTGTTCCCTGGACAATATCTACTGGATCCAGTCTGGATACAAGACTGGTAGTCTGTAGTACACTGACATCTCCAGAGTTCTCAGTCACACCAGCCCATTGGTGAAAGCTGTTCAATAAGTGACATCGGTGGTTTTAGAGATAAGACCCTTCACCAAAAGGGTTGCTCCCCTTAATGTTGGCTGTTAGGATCTGACTGGGATTAGGGCCTGTGGTTTGGGGGTATTGTTATTTCTGGGCTCAAGCCCCATTCTGTCTCTACTAGCTTATGAGAGAAGACAATGTTTAACGTAGTGGCAGTGGTTTGGCCAACTGTATGATACTGTCCCTGGTCTTTCAGAATGCTACTTCAGATTTAGCGGCTTGGTCACAGATGGCTAGCAATTGGTGTTGGTCAGGGTGTGTGTGCAGAACACCATTAAAGAAACAACGTCTTCCATGAATATAGCACTTCACTTTCCTTACAACAGCCCTTGTAGTATGTAGTATAAGTATTAATGTAGCTATTTTACAGGTGGTGAAAATGAGGCACAGAAATCTGTCATGACTATACAGGTAGTAAGTGTTAAAATAGGTTTGAACTTAGGGTTTTTGATTTAAATACAGAATTATTTTCACGACAAGCCTCTATCTGTGACATTTTGGTGGTGCTGTGGATAGAGTCCTGGACTTGAAATTAGGAAGACTTGAGTTTAAATGTAATCTCAAGCATTTACTAGCTGTGTGTATAACCTGAACAAGTCACCTAATCTCTGCTTAAATTTCCTCTTCTGTAAAATGAACCTAAGAATAACATCTGCTTCACAAGTTAGTTGTAAGGATAAAATGAGATATTTGCAAAGTGTTTTGCAAACCTTAAAGCCACACACACACACACACACACACACACACACACACACGTCTGTGTGTATCCTAGCTATCATTGTTAATATTATTCTAATTCTTTTCCTCTAAGCAGCAATGACACAAAGAGTAGGGGAAATTCAAACCTCCCATTTTAGAGTTCTTAATAACTTCATAAATTCCACAATTTTGGTGGCTTGTCATGGCAACTACAAAGGAGCATAGAGTCCCATACCGAGTGCTAGAGGAGGTGACTGAATCAATCCCTTCACTTTATAGAGGAAGAGAAAAACAGCTTCAGAAAGGCCAAGGGACTTATCCAAGGCCATTTAGTGGCACAGAGAGGATTTTAACCCTAGTACTCTGATTTCAAATCCTATACCTTTTCCTCTGTATTATGATTTAGCCAAAAGAACATTGACCTATGAATTAGAATTCTTTTATCCCTTGCCTATTACCTAAGTAAACCTAGTAAATCGAAGCATCTTTGAGCCCCAATTTTCTCACCTGTAAAATGGGGCAATAATACTGGCACCTTATATTGTTGTTTCCAGGGTGAGGGGAACTTTTCTGAACTGGGGAATGCTTTAGGAATATGGGCTATGATGATGATGATGATGATTATCATAATAATAACGATATTATTATCCAGACTAATGTGCGGTGAGAAGGTTTGGGTCTTAATTCTGGCTTTGCACCTCAGTTTCCTCACCGGTAAAAGGAGTCAGAATAGATGATCTTCAGTTTCTAAATCTATAATCCTATGGTTATGGATCTGCATTTTTTTTTTTAGCGCAACTCTAGGGAATTTGCAAATCTTATCTTTGAGGATGGGAGTGTGGGGGTGGAGTGAAAAGAGTGGGAGTTTGACCAATTTCAAAATAATTGTACACCCCAGCAGTATCGCTCTCAGCAGCAGAAATGTGAGGGGCCAAGGAAATGGCAACAGGAGGCTGTGGAATGCCCTGCCTATTGGAGTATTTGAAATTATTCTTTTCTCATGGGAACATAACAGAATGTCATGCATTTAAATGCCTAGAAATGAGAGGAGGTGTATATTCTTCATTTGAAAATTATCCTTGGTGGTAGCAAATGGGTGTTTGAAACAGATTTAATACATTATTCTCAGGCCAATAATTGTTTGGCAAGTATAATGTATTTTAAACCATGTTTCTCTTATGTGTTCAAAATAAGAGAGTACGCTGTCACCCTGGGAAAAGAGATGATTTCTCTTTTGACCCAATTTTGATAAGCAGAAAGTGTCATTGACCTCTCAGGCAGAAGCAGGAAAATAATAAATGATCTAACATTAAAAACCAGTTGCCCATCATGTTGGAAGAATTAATGTCATTATACCACATGGTTAAGACGGTGTTGTACATCAGAACATTGAGATTCTTGGGTGATAGAAGAGTGAAGTTCTGGGTCTGCACCAAAATGCTGCAAGAGAAAGTAGAAACCAAAGGAAGACTTTTAGGGAATTGAATTCAGTGTGAATCTGTGTCCATTGCCTCACTCCCTCAGTCCTTAAGGTGTTCTCAATTTGGGAGTAGCCGTGGGGGTCCAGTGCTAGAATGCAGCAGATGTATCCAGTGGGACTGCTAAAAACTCCAGCCTTCTGAACAGTATGGTGGGGACTAAGAATCAAAGAATTAGAATATGGTCTGGGCTTTGTCATCAACTATCTATGTGACCTTGAACACAAGTAACCTAACTTCTCTTTAACTGTTTCTTTGTCTGATAGATTGTGGTTGCAATGAGAACATTGAAACTGACCAAATATTTGACTTTAGGCAAATCATTTCATTTCTCCAGCTCAGTTTTTTCATCTGTAAAATGGAAAGGCTGGACTAATTGATTTCTGACCTAACTTCCAGTTATTAATCCTGTGATAATAATACCTGTCCTTCTTATCTTATATAGTTGTTGTGAAGGGGAAATTAAATAGGGTGGTATAGATAAACTTTGAAATATTGTCCAGGGATGACTGTGAACAGGATTAGCAGTTGTAAAGGTATACACACTCACAAATATACACACACACACACACACACACTCGTACAAACACAACCCTGGTTCTTTATAGTATTAAACATCTACCTTCTATTGCCACATAAGGCCATGGCCTTTTTAAACATTTCTTATTTTATTCCAATTATATAGTCTTTGCATAAGGAGGAAGGCTAGCTGCTGATGAACTTTCAGCTTCACTACTCCATTACGAGTTTCTTTCAAATATGTCAAGTATTTAATACCTTCTTATAGAAAGTCACATCTAATTATAAGGCACTTGAATAGAAGAATTAAAATATTGAGCTGATTGATTGATGATCAATGGATCTGAGAGGTGATCAAAGACTCAAAGAGGTGATGTTAAAGAGAGCTGATGACTTCACTCAGAACATAGAACTTGGAGGGCATTCAGCCACATTGGCCTGTTAACAGAGCAATTGCTTCTCATTGTCCAGACCTGTAATAAATTCCTTCAGTTCATTATATAACTGATTTCTAGTTTTTTTTCTCCTTTGCCTTCCTTGAGCAAACACAGATTTATTTGTGGAGGAGATGGTTGAAAAACTGGGTGAAGAAAATAGAAGGATTAAGTGATTACAGATAAAATTAAAGATTAAGTGATTACAGATAAAATTAAAGATGTATTTGCTAAATAATGAGAAGATATGTTATATTTTCCCTGACTCCAAGTTACCTTATAGTTCTACAGGGTACAAATGGTATGAGTGAAGGAAGAAAGCATAGGAAAGTGTAAAGGACACTGGTCTTGGAATCAGAAGATCTGAGTTCAAATCCTGGTTTCCATACTTGCTACCTATGTGACCCTAGTCAAGTCACTTCAATTCTTTGAGAGTCCATTCTTTCATCTATAAAAATGGAGTAACAATATCTGTACTACCAAACTTAGATCATTGGGAGGTAAAAGATATTAACACAATCTGATTTCATTGATTTAGGGTACCACTGAATGAGGAAACTCCCTTTGCCAACATAGGCCAACATTTTCTTTGCAACCTATAGTCTTAAAAATTATCTACAACATTTAAATGGTAAATTGCTCGTGGTCAGATTCTAGTATCTGTCAGAGTCAGAACTTTGATTCAGGACTCTCTGCTTCTGAGATTAGCTCTCTGTTTACTACTCTTTGACATTTCTCTAATTGATAAATAGTCTATAATCAATAAAGTAGTATAAAAATGAGAACTAGAATTATTGTTGCCTATTGACATTTCCCCCCTTTTTTCTATTTCACTAGATACTTTTATATATTAAACTAAAGAAACCTCTATTTCCTTAAGTTTTTATATAGGTAGGTGGCATAGTGATAGAGCACTAGGCCTGGAGTCAGGTTCAAAATCCAAGCTGAAATCGTGCCCTAGGCACTTGCCTGCTGTGTGACCCTGGGTATATAATCTGATTTTTGTCTGCCTCAGTTTCCACAACTGCAAAATGGGGACAATAATATCCATTTAAAAGAGTTGCTGTAAGGATCAAGTGAAATAATATTGTAAAGCACTTAGCATGGTCCCTGACATATTGTAGGCACTACATACATGTTTTTGGAAATGTGTTTTTGGAAATATTTGGAAATCAAACAATGCAATGGAACTATTCCCATGTTCCAGAGGCTGACTTAGCATATACTCTTCTCTGAAAAATTTAAAGCATATGAAGTTATCCAGATTGGCCAACCTAGTCAAATCCATTAGCCCTCTCTCCTTTAAATCCCTGAGGATAACCCTAAATGCAGTTATAATGGAGGGAGATTTCAGCCCAGCTGTGGCACTTTTGCTATTTCTACCAATCTTCATTTTGACTGGTAGAGTTGCTGTCCCTAGCCCTGGTGCTGAATGCTTCTATAACAAAATACCTTTCGCTTTACAGTACTACAATGAGAGCTTGGTTTTAAGGTGATTGCACTACCCTGCATCATGCTTTCATTTTCACAGATGTTCACAAATTGAAAGTCGGTAATTTCTACCACTACTAGATATAATCATTGAGAATCACATCAGTGTCCCCATTTTATGTAAAAGAAAATGGTGGGGGTTTTTTTATTCAAAAGAAAACTGAGAAGTTCAATCATTTTCACACTATCACATTTTCAGATTTAGAGAAAAGCAGGAAAAGAACCTAAGAATGAACCAACTTTCACCTGGACCTTGAGAGATGGATACTCCTCAGCCCAGGCTTTTGAGAATTTCAGATCTGTTATAGGCACACTAGTCTATATGAGGATGGTTTTGGGAGGTTAAAATTAGTGTAACCCTAGAAAGTAGGACTGTGTCTTATCTCAGATGCAAATAAGTTCTGTGTAGGAAATAGCACTGGAATGAAAGTCCAAGGGCTTTATTATAGACTCATAGACTTTTTTTTAATATTGAAACACTTAGATATACAGTCTGAGAATGCAGTTGCTCATGCAAATGACTATTTGCCTTACATTTGTGCATCAGTACTTCTGCACCAAGGGCTTCAATGTTAGATGTGGGGAGGAGGATGTTGAGAATGGGCTGCATGGGTACACAGAAGTGTACAGCTTTCAGTTCATGCTCCAACTTAATTATGTGACAGTATATAAGCCTTCCAGTCATGGTATAAGAGTGACACCTTTCCATCTCCAGCAGTAGTTATTTTTTTTTCCTTTCCAAAACCAAGGCCAGGGTCACTTAAGTTTGGAGTTGGAAGTATGAATGTCTATGTAAAGAAACAACAATCTTTACTTCTTGAGTACTTGAGGGCCTTACGAATTAGAGGCACTTAACAAATGTTTGATACTTGACTGATTGACACGCCAGAGCCTCAGCTCTCTTGGAATGGTCTTCAAGAACACAAAGTCTTCTCCATTCTGTTTTGAGGCATCAGAGGAAAACTGTAGTAGTTCAGTGTGAAGGTATAAACAACTTAGCATTAATATATATGATATTCTGTTCCACCTGTAAAACATGCATACTAGTTCAGATAATAGCAGCTGCCTTGTGGCTATTTTTATAAGGAAAGGAATAAGACAAATCTGAACATATGAATGTTTATACAGATAAGCTGGGGTCACTAAAAATGTTGTCATTAGTGGTTATAGGGAAACTTTCTATGGAGATTTCTATGGGGATTGAAATACATAAACAGTAGTCCTACATTTATTTAAGGAGGAAAAAACCCCCACAATTTAGGAACAGGAGCCAGATTTCTGGCAAGCAGCAGATTACTGATTGCAGCTAATCTTCATTATGACAGCCTGTACAAATGGATGTTACAAAGACTGAATACTTAGCAAGAATCACCTTCCCCTTCCTGCCCCCCCCCCGACTTTATTAGGTTTCTCCTATAACTTTCCAATCTCCTAAAGAGTAATGTTGAAATTGGCTATTTTTTTTCCTTAAGATGAAACCTTTCTGTGTTCCCAAGGGCATTCTGTGCCCTTTGCCCATTTTATTGAGTTTTAGGTCTGTGAGTCTTTCCCTGAGATATACAGAATAAAATGGCTACACCAAGTTCCTTTTCAAGTTATCTCTAACAGAACTATCAAGACATTTTCCATGATTTTTCCCCCTAATCAAGGCCATTTAATGAATAACTTATTCTAGGGTCCAGAAAGTTTGAGTGATAGCACCTAGACTGATTAGTGAAATAATTTTAGAATGTTGGAGCTAGATGAGATTTTAAGGATCTCAATCAAATCATTTCATTTTACAGAGGAGGAAATTGAGGCACACAGCTATAAAGTGGTTTGCAAGATGCTTGTTGATTGCCCAAGATGACACAGTTAGAGGCAAAACTAGGACTAGAATACAGATTTCCTTATCATTGCAGAATATAGATCTTTCTATTACAAATTTCAAGAAACTTCTTGGCTTGGTAAAAAAAAAATAGCTGTAACAAAGTGGTTCTTAGCTCTACCACTTAGAATTATAGATTTAGAGCTAGAAATGACTTTAGGAATCATCTATTCTAATGACCTAATTTTATTTTTAAATTAATTTTTCCCAGTTAACAAAATTCTATTTTCTCTCCCTACCACTCCACCATTGAAAATTCTAAAAAGGGAAAAAAAAAAACCTTAATAAATATTCACAGTCAAGCAAAACAAATTCTAGTATTGGCCATGTCCACAAAATAAATGTTTCATTTTACACTGGAAGTCTATAAGGTGATGGACTACCCTAGAGGTGGGTGGCCTGCTTCATGGTCAGCCTGGAATCACAGTTCATCATTGTGTTAATCAAAGTTCTTTGTCCTTCAAAGATGCTTCTTTTTACAATCTTTTTACTGTATGAACTGTTCTTCTTCTGCTTACTTTACTTCATACAACATCTTCATTTTACAGAGGAGAGTAATAAGGCAGATTCAGAAACGTTAATTGACTTGCTTAAGGCTACATAGCCAGTAAGGGGGCAGAGATAGGATTCAAACCTAAGTCCTTTACCTCCAAATCCAACAACCCTCTTTCCACTGAACCACACAGTGCTTCCTAGATATAATTCTATGGCTTTGAATGTGCAGTAAGAAACAATCATCTTTCTTAGGACGGTGAAGTATACATACTAAACAAAGTTTAATCCTATTTTGAGCCCCAGGGAGATGTTGAATACATTTTCTTTTTTTAATTCAGCTGATCTTTAATCTCCAATTCTGTATATATGTGTGCATGTATATACGTGTCTTTGTATTTATGTGAAAAATCTATTATATTTTCTTTCTCTGGAACAACGAATTTTTGAAATTAAACTCACCCAAACTCCATCATTTCATCCACTTTTGGAAAATGTTTGCTGTATTTTGTTTTGCTCCTTGTTCACTTCTTATTCTATTTCTCAAATTTCTGTACTCAATGAGCCTTCTTTTATAACAAATAATTTTAAAAAGCACTTCACTGTGACTCACCAGCTCATAAACTCAGTCTGATATCATATGCAAGATTCCATATTCAAAGGTACATTTTCTCAACTCCTCCCAGGCCAAAATTTTGGGTTGTTTTAATTATACAGAGTTCAGTTGTCATTACTGCTGTGGTTGTTGTCGCTCTTGCCATTTACATTGTAGAACTCCATCATTTGGAATGAATTGCATTTCACAAATGGGCTTTCGTTGCTTAGCTGCAATTTTTAGGTACCCTTTGTCCCATAGCACAACCCCATTAAAAATGAGAGTCCTATCTGAGCCAATATGGTGACAGCTGTATTTTGTAAAAGGGAACAGATTGAACTTGATGGAGGAGAGAGAACAGGAACCATCAATGCTACTTGGATTCAATGTAAGCTCAGCTCCTGGGTATCAAACCAGATGTCAGATGATTCTGTTTTTATTTGATGAGTTGGGATGCAGTTGAAAAGAGAAATAGCCTAGAAGTCAGGAGACTTGGGTTTTAGTCTCAGTCCTCATTAGCAATATAATTATATACATATCTTATGTCTCTCTGGTCCTCATTTTCCTTAACTATCTATGAATCAATAAGCAAAATTATTATTTCTACTTCGAGGAACTTACAGTCTATCATGGGAGGAGACAACATGTACATATGTAGATATAAGTAAAAAAGATACAAGACAACTCTTGGGGGAAGGTACTAGTAAGTGGGAAATCAGGCACAGCTTCATTTACAAGGTGGCTCATCTGTATAACAAGGGGATTGGGATAGATAACCTCTTACATTCCTTCTTGCATTCTTTCCATGCCTAGTATTCAGTGATCCATGATGCTTATATCAATTAATCCATAGTTTGGGCAAACAGTCCTTAGTAAATCAGATTCTAATGAGCTATTAATTATAACAATAAAAAGTATTTTTAAGATCACTCCTAGAAAACACCACTATTTTACCTCACATACCACTTTTCTGCAGAGAAACTAGGGGGAATTTGTGGTTTTCATCCATCCCCTAGAATCCTTCTCAAGTTGTAAACTAATTATTGCAAAGTGGTATCTTCCAAACAAGGCCTAGAAAGTACTGAATACTTGCACTTGGAGTTAATGTGAATGAATCAGGTGATTTTACTTACAGAAGAACGCTAGGCTGCAGTCTGATAGGAAGGTAAGGCGTTGTTCAAGTCAAAAAGAGGATTGGGGAAGATTTCTTTATAAGGAATTCCCCTTCCCTTTGTGCATTGGGAACCACAGTAGAAAAGGAAAAAGATTTTAAGAAGAAGAAAATTAGGAGAATATAAAGAGTCTTGTTTCTGAGATTGAGAAGATAAACCCTACCTTTCATTAGTTATATAATTTTAGTTAAGACACTTTACCACCTTGTGCTCTTGGGAGGTCATTTAGCCTTTCCTGGCCTCAGTTTCACAATCCATAAAATGAAGACCAGATTTCCTGTCCAGTCCCCTCTAGTGTTATGTGTATGATCCAACTCTCTGAACTCAAGTAGACTGCTTACAGGGAGTTCTCTCCCACCTTAAATATTGTACACAACCTTTTAAAGGATGTTCATGTTATTACTGGTTATGTATCATGGAAAAACAAACAAACCCACCAATCTTTAGTTTTCCAGTCTTGACAGTAACACCCAGGGGATCAATTATTTATTAAGAACGAGAAAAAAATGCACCAAATTCACAGTAATTAAAGGTGCATCAACAAGCTAAGAACACAGATGAACAAGAGATAAAAAAGAAATCCTTCTGAAATAAAACTAGAGAGCAAAACTTCTTAAACCTTCCATTTACCTGACTCATCCTTAGCCCATATTGGGCATTGTTGTTATTGTTTAGTTGTGTTTGACTGTTTGTGACCCTGTTTGGGCTTTTCTTGGCAAAGGAAAAAAGGGGTTTTGCCATTTTCTTCTCCAGATCAATTTACAGATGAAGAAACTGAGGCAAAAAGGGTTAAATGACTTGCCCAGTGTCACATAGCTGTATCTGAGGCCAGATTTGAACTCAAGTCTTTCTGACTTCAGGACAAATGCTCTATCCACTGTGCTATCTAGCTGCCCTTACTGTACATTCAGTGTAACAAATACAAGCTAACTAGCAGGTTTCCCCTCCCCCTGTCTCTGGCTGTGGCATCCTCCTTTCAATCTTATAATATATATACCCTCCAAGCTATGCAATTAGGGCTTGCACCTTTAGGCAATGAACAAGACACAGAGATGAATAAATGCAGAGCCGATTAGAGAGGAAGAGGCTTGCATTTTCTAGGGAAAAGGGGTTAGAAACCTAGTCTTCTACTTACTAGTAGAAGTTATTTCACACTTAACACATGTAATTGGGTCTCCCCATACAGCAACTTGAGGGTACTAAAGACACCTGGTCTCAGAATTTTCAGCAAAAGAAAATACTGGTTCCATATCAGGAGAAGAAGGAAGAGAAATAATACTGGGTTTATGAGAGAAAAAAAATGTTGAAAGGAAAAAAAAACTCCAAGAGAATATATAAACTATGGTCTCAAGTATAGAAGCCCACAATAAGAGTTGGAGAGACAGAAGGAAAAATGAGTAAGAATTTTTAAAAAGGTTAGCAAGACAATATCTAAGTATTATATTCTAAAAAAAGGCAAACAAAAAAATAAGAAAAAGAATAAGAGAATAAATTCTGCAGATTCTCCACAGGAAACTTTGGAATGGTAAATATTTAAAAGAAGATATAATAATAATAATAATAATAATAATAATAATAATAATAATAAAATTATTGAAATCAGAGCTTTTATAGAAAAAATAGCAAGAACACAAGAGAATTGAAAACTAGCATCCAAAGGAGAGTCTTTCAAAAGTAGTAGAAGCTCTAAAAGAAGAAAAAAGAGACATATTTGGAATTTGAAAAATACAGAAGTAGAAAGGAATTTGTCAGAAAATGAAAAAGAAGTCTTTAAATGAGAAAACAAATTATATACAGACTATTTTGACTAGCCTTGAACATATAATGCCCAGAGACAAATTTTTAAAAAATCTTTTAAAAGAATTTGGACTTGACAGATACAAAACACAATGAATATTCCCATATACATATATATCATAGAAGAGAGGGAAAGGCTTATATATGATACTTTAAATCACTACCATATCATAAGGAATATAGTAGCCTTCTCAACCCACTGAGTGAAGATACCTCAGGGAAGTTCAAAAATACCTTGAAAGGAAAACACAATCACCCTGTCACATTGAGATGGGTATTCAAGATCTATATGGAAGTAAAACAAATACATGAGAACAAGAGCCATTCAACAGATTCACCTGGTGGAAGCATGTGAATGATCCTTTAAAATATTCTTTTTGGGTTTTTTTTTTTGTAATTAGTAGTCCTATAAAATGTGGCTTCAAATAATTAGTAATAAAATAATTACAAATCAAAAGAACTCTGTTTCTTTTCATACTTAGCCATTTGGCAAAGATGATAATGTAGGAATAGTCACTGCTGGATGGACAATGGGAAGGTAGGTATGTTAACACACTGTTGAGGGAACTTTGAATTAATCCACCTATTCTGAAAATCACTTTGGAATTATGTGAGAAAAGTGACTAAAGCATTTATACTCTTTGACCCAGCACAAGGAAGCGAAAGACAGAAATGAAGGTCCCGTATGTGCTAAAATATTCATAATGGCATTATTTTTTCTTTTGCTATTAAAGAACGGTAAGCAAAGTGGATGCTCATCAACAGGGGAATGGTTGAACAAATTGTGGTATAGGAACATGATGTAATGTCAATGTTCCATAAGAAATGATGAATATAAGGAATTCATAAAAGCATAGGAAAACTTGTCCAAATTGATTCTGTGTAGAGTAAGCAGAGCCAGGAAAATACTGGCTAGAATAATGTAATTTTAAAAATAAAACAAATTCTTGGACTGTATACATATAATGAACAATCATCGATCCAAAGTGGAAATGAGGAAATGCATGGCCTTCATTTCACCACAGAAGTGGGAAACCAAGGCCATGGAATACTGCAAATGCAGCCAGACATGATTGTTGGATAAGCTTGTTTTGTTTAACTATTTTTCTTTGTTGTAAGGAAGACTTGCTGGAGATAAGGTTGACTGGAGTAGAGAACTGCATACCTGGAAATGTCTTGTAAAAACAAGTGGCACAAAGACAGCTTTAAAAATAACATAAAATGTAAATTCTTTGATTAAAAAAAATCTCAACCTACTCAAGAGATTTGGGACATTTTTATCTTGTTGCTGATGACAGCTTTCGCAAATTGAAGGACTGGACATAAGTTGCTTATGTGCTTTGTGCCTTACTTATTCCTCCCTCTTTACTTTGAGGTTATGAAATCTATAGTAATCTAAATAAATGAACAATTTCTTGTACTTGAAATTTGAATATTTTCTAGAAATCCTGGATAGAGTTGCTTTGTAAAATATTTGAGATCTCCCCCCCACTTGATCATCAACCAGCTATGTGGCTTTGGCCACTTTTTTGTTCTGGGCCGATTTCATAGAATCTCAGAGTTGGTCAAGCAGTCTAATCTACTATAAGGTGCAAGAATCTTCTCTACAGCATCCCAGAAGATGGTCATAAACACTCTAATTAAACAGTTCTATTGATAGCATTGCCTATTAAGATAACCAACTCCGCTGTTGGACAAATCAAATTATTGGAATTTTTTTTATGTTACCCTGGATCTAGTTATTGTGTTTCTATTAAATTGTCTCTTCTTCAGGGTATAAATTCCCAGTTCCTTCAACCATTCTTCATACCATCCACATTTCAGACCCATCATCTTCCTGGTTGCTATTCTTTTATCATATACCTGCTTATCAAGGTCCATCTTAGAATAAACCAACCAAAATTAAACTTAGCATTTCAGATTTTATTTGACTTTTTTCAGAGTAAAGTGGTACTGTTATCTTCCTTAATCTGGACATCTGTATTACAGCAGCTTAAATTTGCTTTCTGACCTTCTACATAGCACTATTTGTATTCAGTTTGTAGTAAAAAAAATGACTTTTTCAAGTAGGATTATAGATTTGGAGCTAGAAAGGACATTAAACATCATCTAGTCCACTTTGGGGAGGCTCAATAACTCTTGTAGACTATGAAGTATCTACTTGGTAATATTGAAAGTTATTCTAACTCAGTGACACATTGTTCCCAGTCCAGCTTATAAATCAGTGTTGGAGGAGACTCTATGGAGGGAGGCTTTGTTGGGGGAGTTATTACCCAGTCCATAGCTTTTGTATTACTCGCTATACATCATAGCAGGTCCTTCCTGTTAGCCTTCATGAGCAGGCAGTTGGGGAGGCTGAGATACAATTGCCCATCCCCTCTTGCTGATGTGGACCTATCTGAATTATCTTTATCTCATTATGAAAGTGACCAGTAAAAGCTAGTTCCATCTTGGATCTCTTGCTCATCTCCAGTGATCAGCCCAT
This sequence comes from Phascolarctos cinereus, assembly GCF_003287225.1. Taxonomy (NCBI): domain Eukaryota; kingdom Metazoa; phylum Chordata; class Mammalia; order Diprotodontia; family Phascolarctidae; genus Phascolarctos; species Phascolarctos cinereus. The sequence continues at coordinate 222,125,899 of NW_027555958.1, forward strand.
TAAAGTGTTGCTACCTTGATAGGTTTGTAATAAACTTTTAATTCTCTTTTTCCCGAGTTTTGCCTCATTAATCAGGGTGAAAGCCTGAAGAAAGAATTTTCCTTTTAGCAGTAAGATATGCCTCATGATGCACAAACTTTTTAAAAGCCATTTGCTGCCCCCATGTTGTACTTATGTCTTTGAATTTTTAAAATTAATTTCAGAACTTTACATTTATGCCTCTTAAACTGCATATTATTAGTTTCAGCCCTTTTTCAAGCTTGCAAGTATCTTTTTGGGTGCTAGTCCTGTCATCCAATATATTAGCCATTTTTTTCCAAGAACAACAAACACATATTAAAAACTTAGTATATACCAAGTACTATGCAAAACTCTGAGGATTAAAAAAGAAAGGCAAAAGATGATTGCTGCCCTCAAGGAGCTTGTAATCTAATAGGGGAAACAACACACAAAAATAAAATTGTACGTATAAGATTTGCAGGCTACTGCAGAAACCTTTGATGTCATTCACTGATATTACTTTTAAAAATTGTCATGATACTTTGAATAGGATGGTAATATCCTTCATTCAAGAAGGCCCTAATAGCTATAAGAAGTCAAGAGAATTGACCATGCCAAGAGTAAATAAAAATAAGTTCCTCTTAAAAGAAATACTATCAAGATGATCTGATGGACATAGTTCAACAGTTTTTTTTTAAATAAATTTTTTTCACAAACAAGAAAACAAAATTTGTAAAGTTATATTTTTGATGGAAAGCTTTAGAAGTGGACTAGTAGGCAATCTACTATATAACATGAAAGTGGAAAGCAATCACAGATAGAAGGGTATTTATTTCCTTATCAAAATCATTGCTACACATGTTGAACATAATAGGGATGACTAGAGAGCACCGATAGACCCCTAAAAACCTACCCCTATATTGACATCAATTCATTAAGCCTCAGGTACAACTATTCAATGGTTACAAGTCGATCTAAATATGCTATCCTGTAGTCCTATCTCTTTATTTGTTCTCAAGGAAATCATGAAAAGCCTTGTTAGATACTATGCTCAAGTCCAGGCACAATAGTCCCCTAGTATTCCTACCCCCCTCAAAAAAAATATTGAGTCAGTTTGGCATGGATTCCTAATATATCAATGCTAAATTCTAATAATCACTAATCCCTTTTGTTAGTGCCTATAAAATGTGTAATTATTTATTCTTAATTTTTATTTGCTTTATGGTATAGGGGAGAGTGCTGGACTTGGAGTTTGAGGACCTGGTTTCTAGTTCTGTGTTACTACTTATGTGGCTTTAGGCAAGTCACTTCCTTGGACCTCAGTATTCCCACCTCTGAAATGGGGGTGGGAGAAATCACTTAGATAGTCTTCTAGGTAACTTTCACCTTTAGGTACATGTTCTTATGGCTACTTGGTGAAGTAAATATAGCATAGGCTTTTTAGTCAAAAAGATATGAGTTTGAATTCTGTCTCAATCATTTGTGATCTTGGGCAAATCATTTAAACTCTGTCTTTCAGTTTCCTGATCTTTAAAATGGGGGTTATTGAGTTAGTTTAGATATGGAAAGTGCTTTGTAAACCTTAAAGTGCTCTATAAATGCTATTAAGTTTTGGAATCCACCTTTCCTTTATGTGAAAGATAGGCCATTTGTCTATTTTTAGTCTTTTGAAAATTCTATTGCCCTTGATTTCTCAAATATTACCAACAGACATTTCACATATAAATTGATGCAGTCCTTTGGGATATAATACATCAAAGAAAGAAACAACTATTTTCAATGATAACTCACATGTATTTAGTGATTTATAGGTTATAGCGCACTTTACAAATGTTAGCTCATTTACCTTCACAACAGCCATTTGTAAATTATTGTTGGAAGTATCCATTGCACAGAGATTGTAACATAAGAAGGAAATGCCCTGGTCAAATTAATCTGAGGAGATTAAAAAACAAAATGGGACAATGTGGTAGAGTGGAAAGAATGCAATAATTGGAATCAGGTGAGTCTTACGTCTTAATGTGGCTTCTGGCTTACTAGCAATTGAGAGAAATGATTATTTCCCTCTTTATTAACAACCAACTACTGTTGCAGCTAGTTGGCATAGTGGATAGAATACCAGCCCTGGAGTCAGGAGGACCCGAGTTCAAATATGGCCTCAGACACATAACACTCACTAGCCGTGTGACTCTGGGCAAGTCACTTAACCCCAATTGCCTCACTGCCTCCCCCAAAACAAAAAACTGATTATTGAATCAGGACCAAGATTTTTCCTCTTTTCTATTTCATCACAAGAAATCAACCAGTGTAGGAATCTTGGGCAAAGATTTACCCAGGCTAAAGATCTAATCAAAGACAGTAAAAGAAATTCTAAATTTGGGCTAGTGAGTGGATTTCTGCTCATTGTGTTTACTCAGACAGGTCCAGGAAAATGTGGATTCTCCCATTGGTTAGACAGATGATAGGGAAATTGATATCTCTTTGACCAAGATTTGGGTGCTCAGTGTCACATACCTGAAGACCCTCATTGTAATATAGCCCACCCTTCATTGTAATATTAATTTGTAATTAATTGTTAACTCATCAGAGTTGATTGTTACCATCAGGAAAACCTACTCTTCCAAGGGCATATATATAAGCCCACTGCCATGAGAGGTCTTTGGCATCTGAGAATGCCACTGACCTCTTATTAACATGCTAGATTTATTAATAACATAATTAAATTACCCAGAAACTACTCAAACTTTTTGAACATCATACTATGTGAGCATGAACAAGCTGTTTACTGTCTATTAGGCTTAGTTCCTTCATCTGTAAAATAGGAAAAGCAATTTCTGTAGTATTTGTCATATGGGGTTGTTGTGAAGATCAAATGAAAATCTTAAAACACATGTAAATGTCAGTCACAATTATTGAGTCAGGTCATCATATTTTAATCTAATTTTCAATGCAATTCTTATTTATCTAATTGGAAAGCCCCAGGCAGGAGTTCTTTGGCTGGGTCTTTAAACTTTTTAAAAAATATTTTGATAACTGCATTTCAATTTCATTTATTATGCTATGCATTTAAAAGCATTATTGTAAGAAACAGTTTACAGGCTTCACTAGATTATCAAAGGGGTCCATGACACAAAAACAGATTAAAAATACTTGGCCTAAGGATGTATGTCAATGTCAACCACAATTATTTTTCTATTTAATATTTCAACAAATTTTGGGGGCTTATTTTCTAAAAGGTGAGCATACTTATATTAATGAATGGTAGTAATATACAAGCCAATTGAATAAACAATCATACATTGAAAACAATTTCTATTTTTTTCACCACTTACTGTGTCTGTTGTAGTCTAGGGGTGCTGGGAACTCCAGAATGAAAGGGTAAAAGGCACAGGTTCTGATGGGGTTGAGATCTGGACCCCAGAAAGGAAAAACCCTGGATTTTCCCACATGGCCAAATCTCTGTCGTTCACCTGAGGCTACAATCCCCATCAACTGGCCTTTCCTTGTGGCTACTACATCCAATCTCCCCTCCATTGTCTTGCCTCCCTATGGCCCCAGGCCTCTTCCCACCCTTGGTCCCATCTAGACTCCATTGCCTCATAGACTACTTGGCCACTCCTAGATCCCTCCCACAGGCTTTCTGTATATAAGGTCCACCTTGTCTCCATTAAGATGCTCAGATTCTTATAGTCTAGTCAATTTAGTCTAGCTGAACTAATGTTCAGACTCCTTAAGACTCTGCCCAATAATGATGGATGTTCTAATAAACGTTGTCTTTGGCTGAAAGAAGGCTTGGGCTGAATTCTTTTGGACAGGACCCTTTTATTGTGATATTGGGGTCCCACTACTCCTAAACCCCTAAGCCTCATCAGTTCTACCTCAAAGAAATTCAACCTCTCAAGCCTTCTTTCAGTCAGAGACAAGGTTTATTATACCACCAACAGAAGCTGGTGGAATTTTAAGAACCTGGGTATTTATGATGCTTATATTGACAAGTGAGCCAGATTTTAAGAATCTGAGCAATTTAATGAGGGCAAGATGAACACTTTTATACCGAAAGACTGCGGGAAGGTCTGGATGGAATTAAGGAGTGGCAAATAGGCTGGGGTTGGGCCAGGTGTAGATAATGAGGGCCATAATGAAAGGGCAGTTAAAGGATTATTGACTGGGAAGGGCTGGTGCCTCAGGCAAATGCCAGAGACCTGGGTTCTGGGGCTTTGGGGTCTAGGTCCCAAAGACATATTTTCGTTTTAGAGGTCCAGCACAAATCCCATCCCCCATAACTCCCCCCTCAAATAAATGGGACCCCAAATCTTTTGGGCTAAGGGCAAAGATCTGGGCTTCTAAAACTGCTTCCTGCTAGAAAGGGGTGTATAGCTGGCCCTGCCTTAAGCAGGTTCAAGGGAGGAGTTTGACTGGAAGGAGCACAAGCTGCATCCAGGGGATGATGAGTGGATATAGGCTGGTACCCACTGTTTGCTACCAACTATAGGTGAATGGCTTGTGGTCTGGAAGACACAAATCTGACAAGCAAGTCTGCAGGGCCACATATAGGGAGATGAAAAAGTGTAAGAGCCTCATTAAAATCATTTACATTTGACATGCAGGATTATCTAATCTTGTTACTTTCTCAAAAGTTTCCACTCCAACTCCAAATTCCTTTAGGAGAATCAAATGCTTTGGGGAAATAACTCTTTTCCTGGTAGAAATTTTCCACCCTTAGCCAGATACTGACTTTTACTCCAATTATAACAAAAAACTCGGGAAGACGCTTAAGTAATGATTAGGCCAAATAGGTTACCTCCCTCTAAGAAAATTGATTAACTCTTCCCCCATTCTCTTCCCCAAACCAAACTGAAGATGTTTCTAATTTAATTTCAGTAATTTGCGATATAGAATGACTACACATTCAGGTCAAAACAACAAGATCTCACACACTTAAATTATGATTATATCTTTTACTGTCTATTTGCTCTGACTACAGAAATTTGCTATAAAAGGATTTAGGGCCCAAATATGACAGGACAAAACATCCTTAGCTCTGTTTGGATTCAGATAATTCACAATTTTCCAACCATACAGTATCAAATACTCATAGGCAGACTCAGGAATAACCAGGTGGGCAACATTCCTTTTCAAAGGAACACAATGGGAAAACTGAGCCAGGAGGATCCCATCTTAGACTAAGGCTAAAGTTGTCCTGTCAGCTTTCCCTGATTCAGACCTCCACCTGTATCACATTCTCTGAGTAGCTTGTGGTATCATTGAGGTTTAGATGTTAGAGGGCCTGGGGCCCCAAAATCATGACACACGGGTCCTGCCCAAAAGAATTTGACCCACGCCTTCTTTTAGCCAAAGAAAAGGTTTATTAAAGATGAGCCATATAGGCCAGACTCTTAAGGAATCTGAACATTTGTGACATTTGTAAGGACAATTGAGCATGTGGAAGTCTCAGCCCCTAAATGGCAGCCAGGATGGATCTTATATGCAGAAAGACTAAAGGAGGGATCTAGGAGTGGCCAACTGAATGGAGGAGGGGCTTGGAGAAGGGGTATCTTGATGGGAGTGGACAGTAAGTTGGGGTGACTAGTGGAGGAGTTTAGGGAGGATTTTGAAGCTGTGGTGACTTGAGGAGGGTCCTGGGAGAAACTTGATGGGAGTGTCTGGGAGGTTGAATGGGGTCTGGATAAGATCAAGGATGGGAAGTATATTAGGCCAGTAATAGACAATGGAGAACTAGACTTCAATTAGGTTAACAAAGAATGCTAGACTTCCTTGACCAGGCAAGAGTTCAAGTAAGGTTCAAAGAAGGCTTTTTTTGGGGGGGAGGAGGCATCTTGGCCTTATACTCCATCATTATGTCTCTCTAATAGCAGATTATTGACTATTGATTATAGATAGATTATTATGATCCATCAGACACTGGTTCTATGAGCTTTTACCTCAAACATCAAGTTTCACTAATCACAGCTTAGTGGAAAAACTTCCAGAATTTACATCTCAAATTTTAATTTGTCCTGGTGTAAAAGCCAATCATTAGAGATCATTTCCATATACTTGCAAATTCTCAGCAAGCCAAGTTCATTGTTTAGGAACTTCATAACCCAAACAGGCTTTTTGGCAAATTTACAAAATAAAGGACTATCGACAGGGACCCAGCGAATGGACTGGCTGCTGTAGGCTGTGCTTTTGACTAGCCCTGAAGGCTGCTCTGAATGAGCAGAACCAAACTGGATGAGGCTTTCATCACATCCCCTCTTTTCCACACAAACAGTAATCAATTATTGGTTTTAGCATTAAAACAATAATCAACAATCTTACAATTTTCATAAGTGACAGCCAAATTATTTTAGCTTTAACACAAACAATAAACTTCAGATGACATCAATTGCCTTTCCAGAAATTATTGATAGAAGTATGAGCTGGCTTACCAAGTACAGAGGCTAACTAGCTTCTTTACCTTGGTCCATCCCCCTTCCCTGTCTCCCCATGGCTGCTGGGGGGGTTAAGTGGGGGGTGGTGAGCGGGATGTTCTGAACTTGGGTAATACTTCTATACTTGCTAGGCAGGCTACAGGGTGCCCTGGGGAACAATACCAGTGGGACCCCTGCTGTAGCTGCTGCTCCTCCCCTCTTCTTCCTTTAGCCAGTTGGGGGCAGATTAAGTGGGGGAGGACGAATGAAACTCTTTTCTCCTAGTCTCATATAGGGATGAGAGGGGTTAAGAGAAAACCCCGGGGCCCTTTGCAATCCCTGCACTAAGATACCCTTTTGACTCAACAGAAGGGAGTTGGGGGAGGGAGTGACCTGGTATTTTAAAACTCCTTGATGATCAATCACAAAACTTCCAGAATCTGCTAAGATGTTTTTAGCTGTTCTAACTTTTCGCTGTAGCCTTAGCCTAGTCAGTGCCGGGACTGCAGGAAGAAGAATCTTAATTTTTTTACTATTTGTCTTGGCCCATTAGATTTTATTGAAGCCGGGCACAAAATTTTCATTTTCAGGGTCTTGGAAATTGAGCTTTTTCCAGTTCTAACCTAGACACAAATCTTGGGAAAGTCCCAATGAGTCTGGTTGCAAGGATCTGGTGGCCATGAGGCTGGGAGAGAAGGAGGATCCTGCAGGCATGGGAGTAGGGATGGGGGTGGGGGGGAGTCCCTCCATGATGGAGGATCCTGGCAGAAGGAGGGAGTAAGCATCAGGAAAACAAAAGGCTTCTGCAGTTTTCCCAATTCTCTAGGGTCTGACAGAATTGAGCACACACTTCTGGATAGGGTTTCCAACCTCTATGCTGTAGAAGGTGTGCCCAGGTCCATGGCCTAGAACCAAATTGCTGGACTGAGAGCCTGAGAGTGTCAGAATAGGTATGAGACAGCCATGTAACTGTCTGACAGGAATGGAACCTGAAAGTGTCAGGCCCCAAAAGCACCTCCAAGACTTCCTAGGTTCTTGGAGAGTGACTCCAACTGCAGAGGTAGAAAGCGATACAGAGAGAGGAGAGGCCTACATACCTTCTGGTCTTGGGTGGAGAAGGACTTGAGATTAGGCAGTTTCCTGGTCAGGGAAACATGTTGCAGTCTAGGGGTTCTGGGAACCCTGAAATTCAAGGGCAAAAGGTGTGGCATCTGCTTCAAAAGAATTTGATTCAAGCCTTCTTTCATCAGTATTTTAAGAACCTGCTCATTTAGTAAATAAGACTGGCTTTTTAAAAAATATATATATATGAAAAAAAGATTTTGGGAAGATTTGGATGGGATCAAGGAGTGATCAATAGCTAGGAGAGACCTGGAGGTAAGAAAGAAGGGATCTAGATGGGATTAAGGCTAGGAAATAGCCTGGGATGGTCCAGAGGTAACAAACAATGAATGGCTGGGCTGGGCTGGGTTAGAGGTAACAGAAAAGTGAAGGTAGGGGCTGGGTCAGAGCCACAATGAAAGGGCAGTTGAGAGGATTATGGACTGGGAAGGGCTGGGTGCCTCAGGCAAATGCCAGGGACTGCAGCCATGTTGGAAAGCCCAGTGGCTTTTCCTGTTCGGGATACAGATACCAAAGACATGGTCTTTTCCTTTGAAGGGTCCAGGTCCTATACTCCATCATGGCTATTTTCTATTTCCCTGTGATTTCCAGGTAAACTAGAAATTTCCTTTTCTTTCATCTGGAATAAAAACAAAACCAACCAACCAACCAAATAAAAAACATCTTTTCCCTGTGGGATCAATAGAAATCATAGAAAATGGCGGAGAAAAGGAGGTGAACTACGCAGGCCAAAAATCCAAATGACAAAACACCTACAGTAGAAACTTCCTTCAGATAGTTCCAAAGTGATTTGGTCAGTGCAAACTCATTTATAAATTGAGCCAATCCTTTAAAAGATAATTGGGCTTTTATTATCTCATCTCCCCATTTTTTGTTCCATGTCTTTCCCCCCAATTTCCTGATGTGCTTATAATGTGAATTTAGATTGGTCTCTGCCTTCAGTCACATAGCTAGAGAAACTATAAACCGAGAATCAAAAGAGCTAATTGTGCCTGTGGGCCATTTTAAAAGCTTATTTGTTATTCTCAACTGGAAGAAAAAGATGTTTATTATTCTCTATATCTAAAGAACACTTAAAATGTCTTTCCTAAGGGCTCATAGAGGAGAAGAAAGAGTATAATGTAGTCTATGGTGATGACTACCATGTGATTTGAAGAAAAGGAGGTTTGGTCTGAGACCAAGGAGAGACAGAAGGGTCCTAGAGATAGCTCTAGGCAAAAACACAAAATAAGATAAGTTGCCCCCACCCCCCAAATCTTCTTAAAGGGGCAGAAGGTAATAATAGTCAGAAATCTGTCCTCAGAATCAGGAAGAAATACCTGAGTTTAAAACCTCTCTTTGATGTATACTGGCTAAATGACCCTGGGGATATAATTTAATCTCTAAGTGTCTGAGGCAACTTTCTAACACTATAAATTGCAAAAAAGTTGTTGAGAGATTTTCCCATACCAATGAAATAAAGTCCCTTTCATCATAATTGACTTTCAATTAATCCCTACTAAACAGATAAAATATGGGCTTACTAATGACTTAAGGTTTGTGTTTTATGTGTGTATGTGTGTGTGTGTGTGTGTGTGTGTGTGTGTGTGTGTGTGAGAACCCTATTTCCATCTTTAGTGAAGATACTAGAAGAAACTTGGAAAAGCCTTCAGGAACCAGTGCAATAAATTCAATTACATCAAGTCATCGTCAGCCACATTGTTGAAATTTGGTTTCCCCTCAAGATATATGAGTTTAGGCCTGTGTAGCAAGTAGATATACTTGTGTCCAATGAATTTCGAGAAAACACCTGCTCCCTAGAACAATAACTTCTAAGACTAAGAAAATGGAGCTATGTTACCAAGAAAATTGGTTATGTAAATTGAGACTTGTGGGTTGTATTTCATTTTTCTCTTTATTGGCACAAAAGGATGAGGCTAACAGATTCCATAATTAAGGAGGTCTCCACCATCTTAAAGATTTAGTGTCAACATAAGATATTCTGATAAGAGTAAGCACTGAGTTGCATTTTCCCACATGAACAAACTTGACCTTTAGCAATTCTTATGACTCCAAGGCTTACACACTTCCCCTATTCCATTCTTCCACAGAATGCTGTTGATTAGATGTGTACTCCAAGAGAATCTAAAAACCTACACAATCTCAAATTGTACTGCTAGGAGTAGTCAAGCTGCTCCTAGCCCAAGCAGTCTTGTCTTTCTTACTGCAGTAATAAATTTAATTTCAGTTGGGCTACTCACTTTTTGATCCCTAGTCTTTTAGACCTAATTGTGGGTAAGATTATTCTTGGACTCTCATGAAATACAGATTGGGAGACTCCTAACACAGGCCCATAGAGAAGCAGTCCCTGATCAGGAGAAGCTCAGGAAGGAGGCTTCCAGACAAAAGTGTTATATTATAGTTTCTGGAATATAGAATCTAGATCTACAGAATACCGAGTTACTAGGCTATATGGAATGGATAGAAATTGGATGAGGGTTGCATTTCAAAGTAGGAATTCTTGTTCTTTTTGTATGAATCATGGACCCCTTTTGCAGTATGGTGAAGACTATGGATCCCTTATTAGAATAATATTTTTAAATAGAAACAATAAAATAAAGAGGATAACAAAGGAAACTAATTATATTAAAATAAAGATCATTTTTTTTCCCCATCCATGTTCATAGAATCCTGGAAATCCATCCATGGTCCCCAGGTAAAGAACCCCTTCTGGAGAGTGAATATTTTCACTGATCTACCTTGACCTGGATGAGCTATAATGTGCCTTCTATTTCTAAAGTTCTGTGGTAATATTTAATTTATTCCCTGACTAGATTGTCATTATTAGTTATGGAGGAAGTATATAACTCTGAGTTTGGGGAAAACATCTGTCCTCCAGATAAAGTAACTTTGGAGACCAAGGAAACAGAAATTGTGGAGTTTACATTTCATTTCCCTCTCTTTTGGCAGGAACAAGATGAACAAGAGTGATTCTATGTTTAAAAAGTGACCTCCACCATCTCGGAGATTTCCTGACAAAATGGGCAATTCTGATCTCAGAGAAATACATTTCCTACAGCAACAAACCTGACCTTTAGCAATTCTAGTCACTCCAATTTAGCACACTTCCCACCCCCTCCCATTCTGCCAGCACAATGCCATTAATTTGCTACATATTCTAATTGTGGGCTTAAAAAGTTATAAAAACTCAAGCTGTTCCCTAAGAAGCTAAAGCCATTTCTAGCCCAAGAGGTCTTCCTTAGTACACTAATAAATTTAGTTTCCTTTCAATATTTATACTCCCTTTTTGATCCCCAGTCATGTAGATCTCATAGTGTTGAGATTTTCCTTGTGCTACAATGGAACTAGGAAATTCCCATGACACAATATGTAGGTTGATTGACTTTGAGTCAATCGATTATAGAGTCCCATGAGTTTGAGACATGCTCTGTATTCCAAAATATAAGTGAGTTCAGACATTGCCAAAAGACATTTGTCAATTATAGAATAAGGAAAGGAGGAGCATGGTCCAACTACTAAAAGATTCATTATACCCATTGGTGACTTTATGGGGTACATTCACATACTTAAGCCAATTCCCCAAGATCCAAAGTCTCCTAATCACTGCTGAGCTGTTCCAACAAGCCAATTTAAATCAAGATTCCATATGAGATAAACTTTATAAATCAAATGGCATTTAAATTGCTCTATTTTTGCACTTGGCTTCCCTTTAAGGTTTTAACAGATTGCAAACTTGATGGTTTTCCAATAATTAAAAACATTCATTTATAAATGAGTTAGTATCCATTGATAAAATGACTTAAGAAAACCCTGAATAGCATATAACATTTAAGAACCTGATCTGAAATAATGAATCAAACCTTAGAGTTTTTTTTTATTGCTATGAATAATAGATAGCTTTTAAATTAAAACATGTTAGGCTGGATGCATCTCAAACATTATGCCCTGATGTTTAGAAATCAGTCTTAAGTTTTTTCAGCTTTTACTTAATACAAGATGAGATGTAATTTTCTATAGTATTTCTGGAAGGAATGAGACTTTATATTCCCATTTTTGAGGTTCTACCCTAACAGCAACAATGCTAATTGTCTAAGGTCTCAGATTATTTCACAGTTAAGGTAAATTGAGAATTTGTGAGTTGGGAGAGGTCTTAGAAGTCATTGATGAGAATAGTTTCCAAGTTTTTTTCCCCACATTTAGGATTGAATGGGCTAGAGCCAGGGATTACCCAAAGGAGAGCTGAACACAGCAGTAAAAATACATGGTTCATAAGAAGATATTTGCTACTGATGTTTGTGGGGTTGTCATCTCTTGTAAATCAGAAAAGGATGCTACCAGATGTTGCCAAGGAGTGCCTGATCTGTGAGTGAAGAGCTTTGAAGATCTTAGGATATTATCTGACTTTCTGGCTTTCATTCATCTTGTTAGAGTTAGACTATGTTGTGTTGCTTCTTCTTCCTAATTAATTCAGGAATGCAGTGTTAGTGTTAGTCAAGAATATGTTATTTGTCACTAGCATAATGACACATCAAAATATGAAGAGAAGCTCGAGAAGCCATAGCTTGTCTCTATCACATTATCAACAGAGAGATCATAGAGTCTGATCCTACATTTGGTTTAGGGGATCCATCCTGGATTTTAGAATGATGCAGTACGACAAGGACTAAATATGTAATTAGAAGAACTGGGTTCAAATCCCAGCTCTATTTCTTATTACTTATTGTGTTCAAGTCACTTGGCCTGTCTGAGCCTCAGTTCCTTATCTGCAACGAAGTGATTGGACTAGATGACCCCTGAGTTCCCTTTCATCTCTAGTCTATGACCCTATGAAACCTGAAAAAAAATAGCCCAAATATCCCCCTTTTCTTTGAGTTAAGAATATATATATATATATATATATATATATATAATATATATATATATATATATATATAGATAGATAGATAGATAGATAGATAGATAGATAGATAGATAGATATATATATATATATATATAGATATATAAAAGAATCCTTATATTTCTGGCTACACAGGGAATATAATTAGGTAGAATGAGAATAAAAGAACTTTAGATCACTAGTAAAGTCCCTCATAGATCTAAAGTTCTTTTTTAGGCCCAGAGAGAGAAAACTTGTTTTTTTTAATTTTTTTTTTTTTAGTGAGGCAATTGAGGTTAAGTGACTTGCTCAGGGTCATACAGCTAGTGTCAAATGTTTGGTATGAAGCCAGATTTGAACTCAGGTCCTCCTGACTTCAGGGCCAGTGCTCTATCTGGTGCTCTATCCTCTGCTCCACCTACCTGCCCCCAAAATCTTGCTTTTGAATAGTGAACTAGAGTTAAACTCTTCATTTCTCTCCAGGCTGCACTTCTGACTCTGCTGGACTTTTTCTACAATGCCCCAGAAAACTCTCCATCCTTCAAGTTCACTCCATTCTTGTCCTTCATGCATTGGAAGTACTTTTAACTCCTGTAAGTCTCTCCCCAATGCTTTTTATCCCCGTTTTTATGTGTTGTCTTCCATCATTAGAATTTAAGTTCCTTGAAGGTAGATACTTTCTTTCTTCTTATATTTGTATTCCTAGCACTAAGCCAGTGCCTGGCACATGAGAAGTACTTAATAAATCCCTGCTGAATTGAATCTCCTACTCATTTCTTCCCCTAATTCTTTACAATTCGAAATCCCTCAAGAAGTTCTAAATGTACTCAAGGATTGTTTTTAATATATATCAAAGGAGAGAAAACTTCAAAAGCCTGATCCTCCCTCCCACCATGAGCCCCAGTTATCTAGTAACTCAAACATCACTGTGTTGGGGTTTTAGAGTTGGGAAAGCTGGTTCAGGTGTGAATCTTCTTAGACCTTCTTTGTAGCCACTGGTGATGAGTTCAGGGTGGACCCCAAGAATGTCAGGGTACTACATGAAATGATGAGGAATAGATATGTGGGGCCTAGTGTCCTCAAAGAATGTACTCAGATAGTCTCCTAGTTAAAGAAAGGCATTTGTTGGCAGTGGTACACCCAAGTGGGGCCTGAGCTCCAATGGACTCTACTCCACGTGGGAGAAACAGTGTAGGCCACAGGCCCTGTAAGGAAGTAAAGTGGCCCTTACTTCCTGTAGGAGGCAAAGGCAGTTAGCCAGGTCAAAGGTATAGTTTTTTGTTTTTGTTTTTTTGCTTTTTGGTGAGGCAATGGGGTTAAGTGACTTGCCCAGAGTCACACAACTAGTAAGTATCAAATGTTTGAGGCTGAATTTGAACTCAGGTCCTCCTGACTCCAAGGCTGGAGCTCTCTCCACTGAGGCACCTAGCTGCCCCCAAAGGTATAGTTTAAATACAATTATATGGAATGGGAGAAAAGGACAAGAGAATGGGAGGAGCAAGCATGGCTCCAAAATGCCTGGGATATTAGGTGGTCTGGAGATGATAAGCAAAGAGAACAGAAAAGGGGAGGGGGAGAATAGTTCTGAAATTGAGGGTGCTTTATGAAAGCACACAGGTAAGTCCACGGTAGGGGCTTCAATGCATAGTCTTCTTTGATTATTTTTCTGTCTGGTCACATCCTGCATCTTATTTCTTAGCTTGCTCTATCTGCCTCATACACTCTTTTCTACTTCATCAGTTGTTGGGAAATATTTGGTTTCCCTTTCATTCTTTTTCTTATATTGGCTAACAGACTGTGGCTAGATGATAGAGTGAATTTCTCCTAAAGGGTTGCCAACACTACATCCTTCTGAGTACTAAGAAATTCAACAACTTGTTCTCCCCTTTTGATGTCTTCTTTCACTTACTTATTTCTTTCTCTGAAAGATTGTTCTTTTCTTATCTTTTCTGATCAAAGCAACATTACTAAGAGCGAATATTACACTCTGAAGGGACGACCATTCTCAGAGTCATTTTAACATGTTATTCTTGATGCGGCATTCTATAGTCATTATAGAACAATCTCTAACCAGAGAATGATATATACTACAAGTAAGTTTATTATTTTTATTAAATTTTATTTTCTAATTAACAAACATTTATCTCTTCTGTCTCCCAACTCTCTCTTGGCACTGAAAAACAAAACAAATCAAAATCTTTATATTAAATGTATGTGGTCACACAAGAAATTACCACATTGACCTTGTACAAAGATATACAGTTAATCATCAACACATAGGCTTTTCGCTTTCCCAACTTCAAGCATTCTGTGATTTTGTTAGTAAACTCATTTTCCCTTTCAAGTTGGTAACCACACACATTCAGATTATGTGCCATAGAGGAAAAAACGAGAGGTGTGGTGCTGGTATCCTACTAGAAGCTTCACTGGTCTTATTCTGCCACTTGTGAAGAGCTTCAAATGTATTCAAACCATATTTTTATTGTTTGCCTTTAAAACTCAAGTTTTGTGTTGCAATTATGTCCCCAAAGCATAGCACAAGTCCTTTAGCCTCTAAACTGATGTTGAGACCTGTCCAGTCTCTGCATCTACTGACAGCTGTGACCAAAGTCCAAGCTCACAGGGATGTTCTGAGGGTCAAAGTAAGATAATGTTTGTAAAACACTTAACATAGTGTCTGGCTTATAGTAGCATTTAATAAATGTTTGTTCTCTCTCCCTCCATTCTCCGTCAGGAGTTGAGTTACGTTCTTCATCATTAGTCCTCTAGATTCTAGACTTTATTCTAGAGCCTAGAAAAAAGGTTAAAAATTACAAGATTAATTTTGAGGAATAAAAGTACAATTCAATTTAATTCACGTGTTTCCTAAGCGTATATTGTGTACAAAGCTCTGAGAATACAAAGATAAAAATGAAATACAATCTCTGCCCTCCTGAAGCTTGTACTCTACTGTATAAAACTCATAAAACAACAAATTTGTGTTAATTTGAACACATTTTGTAGCACATCTGTAGTGACCTATTCTAATCAGTAATGACAACAGAGCCACCACATTTGGACCTATCACCTCAGCACATTACAATTGTGTGAAAAATTATTGAGATCACTTAAAATGAAGTCAGAAAAAAGAGGCTGACAAAATACAAATACAAGTACTTCTTATTGTAGATGACAATTCTAAATGTGCACAAAGATAATTTTTAATATGTATCAAGCTAGAGAAAATTTCAAAGCATAAAAAATTAATAGTTATTATTATTATAATGTAACCCAGAAAATACAAGTAAGCACAAATCTGAAAACCTGTTTTTTTTTCACTTGTGTATAAAATCTTTAAAAGTTTAGTCTATATAAACATTATATGCATGAAAAAAACATGTGAAGGAAAGTCAGATAATGTTCCTAATTTCTTAAATTTAATCAATATTTTATTTCTACACCAATTTTTTTTCCCCTTAAATTTATCTATCCTGACTATTTTTGCAATACAGCAAGTCTGATTTGGGTTTTGAAGGAAGGCAGGGACTTTAACAAATTCAAAGCACTCCATCTCTGAATCTGCATTTGTACTGGCTCTCTCTGTTGTCTCAAATGCTCTCACTCCTTACTTCTACCTCCTAGTTTACTTTTTTCCTTCAAGACTCAGCTCAAATTCCACCTTCTTTGGAAGGTCTTTCCTTCCTATTCCCCATTCCCCTCACTAGCGCTTTCCTTTTAAAATTACATTCAATTTACACTTCATGTATCTGGTACGTATATAGTTGATTACATGTTGAATCCTTAAGTAGAATATGAGCTCCTTAGGAATAGGAATGCTGTGCCTTTCTTTATGTCTATATCATGTAACACATTGTCTGGTCCATAGTAATTGTTTAGGGGCAGTTAGGTGGTAAAGTGTGCAGAACACTGGGCCTGAAGTTAGGAACACCTGAGTTCAAAGTTGGTCTCAAGATACTCTCTAGCTATGGTACCTCCTCTTCTTTTTTCTCCTTCTCTTAGTCCTTCTTTTCTTTTCCCTCCTCATCTGTATTTCTTATTATTTCTCTTCCTTTTGTTTCTCCTTCTCTCTTTCTCTCTCTCTCTCTCTCTCCATTTCCCTTTTCCTCTTTGCATCAATACATAAGATAGAAATTACTAGGAACATGTATAAAATTACATAGTTGTGTTAAAAAATAACCAGAAATATAGTATGAAAATAGGTATGACTTGACAATAGCTTTTGTAAAAATATCTGGGGGTTTTAATGGACTGCATCTTAATATGAATAAAGCATGACAAGGCAACCTCCCCTTTTAAAGTTTAATATGGTCTTGGAATTAAGAGAGCCATAGAGAACAAAGGCATGTGATAGGTCTTCTCTACTCCCTCCTGGTCAGACCGTATCTACCATATTTTGCTAAGGTCTGGATGTCGCACTGTCATAAGGATACTTCCAAGGTGGAACATATCTGACCAAAGGTGACCATGATGTTGAGGTTACTGGAAGCCAGTTGAAAGAACTGGGATATTTAACTTGAAGAAAAGAAAATGTAGGGAATATATGGTCCCTTAATAGTCTCGCATTTAAAGGGCCCTCATGTGGAGAATGGATTAAAGTTTAGTTTTGCTCTGAAAACTGACAGAACATTAGGATGGTCATTGCAGAGGGACAGATTTAGTCCTCTCTTTTTTTCCTTGATAACTAGAGTTGTACAAAAATAGAATACATTTCAAAGGGGATAATGTGTCATTATTCCCTGGAGCCCGGATGATCGTTTGTTGAGGATGTTTTAGAGGCGTTTTCTATTTAAATACAGGTTGGACTATTTTCTCACCTATTTTCCAGCTCAGGTTTTATGGAAACCCCTTTTTGCGGTATTGGTGAGAATTAAAGTCAATCCATAGAGAACAATTTTCTGCAAACATGTAACTTAAAATGTTACTTTATGGAAGTACTCAGTAAATGTGTTCACTCTGAAGAAGGAAGATTTGAGCTGAATCTTGTGGGAAGCCAAGGATGTTAGGATATAGAGGTGAGGAGATATTAACATTTGAGACCTGAGGGATAGATAGTACAAATTCCCTTTCGGGAGATGGAGAACTGTATGTTAAAAACAGCAATTAAACCAGTGTAGCTGGAGCACACTCATGTCCTTCGGGGGGAGAGGAAAAGCAGGGAAGGATATGTGACTCCAAAGACAGAAATCTAAGTATTTATTTTTAAACTACATGCTTCATTGAAGCTCTGAAAGACAAGAGGGCATTTTCATATGTGTTGGTGACTTTGGGAGAGGTCATAGAACAGTAGCTTATTTTTGAAGGGGTGGATTTTTATGGTCATAGGGTATACAATACTTCCTGATTGTGGGTCCTTGGTGTCTAGCCTGTAAACAAAGTACAGTAGTATTAGAGCAGTTATGGGGGGGGCGGAGCCAAGATGGCAGAGTGAAAGCAGTGACTTGCTTGAACTCTCCCCCAAACCCCTCCAAATACCTATAAAAATTGGCTCTAAACAAATTCTAAAGAACCCACAAAAAGATGGAGTGAAACAAATTTCCAGCCCAAGACAACTTGGATGATTGATCAGAAAGGTATATCGTTTTGGCTGGGCGCGCAGGCTGCAGTGAACCTGGAGAAGGCCTCAGAGGACTGAATTGCGGGCAGCTGTGGCGGTTTCCAGACTCCTCAATCCAGGAATGTCAAAGATAACTTAGAAGGTCAGTGGGAAAAGTCTGCTTCTGTCAGTGGTCAGAGAGGAACTCTGGGTCTGAGCTCCATTCCCCAAGGGCGTGGCCTTGGGGGGGGCAGCTGCCTCCTAAGCTTCCGGCCCACAGACTGAGGGGGAATCCAGTGACTGATCAGAGAGGGATCGCAGGAATCTCTTTGCCAGTGCTGAGGCAGGAATCTCTTGCTTTGCCCGTGTTTGGATCTGGGTCACAGTTCTGGGTGGTGGTCCTGGGGTGAGGAGGAGGAGGAGCAGCGCTGGCTTGGGGGAGCTTGTAGTGGCTGTGGAAAGGAAACCCTCCTCACAGTTACAGGATACAAAAGATTACTTGTGGAATCAGGGCAGGAAAGGAGCAATCACCTTGCCCCTTATCATACCACCTCGGAAGAACTGAAAATTTACAGGTCCCTACAAATATCTCTGAAAACAGCTGTACAAACCCCGGAAGCAGACTCTTACCTTAACAAAGAGTTTAAAACTCAAGTAAGTGGCCAGGATCATGAGCAAGCAGCTCAAAAAGAGTCAGACTATATCATCTTACTTTGGTGAAAAAGAAGATCAAAATATACAACCAGAAGACAATGAAGTCGAAGCTCCTACATCCTCCAAGAAAAATATGAATCAGTCCCAGGCCTTGGAAGAGCTCAAAAGGGATTTTGAGAAGCAAGTAAGAGAAGTAGAGGAAAAACTGGGAAGAGAAATTAGAGTGATGCTAGAAAATCATGAAAAACAAGTCAACAGCTTGCTAAAGGAGATCCAAAAAAATACTGAAGAAAATAACACCTTAAAAAATAGCCTAACCCAAATGACAAAAGAGGTCCAAAAAGCCAGTGAGGAGAAAAATGCCCTAAAAAGAAAAATTGGCCAAATGGAAAAGGAAGTCCAAAAGATTACTGAAGAAAATACTTCCTTAAAAATTAGAATAGAGCAATTGGAAGCTAGTGACTTTATGAGAAATCAAGACACTGTAAAACAAATCCAAAAGAATGAAAAATTAGAAAACAATGTGAAATATCTCATTGGAAAAACAACTGACCTGGAAAAAGATCCAGGAGAGAGAATTTAAAAATTATTGGACTATCTGAAAGCCATGATAAAAAAAGAGCCTAGACATCATCTTTCAAGAAATTATCAAGGAAAACTGCCCTGATATATTAGAACCAGAGGGCAAAATAGAAATTGAAAGAATCCACGATCTCCTCCTGAAAGAGATCCCCAAAGGAAAACTCCTAGGAATATTGTAGCCAAATTCCAGAGTTCCCAAGTCAAGGAGAAAATATTACAAGCTGCCAGAAAAGAAACAATTCAAGTACTGTGGAAACACAATCAGGATAACACAAGATTTAGCAGCTTCTACATTAAAGGACTGCAGGGCATGGAATATAATATTCCGGAGGGCAAAGCAGATAGGATTACAACCAAGAATCACTTACCCAGCAAAACTGAGTATAATCCTTCAGGGTAAAAAATGGTCATTCAGTGAAATAGAGGACTTTCAAGCATTCCTGATGAAAAGACCAGAGCTGAATAGAACATTTGACTTTCAAATACAAGACTCAAGCGGAATGTGAAGAGGTAAACAGGAAAGAGAAATCATAGAGACTTATTAAGTTGAACTGTTTACATTCCTGCATGGAAAGATGATATTTATAACTCATGAGACCTTTGTCAGTATTAGGGTAGCTGGAGGAAAAAAATTATATGTATGTATATATATATATAGAGAGAGATAGAGATAGATAGATAGATAGATAGATAGATAGATAGATAGATAGATAGAGGGCACAGGGTGAGTTGAAGATTAAAGGGTCATATCTGGAGAATAAAATTAAGGGATGAGAGAGGATTATATTCAGAGAAGAAGAAGAAAGGGAGAGGTAGAATGGGGTAAATTATCTCACAAAAAAAACCCCAGAAAAGTCTCTTTGAGTGGAGGGGAAACGGGAGAAGGTGAGAGGGAATAAGTGAATCTTATTCTCATAGGATTTGGCTTACAGAGGGCATAACATACACATACAATTGAGTATGGAAATCTGTCTTACCCTACAGGAAAATAGGGGGAGAAGGGGACAAGAGAGCAGGGGGTGATAGAGAGGAGGGCAGATTGGGAAAGGGGTAATCAGAAGTAAATACTTCTGAGGAGGGACAGGGTCAAAAGAAAGAATAGAATAAATGGGAGGGCAGGATAGAATTAAAGGAAGTAGAGTTAGTTTTTTACAACATGTCTGCTATGGAAGTGTTTTGCGTAACTGTAGATGTATAACCTATATTGAGTTGCTTGACTTTTCAATGAGGGTGGGTGGGGAGGGAGGAAGGGAGTAAATATGAAACCTAACGTTTTAAAAACATATGTTTAAAAAAGTGTTTTCATATGCTACTGAGAAATAAGAAATACAGGAAATGGGGTACAGAAGTCTATCCTGCCCTACAGGAAAATAGAAGGGGAGGGGGATAAGAGAAGGGGAGAGAGATAGAAGAGAGGACAGAGTAGGGGAAGGGATATTCAGAATGCATGCCATCTTGGGGTGAGGAAAGTAGTGAGATGGGGTGAAAATTTGGAACTCAAAATCTTGTGCAAGTAAATTTTGAAAACTAAAAATAAATACATTTATATTTAAAGAAAAAAACAGTTATGAAGGGAATACGTTATGAAGAGTTATGAAGAGAATATACAGATTGCTTTAAAATAACTGTGAAGTAGAAACCCTTATCTTGTTAATTACTGCACCCAAGCTGTAATTAATTTAAAACTAAGTTATTCTAGTTCATAAAAAAATCACAGTAGGTGAAATTATTTGAGCATCATCTATTATTGGAAACTCTGGTCTCCTTTTTTTCTGGAACATACAAATTTTCCTACAAGAGGGCAGCCTGCCGACACGTAGGCTTTATGTCATTGTGCAAGTAAAATAGAAATAGTTTCTTTCTATGAAATTATGTATTCAAATGAGCTTTGTTAAAATGGGATCATATATCCATTAGATTGGTGAGATTATTAATGTACCTTTTAATTCACTGAAAATCACTGAATCACTGAGAGTTGCTGTTACCACCTGTGCACCAGAAAGATGTGAAATTGTTGATGCCAGTTAGTTTTCTTTCCTGAAACAGGCATGTAAATCAAATCAATATCCAATAATATCTTCCTCCCATTCTTCACTGTGCTGTGGAGGTAACCCTGTGATCTTGCAACAACAACAGAACACATGTTCTGATTGGTCTTAGCAAGTGGTAAAGACTTTGAGGAGTGATCACAGACTTAGAGTTGGAATGGACCTTAGAGGGTATCTAGTGCAACCCCTTCACTTTACAGATGAGGAAGAGGGGTGATACGATTTGCCCAATGTGAAACAGATAGTGAGAAGCCTACTGTAGTCCTCTAACTCCAGTTCTTGTACTTGGTGCATTGTCCCACACTGTAATCTACCAAGAAATAGCATGATAGTTGTCTGAGAAATAAGTTTGGAGATGCTCATTGCTAAATTGGTCACAGAGTGGTCAATTTTTTTTTATGAATAACAATTCTCCAACACCAACTACCCAATTATAGATGAATTGTGATCTGCATTGGTGGTGAAAGTCCCCTCACTGGTTATAGATCCTTTAAATATTAAAATTACCTACTGATGAGTACCTACTGTATTAAGTTTGGTTTCTTGTCATATACCTATGCCATATTTGAAACATTAAAAATTTGCCTAGGTATGTGGTAGTCATAGTTAGAGTCTGATCATAGGATTCATGGCCAGAACAGATCCTAGAAGTCATCTTCTCCAACTTCTTCATCTTGTTTCTGAGGAAACTGAGGCCCACAGAGGTTAAGGCTTTATCCAAGGTCATATAGCTATTAAGTGGAAGAACCAGAATTTGAACCCAGGATCCCTGCATTCAAATATAGTACTCTTTACAATATAAGTGGTAGAAGAGGTGTAGGAATGGAAGACCAGGCTTCCAATCTCGCTGCAGAGAATCTGCAGCTGAACAAAGCCTAGCTGACTGTATTTTTAATTAAAAAAATGAAACTGATGAGAAAAACCTGCCACAGTGTCCAAAGTGCCAATTTCCTTCACAAATGATTTTCTACTTTGCATCTCTGAAGGCATTTCAGAAAGATTGAGTATGGTTCAATCACAGCCTCTTTTAATGAGGTTAGAGCCGTTAAGTAATTAGAGAAGCCTGTTTGAACATGCTGAATTGGCCCTGGCAATGTAAATGATTATTAAATTGTTTATTTTGAACATTGGGGAACTTCACAGCTACTTTTTACCATCCTCACTGTTTCCAGGGGTTTGCCAACATCCACTTATCAGGATGCTAAATTCCAAAGGTGAATATTGGTTAAATAGCCCTAGCCATTAATCCTTACTTCAGGTGCCCAGTATGTGAGCTACCAAGAAAACAGAAATAATATGTATCCAGTAATGGATGATTCCTTCTTGGCTGGAATAGACCAACATCAGCATTGCAACTTTCTTCCTCTCAGCTAGTTACTGCTAATATGACCATCAATCCATGCTGCAAGTTATTAAATGGGAATCCAGACAACTTGTTTTTTATATGCCTTGCTGCACAAGGGGCAAGAGTACGAATTACCCCCATACTGAGGACAGTAATTTGGTTTATATTGCAGAAACATGTCAAGAATCTATAACATGGAGAAAGTTTTATTGGCCTTCACTTTTTCTGCTGTTCTGAAATGACCCTTGAAAACCACTTAGAAATTTCAGTTAGGGCAGGAAGCAATGGGCTATTTCCTTTGAGCACTAAGGTGGTATGAAGGACATCAATTCAAGGTAATGACTCTGATCACTGAATCTCTTAGCAGATTAATCCTGGTCATCTCACCAATTGCCTATTATTCTATAATTCCGCAATGAGGTTGAAGTTGAAGGCAATCAAGGTTTAGAAAGCACCTCTAAATCTATGATCCTATGATTGATTTAAAAGGTATGTAACCCATGGCCTAGATTAGAGGTTTACATAGACTACATCTAATCCTTCTGAACACTTCAAAATACCACACTGTCTGGCTTATTGAAACTTTAACTAGATTTTATTATGAAAAAAAGTCCATGTGTTAACTTTTATTTAAATTTCTACATATGTCATAAGATTGTTCCCCAAATGCAGCATAAGTACTTTATCTATCTATCTATCTATCTATCTATCTATCTATCTATCTATCTATCTGTCTGTCTGTCTGTCTGTCTGTCTGTCTGTCTGTCTGTCTGTCTATCTAGGAAGCTAGGTGGCACAGTGAATAGTGTACTGGGCCTGAATTTAGGAAGACTCATTTTCCTGAGTTTAAACCTGGCCTCAGACACTTACTAGCTTTGTGACCCTGGGCAAATCACTTCACCCTGTTTGCCCCAGACCCCCACCTGTAAAATGAATTGGAGAAAGAAATGGTGTCTTTGCCGAGAAAACTCCAAATGGAATCACAAAGAGTTGTACGTGACCGAAACAACTGAACAACAAATCTGTCTGTCTGTCTGTCTATCTATCTATCTATCTATCTATCTATCTATCTATCTATCTATGTCTAA
Organism: Phascolarctos cinereus; assembly: GCF_003287225.1. Classification (NCBI taxonomy): domain Eukaryota; kingdom Metazoa; phylum Chordata; class Mammalia; order Diprotodontia; family Phascolarctidae; genus Phascolarctos; species Phascolarctos cinereus. The sequence goes on from NW_027555958.1 coordinate 222,149,561, forward strand.
GCACTGCAGTTTTGGAGTTGTGAGTTAATAACTTTAGCATATATGTTCCCCATGTGTGTTCCTTCCTACCATTGTACTCTATAGTTATGTCTACTTTTTTCATGGATGCAGTATGAATTTGTGGTAGAATGAGCCTCAGGTTGTGGGTGAGGTGAGGTTTTAGCTACTGTCTGTCTACTTACCAACACTCAGAAGCCTTTGCTCTAGTCTCCGAAGAAGAAGAAGAAGAAGAAGAAGAAGAAGAAGAAGAAGAAGAAGAAGAGAAAGAGGAAGAAGAGAAAGAGGAAGAGGAAGAGGAAGAGGAAGAAGGAGAAGAAGGAGAAGAAGGAGAAGAAGAGAAAAAGGAAGGAGGAGAAGGAGGAGGAGGAGGAGAAGGAGGAGGATGAGGAGGAGGAGGAGGAGGAGAAGAAGAAGAAGAAGAAGAAGAAGAAGAAGAAGAAGAAGAAGAAGAAGAAGAAGAAGGAGAAGAAGAAGAAGACATCTCTTCTCTGGGCTACTTGCTTGGGAAAGGGAAAGAGAAAAGCATTTATTTATTTGTTTTGTTTCCTTATTCATTTGTTTATTTATTATTATGTGCTAGACATTGTGCTAAGCAATTTATAAGTATTATTTCATTTTGGTCCCAAAGAGGATGGCTGATACTCTTGGGATTCTAATGATAGCCCTAAGGTGCTATACTTTTACAATTATACTTCCTGAGCCCCAACTTGTGTACTTCCCATTAATAAGCAGTCAATAGATATGATTAGCTCTTAGTAAATCTATTTCCCAAAATGATATTAAAAACAGTAATTACAACCCCCCTTTCTTCCAGACTCAGGTGAATTCTACCACAAATGCATATAGCATCCATGAAAAAAGTAGACATAAACCTAGAGTACAATGGCAGGCCAAGGCCACCAACTCACAACTCTAGAACTACAGTGTTTATCAGTCTTTTTTCTCCTCAAATAGTCCTTTTTGTGGCTCAACTTTTACCTGCAAGGACTAAAAGTATCTTCATTCTACAGTGGGTCTTTTTTTTATCCTGCCAAGGTAATACACTCCTTGAAACTACCTCCTCCATTCATGGCTGCCTTTCAATGTCTGAATCTGTGTGGAGGATATTTCTACTCTCTTAATTTTACCTTGAACTCTTTCAAAGCAATAACTCTTGAGCTATTGTTGGAGTGTTTCTCTCTGAGGAAGGTACTGGTGGACAATGGTGGGGCGGGGGAGGAGAGAATGAGAAAAAAAATCCCCTCCTCCCCACCCATTCCACAGATGTCTCCTCCACAAAGCCCTTTCAGACTTGGAATGCTCTTAGAATTGAATTCTGATCCTAGGGTCTAGCTATTGACACCCCTGCTCATCCTGTGGGGGTTATTCCATTTAATTCTGTCAGAAAACAATGTTTATACATAGAAAAGAGATCTGGAAATTTATATATCTTTATATTTCAACACCTTGCTAATAATTTGTGATTACGTTCTGGGCTTTCTGGGCTAAGGAGGTTTGGTCAAAGGCCAACCCCAGTACATAAGAAAATTTTTTGAAAAGACTAGGTAGTCAATGGACAGCACAATTCAGTCTAGTTCTTTCCCCCTTCTGTGAATCCCACTCTTCTACAGGGCTCTAAAGTCCTTTCCTTTCATAGCACAATCTTATAATTTGAACTGCCCTTGAAAGTGAATAAACTTGAGGTTAGTACATAGGCAGTAACCCAATACTTTAATGAGTCACATTTCCTACCAAGATTCATACAATCTTTGATGCTCATAGTGCCACCCTATGGGTTGGCCACCCCTAGAAAAGAAACAAGACTTAGGGCTCCTGGATAGGCATGTATAAACGAATGAAATCTGGTAGGGAAGACAAGAAAGGTAGTTGGTTTTTTTTTCTTTTAGATCACACGGGATCTCCCTCTGCCTAGTCTTCATCAACTGTGGTTATCACTTAACTTTACTTACCTCTCTAACTACTCCATGTAATTTTTTAACCTTTCTACCTCTTGCTCAGGACACAGTAATCAGCCAGTGTTGCTTCTGGAAAGTGAATGACAATCAGTTGCCCAGGACTCCATTCATGATCCCAATGATTCTCCAGACCAAAACTTCCTTCCCTGCCCACCTATCCTCCTTATATATTGTCTTCCTCTATTAGAATGTAAGTTCCTTTAAGGCAAGAACTGTTTTACTTTTTGTATTTGTATCCCATGTGCTTAGCTCTTTGCCTACCTCAGAGTAAGACTTTAATAAATGCTTATTCATTCCGTCATATTCATTCATACTTCACTACATAAACTGCCTACTTAAGGTACTACGGCTCTCTCCTACACATGCATTCATTCATTCCTTCTTTTGCACCTCTTTACTGATGTTCATATTGTTTTTTCATCCTGGAATAACCTTCTCACTTTATCCAAGTTTTCTGATTCTAAATGCAGCCCATATTATATTATACCACACAGCTAAATACTTAGTAGGTTATTGTGAATGTGAGTTCCTTTTTCTCACTCTCTGCACCTGCCAAATTATTATAATAAAAAGTTCCTGCCAGGAGGATAAGGAAAAAAGTTTAAGAAATGATTAAACACATAGATCATAGAGGTAAAACGGTCATTTTCTATCACTATTATTCCTTCAAGTTCGTGGGTTAGAATTACCAGAATGACTTTGGTACCCATCATTTGGAATGCTAACAAGTTGCCTGATTGAGCCTTCAAGGGGCCATGCTGCCAAAAATCTGGCCCTTGGAGCTTCTGTCGGGGAGAATTAGACTTTGCTGGTGCTTAAGTTGAAAGGTATATCCTATCTTTGCTCTAATTTCAAACTTCCATAATTTTCCCCCTCCCTAGTTGTTATCCATGTTTTCTGTCTGTATCACTGCTCTAATTAGGTGGAGCAGAAGAGCTGAATTGGAAGGGATGTCACTTAAAAATAAAACTGCTGTGTAGAGGGAATACTTCATCCAACAAGCTGCATAATTCTGAGAGGAAGGAGCTGGTTTTAAAAAAAAAGTAATGCTTTCTATGCCTTGCTAAACAGCACCTGTAAATAAAAGATGACATTTTGGCTTGCTTTTGTAGGGCAAGTTCCTGGCAATTAAAAGTGCCAAAAAAGTTGCCACTAAGGCAACTCTAATGTTCAGAGTCTCCTTCCTACCCCCATTTTTCTCTTTCTGAAACAGTTTAGGAAAAAACTAAAAATGTCATCTGCTCCATATTTAAGGACAAGAAGAGCAATTCAAAACAACAACAACAAAACAAGGACAACTCTTTACTTTTCTTGAATTTAGAAGAGAAACTAGAAGCATTGTTGAGAAGGGATACAAAGTTCCAAGTATCCTTCTGGCAAACCATAGGCTACACCCCAGGGGTAGGGAACCTGCATCCTTGAGACCGAGTGTGGTCCTCCAGGTACTCAAATGTGGCCCTTTGAATCCAAACTTTGTAGAACAAATCCCTTTAATAAAAGGATTAACAAAAGGATTTGCTCTGTAAAGTTTGGATTCAGTCAAAGGGTTTTCTTCCTACCCCGTGTACATTCTACTGGGAAAAAAAAAAGCCAGCATCAGTGGTTCATCAGGTTTCATTGATTTTAAGTCATGAAGCCTTTGAACATTTGCCCCAAAGACTATTTTAAAAGTGTTTTGTTCCCCCTTACATTATTGTGTTCCTTTTGCAGCTAGAACTTGAATTCTTGTATTGTCAACTACATTCAGTATATTAGAGGCTGACAGCCTCCTATCCAGATAACTAAATGTAACTAAACTCCTGCAGGGGTGGCTGACTGTCTTGGTCTGCTATGGGTAGGTTGTACATTGGGGCCAGTGGGAAAAGAACAGTTAAATATAGGACTTGTGGAGATCTTTCCTCAGTGAATCTTAGGGCCCCATCCTTGATGCCAGTAATATGACTAACCCAATTTTGCCCTCCTCCTGCTTGTTCGATGAAAAATAAAATCACCAATGAGAACTTTAAAGGAAGAATTACACATTTGGAAATTGGGGTAGGGGTAAAATGGTAAAGTAGATTTGAAAACGACCTTCCTAAATCATAGCAGGAAAATCATTATTCAGGACTTTCTTATAAGGAACACATCTGGTCCTTGAAGCTGCAACAAAACAGGAGCAAGTTTGTGTTAGAAATGGATATTTTGGGCAGTGTAATTGGAATGATGTAATGTTTTGAATATGCAGTTATTTTTCTTCATAATTCTTGGGCTGTAAAAAAAAGAGAATATGGGTGATTTGTAATTAGCTTATTATGCTCATGGCCAAAGAAATGTTTGTGGGGTGGGGTGGGGTAGGTGGAAATGGGAAGGATGAATACTTAAGAAGCCATGAACTCCACAGGCAAAAGGATCACATAAGCCCAATGTCATACTAGGTACAAAGTACCTAGTGTCTTGCCTGGTTAAGCTGTGCCTCCTCAAAATTTTTTTAGACTTCTTTCTCTGCCCATATGATTGGATATTCTGCTGTTAGAGACTTTTTCCCATTATGTGATTCTGGCACTAATAGTGGATCTCAGCTGTTTGGAAAAAAAATCTGTTTAATTCCTTCTTCCTGTGCCCCACTAGGGATTGGAATTTTTAAAACCATTTAACAAAATGAAAACTACATGAACTTCATCAGTCTGAAAACAATTGTAATATGCATAAATCAGCTGTTAACCCAGGAGGGCCAGTCATTATCTTAATACATTTTTTTGACCCTAAATTATCACCCTTTCTCTTTAAAAAAAACCAATCCATTTTTTTTTTCTTTTTAAAGTTGTTTCAAAGATGTGGAGGCAGTTGATTGGATGCCTAGCATACTTCTGAGCACGCGGTAGGTAGTCAATAAAGATGTGTTTCACTAATCACTTCAGTCTTCGTATTGTTGCCCTGAGTTTGACACTGTATAAGAAGACTGCTCTTGTTCAGAAGTGAGGTCTATGTAAAAAATAAGCCCCAATATGGATGGAACTCTGGCTTTAAAGAGGAGAATTTTTTGGTTCGGAATTGTCAGAGTAAGTCATTCAAGTGACTGTTAACCTCTGGATTTTGTAGTGACTGCCTCTACATGGATTTTGCTTTCTTGATTGCAAACAAGGTCTTATTTCATCCTCTTCTAAAGCTTTGTTGTTCTTATTATTGTTGCTTTATTGAGTATGGAAGTGACACTGGGATATCAAAGCCTATGCCAGAGATATAAAAACTCTTGCAGGTTCTACCATGTGGGAAAGGCTTTGTATGTTTGTAGCCTAAACACCAGGTTGGCTAAGTGTGGAGAAAATATCACCAAAAGGGGAAGCATCAATTGGCTACTTTAAAAAAAATAGCATCATATAAAACCATCCTCCTGAAGGCTAGAAGGTTGTAGTCTGTCAGGGTAGAAGGAGATCCCACTCTAGCAACATCACAGGGCTTTCAAAAAAAGTTTAACTGCCCCTTCCAGTCTTAGAGGGCTGTGCTTTGGGATGAGAGCAATGCTGATCATAGTATCATATAATTACTATTATTATTAGAATCATTTTTTAGTAATTTAATTGGCATAAGGAGTTCCTAATGAGAAAACCCCTTCTATCAGGGCTGATTAGTACCTGCTCTGCAACTTACAGTCTTAGAGAGTTCCTGGAGGAACAAGTTTCTTGCTGAGAGTCACACAATCATCTGAAATAAGGCAGAACGCAAGTTCGATACCTAGGTTCCTGACTTGTTTTCTATCCATAGCTACGCCATGCTGCCTCCGAAAGTGGAATTCATATAATACTTTAAAGTTTGCAAAGCCATTAACATACAGTATTCCGTTTGATCTTTGTTATTTAAATCAAATATTTACTACCTGTATGACCTTGGACAAGTCACTTAAGCTCCTTGAGACTTAGTTTTCTCATCTATAAAATGAGGAGTTTGGACCATAGGGTCCCCGAAATTCCCTTCCATCTCTGTATCTATGATCCTTTGATCATACACTCACAGTAGAATAACAGAATCTGAGAAACCTTGTGTAATCAGCATTATCATCCCCATTTTACAGATATGTCAACTGAGACTGATAGAAGTGAAATAACTTGCTTGGGATCATGTAGTCTATATGAAATGGGATTCAAATTCTCATTTTCCTGGCTCCAAGTTCAAATTTCTATATATTACCTCAGGTTACTTACAAAACATGTCACAGTGATAATATCATAGATGAAACATAACACTGAGTTTTGTGGCCTGAAATAGGTCAAATAGGGAAGACGTGAGTTTTCTTCCAGAATGAATCCCATTTTTGTTATTTTCTGCCTATGCTACTAATTCCTCAATAATGTTATAATAATATTAATAATACTTGACCAGGCACATAAGCAATGTGTTCTGTCCTTCTGATAATGAACATTTCCTTTGGGGACAGCTGCTTTCACATGAGGATGATGCTTCAGCCTTCTACTCTATCCCATTCTTTTGGAAAGACTTCTGAGTTCAATCTGAGCTTCTAAACTAGAGACCTGAATAAAAGAGAACTGAGTGGTAAACATAGAATATTCATAGCTACTAATGACTCTGGAATGTGCTGAGATGGAAATTCTCAACAGAATGCTTCAGTGGGCAATTATTATTATTAATTCTAGGAAGGATTAAGCCTTCTGTCATGGAAAATGTCAGACCATTTCAGGGATGCCCATAGAGGAAACTGTGCAGTCTTCATTAATCACAAGGCAGTTAAAAGTATAGCTTCCTAAGAAGAGAATGAGTCAGAAAAAAAGTTAGCAAATGACAAGTTCTGTTTTTGAATATAGCAGGTCCCATTCCTATTCTAAGATTGCTTCCTAGAGGAGTGTGAATTCACACACGTGTGTGTGTGTGTGTGTGTGTGTGTGTGTGTGTGTGTGTGTGTGTTTCATTGAAGTATAGATCAATGGGACTCTTGAATTCTACAGTCAGGGCCTCTGCTTTTGTGACCTTGGAAAAGGGTTTTGGAAACCTAACCTCAAACAGAAATTTTGAGCAAAAAGATTGTCTAGTTTGTGTTTCGCTCAAAGTAATATTACTTTTGTAACTTCTTCCATCAAAACGTACAATCAATTTTAAAAATAGAGAGGATCTTAAAGGTCATCTGGTCCAACTTCTTCATTTTACAACTCTAGTGTCTTCCCACAGGATATCCTCCCATATATACTATATATACCTTTTGTGTACATAATTGTTTGTATGTTTGTATTGTTTGCATTGTTGTCTCCCCCATTGGAATGTGAACTCCTTGAAGGGAGGGGCTATTAAAAAAACCCTTTCTTTGTATCTCAGTACAATGCCTATCACACATTAAGCACTTTAAAAAATTTTATTTAATATTACTTAAACTAATTTAATATTTAAAAATTTAATATTTCATATTCCCCCATTACATGTAAAAAAATTTAACATTCATCTTTAAAAATTTTAAGTTTTCAAAATACTTTTAAATAATTCATTTCAATTGATTGATTGATTGATTGATAAAGAACCTGCCTCAATGTGGTCAGGGATAAATTGCTTACCTTCTTTGAGCCTCAGTTTCCTCATCAATAATATGCAGATATTACATTGCCTGCTTTTCAGGGTTGATGTGAGGAAAAGGTTTGGTAAACTTTAGAGTGTTATTTAAATACATATTATTAGTAACAATAAATTATACATAGGGATTGGACCTGTGATTTCATTGAAATAAACTTCCTAGATGAGCAAACTCTCTTTAACAAAACCAGGTCCACAGTTCTACAACTCAAAGTATTAGCATTTTCTAAAACACTTAACTGCCTTGCCCAGTGTAATGCAGTCATTCTGCGTCACAAGCAAGATTTGAACCCAGTTATCTATCTACTATACTATAGTACCTCTCATGCATGATGATATCGTTATTAAAAATTAACAATAATAATTTAAGTGACTTCCCAAAGTTCATCTAGCTAATTAGAAGGCAGTATAGTTTAGTGGATAGAAGCCTATAAATATGAATACACATATGCACACACAGAGACCCTTCATGAATAATGGGTAGGAGCCCAATTTTTGAGTCAGGACCACCTGGGTTTAAATGCTTCCTTTGATACCAATTGGCAGTTCTTCAGTTATTGAATCTATCATTGCCCGAGGGTGCTCTCTAAGGTGATAAAGTATAAACAAGTTTCAAATATGCTTCAGTGGAGGAAGTTTCCATACTAGATCTTTCTCATATTGATGAAATCATAGATCCAAAACCCAACACACACAGAGATACATTTATATACATGTATATGCAAGGTATTCCAAAATTCTTAGTGTAGTTTTAACCTACTAAGTTTTAAAACTACACAAAGATTTTTGGAACACTCTGCATATGCATATATACCCACATATATACACAAATGTATATGGGGCTATTAGATTGTGACTGTGACAAGTACTAAATGCATTCTTTGGATAAAAGGTGCCATTGAATTTCATTCTGATTATAATTGTTTAGGACTAGGAAGGTTGGATCCTCTCAGCTGCCCTCTTTGGTACATTGGGAGGGATGTCAAATGTCTCAGCTATAAAGTGTATTATCACTGCAGGTTGGAAGTGGAATGTGGAATACAAATACATATCATGGAGCCAGAGGGAATGCATAAGCAAAACCTAGAACAATTCTTGGCGCATCCTAAATATTCATAAATATGTGTTTTAGAGAGGTGTTTGAATCTCACAGATAGTTTCTTATTGGAAGATAGGGGCAGTAAATAATTGGAACCCTATGCCTTTGTGCAAAATTATCTACCACCCTTATGCTTTAATGCCATTGCCATTACTGGATCATAAAATCATAGGCTTAGAGAAGAAAGTGAACTCTGTGGTCATTGAGTCTAACCCCCTCACTTTACAGATGAGGAATCTGAGGTCCAAAGATCTCCCGGGTTCCCCAGGGTTACATGGCTAGTAACTATTAATGGAGGCATTCACACTTGAGTCTTTCTGATTCTAAATTCAGTGCTCTATCCACTATACCAGGCTGCCTCAAACGGTTTCTATGTTGTAGTCAGCCTTTGCTGTCTTCTCCTTGGCCAATACCTACTGAAGTGATTATATTTCCTTATTCTTAGTGGCGGTAACTGAATACTCCTCACTCCTGAATTTAGTTCTAACCATGGCTTCTTTACTGTTCTTGAATATGTGACTCTTTAATGTAACTTTTAATTTTTCTTTCAGTCTCCCCAAAACGTAAGTGACCTAGTTCCTCTCCACTCCTAACACTTCAAGGGTTTCACAGTCTCATTGATGTGGAAATTCTACCTAATTATGTAGATATCAATCCACTCATACCTGTGCATGTCCTTTCATCTATATCCCTCCATAAGTTGCTGCAAAAGGATACAGCCAACATGCTGGGGGCCTTTCTCACACTGTCTTGTCATTGCCTAGTTACAAACGGAGCACATCAGCTGTCCCTTGGTTATCCCTCACTGTCAGTGTGTCACTGGCCCATCTTCCTACTTGTGTATTTTTATTTTCAGACAACTCAAGAAACTTGGTTCCCCAATAGGCAAAAAAATGAAGACTTGAATGTTCACTCACTAGATATGGAGTAATCTTTAAGGAAGATATGAATTAAATCCAAATTCTTCATACTTGAAGTAATTTGCAATATTTCCATTTATGCAAGGAGAAAAAGTTTAAAAGAAGGTATCTCACATTGAAAAAGGTTGGGAAAAATTAAGGGACTGTGTATATCTTTGTCACCTTTGAATTTTAGAATCTCATTATTTTCTCTTCCTTCTTCCTCAACTGCCAAGAATTTATTATCCCAAAATATAATCAGTGATGCATACAGTTCTAAATTGTTTAAAGACATCTAGCCTGAAACAAAACACAAAGGAAACACTTCTTAATGAGTAGTACTTATAACACATACCAGATCAGCATAGCTCAAGCATTACTTTTAATTTTTTTTCTAATGATTACACACATTTAATATATTATACTTCAGAATATCTTCTTGAGCAGGTATTTTTTTTCCTCTAATACTTAAACATTGATGTTAGGACATATTGTTTCTTGTTTTGGCTCCTCAGTGGCTCCCTCCTATCCCTCTCCCTCCATTTTTTTTATGGAAACCATGAAATAGAAAAAAATCAATACTTTTTATGGGGTCACATTTTGTAGTATAGTAATATAGTTCTTTCCTTGGAAGTGTGGGCTGAGAGATGAAACCCATAAATCTATCCACTATTGTTTAAATCATTGTCTATGCAGACTCTTATTTAGGGAAGCTTATTAGTGTCTTAATAATCTTCTAGTACGTGAAGGGATGATGCGGTTGGTGAGCAGCTGTGTTTGCTTCTCTACTGGGGACAGAATAGGAAACAAATGAGCTAAAAAAGAGATTTAGGTTAGACATAAGGAATAATAATAGCTTACAATTGCATAGACTCTATTGCTTACAAAGTACTTTCCTCACCAGTAGTCAGGGGGTACAAGTATTATTATCATCATGCTTAACATGAACAAGGAAATTGAGGCTCAGATAGGTATAATTACTTGCTCAAGGTCATATAATTGGTAATTTCAAAGGCCAGAATTCAAACTTGTGTCTTCTGATTTTGTGTCTTCTATATTCTTTCAACTTATATTTTGCTACCTCTTTTTGTAGTTAGAATTTATGAACCACTGTGAAAGACAATGAAATGAATGAATTATCAAGGTAAGTTCTATAAAGCCCTTGCCAAGAAATTGGCAACCAGGTTGAACTGATTGCCTTTAGGTTGAAAATGGCAAGAATGAGTTCTAATCCTAATTCTGACGTTTACTACCTGTGTGACCTTGGGAAAGTTACTCAGCTTCACATTACCTCAGTTTTGTTATCTATAATATGAAGGTGTTGGACTAGTTAACCTCTGAGTTCCATACCAATCATTGCAGTTGCTTGATGAAAAGCAAAGGTAATGATTGTGATGATCTGCCCTGCTGCTGTCCTGCCTGAAAAGGAATCATTCCTAGATTCCTAGGCACAACACTTTTACATATAGATAAAATAAGATAAGATAAGATAAAAGTCTTGGGGTCTAGATGATAATGCCTATTAACAACTGAGAGAATTGGGGGCAGCTAGGTGGTGCAGTAGATAAAGCCCTGAAGTTAGGAGGACCTGAGTTCAAATCTGACCTCAGACCAAACACTTGACAACTTACTAGCTATGTGACCTGGGCAAGACACTTAACCCCAATTGCCTAAAAAAACAAAACAAACAAAACCCCCCCAAAAAACCCAAAACCCCAACAAACAACTGAGAGAATTAACAGGACAGGCAATGTGCTTGTTAGAACTGTAATTGCCATTATGATGATGCAACTAGGACATATATAAAGTGGTGAATTCTGTGGCTTGGGGGCTGTATCCTCATAACTGTTTTTTTCCTATGAAGCACTCAAACATCTTGGATTAAGATTAGTCTTGTCTTAGAAAAAAATGTTTAAAATTACTCTGATTAACTCAAGATCCCCAGATTGCTTCTTTTTCTTTCACACAGAACCTGTTCAACCCTTTAGGACTCTGGAAATGGACAATCTAACAAGGAAAATTTGGCCTGTGATGTTCTTCAAAGGCTCACTAGTTCAGGGTCGCTGATTATGCTAGCTATGCTATGCTAACTTACATGAAACTTTTTTGGGTTTGATGTTATGTACTGACTCTTGTTAATGCCCTCCCCACACACCATGAATGCTGCCACATTAGAGATAAAAGTTTCTTCAGAGTGAGGAAGACATTGGCTTTAGGGGCTGTCCAGCAGCATCTAATTACAAAAGACCGGAAGGTGGGGCCTGTCTAATCACTGGGCACTAAAATCTGTAAATATTTATAGGAAATTACCCCTTTGGAGAAAATGTGATGTGAGGAAAAGATATGGCAAACCACAAAATATTATTTAAATGTGCATTATCAGTAGTAATAAATTATATATTGGGATTGGACTTCTGATTTCATTGACATAACAAACTCCCTGGACGAGTAAACTCTCTAACAATCCACGTCCACAGCTCTATGTCTTAAAGTCTCAGAGTTTTCCAGAACACTTACCTGACTTGCCCAATGTAATACAGTCACTCTGTGTCATAGGCAGGATTTAAACGCCAAATGGGATCATGAAGAGGTGTATGCAACTGAAACAACTTAACAACAACAACAAAGGCAGCGGGGTGGTATAGTGGATAAAGCATTGACTCTAGAGTCAGGAGGACTTGAGTTTGAATCCAGCCTCAAACACTTTCTAGCTGTGTGACCCTGGGCAAGTCACTTAAGCTTGTTTGCCTCATCTCATCTATAAAGTGATCTGGAAAAGGAAATGGCAAACCACCGGTAGTATCTTTGCCAAGAAAACCCCAAAAGGGATCAACAGGAGTTGGACATAACTGAAACAACTCAGCCACAACAATAATAGGAAATTGCATGAATTCTTTCAAACTCAGACCCTCTTTGTTATCTGATTCATGGTGTAGCTGGACATAGGATTTTAGAATTAAAAGAAATTTCAAGAGACATATCATGGTTTAGCCTGATCTACACACCATAATTCTTTACTAGCTCCTCACAGTTGGTGTTGACCTTGGTGACAACTCCTGCTTTGAATCTGGATATATACTTCTTTCCTTCTGTTCTCTCAAGTCAGATCCCCATCTCCATTCCTGGCCACTGACTCCTGTTTTGTACAACTAATCTAATATTTCTGACCCCTTCCAGAGCAGGAGTCCTTTGGATGTGAACATTCCTTTTTCCCAGACCTGGGAGCTACATTATGCCATGAATAACTATGCTATCAAGTTACACACACAGAGAGACATACAATATATAATGGATATGTAATATACACACATATGAATATATATAATGTACGCATTATATGTACATCTGTGCGTTTTTCTTTTAAAATCATTAATTTGGATGAAGTCATGCTTATCAAATTTTTAGATGACTCAAAAGCTAGAAGGAATAGATAGTTATTATACTATATGGTATGAATCAGAAATATCATAAAGGATTAGAATATTGGAATGAATTTAAAGTGAAATTTAATTTAAAAAATGTAAAATTTTACACTTGGATTCAAGAAATCATCCATTCAAGCGCAAAGCAAGGAGAGACATATTTACATAGCAGTTGTCTAACAAAAGATCTTGAAGTGTGAATGGAATGCATGCTTCATATGGGGTGATGGTTCATGTGGAAGTCCAAAAAGCTAATTTATCTAGGGCTACAAGAAGAGAGACAGACCTTCCAGGAATAAAAAAAGTAGTAGTCCTCTTGTACTATGCTCTTGTAATATCGCATCTAGACAATTGTGATAATTTCTGGGTATCACAGTATAGAAAAGGCATAGATAAGCTGGAGGGTATACAGATAATGTTCAAAGACCTTGAGTCCATACCATATGAGAACTGGTCGAAAGAAGTGGGGATGTTTATTCTGAAAAAAAAAAGAGAGAGAGAGAAGGCTCAGGGAAGTTTGAGGGTGGGGGAGGGAGGATAATAGTTGTACTGGAAAGATAGTCTTGTGGGAGAGAAATTGGCTTCTCTCTCTTTGTCCCCAGAAGGAAGAGCCGGGATCAATGGATGCAAGTTGAAAAGAGAAAAAATCAGGTTTGAAGTTAGGAAAAACTTCCTGAGGATTAGTCATTCAAAAGTGAAATAGGTTGCCTGGTAGATTTTCCATCAGAGGTCTTCAGTAAGGCATTGGTTGTGCTGTAATTTTAGTTCTCTTTCTCTCTCTCTCTCTCTCTCTCTCTCTCTCTCTCTCTCTCTCTCTTTCTCTCTCTCTCTCCTTCCACCTTTCCCTCCCCCCCGCCCCTGCCTGACGCCCCGGTAGTTGTATTGGTATTGAGGCAGCTAGGTAGCTATACATTGTATCTGGATACAGGAAAACCTGAGTTTAAATCTAGCCTCAGACACAGGCTACATGTCCCTGTGAGAGTCAATTAACCTGACTGTCTATTTTCCTCATCCATAAAATGAGGATGATAGTGGCACCTACCTTTCTGGGTTATGGTAAGCACAAAATAAGACAAAATTTGTAAAATACTTTAAAGGGCAACTTACATGGGTGTTGTTGTTGTTATTATACTAATTGGAGAAGGTGGTCACTGAGATTCTTTCCAACTTTGAAATGAGGCATGCAGAGGTTTAATGACTTGTATGGGGTCACATAATGTGTCAAATATAGTATTTGAACCTAGGTCTTACTGAATGCAATCCCAGCACTCTATCTACATCACCAGCTGCTTCATTGCTCTGGGTATTATTTCCCTAATTTTACTGTGAAAGAAACTGAGGCTTATGAATGTGAAGCAACTTGCTATGATTCTACTACTAGTGGATATCAGAGGCAGGCTTTGAATCTACTTCTCTCCTGCTGTCAAATCCAACACTTTTCCCACTAAACCACACTGCAAGTAAATATAACAACAGAGATATAGATTTGGCTTTTAGGTACTCTGAAAACCAAAACCATCTTCTTACTGTAGGAGTTTTAGCTTTGCTTGTTGTCTGTAAAGTCCTCCTGAGCTTTGAGTTTATAATGTTTGTATGCCACTTTCCAGAGTCTTGAACCTGTAATAAAAATGAGACCCATAATATTCACTTGTCAAGGTGGTCATTACTAGGGCACAGTCAATTTTCAATGAATGCTGCAGAACTCTTGATTCAGCCTGATTGGATCCCTGATGCTTGAACTGATGAGAACTTGGATGATTCCAAATCATGCTGCTGTTACAACAAATAAGAATTTATGTGCATATAAATGAGGGGAATACATGAAGAATGAGGGGAATACCTGAAGATTGGAAGTAGATTTTCCTTCTTGTGAAGTATATAATGGAAAAATGAAAGACTTCTAGTAGCCAGTATCATATGGTATACCAAGAGATTAGACTTAACAAGGAGGAAAAACAAGGACAAATTAAATACATCTAGATGGTAAGGTTTTCCTTATCAACAAGGCAAAGTACTGCAAAGGGTATATCTCAGAAGGCTACTTTTCTAACCTGTCAAAATCTCCCTGGGTGGGCAAAATGAAAGCCTGAGCTTCTTGAGAGGTATTTTTTATTTGTTTGCCTGTTTTTTTTTGTTAAACACAGAAAGGCATTGCTTTTCTATAAACTTGCTTTTCAAAGGGTGCCCTTTCCTAAGCATGGGAAAGATATTTAGGGTAAATGCATATAGGTGTTGTCAGTGGATAGAACCAATATAGGCCTACAATATGAGAATAATAATAATTATATGTAAAGCATTTATAAAGTGCCTTATGGTTTGCAAAGAGCTTTACAAATTTTGTTTCATTTTATCCTCACAACAATCCTGGGAGGTAGATACTATTTTTATTATCCTCATTTACAGCTCAGGAAACTGACCAGATAAGAAGTTAAGTGTCTTTCTCAGATTTACATAGCTGACACTAGAAAGATAAGACATATTAATTGAAACAAAATGCTATAATTTTATTTTGAAATTAAAAAAATACATATTCTATTATCTCTATTTTCTTTGCCCGATCACAAAAAGTGCTTAGAGACAGTGAGATGGTACAGTGGATAGAGCACTAGGCCTGGTGCTAAGACCTGAATTCAAATTCAGCCTCATGTATTTACTAGCTATGTGTCTCTGAGCAAGTCACTTAACTTTTGTCTCAATTTCCTCAACTGTAAAATGGGAATAATAATATTACTGACCTGGGGTTGTTGTGAGGATCCAATGGATATTATTTGTAAAGGTATAGCACAGCACCTGGCAAATTGCAGGCGCTTAATAAATGTATGTCTCCTTCTTTATCAATTAAAAAAAATCATGCATCAATTCACAGATCTTGTTCCTTCAAGATATTATTATTTCAGTTTTTCTTGTAAAGTATCTAGGCAGGGTTTGAACTTAGGACTTCCTGACCCCAAAGCCAGCACTCTATGCCCTGCACCACTTGGCCATCCTGTAAATAAAATAATGCCATGTGATTTCAAGAGGTAAAGAGCACCAATGGTGGAGGCATAAGGACATACCTCATATAGGAGGTGGCATAGGAACTGTATTTTGAAGATCAGGATAACTAGTTCAGGGAAAAGTCCCTCTGGTACAAATCCTCCAATAAAATACAAATTAAGGTACCTTCCTAATCAAGTGAACAATATAAGTTAAATGGTAATCATAAACATTTTATCCGTTCTGTTGTAAAGTAGTGGAAACCATTATGGGCTCTAGAAAAAGGAGAATTATAGGAGAAGAATTTGTATGTGTGAGTCCATTACTTTCTTGTAGTGATTTGATTCGTGTGCTTATTCGTTCACCCATTTTTCTTCAGGAACTCCTGAAGCACTTCTCTACCTGGGTGACTTTGGAGTTATTTTACTTCTCTGGGCCTCAGGATTAGATTAGAATAAAGCCTCTTTTAGCTCTGAATTTTAAAACAATAGAGTCTGTCTGATCAACTCATTCACACAAAGGTACACATATTCATAAGAAATTTAGGCCAAAGATATTTTAAGTAGAACAAAAGCTGTTAACCCAAGAAATGCATCTAGAAAAGGGAAAGGTAGGTACTTGCATTCACAAAGACCATCTGAACCTAAAATCTATAGTCATTACTCAGCTTACAAATTATGTAAGTGTTCTGTGAGATATTGGATTGCCATACTAGCAACTAAGCTGTTTTCTTTCTCCTTCTTCCCCTTTTTCCCACAGTGGCCACCAAAAAACTTCACAAACACTATTACTACAGGTTAACCCTAGCTATTAACTCCAGACTTCTCACCCAGAAAACTGAACAACTGTGATCATACCTAAAACATATTTTTGTGTCTGGGCACTGACTGATAGTGCATTAGTTAAGCAGCCTTCAGCTAGATCTACTCAGACCCCTAATCTTTTTTAAGAAATTTCACAGAGAGACTCTCTCCACCTGGTCACCCAGATGTTTTGTTGAATTCTTCTATTTAAGGTCATAGTCCACTATTGCTTTGAGGTATAAAACAGGGATGCAATCTCATTTTGAAGCTTAAACTTTTTTTTTTCCTAACTGAATGATTGACATGTAGGTGACCCTGGGTCTTTGGAGGCTAGGCCAATAGGACACAGGTGCTAGCCAGGTTTTTTGAGCTGGAAAAGCTTCTGAGTATACTAAGTATAGAGAAACTCTGTAAGAGAAGACTGGTCATCCAGTTTATTTATTCATTTTTCTGCCGCCCAAACTTATGACAAACTTCTAATAAAGCAGTGTTCACATTTATCAAATTGTAAATCCACTAAGTAAGCAATACATATGAGGGAGGAGACCTTTAAGTCAGGAAGAATTTGGTTTTAGTCTCATCTATCTATCTATCTATCTATCTATCTATCTATCTATCTATCTATCTATCTATCTATCTATCATTAATCTATCTGTGTGTATATGTGGTTTGCATGTCATCTCTCCAATAAGGGTTTGAGATGCTTAAAGGCAGGGGCTATTTTGCCTTTCTTTGTATCTCCATCACTTAGCATAGTGCCTAGCTCACAGTCAGTACTTAATAAATGCTTGTTAACTTGACTGGGCAAGTATTTAATCTCTCAGTGTCCCAGGCAATTCCCTAAGACTGTAAGTTATAGAAGAATTACTGATTTGCATTCATTGGGTTGAGTTTCCACACTTGATTCTCTATATCAATGAAATCATGGTTCTGGTGAAAAAATGATACAGCTATTGAGATAGTTATGGACAGAGAGATAGATACAGATATTGATAGAGACAGAGATGATGGAGCTAGAGATAGAGGAGAGACAGAAATAGAAGAGATAGGGAGAGAAATAGAGATGGATAGAGAATGAAAGAGGTCAGGATAGTGAGATAGAAACAGAGATAAAGATATTTTTGGACAAAATGTGATTTCATCCATATGAAGAGCTCCTGGTGAGGAACATCTTTACCAAAGCAGATCAGCACCTTTTTTTTTTTTGAAACTTGATGTCTTGTAGAATTATCTGGTCCACTGAGAAGTTAAGTGAATTGCTTGGCTCATTATGTTTCATAGGCTGAACTTAAACCCAGGCCTTCCTAACTGTGAGGCTAACTTTCCATTCACTTATGATATGTTGACTCCCAGTATGCATATGTATGTGCATGTCCATTTATATCCCTGTTTTATATTTTAAACCAACATTAGACCACAATTCTAAGTGGAGATATATGCTAGAACATAAATACATATTCATATTCATGTATATGTACCAAGGAAGTATGTACCAATCTGTACCAAGTAGCACCAAGGAAAAGAATCTTTTTAGCTCTTGGATTCTGTGTGCTTCCATGAAAGTAGTAAATCAACAAAACAACAAACATTTGTTAATGTACATATACACATGCATACATGCATTGCAGATATATCTATCTATATCTATATCTATATCTATATCTATATCTATATCTATATCTATATCTATATCTATATCTATATCTATATCTATATCTATATCTATATCTATATCTATATCTATATCTATATCTATGTCTATCTATGTCTATGTCTATGTCTATGTCTATGTCTATCTATATTTATCTATATCTATATCTATATCTATATCTATATCTATATCTATATCTATATCTATATCTATATCTATATCTATATCTATATCTATATCTATATCTATATCTATATCTATATCTATATCTATATCTATATGTATATCTATATGTATATCTATATGTATATCTCTATCTCTATCTCTATCTCTATCTCTATCTCTATCTCTATCTCTATCTCTATCTCTATCTCTATCTCTCTATCTATATATATCTATATCTATATCTATATCTATATCTATATCTATATCTATATCTATATCTATATCTATATCTATATCTATATCTATATCTATATCTATATCTATATCTATATCTATATCTATATCTATATCTATATCGATATCGATATTGATATATACACACATGTATATATACATATGCCTATATACATGTGTGTATAATATATATATATATCTACATAGTATTTTATGCAACAAGTAGAAAGTGGCTTCTATTGTACAGATGGGGAAAGCACATTCCCATTTTACAGATGATAAAAATTAGGCTCAGAGGGGTGATATAACTTTTCCCATCAGCTAATTGATGGCAGAGACTGGTGTAGACCCTAGACCTTTTCATTCTAAATTCAGTGTTCTTTTTACTACTTCTTTAAATCGAATCCAGTCAAGCTTTTAAAATGTGTACATACATTTCATCAGTCACAACAAGTCTCTGAAAAGATAATATACATGAGTCAGACTTTCCTATGAAAAAAATTAAGTGAAACTTGTTTTTGCTATCCCTCTCACCTTCTACGTCTTCAAGGCCTAATTCTCTCCATCAATTAAAATCTCCTCTCAGCAAGCATCTTAAACTTTAGTGTGAATTTCTGTCAAGATGTTGCCTTTCCCAGGTTATTTGCATTTTATGACTGATTTTTAAATGAAGAAAGAAAAACTGTGATTTAAGGTATTCTAGGAAGCAGGGAACTAGGGTGGGGAGGAAGGAGAGAGGGGAGTATTTGATAGGAATTGAACAAGCCCTCCTAATTAGTTAATTCACCAACAGTTATTAAGCACTTACCTCGGGAAAGACACCACTAGGTACTAGTAGAAATAAAAGGACATAAAATGATTTTTGTCCTCAAGAGCAATGATCTGTTGAAAGGATAAGACAAAGCAACACAAATGTGATACATATTATAATATAAACATAGCATAATGTGCTATAAAATCATGGATTGAAAGCTGTAAGGGATCTAGTCCAACACTTTCATTTTACTGACAAGAAAACTGAACCTTGGGAGGTAGTGACTTGTCCAAGGTCATATAGGTAGTGAAGAACAAAGCTACATTTCTCTGCTCTAGCCAAATGGGATTACTTTATATGTTCTGAATATAACCTATATCATTAATTTTGTCATTTTTGTTTATAGCTGTCACAGCCATAATCAAATTAAGTAATCCTTGTGGCAAAAAGGCGTTTTATCCCCATAACCAATTGAGGTCAATCAATCAGTCAAGAAATGATTATTCATAAAATGCCTACTACATACCAGAAACTATCCTATATTCTGAAGATAAAAAGACAAAAGTGAAATAGTCCTTTTCTGTCCTATGACCTTTGACACTCCCATACCCTAAGGGAGAAGAAATGACTCAGAAAGTATTATAAATAACACAGTCTTTCTTACTCTTGTGGCAGAGGTTCATCACAGCCAAGCCTATTTGGTATTCTATATGCCCAAGGATTTGAACAACTTAACAGTGTGACTGAGTACACGTGACCCATGAAAATATTCACAATATAGTGGCTATATGTTCAAAGAAATAAAGGAAAATATATCCATGGATATTTAATCCCCATAGCTATGCTTCTCCATAACAGAGCGGTAGCATTCATCTCCTATTCTTTTTCTTTTAAGCACTATCATGTTTCACATAGGTTGTCTAATCAGGACCAGCCTTCAAACAGTAGCTGTGAAAGCCCTGCTCTCTCCTGATTTTATTTTCTGGAGGAAAGCTGGTTCATTCCTGGGAACATTCATTATAGTTGCTGCCTTCCCACTCCCTCAGCTCAGGTCTACTGTCATTCTTACCATGCTAATGGCATTTGTCCACCAATGGAAGAGGTTTCATGAAGCTCAGAGGTGAGAAGCAACTTGTCCTCTCTGTTAATTGGTGGCAGAGACTGAACTAGACCTGAAGCCTGTCTATGATGAAATAATAAAAATCTAGATCAGAGAAAAGTAGGATTGGAAGAAAACTCTCTCTGGTTGGTGTGTGTGTGTGTGTGTGTGTGTGTGTGTGTGTGTGTGTGTGTGTGAGAGAGAGAGAGAGAGAGAGAGAGAGAGAGAGAGAGAGAGAGATGAGAACTCAGTCCTAGCCTTATACAGAAAAGAAATGCTCTTCTCATTCTAGGTTGGATCCTTACAGCATGTAAACTTCCTTGAGTTCTGCTGGAAATTATCCTGGCATTGTCCCCAACCATAGGTCATACACTTCAGTTTTTGCCAGTAGCACCAAGGAAAAGAATCTTTCTAGCTCTTAGATTCTCTGTGCTTCTGTGAAAGTGGTAAATCAATAGGACAACAAACATTTGTTAAGCACAAGCTGTTTGCTAGGTACTGTCCTAAGTTCTATAAACATAAAGAAAAAACAAAAATTGCCCTGCCCTCAAGGAGCTTATATTCTAATGGGAGAGATAACATGTACACAATACATATAAGATGCATGAAAAATAGATGAATAAATGCAATGTAAGTTGAACCACTAGGCTAGAATCCAAGCTAGTCATTAATAAGGCTGGTGTTCTGTTTTAGAATCCTCTCATGAATCACTCTTTGGCTTGCGCTCTCACCCAGGATTTTCCCCAGTGAGACTTAGAATTTGGATCATTTTGTCCCACCTAATTTCTCCGTAGAGAATATCAGAATATAGTTTGCATAAGGAAAGGAAAAAAAAAGATTATAGACCTCAATTATAGTTTCCTATATCATCCTTTAGGGGGCACCAACAACCAACAATAGCTTGGCTGCTAGACCTGCACAAGTCAGAGTCTTCTGGTTCAGGGACTAGGTTCCACAAGAAAAGGACTCTGTGTATGAATAGCTCTTTAGATGTTTAATGTTCAGTAATTAGTAGGTACCTGGTCCTACAGAAAAACTTTGTATACTCAGATCTCCAAAGACTGTAAGTAGATAATCAGGAGCATCATTAAAGCTCTGGTTCTCCAAACTGTTTTCTCCCCTCTTTGCTCATGGTTTCATTAGAAACTATGTGGGTCTTGTCTTTGAGAGCTCTGTTTTTAAGATACAGTAGAGGAAGTGGCTGGTATTTGCAGTCTGTCTATAAAATGATGCTATTCTAGAGCATCCCCCCAGCGTGGCAAATAGTCATTAGACTGATAGCTCAGTTTTTGGCTTGGTTCAGATTCCCAGGCTTTGTGGTTTAGTGTTCCATTTCATTCTCATTCCAGATGGGTGGTATAATGGAAATTACTAGAATGTGAGGCAGAGAAATTAGATTCAAATTTGAACAATGCTATTTATTATCTGCATGACTTAGACAAATCACTTAAATTCTGTACCTCAGTTTCTTTATCCACACAAAAAAAGAACAACATAAATCCTAAGATCCCTTCTTGATCTAATTTTTATGAACTATGATTCTTTATATTTGGATTAGCCTAAATCCAAATATTTTTCCCCCCTGCCATGTCCATTGGCATGCTGATTCCTTCTTTCCAATGCTCTGGTTTGACTCTCTGTCTTGTACTTTGTCTATCATCTTTTCTTATTTTCTTCAGGTTCCATTGCCCATTTATTTCCCCCATATAACAAATAGCTGTTCCTGAACATCTGCTATTGATTATCTTCCAGTTATGGACCCTCTTTTAGACGGTAGTATTTGATTGTACAAGGCAGTAGCTGTGCTTCTGTTACTGACATAATGGAATTAGTTTGAGAAAGCAGGCTTGCAGATGCTGTAAAGTGGTATGAATAGGGCAAGGAGTGAAGAAGAATAATCATTCAATAAATTAGAATCCCATTCCCGGGTTATGTGACTAACAAGATGGAGGATTAGACGTTTTCTCTGGTCCTCATGACCTCTCAAACCTCTCCAGAACAAATTATGGACTAAAACCAAAGCAATTTCTATGGTTAATGACAAGAAACCCAAAAGAAGGTAAAAAGAAGTAAAAAAAAATACCCCTATGAAATAATGCCTACCCTGAGCTCACTCAGCACTCTCCCATCAAAAGCAAGCATCATATACAATGGGGATGCACTGGACCCTTTTCCAATAAATGCAAGAATAAAGTATGGTTGCTTACTCTCCCTACTATTGGAAATGCTAGCAACAACAAAAAGACAAGAGAAAGAAATTAAAGGCATTAAGATGGGAAAAAATGAGACAAAATTATTCCTGTTTGCTGATGGTATGATAATATACTTGGAAAATCCTAGGGTATGATAATATACTTGGAAAATCCTAGGGAATCTGAAAAAAGTAATGGAGACAATTAATAGCCTTCGAAAACTGTACAAATTTTTGTACAACAAACCCTCCAAAATCAATTATATTTATATGTAACAATATCAAAACATAAGAAGCAAAAATAGAAAAGAAAATTCCATTCCAAATAGCAATAAAATGCATAAAATATCTGGTGATCTATTTGCCAAAGCACAGGGAAGATATAAAGATTCTTACAAAATGCTCCTTAAAGAAACTTAAATATCTGGAGAAATATTTAGTGCTCATGGCTAGGCCATGTCAAATAATAAAAATGATGTACTACTAAACTTAAATTATGCCTTTAATGCTATCCCAAATCAAATTACTATGGGTATACTTGATAAAACTTGATAAAATAATAACAAAATTAATTTGGAAAAAACAAAATATCTAGAATATCAAGGGAGATGATCAAGATACAGAAATAGCAGTTCCATACTTCAAACTATATCACAAAGCAGCAATCATCAAAATCATCTTCTCTTGGTTAAAAAAAAATAGAGTGAAAGATCAATAGGATAGACTAGACAAGGGAGAATCAGAAACAATGTCACTCAGTAACACAATGTTTGATAAAATGGAGAACCTAAATTACCTAGGGGGGGCATAAGATGAGAAATTCCTTATTTGAAAAAAAACTGGGAAAACTGTAAAACATTATGACAGAAATTAGGTTTAGATTAACACCTTACACTATGTTTCACAACACTTTCTAAATGGATACTTTACCCCAGTATTTAATATCATGCTATAAATAACAATTAGAGGAGAACCATATTGCATACATCTCACAATTATGGATAGAAAGATCTTTTTCATTAAATTTTATTTTATTTTCAGTTTCAAATTCTCTCTCCCTCAACACCTCATCCACCAATTGAGATGGCAATTAATACAAAACTGATAATAAATATGAAGTCATGCAAAACAAATTTCTGTATTGGCCATATTCCAGAAAAAAGGAAGAAAAAGAAAGAAAGAGAAAGTAGATGCTCATTGATTTGGAATAGCAAAACAAATTGTGGTACATGAATGTAATAGAATATTACTCTGGTGTAAGAAATTATGCATGTGCTAAATATTGAGAAACATGGAAAGATCTACAAGAAGTGATGCAGAACAAAGTAAGTAGAGCCAAGAAAACAATATGCACAATAATTACAATGTAAATGTGAGAAGCATGCTTTTACAAAAGTTCAAAAGTGAATATAACAAAATTTTAAAGATCAAACATGACTGGAATGAAGATATGAGAGAATACCCCCAATCTACCTCTGCAGAAATGGGAGCTACATAGGTGTTACACATTGCCTACATTTTTGGACTTTTTCAATGTATTGATCAATTGTGTTGATTTTTCCTCTTCTTTTTTCCTCTTCCTTTTGTATTTAAATATTATTTGTTATATAATATGGCTCTCTGAAAGGGAGGGGGAAAGATACTGGGGATAATGATGATAAAAAAAAAAGCAGATGATATTAGTAAAAAAAGTATTTAAACTATACGTTAGAGCACCAGTTTCTATTATCTGTCTCCAAACATTCTGGGCATCACAAATGTCTGTAAATGTAGCTGTTGACTAGGTAAAGCTCTACTTAATCGTATTAACTTTTGTGTTTTGCTATATCTAATATTTAACCTGTTGCCATCAGCAAAGCTGTAACGGGCAGAGTGATCTGAGTTATTATCCAGACCATCAACTTTTAGGTAAATGTCTTTCCTTTTTTTTTTTTTTCAAACGAGAGGAAGAATGCTTCCTCTTCACAGCAGACCAGTGATGGCCATCCTACTGCAGTGCAATGGTTACTGTTTCAAGGTATTTGGAGATGTTCTGACTGACTGTTCTGCAGACACGCTCATGGTCTGAACACTGACTGAGAACTCTGGGATTTGCAGAGAGAGAGAGAGACAGACAGACAGACAAACAGAGAGAGAGAGAGAGAGAGAGAGAGAGAGAGAGAGAGAGAGAGAGAAACTGAGAGTATTGAGATCTTTGAGGTGTGTGCATGTGTGTTTGTATGTATGTATTTGCTGTTGTGGCCACACCCCATTAAACCATCTCAGCAGTTGGGCTAAACCAGGTTGAGGGTAACCAACCTGCTTCAAACCCATTAGTGTAGACACCCCATCAGAGGGGTGTCTACCCTAAGTGTATGAAGAGTTTCACTTGAGGAATGGGCAGATAAGAACAATTTGTTTCAGTGGCCATGAAGGCAGCTGAAGCAAGCATTGTGGAGCTCGTAGAGCTTGGTCAGACATAGAAAACATCAAGATCATCCACTGCATCCTGGGTCATTGCTACCCATCCGGACTTTTGTTTTGCCACTACACTTCAATGGCTTTGGAAGAGAGAGTGATGTTGATGACTTTGTGCAACTCTGCCTCACTTAAATCCAATTTATACACAAGCCAAGACATCACCCTGTGATATCATTGGTCCTCTTCAAAAAGGAAGGACAAACAAAACAATGCATTTGCCAGGGAGGCAGGATCTTTTGAACTAATCTGCAGGGCATCAGAGAGGGGAGGAAGGAATGGGCCAGCTGTGGCAGAGTGGAATCTTCCATGTATGTTCTGCAACTGGGAACTAAATGTAGCAGACTGGTCTCAGGGAAAGCCTTATTTTATGAATGATGAACTTAGACTGTACAACAAAGAACAACAGGCCTGTTGTGTGTGAGCATTCCACTAAGAAATTAAGAAAGCAGTCAAAAGGTTTTACTTCCTCCACTTCCCTCCTTCTCATGCATGTTTGCTCCCAGGCACTTTTTATGTTTTCTTTCTCTCTCTATTTCTTTAGACTATTTCTTTATTTTGATTTTGGTCACATAAAACTGAAGACTAATTATGAATACTTTGTACATGTCTATGTATTTATTCTGTAGTACAGAAGGGCATTTGGAGGACATCAGTAACTGACTGGGAATACAGAGAAGTTAACTGTGACAGAGAGTTATACTTGGATCCAGAATAGTTAAAGAATCTCCCTACATGGAGATTCCTAGCTTTATGATTTTTATTATAAGCAGTATTTATAAGCTCATGAAAAATAGGCGAGAGGAACTTATGGAGACCCATAGGATCATTCAGGCCCTAGGTTAGAGAGAGTTCTTGGTTTAGCTAGTGACTTGATTTAGATCAAGTCACTTTGATCATAGGTACCTAAGGAAAGTCTCTTACTTCTGACACAAAGAGAAAGTAGTAGGGTGGCGATGTGGATAAAATGGAAGGTAACATCTCTTACAAATTTCTGTGGGAAGAGGGAGTAAAAAGAGTGAATGTTTAGGCAACTCTACTTCACAATGGTATCTGACAGTCACACTACCATGAAGAGTAAGACAATGCTCTCACCCACCCCTACACCCAGGAATACAGTGGTAATGGGTGTCCCTGAGCCCTCATCAAGACCATTTCTTGGGGAGTCCTTCACTATGCTACTCTTTTTTGAGAGACTGTTTTCCTATTAATAAACGCTGGTTGCACATGTAGACATCCCTGGGAGATAAATTACTTACTCCCTTTCCAATGCAGCTTCTCTCACAATTGGATGATTTTTTGGATCACTGGTGATGGTCTGTTTTTCCCTAGGACTATGCCCTAAACAGCATTCTTACCCTGCTCCATACTACCCCTCCCCAACTATCCTCTGTGCCATTGCCTTTCCCTAGTGAATCTTTAGTTCCAGCTCCAGACATTATCACTACGTGATGGTGATGAACCATCTTTCTGTGGTACTTACTCTTTCAATCAATAAAAGAGGTGGAAAAAGACCATGGTGACTACATAGTACTTGTCTCCTTGCACTAAAAGATGTCAAAGCCTCTTTAAATCTTCACTTGTTTTGGTCTTTGTTACTTGTCTCATAAACTACTGCTCTTTAAAAAACTGCAGGCTCTGCTTAATGGCAAAAGAGTGAGTGGCAAGAGAGTTCATTTCCGATTAGTCCTTGTCTTGTTGCCATGAATGCACTAGCTTTAACTCGAATATTGTTTCAGAGGCTGCGGACAGCTTTGAAACACAGTAAAATTCAGTGTCCCCATTTGAGAAGAGTTCATTTGAAGGGAGAAAGGTAACTCTATTGGCCCTATTACAGACTTAATTTCTTATCCTCCATCTTTAATCTACACTGAATTCACATAAAATGTTACATGAAGAAAATAAATCATTTTGTCATTTTAAAATTACTGCTACTTTTGTTTGAAATTCTTTGTTGTACTAGGACTAAAATCATAGACACAGAGTTAGAAGGAACCTTAGAATCTCTCTAGTGCTACCTCCTTATTTTCTAGGTTTGGAAACTGGGTCCTGGGAAGTGAAGTAATTAATCTAAAATCAAACATGCTAAGTATTTAAGGTGGGACTTGAACCCACAGCTTTGGAATGTGAATTAAGTACTCTTACTGGTAGTCCTGATAGTCTAACCTGGCTGGGCCTGGGAGGTAGAGGAATGCCATACACTCTCTCCATAATAACCTATCAGAGCCTGACCCTGAATTTCCCTCAATTCCAACTACAAACTTCTGCCAAACACCTTGAAAGGACTCTACCCTGAGGTTAAACCTCTAGAAATATCAATAATCTACTTGAATACACTACTGAAGGACTGGAAAATTCCCGTCAAAAAATACTCTCCCTATTTCAGTGATTTTGGCTGTCATCATTCAAATCCCATTTTCTTTTCCCCACCTGGTAATTCCTCTACACATTCCCTCTAAGTAACCCCCCAACATTTCGCTCTAAACCCATCCCTTCTTTTGTGAATTCTGGAATGCTGGTTCCATATGTAACAAAATTTTTTTTTTTTTAAATATTAATTCTTTACCTTTCCCATCCATTCAGTCTTTTGGCTCACTGAGATCTGGCTCTCGTCAGATGAGATAGCCTTCCTGGCCAGCATTTCATTAGCAGCTGTTGGCTCATTGGTAAAAGTGGGAAATTTGAATAATCCTTGTTCCTCATAGCCACTTCCAGGGTCTCTCTCTATTTGTTGTTGTTATTGTTCAGTCCTGACCAAGTCTGCATGACCCCATTATGGGCTTTTTTTTTTCTTTGGGCAAAGATACTGGAGTGATTTGCCATTTCCTTCTCCAAAGGATTAAGAGGTTAAGTGACTTGCTCAGGGTCACACAGTTAGTCAGTATCTGAAGCTGAATCTGAACTCAGGTGTTCCTGACTCCAGGCTCAGCCCTCTTTTCACAGAGCCACTTAGCTGCCTGCTACTACCCTCTACTCCTCTCTGGTAACATTTCTCCCTTTGATATCTGTTAATTCAGGTAGGGGACACAGTGGATAGAGTGCTGGGTCTGAACTCAGGAAGGAACTCAGGAGGACGAGCAGGATCTGAGTTGAGATCCTGCTTCAGACACTTATTAACTGTATGACTCTGGGAAAGTCACTTAACCACATTTATCTCAGTTTCCTCATCTGTAAAGTAAGCTAGAAAAGGAAATGTCAAAAAACTCCTGTATTTTTTCCAAGAAAATCCTAAATGGGATCATGAAGAGTCAGATATGACTGAAAAGACTGAACAGCAGTAACAATTCCTATTTACCATCCAATCAAGATTCTGATAGTTGTTATCCACCAACCTCCAGGACATTCCCCTTCTTTCCTCAATGAGTTTAGTGCCTTGCTTCTAGTCTCTTTCTCCTCTTCAAAGCCTGATCTCGTACAAGATGACTTCAACACACATACTTGTGGGAGTACCAACTCCCACAAACACCCTGACATACTCACTTCCCATGACCTATACCTCACCTATACAGAGACAGTTATATCCTTGATCTTTTCCACCACCTACCTGTGTTCTGTATCTATGTTCATGAACTCTGAAATTGTATTATCTGATTACAATTCATTGTCATTCTACCTTTCTTTCTTCCTTGCCACCCCAGACCCTGTTCTTTGTCCTTACTATAACCTCCAATCCCCTGACCTCTCAATTCTAGTACCAGGCTTTTGCCCTGATATTGGCTACACTAGTTTTCCTTCCCCATATTTACTCCCTGATGACCCAATTAAACTCTACACCATCCTCTTCTCTCAAGTGCCTTACCCATTATCTCATTGCCAATCTTGCCCTGCCAAGTCTCAGTCTTGGGTTACTCCTACCATCTGCTATTTTTACTCTTATTTGCAGGCAGCTGAACAAAGCTTCAGTAGGACCTTTATTGTGGCAAGGCAATCCTTTTACCCCATCTTAATTGACTCACTATCTCTCTCACCACAATAGTTTCCAAATCTTTTCACCCCTACTGAAACATCCCCTGTCTCTTCCTACCCCACCCCCTACTGGACCCAAAGGTAACAGTGAGAAAGTGGCATTTGTGTGTGTGTGAGTGTGTGTGTGTGTGTGTGTGTGTGTGTGAGAGAGAGAGAGAGAGAGAGAGAGAGAGAGAGAGAGAGAGTCTGAGACAGAGATACAGAAAGAGACAGAGATAGAGAGACAGAAAGAGATACAGACAGTGAGATAGAGACAGAGAGACAGAGACTGAGACTGAGACCAAGATAGAGTCCCACTAGTTGTTTATGTACCAAAAGAAACTTGGTTCATATCTCATTAAAATATTTGAAGCCATTTGCCAACAGCTCCCTCTTATCCCCTTCTCCTCATTTGACATCATTCAAATATTTTCTCCCATTATTTCCTCTTTTATCCCTGTCTCACGTGAAGGGATGATTCCTTTCTTTTCTAAGGCATACTTGTCTAAACAAGAAATTGTATTCAATTCCATGTTCCCCAACAGATTGCTCCCTCCACCAATTCTACTTCCTTACTTATCTTTAATTTCTTCCTGTCTACTAGCCACTTTTATGTTGCCTATGTGCTCATGTCTCTTTTGGCTTTAAAGAACCCTCACTTTATTTTTCCCCCTCCTCAAGTTATCCTTCCTACTGTGGCTACATTTCTTGAAAAGGCAACTTGTAATTGATGATTTCACTTCTTTTTTTTTTTTTACTATACCTCTCTTCTTCTTGTCGTTCTGTTGTTTCAGTTGTGTCTGACACTTTGTGACCCCATTAGGGGTTTTCTTGTCAGAGATACTGGAGGGGTTTGTCATTTCCTTCTCCAGCTCATTTTACAGATGAGAAACTAAGGCAAACAGTGTTAAGTGACTTGACAAGGGACACATGGCTAGTAAGTGTCTGAGGCCAGATTTCAGCTCAGGAAGAGGAGTTTTCCTGGATCCAGGCCCGGGTACCATCTGGCTGCCCAACTATCTTCTTAAATCTCTGCAAATGTGGCTTCTGATCCCAACATCCAAATGAAAGTTCTCTCTCCAAAGTTACCAAGGCTGTCTTAATCACCAAATTTAATGGTCTTTTCTCAGTCTTTATCATTCTTCATCTTTCTGTAGCCTTTCATACAGTCAATCAAATAAGATGTCATACAAGAGGGCATGTTTGAACTGGGCTTCTTTCTTTCTTTCATGGAACTAGAACATGACTTGGACCCAAAGGTAACAGTGAGAAAGTGGCATATGTGTGTGTGTGTGTGTGTGTGTGTGTGTGTGTGTGAGAGAGAGAGAGAGAGAAAGAGAGAGAGAGAGAGAGAGAGAGAGTCTGAGACAGAGACACAGAAAGAGACAGCGATAGAGAGATAGAGACAGAGAGACAGAGACTGAGACTGAGACCAAGATAGAGTTCCACTAGTTGTTTATGTACCAAAAAAACCCTTCCTGATTAGATTAAGAGGTAAGTACAACTGGGTTTCTATTTTTTTTTTTGATCCAGGACAAAAATAACTTATCACCAATATCAATGACTCCAGAATTTATAAAATTATGTTTGCAGCAATTGGGAGATCACTGATCTCCCATCATTAATAAAAAACAAACAAACAAAAAAATAAAACCTCAAGGCATATACCCAAGTGGTGGTATTGTATATAGGTGATATTTCAGACCTGCAAAGATAGTGAGGTAGCAGAAGGGGTACCTAGGACATAGTCCTAGCTTTAGCATGCAGTCACTGTATAATACCTGGATAAGGTATCTGGTCTTTCTTTGTTTCTTTAGCTGTATAGCAGAGATAATATAGATGTGGGCCTATTTTGTGATTAATTTTTCATGTATCATTTACAAAAAAACCTCTCATTACTGCATTATGGACTTATCCTACTCACCTTTAAAGGTTACCCATAGGATCTGTGTTTGTCAAAAAATCTGTGGATTTCCTCATTTTGGAAGTCTTCCCTATTACTGCACATTCTGAGTGTTCTACTATATAGCTAATGGTCTTGAAGATTTGTTTGAGGTCAAGAAGGCTTTGCCTAGATGTTATAGCTACTAAGGTTTAGGTGTGGGATTTTTGAATGTTGGTCTTCCGGACTCCATAATCAGTCTGCTTGTAATGCAAAAACTGGTACATTTGCATTTTAGCTTAGAGGCTCTATAGAGTTTTGCCAGGCTGGAGCTGACCAGGCCAGACTTCAGGTAGTTGGAATTCAAGACTGAAATGAAATGAAACTGAAATTGACCCACACCTTCCTTGTGCAATTAAGTTGAGAGTACATTTGCAGTAAGGTATGTTGCCCTTGGCACTCTTTGACTCATTATTTTCTTTTCAAGATTTGGCTTATGTCATCTTCTACTTGAGGCCTTTCCTTATCCCCTTAATTGCTAGTGCTTTTCCCAACCCAGATTACCTAATATTTATGTTGTATATTGTTGTTCAGTTACTTCAGCTGTGTCTGACTCTTCATGACCCCATTTAGGGTTTTCTTGATAAAGATACTGGAGTGGTTTGCCATTTCCTTCTTAGGTTCATTTTATACATGAGGAACTAAGACAAATAGGGTGAAGTGACTCGCTCAGGGTCATTCAACTAATAAGTGTCTGAAGTCAAATTTGAACTCAGGTTTTCCTGACTCCAGGCCCTGAGCTCTTTCTACTGTGCCACCAAGCTGAATTTTATTTTTTATATGTCTTGTATATGCTTACATATATGTACATATTCACCATGGATAGAAGGAATACTCCACAGAATTTAATGCTTATTGGTTAACTGACTGATTGATTAAAGGAAGAAGATGACATTAAAGGTATGGCTGGCACCTTTTCCTCCAGGCCCTCCTGAACTTCAGTTTGTCCTTGAAGAAATTTCATCTGAACACTGCTCTGTCCTGACCTTTCTTCATTTTCCATCTTTTCTAGGATCATACACTGAGATGATGAGGCTGTTTGAAATAGTCAGGAACATAGATCTTAAAATCATTGGCATATACTAATTTGTTCCAAAAATTTTGTAACCAGGCTAACTTTCTCAAGTGCTCTTTATATGAGCTAAGGTTATAAAATGATCGTTGAAAATCAGGGCCAGAGCACTGGAAGTTAAGCTTTGGGAATAATGCCCAGGAAAGCAGGGACATTCCCCCAGTGAGGTATTTGTCTACTTATACAAATAGATCTGCCAACATGGTCACTTATCATTTTTTCAGCAGGGCTGGCTTTTGCACAAAGGCAGGAAGGTGGTTCTAAAAAATTATGCAAGCCTAGAATGTTGCTTTTGAGCTCTTGGGCTGTTGTGCAGTTGGGGAGTTCATGGCACTGCTCAAATGTTGATTGAATAAGCCAACATATTTTGGATATGTTTCTTCACCCATGTATTGAACAGTATACTTAGTTCTGTACAATGAACTATTTGGAGATTAAAAGATAAAGAAGAAAGGAAAAGAAAAGGAAAGGAAAGGAAGGGAAAGGAAAGAAGAGAAAAGGATTAAAAAAAGATTAAAAAAGAAAAAAGGGAGAAAAACAACACAAAACAAACAAACAAACCAAAAGCCAAGGTACTTGTAACTTGAGAATTTGTCTGGGAGGCAGCCTGGTATATTAGAATAAACACTGGCTCTCAATCAGTGGAACTGGGTTCAAGTCCCACCTCTGCACTTAATAGCCACTATAGACAGAGATATGAATTAGAAATCTGATTTTATTGTAGAGGTAAATCGTGGATGAAGAAATTTCCTTCACTCATTCAGCTTGACACCTTGTTGACTTATAAGTCTTAAAGTTGCCTACAGCATTGAGAGGTACAATGACTTGGGCAAATCAATGGACCTCTCAGAGTCTTGATTTTCTCATTTATAATGGAAGCATTGTCAGATTTTATATTCTTGGGCTCAAAGAGCACTGAAGACAGTGAATGTAGCCATGAAATTAAAAGATGTTCCTTGGATGGAAAAGTATGGAAAATCTGGACAGCATACTAAAAAGCATGGACATCATCTTGCCAACAAAGGTCTGTATAGTCAAGGCTATGATTTTTCCAGTAGTAATGTATGTCTGTGAGAGTTGGACTATAAGGAAAGATGAGCTACAGAATCAACACATTTTTATTGTGGTGCTGGAGAAGACTTTTGAGAGTCTTTTGGACAGCAAAGATGTTGATTCAGTTAACACTTAAAGAAATTAATTCAGGCTATTCACTGGAAGGTCAAATACTGAAGCTAAAGCTTAAATACTTTGGCCACATAATGAGAAGACAGGACTTATTGGAAAAGACCTTGCTGTTGGGAAAGATTGAAGGCAAAAGGAAAAAGGGACAGCAGGGGATGAAGTGGATAGATAGTGTCATGGAAGCAATAAATATGAACTTGGATAGATTTCAAGAGATAGTGGAAGACAGAAGGGCCTGGTGTGCTGTGGTCCAAAGAGTCACAAAGAGTCAGACATGACTGAATGACTAAACAACAACGAAAAAAGCATATAATGACACTTGTATTTCCTATCTCACAGTGCTCAATTTGGTTCAAGCAGTTTTTATCAAATATGTGTGCACAGTTGCTATGAAAAAGATCTGTAAATTTAAAAATGCTATAGAAATTGGATCTATTTATTTCCCAGTCAAGATTTGCAATATACACATTCCTACAAGGAAATGTAAATTAACATACTGCCCTTTGAGGAAAGTGCTTCCCCAACCTGTGGGCTATGTACCCTTGGGAAACACAGAGTTATTGCATGGAGTCCACACATCCACGTGGGAACCCACAAATAAACATAAAAAATTCCCAGAATCATTTGCAGAAAGAATCAACACTATGTCTCTTGAATGTATACAATAATATCATTAAGTGTATCTAGATACTAGTTTGATGTCTCAAATACAAATTTATTTTAGTGTTACTAAATTTATAGTAGCTTTTTCTGACTTGTTATTTTCTCAATCAGCAGATATTAATAGTACAGCTACTGTCTAACTATTGTATGATTTTTTTATGTTAAATAGATTCTTGTATTAGAATAAATTGTGAACCATTGCTTCCAGAATAAAGTAGAAACTCCTTAGCTTGTTTTTTAAGACCCTATACAATCTGGCTTTAATTTATCATTCTAGGCTTATTTCATATTACTCCTTTTCAACTACTTGACATTTCAACCAAACTGGATCAGTTGCTACCCCTGGAATTCCACACGCTGTCTCCTATATCTGTACATTTATGTAGGTCATCACTTCCTGCTTGGAATGTACTGCTTCATTACTTTTGCCTTTCAGAATTCTTGAAAGAATGTTGCATTTTTAGTCATTTGACCTAGATTTAATTTAATTTCTTCCTGTTATTTAGCTTGTGTGACCTTGAATTTGTTACTTTCCTTTTCTAGGCCTCTTTTTTAAAAAAATCTGTAAAATTAGGAGATTGGGCTTAATGACTTCAAAGTATACATCTATCTCTAGGTCCATGACCCTATAAATCTATGATCTTCCTTGAAGATAGCTCAAGGGGGCAATTCTACCTGAAGCCTTCCCTATTCCTGTAGCTGAAAGTGCTATATGCCTTCTCAACTATTCCTAGAGTACTTAAGTCTTTTCTTTGCCCCCCTTAGCTCCCTATCTTGTATTATTGTACCTTCTATTCAATGAGCTTATACACTAATGAGTCTGAGATGGGAGATGAAAAGTTGCCCTCAACTCCAAGTTTACATATTTGTGTCCTGTAGCATTTTTTGAGTCCCCATTACCTTGAGGGGTAGGCATGGAGAGGATGGAAGGTGGAATGGTACTTGGGAAAGAGAGGTAGCAACAGGGCATTGAGTGGGGGTGTTCTGCTGCCTTTGCACAGTCCTTCCTCACTTAAATCCAATTCACTTACATGTCATGGCATCACCTCCCTGATGTCATGGTCCTCTTCAAGAATGAAGGACAAACAGCAGCTTGTACTAGCTCAGTTTTGCATCCAAAACTGACTAATTCAACCCTTAGAGTGAGTCACTTTCTTGAATTTATAACTCTAGCTTGCTTACTTCTCATACCTACATGGTCCCAATGTGAAAGAGGCTGTTTACCTTGGTGGTCTACTGTAGAGAAATGGGTGGTTTTGACTAAACCTGATCTTTGCCTTACATGTTGATTTTAGAACCCAGGATTATCAGATCATAGATTTGGAATTGTAAAGAACCTTAGAAGTCATTGATTGTAGCCTCCTCATTTTACTGATGAAAGAACTGTGGCCCAGAAAGGCTAAATGACTTACCCAGGGTCAACCATCTAGTAAGTGTTGGAGGCAGGATTTGAATTTGTCTTTTTGTTTCCTGGTGCAATGTTCTATCACCACCTAGATGTTTAACTGTAGGTAAGAATGTGACTATTAAATTGCCTTGTTACTGTTTAGTCATGTCCACCTCTTCATGATCCCATTTGGGGTTTTCTTGGCAAAGATACTGGAGTGGTTTGCCATTTCCTTCTCCAGCTCATTTTACAGATGAGGATACTGAGGCAGGATTAAGTAACTTGCCGAGGGTCACACAACTGGTAAGTGTCTGAGGCTAGATTTGAACCCAGGAACATGAGTCTTCCTGACTCTAGGCCTGGCACTCTATCCATTGCCCCACGCCACTAAAAAAATTTATCTAAATAGATATTGTTTCCTCCTAGTAAAATATAAATTCCTTGAGGGTAGAGACAGAGTCATTTTTTTGTTTTGTATGTCAATCAAACAATCATTATTCCTGTTTATTTACTGCTAGGCACTAGTCACTGGGGATACAAAGATACAAAACAGTGTTTGCCCTCAATGGACCTACATTCTCTTGGATGGAAAGTAACAATATGTGTACTTTTATAAAAACACAAACATTTAAAATACATATACAAAATAAATGTTAGATAATTTTTTGAGAGAAGACACTGGCAGTTGGGCAAGTCAAGAAAGTCTTGATGTAGAAGAGGCCATTTAAACTGAATTTTGAAGGGAACAAGAGATTCTAAGAGGCAAAGGTTGGAGGGGGCACTCTAGGCACGGTGACCACCATGGAAGTTGCCAGTGCCCTTCCTCAAGAAATCATCTAACCTTTCCTTGTGGACAAGAGCTGTTTTATCTTCATCTTTGTAGCTCCAAGGAGGTAGTTGACAGGAAGGAAATCCCCATATATACAAAAACATGGACGACTGGGAGCACAGTGGTGCTCTTTAAAGAAATAGGGAAAGTCAGGAGAGGAGTGGGTTTTGAGGAAAAGACAATGAGTTTGATTATGAACACATTGAGTTTGAGACATCTTTAAGACATCCAATTTGAGATTTCTAACATGCAGTTAGTAATATGAGACTGGAACTGAGAAGAGAAATAGATTGGATGTAATAACTGAATTGAGATGAGAATTAAAACCCTGGGCTCAGATTCTCATAATCTGGCCAACAGCTCACAGGTGCTCAGATTCCTTAAAAGGCTGGCCAATATGAAGGGTGTTCTAATGAACCTTGTCTTTGGCTGAAAGAAGACTTGGGTCAAATTATTTTGGGCAGGATCCACATGTTGTGATTTTGGGACCCAGAATTCCTCAGCCCCTAAACCTCATCATTTTGGTGGCCCAAATGGAGAAACTGCGTAACCCCAAGTTCTTCTCTAGCCAAGCTTGGATGGTATGAAGTCACCCCCTCTTCTTTCTTGCCTTGCAGTTGGGGTTGCTCTCCAAGCACCTCGGAAGGCTTGGAGGTGCTTTTGGGGCAGACAGTTATGAGGCTGTCTCACACTTGGCGTGATGCTCTCAGGCTCTTGATCCACTGGTTCAATTTAAGGCCATGGACCTGGGTACAACTTCCGCAGCATAGAAGACAAGGATGGACACCCTATCCAGAAGTGTATGCCCAATTCTGTTAATTCTCTCAGTGCTAGGGAATTGGGAAAACTGCAGTTGTATTTTTGTTCCCTGAGGCTTACTTATTCCCTTCCCTCTACACTCCTGAATCCTCCTTCATGGAGGTTACAGGGATAAGTTAGAACAGCTAAAAACATCTTAGGAGATTCTGGAGGTTTTGTGATCATTAAGGAGTGTTTCAAAACTGTACAACCTGGTCACTCCCTTCCTTTGAGTCCAGAGGGTATCTGTTAACCCCTCTCATAGGAGAAGAGAGTTTCACCCTTTCCCCCTCACCTTTAATTTTGCCCTCTCCCACCTGAGGAAAGGAAGGAGGGGGGAGGGGCAGCAGCTACAGCATGGGCCCTGCCAGCCATGGCTTTGGGCCCTGGGGCAACCTTTGCCTGGAAGCATCATCCAGGTTCAGCACATCCTGCTCAAGGTAAAGAAGCTGGCCTTTGAACTTGAGTAAACTGCATTTTCATACCAACTGTCACATAGCAGAGCCAACCTTAATGAGGGATTCAATCCTGAACCAGTCTACCTTGCAGTTGGAGCCCAGACACTGGTTTGGAAAAGGTACTTGCACAAGGATTCCTTGAAGCCAAAGTAGAAAGGGCCTTACCAAGTCCTCCTGACAAAACCCTCTGCTGTGAAGTTGAAGGGAGTTGAAAACTGGATGCATCTGTCGCTTGAAGAGGACTCTAAGCCCAAACTGATCACCCAGGAACCTAGACAGGACATGTTATTCAATTTCCCTTTGGCTCTACTTTATGACGATCTTTGTGACTTCTCTTTCCAGTCAAAACACCCCTCCCTGACCTCCACTCCATTGTATGTGTTCTTTTTATTCAGGTATAATCTCTCTGAAGGCAGAAACTATTTTGCTTTTTATATCTGTATCTTCCATGCTTAAGATAATGCTTGGAACATAATAAGCACTTTACACTTTTGTAATTCATGCATCCATCCATTTATCCATTCTCTATAAAATTAGTGCTTTCATTAATATTATTTTAAAAAGCAATAAATGTTACTAGTAATCATATAGTAGTCTTTTATATAAAATGTTTCTAAGATGACCTCTTTTTAAATGACCAAGAGAAATTTCAGTCAACTCCCTATGAAGGGTTATGGAATATTAATATTGATGGGACTCTTTGAGGATTCTTTTTGCCAGAGAATGGTTAAATAGCAGATCATTTAGTTGCTCCAGAGAAAGGAAAAAGTGATTTTTGTATTATTCCATCAGAGTCAGCATTGTCCCTTTATTATGACATATACCTTAGAGTATTAAAAAATTCACGATTTTCCTGATGGTAAATCTATATGATTCCACACTCTTGGTTATTTCTAGTGCTTTGATTAGTTGTATATCCTCACTATGCATGTAAAGTTTACATAGTTATCCAGAATGGAAAAAGAAATGCAAAATAACCACATTCTCACTACACATTAAATTAAATACTAGTAGATTTTCCACATAATGAAAATAAAATACTTTCTGAAGCAAAAAAAAAATAATAATAATAATTAAAACCCTGGGATCTGATGAGATTGCCAAGTGAGAATGGATGGAGAATGACGAGAAAAGGACTTAGGATAGAGCTCTAGGTACAAGAACAGTAGTCATAACCACAGTGTTTATAGTACTCATGTTATTCATTGAATTGTTCACATTTTAATGGCTATTGTATTGTTGACATTGATTCTTTGATTCTAACTACACACAGGATTTGAGAAGGGTGGACTGAATAATTTTGCCTGGATTATTATAGTCTCTCTAGTGGGGGTAGGGTTAATAACTTTTATGATATTAAAAGCACAAACTATGCCCTTTGCTGTTTTGAGAGGCTTAGGTCCCAAATGGTGGCAATAGGTTTACATGGTCATAGAAGGTAAGAGCTGGAAAAAGCCTTAGAGATTAGCATAATGCCCTCATATTTTAGGTGAGGAAACTAAGGCCAAGAGGTGTAATGACTTGCCCAAAGCACTGTATATCTATTATCTTATTTGATCCTTATAGAACATCTCAGAAGTAGGTTCAATCATTATTTCCATTTTACATTGAGGAAACTGAGGCTGAGAGAAGAAAAATTGACTTGACCCAGATCATACAGAAAGTATATGTGAAGTACAAAGTCAATTGAATTAAGGAGATTATCTCTACTAGGTACAGAGAAGATGCCATTTACATCACCACCAATCGAGGAAGTAACTATGCTCATAAAAATCATAGATTCCTAAAGTTTGGTATAAACATTTAAGAAATAAAGAAAATACATCCAAGTTTAGAGTGCATATTAGGCAACTGTCATAGGAAGAGTATATACCCCCAACATGAGCTAGGCTATTTTTTTTTAAAGGTAACAAAACTGTCCCTGACATTTAATTAGTCCTAGGCATTAACATTCAGACGAATGCTATAAATTACTTGTCATCTAAGAACAAAAGCTCAGTTCATGAGGAATCAGATCACTACTGACTGCCATGCCAGTGTGGCAAATTCAGAGATAAGTGAGTTATACTCTACCTGCTGTATCCTTGTTAAAATTCTTTTCCATGATGCTAAGTAAACTTACTTTTGTTATATTAGCTAGTCTATGAGTGGATCATTTCATTCCTGTCCTTATCTTGAATGACTTAACTGTCCTGAGTTAGGACTGGCCCACAACAGCAATTAAATGTAGTGCCCCATTCTAGTTTGCCAGGCACAGTGGGGCTCCTAGGGTGGCCTCCAGATGTTCTCTAAGTGCTGCAGGGTCCATCCAACTTTCCTGCTGTATCTCAAAGAATTGAACAGCTGCTTTAGTCTACGCAGTCTCTGAAGCATGACTGAACCACTTGTGCAAAATGAAACCTTTGCTGAGGAAGTCATTTTGATAGGTCAGCAGAGGGAAGACAATTTGACTAAATCCATAAAAGATATTATAGGATAGAGCCAAGATAAGGAAATCACTAGAATGCATTCAATATAGGCACAGTGAAACTTTAAATTTTGGAATGCCCTTTATTGGCTTTTCACAAAATGAATATACATGCAACCCAAGGTACTTGTAAGACTTAGGGCACAGATTTGTCTTGGGGGAACTATGAGAGAGAGCTTGCATTGTTTCTGGGATTCAATTTACATATTTCTCTTGTGCCCTATAGAATATATAAAAAAGAGAATTTGGAGTTATTGCTAAGTCCTTCAGATTCCTGAGTTTGAACACATAGGGGAGGAAAATACGAAGCCCTTTATTACATCACTGGGGCCTGGAGGAGGGAGAGAGGTTGCGCTTGGGAATAGCCAGCAAATCTGGACCAAGTGTGTGCTAATAGCTAGCATTTATCTAGTGTTTTAAAACTTGAAATTGCTCTACAAATATCTAATTTTATCCTCACAAGAACCCTGGGAAGTTATTATTCACTTTTTTAGTCATATCCAACTCTTGTTTTACTTTTTTTTTTTGGTTGGGCAATGGGGGTTAAGTGACTTGCCCATGGTCACACAGCTAGTAAGTGTTATGTGTCTGAGGCCGGATTTGAACTCAGGTCCTCCTGAATCCAGGGCCGGTGCTCTATCCACTGCGCTATCTAGCTGCCCCCATATCCAACTCTTCATGACCACTTTTTTTTTTTTTTGGCAAAGATACTAAAGTGGTTTGCTATTTTCTTCAGTTCATTTTACTGATGAGGAAACTAATACAAACAGGGTTAAGTGACTTGCCCAGGGTCACACAGCTAGTAAGTATCTGAGGCTGGATTTGAACTCAGATCTTACTGACTGCAGGCCCATTGCTCTATCCACTGCATGACCTAGCTACCCCTGGTCCTTTGAGCCAGAGAAGGTAGGTGCTATTATTACCCTAGAAGGTAGGTGCTATTTTTTATCTCCATTTTACAGATAAGGAAATTGAGTCAGACAGAGGTTAAGTGACTTGCCCTGGGGCACACACCTAATAATGTCTGAAACTGGATTTGAACTCAGGTTTTCCTGACTTTGGGGCTGGTACGCTATCCACTGCACCACTTAGGTCATAAGCTGTTAAAGGGAAAGAGTCTTCTATTATACTTAAGTTTATCTCCCACAACAAATTTCACAGAACTTTATGCATTGTAGACATTAACCAAATATTTATTATTTTTTGGATCAACCTGAGCACTGTAGAAAATAGCATCATAAAATCATAGAATTGTGGATTTAGAGCTGGAGGGTACCTTGGAATTCATCAAACTTCAACACCCTCATTTTAAATGTGAGGAAAATGAGGCCAAGAAACATTAAATGGCTTGCTGAGATTTACACAGCAAGTAGTATCTGAGGTGAGATATGGACCCAGGTGTTACTGACTCCAGGTCCAGTACTATGTCTGCTGTATCAGGCTGCTTCTCAAGAAAATGGAAGATTTTCAGTAAAGCACCTGTTTATGTCCAATGGCAACTCCAGAGGCATCTGAAAAGTTCCTGAAAGAGCTGGTCCTCACAAAAAATGATCCATCCTTCCAGATCCATCATTAGAAAGCTTTATTTGACAGAATATAATATTGGACATAGTCGATGTGTTGGCTAGTTTTGTTTTTTTTTAAACTGTGCTATAAGGAATAGCTCTTGGTATGAGAGAATTGGAAGATATATATTGGGAAAGAAAAGTACTACAAAATAAAAATTGAAATATAAATTTAAATTGAAGAAAAGAAGGTTGTGTTGGTGGTGATGTTAATAGACTGCCATCTATA
Organism: Phascolarctos cinereus; assembly: GCF_003287225.1. NCBI lineage: Eukaryota > Metazoa > Chordata > Mammalia > Diprotodontia > Phascolarctidae > Phascolarctos > Phascolarctos cinereus. The sequence goes on from NW_027555958.1 coordinate 222,191,353, forward strand.
GATGACGGGAGAAAATAGCCATAAGTTGTACAATAAGGAAGGAGACTTAGGAATAACATTGAGTAGTTATAGGAGTAGCTGATGGACCCAGGGGCACAAGGAACTCTGCATGTAGAAGAGAGATGTGTTACTTGCAGTCTAGCATCTCATAGGAGTAGCTAAAGTGTGAATAACCAAATCTGTTTTATGATATCTTCATTAGGAATGGCACAGATTTGTTAAAGGAAGGTTTTCTTGTTAGGAAGCCTCAGATCCTGAAAATTCCCTTTGTCTCCTTCCTAGACCAGCCACTCTTCACCTCATAACTAGATTATTAAAATAGTTTTCTAACTGATCTCCTTGTCTCTATTCTTTTCCATATTCTGTATCACCTACATACTACCACCACATTATTCCTAATATGCCACTTTGAAAATGTCACCCTTTCTGAGCAACTCACTTAACCTCATGCCTCACACACAAAAAAAGTCACCCTTATAGCCAATAAATAAATAAATAAAATATCTTTCTAGTTCCCTATTACTTCTAACAATGCTATCCAAAGTGAGATCTTGGTGCCATGGCAAAGCATGGCCTTAAGGAATATGTGATTAATCAATTGAATTAATCAAATATATATATGTATTTATCTGTGTACATTTAGCAAAGGAGCCACAAGTGGTGAGCTGCACACATGGCATGGGGGTTGTCATTGTGTAGCTCAGAGGGAGGCAGAATAGGCATCTCTAGCCTCTTCTCTCCTCACCCTTCTCTCCAAGGGAGAGTTTAATTCCTGCCAAGAGGGAAGTAGGAAGTTGGGGCCAGAGGCCACCACCCTGCTCTCCTCAAAGAAATGGGTTACTTGGCTAGAATATCTATCTGCTTCCTTAAATATTGTTTGTGTAGGGGATATAATCAGATTCAAGTGAACTTCTGATTGTTCTTTCAATATTGGAGGGAAGGAGAACCCCAAGTTTTATATTTGTGATTCGACCACTTCCCGACAGATAACAAATCCATAATGAATTCATATATTATTTAGCCAAAAAAGCCCATTTATCTAAATTGGGAGAAAAAAAAAAGAATTCTGAGAAAGTATCCATATGAGAATATATACCAGACAATAAAGACTGAAAAAGCTCTAGTATTGTAAGGTAACTCATCTCAACAGAGTCTCACATCTCACCCAAAGTGAAGTTCCTTGAAGTCTCTAGTGTACAGCACTGGGGTAGGGACAGGATGGAGACTGCCAGCTTCTCTCGTCTTCTCAGTGTCTTTTTCTTCAGCAACCAGAAGAGGGTTAGCTTGCTCCACCTTCCCGCTACAAGCTGGAAGCCAGAAGCTCTTAGAAAGATGGCGGGGTCCAAATATGGGCTTAAAAATATTGAAAAGAACTCAAAGAAGACTGAATAAGGCTGGAATTCTCCTAATCTCACCAACTCTGCTACAGTCCTCACATAGGGTAGGACATTCATCTCCACCAATGAGAAGAGACTTCCATACAAATAGATAGAGAATTTAGATTTAGATGTCGATGTACATACATACAGATAGAATTTAGATATACAGATGTACATAGATAAAGATGTATAATTTACATCTATATGTACATTAGATGTATATAATCTATATTATGTGTACATATATACACACATATACATGTATATTTATATCTTGAATATCAAACCTTTAACTGAGAAATTTTATTGCAAACATTTTTTTCCTCCCATTTTACTACTTCCTTTTTTCCCCTTTAGATGCATTAATTTTCTTTGTGCAAATTTTTGTTTTCATGTAATCAAAGTTTATATATATATTTGCAACTGCTTTCATCCTTTGTTTGATTAAGAATAACTCTCCTACCTATGGCTGTGAAAGGTATATAACATGCTGCTCTTCTATTTTTTTAATAGTCTGATATTTAATATTAAGTTCACGTATACATAGTGTATTTATTGCTGAATATAACATGAGATGTTCATCTAAGTCTAATTTGTGCTGGATTTTTTCTCCAGTTTTCCAAGCATTTTTTGAAAAAAATACAAATAGAAAGTTCTTGCCTAGGTAATTTATATTTTCTGATTTATTGAACTCTGGGTTATTGAGTTTCATTGTTTCGTGTTCTACTCCCAGCTGGGAAATATGCTTTTCATTAGCCTCAGACCCTGCCCCAAGTGACTTAAGGGATTGAATTGATAGAACTGGTCCCAGTGGGATTCCAGTCCCTTTTTCTAAAGAATTATTTCATTCTTCCCCTCCCCCAAGTGGTCTCCAGTTCCATCTTTTTTTTTTTGAGTTCCCTGAATGCTATTATAGCTCCAGGCAGAACATGCTTCAGTTTTCTTATACTTGATCCTCCTCTGGAAGGAACTTGTGGGATGAGGTAGGAAGGGGTAGAAGTTTGGCAGACTTGCATTTTGCTATTTGTTGCCAGGGAAAGAGTGTGCTGGAAGAGACTATAGTAGCAATAAAGAAACCCATGAGTGTAGCCCAGAGCATAAGCCCATGGGTCCAGTTTTATAGCCCTGTCAGAGTGAGGAGGAAGGTGGGGAGTGCTGGAAAAGAAAGGGGTGATGAGTGAGTCTATTAAGGGGAAAGTCTTCACATACTTGGGGTAGACATCCTTCTAGCTCACTGATAGGTTTGAAGCCTGTCAGTTATCTTCAATCTGGTCCAGCTAGTCTGCCAAGACGGTTTAGTATGGTGTGGCCACTGGAAACAGGTCTTAGAGCCACAGGTGAGAGTTGGGTGAGTCAGATGAATGCCCAAAGTGGATGAGCAACCCTGGAAAGAGCTTGGCAAGCCCTCACATCAGAGGTGCTAGTCTTCTTGAACACCTGTACACATACCTTTCAGACATTTATTAGCTATGTGATCCTGGGAAAGTAACTTAATCCTGATTACCTCAGTTTCTTCATCTGTAAAATGAGTTGGAGAAGAAAATGGCAAACCACTCCAGTATCGCTGCCAATAAAACCCCAAAGAGGGTCAGGAAGAGTCAGATATGACAGAAAATGACTGGAAAACAATCAGAATCGGCTTTCCTTCACTCCTCTCTCAAATTCTCTTCCACACAGATGCTGTTATTATTTATAAAACACAAACCTAACCATATCAGTCCCCTACTAAACAACCCTCTTTGGTTTCCTATTGTCTCTAGGATAACATACAAAACCATCAGCATGACATTTAGTATCCTCTACCATCTGGATCCTACCTTCCTCTTCAGAATTATTTTCCATCATTTACTATTTGATGCTCTCTTGTTCTAGTCAAACTGGTCTACCAGCTACCCCTTCTACACTATATTCCATCTTTCACCTTTGTTACATGACACAGATGTTTCTTAATATCTGGTAGTCAGTCCATCTTTATCTCTGTTTCTTGGAATTCCTATATCCATACCTCAAAGACTTAGCTCAGATTTTGTATCCTGCTCATGTCTTCTTTAATCTCCCTTGTTTTTTAGAACTATAGTCTTCTTGAAATTACTTTGCATGATTTTATCTCATACTTTACATTTGCATAAATTGTTCTCCTTCCCCCTTCTTCCCCCCTCCCCACCCACCATGATTTTAAGCTCCTTAAGATCAAAGAATATTTTGTTTTTATTTTGGTCAGTCATTTAACCTATCAGTTCTCTTGGCAACTCTCTAAGAAACCAAATAATAGAAATGGTCCTGATCTTCATTGGTCATTGGACCTTAATTGGTACAGAGAGTTTCCTCATCAGGGAATTTCTGGTATTAAGAAAATCACAAATTCTCTCCCTATATCTGGAGCCTGACAGTTGGATCTTCAAAGTTACATCCCCAAGACAAGCATGATAAGGTATGGGCCCAAGCCAAGACCTTTGCCCCTCACTCCAAAAATAATTTGGGTCCCATTGGTCTACAGGCCCCAGAAAACCCTTAAACTTTCTTTGAACTCACTTATCTGGTTAAGGAAGTTTAGCAGTCTCCTGATTATTAACTGGCCTTATAGCTTAGACCCTATTTCTCTTTGATACCCTAATGAAGCCTAGTCTTTGATACCCTAATGAAACCTAGTATATTTCCTGTCTTTGATCTTATCCAGACCCCATTCCACCACTTCCTTCCCTATCTTCCATTTCTTTGTTACCCTGATGAAGCCTGGCCCTCCATTGTCTATCTTGACCCCATTCAACTTCCTAGATACACCCATTGGGATTCTCCTTAAAACCCAAAATTACTTGGCTGTATATAAGATTCATCCTGGCCCCCATTTAAATATTGAGATTTCCTCATGCCTGCTTGTCCTTAACTGTGTCACTAACATTCATATTCCTTAAGAGCCTGGCCTATATGTTTCATCTCTAATAGAACCTTGTCTTTGGCTGAAAGAAGACTTGGGTTGAATTCGTTCAGACAGGAACCGCAGGTCATGATTTTGGGGTCTCAGCACCCCAAGCATCTGTGCCTCAACAGTCAGACTATTTACAAAGTCCCATTTGGGCATCAATCCAGTCTGAAGAGCAAAATGACCTATTATTACAAGGAAATCTGTGGGCAAATGTAAACTGCTTCACCTTGTCTCTCTTTTTATACCTCTCTATGTCCCAGATAACACAGAGACAATATTATAGTAGTAGAGAACTTGCCTTAAAGTCAATAAAATCTAGGTTCAAGTTATTCCTCTGGCACATATGAACTGTGTGACTCAAGGCAAGTCACCTAACCTCTCAGCGATCCAGGTAATTCTTTTAGATTGCAAGTTAGAGACAATTTCCTGATCTTCATTGGTACAGGGAGGGTCCTCATTGGGGAATTCCCTCTTCTAATGAAATCACATATTTTACCCACTATCTTTATTGTAAATGTTTCAGCTTTTATTGGTTGTTTCTGGAATATTTATCTTTGAAACCTTTCTTTTTATCCCCCGTGCCAAGCCAGGTGCACAGAACTTAGCGAGTCCTTGGTAAATGCTTAATGATTGATAGCTCTTCCAATCTTCCTCTTTCAGGTGTCCTACCTTTTCTTAAATCACATCCTCTCCTTCCAAGGCCCTATCTCACATTGCATTCCACCTAATCTCTAGCACTAACATTTTAAATTGCAAAGGCTTAAGATATGACCCCTCCCAAAGGTACTTGCATTTTAATTTGCATCTCAACATAGATCTTCAGAATTCAAATGAGAGCCTTTCCAAAAATGAAATGACAGTTTATGGGATTTGTTTCAATTCATTTTGTTTTATTATATTTTACTTTATTTTATCTGTTTGTCAATTGATTATTTTTAAGAAGGGCACCCTACTTATCTCCAATAATCCCTAATCATCTCCAGTCTCCTTAGGTGGTCAGGTTAGGTCCTGCCTTCTTCTAGGCTTTGATGGTCAAACAATGCATTGGCTTTTATGTGATTTTTCCCTTTCTGTCATCTGTATCATTTGACAATGCTGTCAAGGTAGCAGACTCTAATAGTAGGGATTTTGGCAGAGGATGAAGGTGATTAATATATCACCTCAATCTTCCCTGACTATGTTGAGGAAGGTCAGACATTAACAGCCAAATCTGCCAAATTCAGTTCATTTCTTATCTTGGGTTTCCAGAGTGTAATTAACATACACATGTGGATGAATTAAAGCCAAACAGTCAGGTTTCTATATTTAGTTTATGAATTGTGAACCTGTACTTATCACCTGAAGCTTTTTGTATGCCAGGGTTTTATGGAATAGTAGCTGACTTTGATGTAGCATGAAGAGCACAATCTATTTAGAAAGATAAGAAAAATGTAAAAAAACAAAGAGCACAACTTACCTAAAATAGGAATTGTTAACCTTGTTAACCCCTCTCTGTCTTGGATCCCTTTGGCAGTCTGGTGAAGCCTATGGATTCTGCAGAACACACACACACACACACACACACACACACACACACACCCCACACACACACATATACACGTATACATACATTCATACAACCATATATCAGGAGAAAAAGCTAAATTCTGTTAGAGTTTAATGAAATAAAGATATATATTTTTTGCATCCGAGTTCACGGATCCCCTGAAATCTAACCATTGCATACATCCTTTGGGAGCTCATGGACTCCAGGTTGATAACCTCTGACCTAATGTGACCATATTTCTGACTCCCCTGGATGGAGAAAAAATTCATTTTCTTTACTAGAGATAATGTGCTATGGGGGGGGGCGGCGGGAAGACTAGTGACCGTATGTAACATTTACTACCTCGGTAAGGCTGGGCAAGTCACTTTACCACTCTAAGCCTCAGTTTACTCATTTCTAAAATATGGTTACATTAGATGGTTTCTGATGTCCCTTTTAGGTCTATAATTCTTTCACAGCACCTATGCTTATTTCCGTAGCATAAGGAGATTGAGGGATGGTGGATATTGAGAAACTTTTGGTCTCAGAAGTCATACTATTTTACCTCATTATATAAGTTCTCATTTGACCCATCATAAAATGGCTTGGTTCCCAGGGGAGCTAAATTGTGGCTTATGAAGAACAGCTTTAGGTTCCAAGAATGATATCTGAACCTACAAACTATTGAGCAATGAAGATTCGTATTAGTATTTAGTTTTACATAGGGTGATCTGCCTTGCTATTTGTATGTGTATACAAGAGATCTAAAACAGACATTACCAAATAGGTGACATTTCCTGGCATGCATCTTCTAGTATCTCATACAGATCATCAAAGAACAGAAATATTTTATTCAAACGATCATGTTTAGTCAAGTTAAGATTTTAGCAATGTTATAAACTGCAAGGAATTGAAGATGATTTCTAGGATCATGTCTGGCTTAAATATTCTATGTTCATAACATAATGCCCCATAACTCTGCCTTTTAAGCTGGAGAGCTTTGTTACTTCTCCTTATTGATACAACATGCCACAAAAACAAGTTTATTAGGTATTTGAAATAAAAGATAAATTGTAGTGTAAGGGCAAGGAGGGCAATGAAATTGATCAGTTATCCTATTCCACTTAAAACACATGGCAAGATTTATATCCTGATACCTTTACCAGAAGAGAACAATAAATCAATCAGTGGTGTGAACTAGGTTTAAACAAGGCCTAGATACGTATTCTGAAGCAATCAAATCTTAGATTTTAAATTAAGTACAAAAATGTCTTAGATCAATTTAGATGTCTTTGAAAGCCATTGGATGAAGTGAAAGGAAACCATGCAGAAAATGTATTCCAATTCATTGAGGACTGGTTATAACCTGTGGATTTAGGACTAAGTGAATTTTGGAAAACCAGAGAATTTAGATTTTTTTTTCATAGACATAGTAGCAGTGTTAAAAAAAACTGTAGTAGCTGATGGCAGTGCCTGCCTCAGTAGCAAGAACAAGATAGACATATTGAGGAAAGGAACTCTATGAGGAGTCCAGCAGGAAAAAAAAGAAAAGAAAAGAAAAGAAAAACACTCAATTTAAGGGCAACATTTTGATAACCCCAGCAAAAGGACTTCAAAATGAGTCCACCCTTGAACTAGGGGTGGGGAGCCTGCATCCTCAAGGCCACGTATGGCCCTCTAGGTCCTCAAATGTGGCCCTTTGAATCCAAACTTCACAGAACAAATCTTACTAGATTTGTTCTGTAAAACTTGGACTCAATCAAAAGGCTATATCCAAGGACCTAGAGGGCCATATGTGGCCTTGAGGCCTCAGGTTCCCCACCCCTGCCTGGGCTCTGTATTTGCTTGTGGGAGAATATATCACAGATTTTTGTAGGGAATTTTTTATAATAAATATCTTGTTCTTACTATACTATATCAGTGAATACCTTTTACTAAAAGCTAAGTTGGTCTGGCTGACCATGACTATCAACTGATAATCACGTAGAGAAATCATACTGATGGGGGCTCATGAGCTATATAGCACAAGAAAAAGCAATCTTCTCCTGCCCCCCTTAAAATACTACCATTCAATAAGCATGCTGGTATTTATGGTTACAGGGTTACCATGGATACCAATACTAAGATTTTAAAGGAAGACTAGCAAGAATGGCAGAGTGAAAGGAAGTAGTAAAGCCCAGTTTTCTTCCACATCTACTCAAAAAAGGATTAGGAGAGATCACCAGACTGAGTGCTGCTGGATAAATCTAAAGAGACACTACAGTAGGTTCTTTTTCCAGCCCAGGTCTAGACAAGGAGGTAGTCAAAGACCTTTTAGCACTGAGAGAGTGGTCTGCAGAGGAAGTCCCATGTAACATGAAGGCAGAGCTGGGGCCAATAGCTATGTGTCAGAACAGAGACAAACCTGTAATTGCATCACTCTGACCCCAGATAGGAGTCTCTTATTCTAGGACAGGGGTGGGGAACCTATGGCCTTGAGGCCACATGTGGACCTCTAGGTCCTCAAGTTCAGCCTTTTGACTAAATCCAAACTTCACAGAACAGATTCCCTTAACAAAAGGATTTATTCTGTAAAACTTGGACTCAGTCAAAAGGCTGCACCCAAGGACCTAGAAGGTCACATGTGGCTTTGAAGCTACAGGTTCCCCATCCCTCGTTCTAGGACTTTCCCTCCCCAGAGCCCTGAAGAGACACAGGAGCCTTGCACTAGTCACCCAACCTGTCAGTGCAAGTGTGGGTAGGAGGAGGAGGTCTAGCACCTGCAGAAGTGTCATCAGCTCATAGGATCATGGGTTCATAGAATGAGAAAGGACTTCAGACTTCATTTAGTCCAGCTCCAATTTATAGATAGAAAAGCTGAGATTAAGGAAGGGTAAGTGGCTGACTCATGGTTACACACCCAAGGCCAAGTGATTTTCACAGGGAACCCCACCTCCAATTCACTGGAAATTTTGGGGATTTGTAACATTCCAATTTCTCCACATTTTACTCTTGAGATAACCTGGTAATATTTAACCAGTATGAGAGTAGAAAAAATCTTTGCAATTTTTGGTTTTCTATAACAAGTCAGGTCATAAGATCTAAAGTTGGAAAGAGTCTCAGTCAAGGCACTCATTTTTCTTATTAGAAAATGGAATGCTGGAGATAGGAAATGACTTTACCAAGGACATAAAGGTAATAGTGAAGTCAGGCTTTGAATCTGGACCTTCTAACATCAAATGTCTTTTCCATAATGTTGTGTTTTCTCTCTATCAGAGTCATTAACCACTCATTCCTGCTCCTCCATTCCACTCACAAAAGAGATAGTATCCCAACTCTTCCAAATGCTAATCCCTTTTGCACCATTGCCAGAAACAAAGTAGGCACTTAACAAATGTTTATTGGCTAATTCTATCTGTGCACTTTATCCTCCATCATAGAGATATGTCGTTTCTTTAATGCTCTGCTCATGATTATCTCATAAAACATAATCATAACAATGTTGAATAAAGCAGCCCTATAGTGTAGTGTAAAGCAGAGATGTCAAACATGCTGCACTTGGCACTTCTTAAAACACTTAGAAGTAATGTCAAAGATGTAGTAAGAAGAATTTGGGAAGTATTTAAAAAAATAAAAATAAAATAAAACGTAGATAATGTTAATATGTGATTCTCTAAGTCAATATGTGGCTCATGGGGATATGCATGGTTTATTGCCCTCCCACTTTTTTTTTTTTTAGTTTGATATCACTGGTATAAAGTACACTAAATTTAGTGTCTCAGAGCCTGTCTTTAAATTCTTGCTGTTCCCCTTAGTATGTTTTCTGCCTTATCCAAATCACCTTATACCTGTGAATCTGAATTTGTACATCTGTAAAAAAAGTCCTCATTTCTTTCAATGTTCATTGCAAACCTAGTTCTTTGGTAAGAATCTTTCTGATCTTCCAGCTACTAGTTCTTATTCTGCCTTCCCAAAATTACCTTGAATTCATTATTTAGTAATTTCAATGTTCTGTGATGATCACAGAATCATAGACATAGATCCAGAAGGGATCTCAGAGATCATTTCGTTTAATCTTCTTATTTTACAAGTGAGATAATTGAAATCTGAGATTAAATGATATGGCCAAGGTCCCCAAGGTAGTAAGCAACAGCGATGGGATTTGAATACAGGTTCTGACTCCAGAGACAACATTTAATATTTTGTACATATTTTGTATGTTATTATTTTGTACATACTGATATGTGTATACATTGTCTCCCCTTACGGAATGTAAGCTTTTTGAGGGCAGGTAGGTTTTCATTTTTTTCTTTGTATTCTTAGAGTCTAACTCTAGCACAATTCCTTGCACATAATATTGTTGTGGTTTTTGCTCTTTGTGACCCCAGCTGGGGTTTTCTTGGCAAGGGTACTGGAGTGCTTTGTCATTTTTTTTCTTTTCCTTTTTAATAATTTATTTATTTTTAGTTTCAACATTCACTTCCATAAGATTTTGAGTTTTAAATTTTCTCCTCTTCCCTCTCCACACCCCTTCCCCGATGGTGTGCAATCTCATATAAGCTCTACTTATACATTCATATTAAGCATATTTTCCTATTAGTCATGATGTAAAGATCAAGTAAAACTACTGAGAGGAACCATGAGAATGGAACAATAAAACAAAACAATAAAGGAAAAGGAGAGCAAATAGTATGCTTCCATCTGCATTCAGACTCTCTGGATGTGGATAACATTTTGCATCATGAATCTTTTGGAGTTGTCTTAGATCCTTGCATTGCTGAGAAGAGCCAAGTGTGGGTGTTAGTGTGTACAATGTTCTCCTGGTTTTGCTCATAGCACTCAGCATCAGTTCATGTAAGTCTTTCCAGGTTTTTCTGAAGTCAGCCTGTTCATCATTTCTTATAGCACAACAGTATTCCATTGCATTCATATACCATAACTTGTTCAGCCATTCCCCAGTTGATGGGCATCCCCTCAACTTCCAGTTCTTTGCCACCTTAATAAGAGGTGTTATAAATATTTTTGTACATGTGGGTCCTTGCCATTTTCTTGCAGATGAGGAAGTTGAGGTAAACAGGACTAACTGACTTATCCAGGGTCACACAGCTAGTAAGTATCTGAGGTCAGATTTGAACTCAGATCTTCCTAACTGCAGGCCCTGTGCTCTATCCACTCTACTGCTTAGCTGCCCATAGTTGCACATAATAAGTACTTAGTAAATACTTATTTATTAATGGATTAAGTTGGATTAGTTTATGTTTAAGGATGATTACATTTCAAAGTCCATTACCTTCTTTATCTGAGGATACTGTTCTAGGCATAAAACATGAAGAAATATAAGCAGAGTTTCTGAACTAAAGGTTAACTTTATTACTTTATACATAATTAAAACTCCATAAAATAAGAGTTCCTTATAGAATCCATAACTAGTCTGACATTCTACTTTGGCTGTAATCTTGAGGTTTTTAAAAAACACTCCCTATTTAAAGAATTATATTGAAGAGAGTGCTAAAATTTAGTAACATATGAAAAGTAATTCTATGATTTCATAATGATACTGACAGATTTGATCCTGATTAGCCCTTCTCCCCAACAACTTGGTTCTCTTTCATAAATAGCATACTTATGAAGACCCCTTGTATTCAATAGTTATGTACATCATTAGGCAGGACAGGGTTGAAGGGCAAAGCTTTCACTGAATTGGGTACTTTTTTTGTTTTGTAAAAATTTTAAAATTTTAATCTTAAATTCAAAAACAAACAAACATTGCCATGTACACAGTAGACCATAAGAGATAATTTAATACTGAATAATATATTTCCATTTCAAGAAAACCCATCTAATAACTACTACACATGGTTTTCAAAGCTTCCCAGGCTTTCTTTGCTTCCTTGTTGGTTTTCTTTGTTCTCTGTTGTGTACTTTTTACTTTATTTTCCCTCTTCCTCCCCCACCCCACCCAAAGAAGGCTACACACACACACACACACACACACACACACACACACACGCGCGCGTATATAAACAAACACATACATGTACATAAATACGCATGCACATATATGTAAGACTATAATATGCTTATTTCCTCCTATCATCTGTATCTCTAAAGGTAGATAACATCTTCCTCCATAAGTCCAAGCCTTTCCATATTTTTCAACCAGCTCGTCATTTCCTATACCACAGCTATATTCAAACCTAATCACATCCTATCTGAGAGATTGTCTACTCTTGGCCATATAGCTTTTATTTACATAAGAACACTTTAATTTAAAATAATCAAAATAATTATTTTTATACATCAACAATGCTCTCACCTTTTAATATAGTTTAAGATCTGATACTGCTGAATTAACTTCCTTTACGTCTTTTTTTTCCCCCTGGTTTCTTTGAAATTCCTGACCTTTTGTTCTTCCAAATGAATGTTATTATTTTTTTCTAACTCAATAAAATATTTTTTATTACTAATTTTATTACTAATTTAATTAGGATAACATTGAATAAATAGAAGAGTTAAGTAAAATTATCTTTTTAAAAATTATATTGGCTTTATCTACCCATGAACAATAATTTATTTCTACAAAAAGTATTTTATGTTTGTGTTCATATAGTTACTATGTTTGTTTTGGCTACTATATGGTCAGGTATTATATACACTCTAGGTATTTTAAATGGTCTAAACCAATATTGAATAACATCGCCAATACATAGTGTAGTTTTTCTATTTTTCACTTTTGATTAAATCTATTTTAACTTTAACTTTGTTTGACATCATGATTATTATTCCTGATTTTTTACATACTAAATTCTACTCTTGCCTTTTACTTTGTCTTTGTGTGTATCACTTCTTTTTATATTTTTTGAAAACAACATATTTTTGAATTCAAATTTTTAATCCACTGTCCATTTCATTTTATGGGTAAATTCATCCCATCACATGCTAAGCTATGATTACTTGTGTATTTTCCTTCTTCCTATTTTTTCACACTATACTTCTTACCCTATTTACCCTATCCCTCTTCATTCCTCTATTACCTTGTCATTCTATTCCTTAACCTACCCACCATTCTAAGAGTCCTTCTCTTATCTTCTCCCCCATCTTAAATCTTAATCTATGCAATCTTATACACTGCACCCATCCTGTTCTCTCATCCTCTTATTTCTTTTCAAATTTAGAAAACCTTTATAACTTTCTAAATGCCTATATTGTTCTCTCCTTAACTCTGATGTGAGTAGGGTTCTAGCACTACTAGCCCTTCTTCCCTATCTGATTCCTCTGTATCAATTCTTCCTCTTACACCTTATTTGTATGAGATAATTATTCTTTTTACCTTTTCCTAGACAATTTTGCTTTTTAGGATCACATCATACTCAGCTCTACCCCAATCTTTCTTTCTAAGTGCCCAATTGCCAATGAGAATATTAAGCACATGCTTTATATTTCCATGTATAAAAAGTGAACAATTTGTCCTTGTTGAGACCCTTGTATGTGGTCAGTGCTGTTTTTATTTCTCTTGGGTCTTGTATGTCAAATTTGCCATTTAATTCTGTTCTTTTTGTGACAAAATCCTGAAAATCTGTCAATTAATTGAATGTCATTTTTTGTTGTTGTTGTTGTTGTTGTTCAGGATTATACTTAATTTTGCTAGGTATGGTATTTTTGGCCACAACCCCAGTTTTTTTGCTCTTTGATATATAGCATTCCAAGACCTGCAGTCTTTTAGTGTAGCCATTGCTAGGTCATGTGTAATTCTAATTGTGGCTCTACAGTATTTGGATTGTTTTTTTATTGCTCATAACATTGTGCCCTTGACTTGGGGCTTTTGGAGTTTGGCTATGATATTCCTGTAGATTTTCATCCTGAGGTCTCTTTCAAGTGGTGATTGGTGGTCTTTTTTTCTTTCTATTTCTACTTTTCCCTCTTGCTCCAAAACTTCAGGGCAATTTTCTTTAATTATTTCTTCTATTATAGTATCAAGATTCTCTCTTTCTCTTTTTTTTTAAATTGTAGCTTTCAGGTAGTCCAATTATTCTTGTGTTTTCTCTTCTTGATCTGTTCTCCAAGCTCAGTTGTTTGTCTTATGAGATGTTTCACAGTCTCTCCTATTTTTTCATTCTTATTATTTTATTTTATTATTTCTTGGTTTCTTATAACTTTACTGGTTTCTTCTTGCCCAGTTCTAGTTTTCAAGGAGTTATTTTTCTTCCTTAAAATTTTGGATCTCCTTTTCCAGTTGGTTGACTTTCTTTTCATGACCTTCTTGGTTTTCTTGGATTTTTAAAAACTTTTCTTTTATCTCCCTTATTTGATTTCTACAGTCTTTTTTCAGTTCTTCCAAGAATTCTTTTTGGGCAGGTGACCATTTGATGTTACTCTTTGGAGTAGGAAAGACTTTTTTTTTTGGCTTCAGTATCCTCCTCTGAAGATGAACCCTGGTCTTCTCTCTTCCTCTAGTAACTGTCTATGGTTGGGTTCTTTCTCCTTTTCTTGATCATTTAAAAAAAATAGCAGCTTGTTGTAATAATCACCTCTAGTCCTGTGGTGTGGGGGATGGTGCATCTGGTCTCAGGTCCTTCTTACCATTATTTTTTGAGCTTTGTCCTGAGCCTAACCTATGCACTCCTTTTCCATTCAAAGCCACAGCTAGGGCCCTCCAGCACCCTATGCTGGAAATGCTCTTGCCCCCCCTGGAAACTCTCCAGTGGCTATAACCTTCAATTCTCCCCTCTGGCCTGGAACCAAGACCAAGAACTCAGCTCTCCTGTAAGTGCCCACAGCTAGTAGTGTCCCCACCCCACAGCCTGCATGCTGGTTCCTTCTCACCTTCCACCACAGCCCAGGACTACATCCTGGCAGCTCTTGGCCTGGCACCCCTCAGTGGCAGAGGTTCCTTCCGTCTTCCTGCTCATGTGTCAGACCCCCCACACCGTCTATGAAGTGAGAATTCCTGTGGCTGAAGTTGAGGCTACCTCCCAACCTAGCTGCCCCTAGATTTCTTAGTTGATGTTTACACTTCACTCAGGCTTAATCTCCATCCTGGAGTCTTTCTTCAGATCTTCTCCAGTTGTTCCAGGAGGATCACTGCTCTGCCCTGAGTCTTGTTTATTTTTGCCACTCTATGTTCACTCTGAGTTGCCTTGTTTGTGGAAGAAATCTGGAGAGCTTGGAATTTTCTGACCTACTCTGCCATCTTCCCAGAATACTCTGATATTTGTTAATAAATCTTCACAAATTGTATGCTAATGACTATCTCTTTTCTATAGTCCTTCCCCAGCAGTTAAAAATATTCCAGCAACATATTCTCTTGCCTGCTCAGTAACATGCTTTGTGATTTGCATCATAAAACACTGCTTTTCTCTAGTCAGATTTGAGATTCATAGCTACAGAAGCAACGTGAGTACTAATACTGACATTTTATAGAGAAACTAGCCAAGATGGCACAATATAAAGGAGCAATACAGCTCAGCTTTCTCATATAACATGATCAAGAGAGTGCATCAGATTTAATAGTGTTAGAGAAATCTAATGAGAAAGCACAGTAGCTCCTTTTTTTCCAGCCTAGGTCTGCTACCAGCTAGGAACAGGATAGGTATCAGGAACCTGAGCCAAACCTGTAATTATTCATGCTCATCCTAGACAGTGCTTTTCAGTGGGAAGAAAGACTGGGGTCCATGGCTGAATGCACATTAGTTGTGAGACTGTAGCTCTTTTATTCTGATTCTGGACTTGAGTGAGGTCTTGATTCCAGGTCTTGGATCCATTTATCAGGGTTGGGCTGATTGGGACATGTATCAGGACAGGGAACACATTCTCTCCCTTTTACCTCAGAAGAGTTTCTTAGATGGAGCATGGGATTTACAGCTGAATAACCAGGGTAGGAAACTCAGACAGAAAAGAGCCTAGATTTTTGTCACTCTGAAACTATGGAACTTTTCAGCTAGCTGTCAAGGGATGGAGAAAGTAGCTTTCTACAGAAGCTTAAACCAGAAGGTTGCCAGTAGCTGCACTATCTCAACACATGAATAGGGACTTGTAAAGCTCACACCAGGAAGGGCATCACTAGGGTCTGCTGAAGTTTGCAGCTCCCCGTTCTGAGTCAACATTGAGACCCTTGAAGAACACGTGAGTTAATAGGTAGAGAAGCCTGTAGTAGAACACCAGGTATTGCAGTGTAGCACCAAAAAGTCCTGATTACCTGCAGTAGATGAAGGCTGGACCTGATGCAAAGTCTTAGTTTAGGATACAAAGCTAAGAAAATGAAATAACTAGGATTTACATAATATGTTAAGGTTTTCAAAGCACTGTTCATATGTTAACTCATTTGAACCTTGAATCCCTGAGAGGGCTATAATTATCACCTTTCATAGATGTGGAAATAGAGGCTGAGAAAATTTAAGTGACTTGCTTAGGTTCAAAGAATCAGCAAGTTTTTTGAGGTGGGATTTGAACTCAGTTTTCCTAAATCCAAATCCAGTGTCCTTAACCCCTGTACCACCTCTCTGTCTCTTATAAACAGTAATCACCACAAGCAGCAGCAACAGAAACAACAATTACAATGATAGGGACATAAGGATACAAGGACACCCAAGGTACAAATCCAGAAAAAAACCCTCCATAATAACTACCAAAACAATTCTCAAACAAAACCACAGCTTAGATAAAAGGTTAACAAGAAGTTTTGAAATAAATTGAACAAGTTTAAATGATACAAATGAAATGATAGCTCCATAGGAAAAGCTTGAAGAAGAATGAATAGTTTAGTGAAAAGGATGCACAAAACTTACCCAAGCAATAGACTCCCTGAATATTGGAATGTGTCAAATAGAAGCTAATGATTCCATGGACAACAATAATGTAAAATAAAATCAAAAGCCTGAAAAAAAATAGAAGGAAATGTATGCCATCTCATATCCAAAACTACTGACCTGGAATACAGCTCAAGGTCAGAAAATCTACAAATCATTGGACTACTTAAAGTCATAACCAGAAAAATAGCTTAGATACAATATTTCAAGTAACCATGAATAAAAGCCCCTGAGTCTTGTTAGAACCAGAGGGCAAAACAAAAATAGATAGAATCAGGAGGTAGCTACCTCCTGAAAGAAATTCCAAATTGAAAATTTCCAGAAACATCATAGCCAAGAAAAGAAAACAAAAACAAACAAACAAAACATTGCAATTAGCCAGGAAAAACATAATTCAAGTATCACAACAATGAACTCACTAATTTTGGTAGCTGCCATATTATAGAAAAGAATTTGGAATAGAATATTTCAAAAAGCAAATGATAAAGGCTTACAACCAAAAATGATTTAATGGGCAAAAGTGAGTATAATCCTATAGGGGATAAAATTCATCTTTAATGAAATAGAGAACTGATGTACAATCCTGATGAAAAGATCAGAGCTGAGAAGAAACTTAAAAATAAACACATGGGTCAGGAAAAACATAAAAAGATAAATACAAGAAAGCCATCATATGGCAACACATGGATGAATTTGAATGATTGAGCTTACATTTCATTGACATAGCCTTCACGAATCTAGAATGTCTTCAATGCCATAATAAGATAAATGCCAATAATAAGAAACTATACACCCTCATAGAAACATTTTTTTTTAAATTTTAGAGGCCACTATGGGTGTTAAAATATGCATCATTGCATAATGTCCAGGCAGACCAATAGTGAGTTTAGAATACACTGTCCAGCAGCTCACATCTACTCTGAACAATTAATACTTCCAATCTTCAAGGCTAATCAAAAAAAGTAGTATTTTACTGATGTTACATTGCATTGCTTTTTTTTTATATAAACATGAAAAAGCCAGCTTCAAATTGCATTACTGCTAAAAATTCATCTTGAGACCCACACAAAAAGTGGTATTTGTATCAACTTATTAATGGTTATCATAAGACCAAGAATTTTCTCATCCATGAGAAGCATGATTCCTCCTTCCCACTTCCTTAAAGGTACCCAGGGGGATAGTGGCAGTATTCACATTCCATGTATTCTATATCTATCTGAGATCTGATTGGCTATACCTCATTCTTCAAAACACCCTGTTAGAATATATGTGAGTTATATATTAGGTTTTACTGTCACCTTTTAGTGATGTGTATGGTTTATTGCATAATCTTCTATTTAGAGGGCATTTGTTACTAAATACAGGGCAATGAGCAAAAGAGACTAATTGCATCTTGCCCCTTGAACTCAGAACAATGAAGTAAATATTATTTTTCCAACTTAATAATAGGAGTTCATATGTATATAGGACTTTAGAATTTGTAAAGCACTTTCCTCAAACACAGACAACACATGAGGTGAGTAGTATAAGTATCACTGTTTCCATTTTATAGCTAAATAAGCTGAGGCTCAGGAAAATAAATGACTTAACTTGGGTCATATATGTGAATGTTTGACAGCTGTAACTTGAATGGGGTCTTCTGATTCTAATTTCCTTCCATTGAATCAAATGAGAGATTGAGTGCTTTGTACAAGGTCATACAAGCAGTAAGCAGTAGATCATGGTTACAATACCAATACAGAGTAAATTGAGTATCAATTGAAGTATGACATAGGAAATGTGTCATAGAAAGAAGAAATACTAACATGTGTTAGATAGTATTCTTTTTTTAAAATATAAATTTATTTATTTTTAGTTTTCAATATTTACTTCAGCAAGATTTTGAGTTCCAAATTTTCACCTCATCTCATCCCTTCCCCCACCCCAAGATGGCATGCATTCTGAATATCCCTTCCCCTAGTCTGTCCTCTCTTCTATCTCTCCCCCCTTCCCTTATCCCCTTCCCCTTCTATTTTCCTGTAGGGTAGGATAGACTTCTGTACCCCATTTTCTGTATTTCTTATTTCCCAGTAGCATGTGAAAACATTTTTTTAAAGCACATGTTCTTAAAACTTTAGGTTTCAAATTTTTTCCCTTCCTCCCTCCCCACCCTCATTGAAAAGGCAAGCAACTCAATATAGGTTATACATGTGCAGTTATGCAAAACACTTCCATAGTAGACATGTTGTGAAAAACTAACTCTATTTCCCTTAATCTTATCCTGCCCTCCCATTTATTCTATTCTTTCTTTCGACCCTATCCCTCCTCAGAAGTATTTGCTTCTGATTACCCCCTTTCCCAATCTGCCCTCCTCTCTATCATCCCTCTGCTCTCTTGTCTACTTCTCCCCCTATTTTCCTGTAGGGTAAGACAGATTTCCACACCCAATTGAATGTGTATGTCATTTGCTCTGTAAGACAAATATGAGAATAAGATTCACTCATTCCCTCTCACCTTCTCCCGTTTCCCCTCCACTCTAAGAGACTTTTTTGGTTTTTTTTTTGTGAGATAATTTACCCCATTCTACCTCTCTCTTTCTTCTTCTTCTCTGAATAAAATCCTCTCTCATCCCTTAATTTTATTCTCCAGATATGACCCCTTAATCTTCAACTCACCCTGTGCCCTCTATCTATCTATCTATCTATCTATCTATCTATCTATCTATTTATTTATCTATACATACATATAATTGTTTTCCTCCAACTACCCTAATACTGACAACAGTCTCATGAGTTATAAATATCATTTTTCCATGCAGGAATGTAAACAGTACAACCTTAATAAGTCTCTTATGATTTCTCTTTCCTGTTTACCTCTTCATGTTCCACTTGAGTCTTGTACTTGAAAGTCAAATTTTCTATTCAGCTCTGGTATTTTCATCAAGAATGCTTGAAAGTCCTCTATTTTACTGAATGACCATTCTTTCCCCTGAAGGGTTATACTCAGTTTTGGTGGGTAAGTGATTCTTGATTGTAATCCTATCTCCTTTGCCCTCCAGAATATTATATTCCATGCCCTGCGGTCCTTTAATGTAGAAGCTGCTAAATCTTGTGTTATCCTGATTGTGTTTCCACAGTACATGAATTGTTTCTTTCTGGCAGCTTGTAATATTTTCTCCTTGACCTGGGAACTCTGGAATTTGGCTATAATATTCCTAGGAGTTTTCCTTTGGGGGTGTCTTTCAGGAGGAGATCAGTGGATTCTTTCAATTTCTATTTTGCCCTCTGGTTCTAATATATCAGGGCAGTTTTCCTTGATAATTTCTTGAAAGATCATGGCTTTCAGATAGTCCAATAATTTTTAAATTCTCTCTCCTGGATCTATTTTCCAGGTCAGTTGTTTTTCCAATGAGATATTTCACATTGTTTTCTAATTTTTCATTCTTTTGGATTTGTTTTACAGTGTCTTGATTTCTCATAAAGTCACTAGCTTCCAATTGCTCTATTCTAATTTTTAAGGAAGTATTTTCTTCAGTAATCTTTTGGACTTCCTTTTCCATTTGGCCAATTTTTCTTTTTAGGGCATTTTTCTCCTCACTGGCTTTTTGGACCTCTTTTGCCATTTGGGTTAGGCTATTTTTTAAGGTGTTATTTTCTTCAGTATTTTTTGGGTCTCCTTTAGCAAGCTGTTGACTTGTTTTTCATGATTTTCTAGCATCACTCTAATTTCTCTTCCCAGTTTTTCCTCTACTTCTCTTACTTGCTTCTCAAAATCCCTTTTGAGCTCTTCCAAGGCCTGGAACTGATTCACGTTTTCTTGGAGGCTTTGGACATAGGAGCTTTGACTTTGTTGTCTTCTTCTGATTGTATATTTTGATCTTCTTTTTCACCAACGTAAGATAATATAGTCTGACTCTTTTTGAGCTGCTTGCTCATGATCCTGGCCAATTATTTGAGTTTTAAACTCTTTGTTAAGGTAAGAGTCTGCTTCCAATGTAGAGAATGTACTGTCCCAAGCTTCAGGGGTTTGTACAGCTGTTTTCAGAGATACTTGCAGGGACCTGTAAATTTTCAGTTCTTGCAAGGTGGTATGATAAGGGGCGAGGTGTTTATTCCTTCCCTGGCCTGTGACCACAAGTAATCTTTTCTGTCGTGTAACTGCTAGGAGGGTTTCCTCTCCACAGCCACTACAATCTCCACTGTGCCAGTGCTCCTCCTCACTGCAGCACCACCACCCGGAACTGTGACCCAGATCCAAACACTTTGCTTTCGCTCCACCATCTTGGCTCCACCCTCCGATAGTATTCTTTTTAATTCTTTCAAAGTTTATACTTCTTTAATAAGTAGCAAACTAATATGTAACATGGTTACATGTTAATACAGATTAACCAAGAAAGACAGAATTCAATGATAACTATGTTAACTGCATTAAGTCCATAATTGTCTTCATTTCAGTGGACTTGAATATACTCTTTGAGGGATCCCACCTCACCAGCCAGGGCATGAAAACAGATGTCAAAACTGAAGGTCAGTAAAAGAAAAGTATTATGGAGTGAGGGATCTATTTATTTAGAATAAACACCAGCTGTTTGTGATGTTTTGGCAGGCAAAAAAAGTATTCAAGAAGATAGAAGCATCACTGATGCTGACAATAAAGGAACGTAAGAAGACTATAAAAATGCAAATGTAAAACAATCTAGTGGGTGGCATTGAGGATATTACTGCACAAAAATCATAGCACCAGTGGGTCATATGTTCCAAAATATGTACACTAAAATGATGCTAAATGATTAATGAGTGTTATTAGAAATAATACTAAAGGGTAATTATCCTGGTAGTAAACATTACGGAAAAAAAAGAAAATGTGATGGTTTTCAAGCAATAAGTTCTTTTGAAATAAATTCTAATTCAAATTTGTAGATTTCACACTAGAAGATTTGAAGGAAGAAGAAAATTACATTACAGAGTGTCACAGCCCTCATTGCCACCTATAACTCCCATCACTATAACTCACTTGTGTGGCTCATTTCTTGCAGGCTGTTATGAGAAGTTCTCCAAATGGTAGCTCAGACTGTGGGTGGCCTAATTTATATACTAAAGGATTTGTCTTGACTCAAGGGAATTAAGCCAGGGGCTCTTATTAAAACATTTAAATTTCTAACACTTAGGCACAATCAGCCTTATATGTAGGAGGAGGTGACAATCTACTGTAAGTGACTTTCAGGGTCTTGGGAAGGTTCCTCTTCTGCAAAATATCTTTTCTATTGTCTAGTGCTAATGCCTGAAAATTCGTTATTACCAGCTCATTGTCTTCTGTTAAGCATTATATTGTCCAGGCAACTTGAGACCAGGGAAATTCTGGCTGGGACAGGGTGCAAAAAGTGAGGGTAAAGGATTCAGAAAAGAGACACTGAGAGTAGGAAAGACAAGCTGTACTTAATAACTTTTTCAATTTTGTTAAGAATGAAAGCAACTTTTGTTAAGACTCTATCTTTACTGATTTTTGGAAATTTATTTTCTGAGGGTAGAATCAAGTTGATGAGTTTAAATCTGGACATAGGAACTGGCTAGCTGTATTACCTAAGTCACTTAGCTTATGTCTACCTCAACTGTAAAACAGGGATAATAATACCACTTATGTTCCAGGGTTGTTATGAGAATAAGTTGAAACAATATTTGTAAAGCACTTGACATGGTACCTGGCAAATAGGAACTTATTAAATACTTGTTTGCTTCCTTCATTTTGGGAAGTGACATTTGGTCTTAGCTATTAAGTTCTGGCAGTAATTTATATAAGTATATTGCAGTAGACTGAAACTGAATGCAATTCATTTGACTCTACTGAGAAGACCAGAGTAATCACTGAAGAATTGGAAGCACAAAGACTTTCAGAGAAATTGGTAGTTCAATACTTTCAGACCAATACTGCACTGTCTCAGTGACTCAATGCTAGTAGTTCCTCCACCAGTACAGATTTTACTTCATCCCCACACCTGCTGTAAGATTCTTGTCACATATCTCCTCCATAAAAGACATTTTTAACATTTTCTGGCTAGTAGTGTACTATTCAATTTCTCCATCTGTTACCCTATACATTTGCTAGATGAACAGCCAACATGCTCATAGGTAATTGTGGTCATCCATGTCCTTAATAAAGTCTCATATGTAAAATCTTGAATGTAAATTTTAATAGGTAATGTGCCATATAGCTTTCTTTGGGCCTCTGGTTCAGAAAATACATTGGGAAATAGTAATAAATAACGCAGACCACTTTAAGGTGTTCAAAGTGTTTTACATATTTTATCTTATTTGATCCTTCTCACAACCATCCAAGGTAGTTTCTGTTAATATAGATTAGGAAACTGAGGTTGAGTGGGGTTAAGTTAATTACTCATGAGTGTCTGTGCAGGATTTGAACTCAGGTCTTCTTCATGTTGCTCCAGATATCTTAGACAGATATTGAAAAGGATAATGAGCCAGGTGTAGAGTTGAAGAAGAGGAGAAGAGAAGGAAGGAAAGTTGCTTTTGAAAAACTGTAGTACTTTTAGTTTCCCAAAGCAGCTAGGTAATGCAGTGGATAGAGTGCTACAGATTTCATCAGGAAGATACTATTCAGTCTTGTCTGACTCTTCATGATCCCATTTGGGGTTTTCTTGGCAAAGATACTAGAGTGCTTTGCCATTTCCCTCTCCAGCTCTTTTTACAGATGAAGAAACTGAAGCAAACAGGGTTAAGTGACTTGCTAAGTACCTGAGGCCAGATTTGAACTCGTGAAGATGAGTCTTCCTGACTCCAGGTCCAGTGCTCTATCCACTATCCCACCTAGATGCCTGGAAAACTGAAATTACTACAGTTTTACAAAAGCAACCTTCCTTCTCTTCTCTTATTCAAGTCTGGGCCTCGTTCATTGTCCATTTTCAGTACCTGCCCAAGATATCTAGAGCAATGGATTAACTCATTCCTCTGAAATTCTTACTTCAATTCTTAATCTAGGCAACAGAAGCTCTTCATTCACTTGGTTTTCCTGTGTGGTCTCCTAAGTCAATTGCTTTTGAATGATTGTGGAACTCATTGAGATATCCTGGCATTATTCTGATGTTTGGTTGAATGAACATAATGTTATCTTCCAAATTAAATCAGAAGCTGACTTATCCTCTGACACTTAGTGTAAGTGGGATTTTGTATAATACAAAGAGAAAAGGCTTGGGTCATAGGATGCCTGGGTTCCAGCCCCACTGAGAGGGCTTTATACATCATTTAATCACTCTCATTTTAAAATTAGGAAACTGAGTCCCAGAGAGAAGAAGTGACTAAAACTAAACAGGTTTGGATAGAATCTAGATTTTGTGGTTCTGACCTCTTCCCTTCTATGGCTCCAAATCCCCTTTAGATTCATTAATAAGTTAGACAGACAAGCAGGGACTGGGAAAATTGGACTCTAGAAGGACTTAGATAAGGTATATATGTGACCTGGAAATCATGGGATAGGCTAGTTAATCAGATTAGGCAAAATCATTTAGATGGATGAGGTGGGTGAGTGAGTCAAATCCTGGGCAGTGGGATAAAGGGGCAAAGCAAAGATACTATGCTTGTTTCACTTTTGAGTCTGGTGCCTAAAGTCATAAAGTATGACTTAGTGGATGTAGAGGCAGAGGATCTGTGTTTGAATCCTGACTTTTCCAGCTTGCATGATTTGTGCACATTTCTTTTCCTCTATGGAACTCAGTTTCCTCATCTGTGAAATGAAAGAACTGGAAAAGATTCTCTCTGCCAATCCTTTTAGCTTTAGCATCCCCCAATCCCCATAGGATAGTGCAGATATGCTTCCCCCACCACTTTCCTTCCTTCTTAACCACAGGTTTCTTCCATTTATTGTGTGTCGCCCACTCAATTCTTCTCTGGCAATCAACTGGGGAAATCATCATACAGTGGCGGGGGAGAGGGAACACAGCCTCTGCACTGCAGCTGTTTCCTGGCTCCTGCTTCTTTTGTTCTCAGTATGAGGAAACACCTTCCCTACACTCCACCTCCATTAACCATATCTTGCTCAAAGCCTTAGATATAAAGGCCAAGAAAAACTGTCAGATAGTGAAAAATGAGAGCAGAGATTTCTATATCAAATCAGTAAGCAAAGGAACACTAGTACTGTAGCCAGAGAGAAACTCTTACTTTCTTCTAGTAGGATTCCTGAGGAGTGTATATAACAATTTTCCCTATAGTTTCTGTTTGCCTGGGTAAGGGTGAGAAGAAACAGGGCAAGTTCCCCCAATAAAGTTAAGAAGTTCACCTCCTTTGCTTTCTACAGTTTGTATTCTATTCAAATTTCTAGCCTTTATCTGTTTTTCCACTCCTCCCACCTTTGAAACCCCCAAACATCTTCCTGTTCTTAACTCCAATGCCTGTCAAACCAGGAAAGGCTCTGATAACCATCATCTACATGTCATACCTCCTCCAGAAAAGACTGGCCCAGGTTCAAATTCTCTGTGGGTCTACATCCAATTAATGAACAACAACAGCAACAACACAGCTCATGCTCCCCCACTGATGTCTTTACTTTTGCTAATAAGATAGAAGAAACAATTAGTTCTAAGCAAAACCTTTTAATGAAATAGCATGGTAATAAAAGTAATATTAACTGCTCCTGTCCCTCAAACCTGGGGCACCTTTTCTTATAAATACAGATGCTATTCATGGGAAGAATGGACATATGTAGAGTATGTGCATGAAAGGGCCCACATGTGGGGGCACACATGACCATAGGGACATAGAGAAAATGTGTGTGTAAGGTGAACCTTCATATCTTGTAATTTTATTGAATAGGCTAGAGGGATTCTAAATGATCAGAGGGTCCTCTGATTAACCTATTCAACCACTATACTTGTACATGTGGAATTTTTTTTTTTTGAGCTGCTCAACACAGCATGGTCTTTTGGGCAGAAAATGAAAATTGGAATCAGGAAGATGTGGGTTTGAATTCTGCCTTTTACATATATTGGCTCTGGGCCAATATACGTAAATAGATAGATAGATAGATAGATCAAACTGCCTACCATTTTCAGAACAGGGGAGGGGAAGGAGGGAGAAAAAATTGGAACTCAAAATCTTGTAAAAATGAATGCTAAAAATTTTCTTGACATGTAACTGAGGAAAAATAAAATATTATAGAAAAGGAAAAAAAAGAAGCTATGACAGGTTGGCTGGTTGGGAGGCTATCAGAAGGGATATAATCAGCAGAAGAGAGCATAGAGAGAATGAATTCTGGATCCCTTAAGCTAGAAGTCTTAGAAGGGTGTGATGGAGGGCACTTCACTTAATCTTTTGGCTGTCCAAGCTGCTTTCTAAAACTACAAGTTGCCCAACAAGCTATACTACAAGGTGCTGAACTGCTTTGCTGGAAAGAGTATCCTCACTGGGAGTTCCCTATACCAATGAAATGACAGATTTATTTACCCTACAACTCCAATGAATTAGTAATAATCTGTCCAGTGATGGAGAGAGGAGAGTGGGAGTGCTTCTCCTTGCCCTGAGAATCAGACAGTCTAAGTAGTAATATAAATCTACCTTAATTCTCTCAAGGAAGATGTGTCATGAGAGTGACAGCAGAGTGCTGACTCAGTGTCTCCTCTTTCACTACTCTCTTCCTGTCTTTCTGTGTCCTTTTCTGCCTGTCCTGTCTCTCTCTTTCTATGTCTCTCTGTTCTTTTTGTCTCTCTGTTCTCTCTCTGTCTCTCACATACTTTCTTTCTCGTATGCTTTGATTTTAATTGGTAATATCTTCACCTTCCCTCCATCACACCCTTCTAAGACTTCTAGCTTAAGGGATCCAGAATTCATTCTCTCTATGCTCTCTTCTGCTGATTATATCCCTTCTGATAGCCTCCCAACCAGCCAACCTGTCATAGCTTCTTTTTTTTCCTTTTCTATAATATTTTATTTTTCCTCAGTTACATGTCAAGAAAATTTTTAGCATTCATTTTTACAAGATTTTGAGTTCCAATTTTTTCTCCCTCCTTCCCCTCCCCTGTTCTGAAAATGGTAGGCAGTTTGATCTCTCTCTCTCTCTCTCTCTCTCTCTCTCTCTCTCTCTCTCTCTATCTGTACTATCATGTAAAAAAATGTTTCCATATTGGCCACAGTCATGAAAGAATAAACAGATTAAAAAACAGACATGAGAAAGAATAAACTAAATGAAAAAATATGCTTCGATCTGTATTGAGTCCATCAGTTTTTTATTTGGATTGGGATAGCATTTTCCTTCATGAGTCCTTTTTACTTGTCTTGGATCATCGCGCTGCTGAGAACAGCTGAGTGATTCATAGTTGATCATCACACAATGTTGGTGATACTGTGCACGTTATTTCCTGGTTCTGCTCATTTCACTTCACATCAGTTTGTATAAGCCTTTCCAGGACTTTTCTGTCCATAATAGCTTCGTGATCTGAGTTCATGCTGACTCAAACTTTCCAATATTTAATAATCTGGGTAAGGAAGATAGAGAGGCATCATTCTGCTCCTCGTTAGGTTAGTGAAAATAAATGTCAGGAAAAAGAGATAGAACTGGCAAAGGACAATCTTGACTATTTGAGAGTTTTTGAAAAAGGGAGATAATATATTTGCTAGTTTCTGTTTTGACTCAATTAAAGTCAACATTTATTAAGGCACATGATACACTGTGTTAGGCAACGGAGGAAACATAAAAATTAAATAAGATGAATTGTTGCTCTTACAGCTTACTGAAAAGCAGTTATAACACATACATAGGTAACTGCAATGTCAAATTAAAGGATATTGTATCCTTGACTGTTTTTAGCAGTCTTACAACTTAAGATGTGTTGTTGTTCAGTCATATCTGACTCTTCATGAACCCATTTGGGGTTTTCTTCTCAAAAATAATGGAGTGGTTTGCCTTTTCCTTCTCCATACAGATGAGGAAACTGAGGCAAAGAAGGTTAAGTGATTTGCCCAGGGTCACACAGCTAGGAAGCGTTTGAGGACAGATTTGAACTCATAAAGATGAGTCTTCCTGATTCCAGGTCTGGCACTCTATCCACTGTTTCACCTATTTCACTGGGGTCAGAAAGTCCTGAGTTCAAACGTGGCCTCGGACACTTATTAATTGTGTGATCTTGGGCAAATCACTCAACTTCTATTTGCCTCAGTTTTCTCAACTGTAAAATAGGAATAATAACAGCACCTACTTCCTAGGGTTTTTAAGAGGATCAGATGAGCTAATATCTATAAAACACTTTGCATACTTCCTGGAACATAGCAGAGGCTTAGTAAATTCTTTCTGCCCTCCCCTTCTTCTGTAAAAGGGGTGGCTTGACCTAGATGACCTTTGAGGTTTCTTTCAGCTCTAACTTTATGATTCCATGGGTCGGACTCTACATAATAAGATAATCACACAGCAATGCACAAAGCAATAGGGTTTTCTTTATGTCATTTACTTTCTGTAGCCAGTCCTTCAAAAGGAAGTACTCTAAGAAAACAGCTGCTCGTGAAGTCACAGTAACTTAATAACCCAAACATTCATGCACACAACTTTAATCGCTTTTTTAAACTGACAGAAAGGAAGTCATACAGTTATATGGGCTACCTTAAAAATGTTGGGGCTCAGACATAAGGGAAAAAGAACAAAGGAAGAGGGGATGAAGACAAAAGTTATTACCAGATGTTAGTCATTGAAAGGGGAAGCCTCTGGCCTCAGATATGCTTATCACAGTCACAGAAGGAAAAGGAGTGTTCAGTAATAATATTTTTAGAGGCTAATCATCAGCTTGGCACTTTCAGATTTCACCAAGCTCTTATCATTCTTCCTTGCTCAATGAGTGGGGATAGCTAGATCCTTCTTCATTCATAGCTAGGCAGCTCAAATGACACAGGCCAGGACTATGAGCAACAAATATGGGAAAATGAATCTAAGTGCTCTCAAGCATCACAGGCAGGGGGACTAGGCAATACTTATCCATTTTCTATCTCTGGCTTCATAAACAATAAACACTATTTGTGATGGGCAAATTCAAATAGCTGAAGTGATACATACTTAGAAATTTGACTTGGAGGATATTTATACCAGGTCATAGGGAATCAGGAAATGGCTGCGAAGGTCTTACTGGAAAGGTTTCAGATTGTTGAGAGTTATTTGTGTTCTAGACCAAAGAGTTTGAAATTTCTTAATAGGGAACTGCTAAAGGACATTGGATGTATGTCTTCAGCCTTATCACAGTATTCTGTGGTTAAATAAAGGATCTAGAGCAATAGTGACAATATAGTACAGTGGAAACAATGCTAGTTTATTTTTTTTCTTTTTTGAGTCAGAGGTCCAGGATTCAAATCTTGGCTTTGCCAATTATTATCTATGTGATGTTGGGCAAGCCATTGATTTCTCTGGGCCTCTGTTTCTGCATCTGTAAAATCAAGGCATTAATTCAACTAAGGGACATTTAAGGTTATTCCAGGACTGAATGTACATCCTTATGTTGTGGGAACTTAAAGCTAATCTAATTCAAATTTTATATATGAAGGAACTAAGCCACATAGAAGTTAAATAACTTATTCAAGCACAGGAAGGAAATAAATAGCAGAATAAGGATGTGGCCATGTGTTTAGTCCTAAAAGAACATCAGTATACAATTAGTCATATTGATGTGTTATTTACCTCTATCTTATAAGGTCCAAGTTGGTAAGAATTTGATTTTATCTATAATGGAGATAAAAACTTTACTATGGAAATCAATATATTTTGAAAAAAAAAGTTTTAGTTCAGAAAATTCTCTGCCCCCTTTTTTATTAACCCAAGAGATACAAGATTTTTGCAAAATCAATTAATCTCCACATTTTGGGGAAAAGAAGAGGTTAGAGATAGCCTCCATTATAGTTAAGCATTAATATTCATTAAGTGGTAATGTGCTGAGTACAACATAGAAAATTGGCTTTAGATGTGGCTCTTGCCTGCTACTTAATTGTTATGGACAAATTAAACTCAAATAAGTGTACGGGAAAAAGCAGGAATGCTTTCTAGGGGAAACAAAAACAGGAAAGATTGTCACCAATGTTACCAAGTCTCAGGGATCAGAAATAAAGCAGTTTGGAGTGTCAGAGAGAAAGCTGAACCCAGGATACCCAAGATGAGTTCTAACCCTCCTATTTACTAGGCATGTGATTATAGGTAAGCAAATGACCATCTTTTAGTTTCCCCAAGTGCAAATCTGCTGAATGAAAGAGTTAGACTAGATAATCTCCATATTCCTTTACAATTCTGACAGTCTATTAATCTATAAAATGAGTAATGTGGACAACCTGTTAACTGCAAATGTTCTGTGCTAGTTTGGGGCAGCCTTCCCTCAGATAATAAAATCTTAAAGTTATAAGCAGCATTGAGGTCACTTAATCCACATATACAATGAATGCAGAAATTTCATTATTCAGGTGGTCATGCCATGCAGTCTCTTCTTCAACACTTCTGATGATGAAACACTCCTTAGAATTCAAAGAAGCTTAAGGCATTGTTAGTTATTTCTAGTTAATAGTAAGATTTCATATTATGAGCTTAAATTTGCCTCCGTCTTATATCTATCTATTGGTCCTAATTCTCACCTGTGGAGCAATAAAAATATATTCCTGATTCTACTATACAACCCTTCATCTGTTTAAGGACTATTGTGTTATTGTGACTTGACTAAGTTGTTTCTTCTCCAAGCTAACCACTATCTTGAACTTTTTCTTAAATGTTTTAATTCCCTAACTCCTCATCACCCTGGTTGTTCTTCTCTAGAGAGACCACAGTTTATTAGGACCTTTATTCAAATGTTGCATCTAAAATTGAACTGGATATTGAACTAATGCTAATGACAGAATGAAAGGTGGGGTGGAGGGTATCATTGGAGAGTTTTTACACCTACTATAACATAGTAAGAATCTCAAATGTAGAAATGAGGAAATAGTATGAGTAAAGTCATAGTATTGGAGATGTCTTTAGAGGATTAAGCAAGTACCATGATTTTATTTTTTGTTTTCCCTGACAGAATGTAATCTCCTTAAGTAAATGGTCCATTTCATTTTTCTTTGTGTCTCTGGTGTAAGGTATAGTACCTGGAATGTAGTAAGCTCTCAAATGGTTATTGATTGTTTATGTCTTGTTAGTGGATAATGGTCAATGTGAACGACAAAAGCCCTTCTACTAGGCTATTAAAATGAATCCTTTTCCCCAGACCCCTAAGTCATGCTAACTTCCAATAGCTGTCTGGGGATAGGCTCAACATCCCTAAACATTATGCATGTCATTGTCAAACTGATAGATTTAGGACCAGAAGGGTCAGGGCTGCAGAAATTGTCTACATCATTCCAACTATGTTTGTGGTTACAAAGTCATAATTAACTGTACTTCTTCCTACTTTGGCCTCCGAGGTTCATTGCTTCATCTAGTTTGCAACAAGATTGTTTCTGACCTGCTAACTCAGACTTTTCTTTTTGGAATTACATTTCTGCTTTGGGGATTTATGATCACAAGATCATAGATTTAAACTTGAGAAGGAGTTTAGAAGACATTCAGTCTAATTCTGTCATTTATAGATGCTTTAAAAATGTGTGTTGATTGCTTCATGAAGATACTGACATATGGAGAGGTTAAGCCACTTAACCCAAAGTCAGATAGCAGGTGGCAAAGCTGGGAATTCAATCTAGGTTCCTTTGTAGCTTCTTATAGTTTGATTTCTCAATTATCTACAAATAACACTGACGCATGAATTCTGCTTTGTCTCCCTGCCTCAGTATGTAGTAATTGGTTGTCCTTACCCATTAAAGAATAGCATACAGCTAAAAATAAATAAATACACTTGTCAATAAGAGTCAATAAGACTCCCCCTTTTAATTTGCTACTGCCCCTTGGGCCCATTGCTACTATAATTGAAATCCTTGAGTCTAAGACTCCTGACACAGAGGGCCTAGCCATCTTTGGGGAGAATTTTTTTTCACTCTTTTTGATTGTAGCTCCCATTCAGAAAAACAACAACAAAATCTATACACTGTACTATGTAGTATATTGAGTCTAACTTCTCACTTGCAAAAAAAGCAGTTAATGCTATTAGAGAATAAATTTTATCAAAAGGAGGAAAACAGAATTAAAATTCTTTAATTTTTTTTTGGTAAACAATTTTTTTTTCAATTACATTTCAAGATAGTTTTCAACATTCAGTTTTAATAAGATTTTGAGTTTCAATTTTTTTCTCCCTTCCTCCATTCTAACCCCGCATCCCCAAGACAGTAAGCAGTCTGATAGAGTTTATAGATATGCAATCACAGAAACATATTTCCACATTAGTCATTACATGAAAGAAGAAATAGAACAAAAGGGAAAAGCTACAAAAAACAAACAACAAAAAGAGTGAAAATAGTATGCTTCGATATGCATTCAGATGCTATAGTTCTTTTTCAGGATGTGGATAGAATTTTCCATCATGAGTCTTTTGGAATTATCTTGGAACATTGTATTGCTGAGAAGAGCTAAGTCAATCATTGCTGATAATCTCACAACATTGCTGTTACTGTGTACAATGTTCTCTTGGTTCTGATCACTTCACTCAGCAGCAGTTCATGTAAGTCTTTCTAGGTTTTTCCTGAAATCTGCCTGCTCATCATTTCTTATAAAACAATAGTATTCCATGATATTCATATACTACAACTTGTTCAGCCATTCCCCAATTGATGGGTACCCCCTCAATTTCTAATTCTTCACCACCAAAAAAAAGAGCTGCTATAAATATTTTTGTACATGTAGGTCCTTTTCCCTTTTTATGATCTCTTTGGGATAAAAACCCAGTAGTGGAATTGTTGGATCAAAGGGTATGCGGAGTTTTATAGCCCTTTGGGAATAGTTCCAAAGTGTTCCTAGAATGGTTGGATCAGTTCACAATTCCACCAACAATGCATTAGTGTTAAAATTTTCTCACGTCTTCTCTAATATTTATCATTTTTCTTTTTTGTCGTGTTAGCCAATCTGATAGGTGTGATGTGGTACCTCAAAGTTATTTTAATTTGCATTTCTCTAATCAATAGTGATTTAGAGCCTTTTTTTCCCCTATGAATATTGATAGCTTTAATTTCTTCATCTGAAAGCTGCTTGTTCATATTCTACGACCATTTATCAATTGGGGAATGACTTGTATTCTTATAAATTTGACTCAGTTCTCTATGTATTTTAGAAATGAGGCCTTTATCAGAGATAATGGCTGTAAAAATTGTTTCTCAGCTTTCTGTTTTCCTTCTAATCTTGGTTGCATTGCTTTTGCTTGTGCAAAACCTTTTTTTTGAAGCACATTTTTTTTTATTAAATTATTTTTAGTTTTCAACAATCACTTTCATTATCTTTTGAGTTTCAAAATTTTTTCCCCCTCCCTCCCAACTTCCCTCCCCAAGATGGCATGCAATCTGATATAGGCTCTACATATCAATTACTATTAAATGTATTTTAGCATTAGTCATGTTGTAAGGAAGAATTAGAACCAATAGGAGGATCCACTAGAAAGAGAAAACAAAACAAAACAGAAGAAAAAAAGAGCAAATAGTATGTTTTGATCTGCATTCAAACTCCATAGTTCTTTCTCTGGATGAGGATAGTATTTTCCAACATGAGACTTTTGGAGATGTCTTGGATGCTTACATTGCTGAGAAGACCTAAGACTGTCAAAGTTAGACATTGCACAATGTGGCTTTTACTGGGTACAACATTCTCTTGGTTCTGCTCATTTCACTCAGTATCAGTCCATATAAGTCTTTCCAGGTTTTTCTGAAATCTGCCTGCTCACCATTTCTTATGGAACAGTAGTATTCCATTACATTCATGTACCACAACTTGTTTATCCATTTCCCCAGTTGATGGACATCCTCCCAATTTCCAATTCTTTGCCTTCACAAAAAGAGCTGCTATAAATATTTTTGTACATGTGGGTCCTTTTCCCATTTTTATGTTCTCTTTGTGATATAGACCTGGAAGTGGTATTGCTAGGTCAAAGGGTATGCATATTTTTATAGCCTTTTGGGCATAGTTCCAAATTGCTCTCCAGAATAGGTTGGATCATTTCACAACTCCACCAACAATGCATTAATGTTCCAATTTTCCCACATCTTCTCCAACATTTATCATTTTCCAGTTTTGTCATGTTGGCCAATCTGATAGGTATGATGTGGTACCCCAGAGTTGTTCTGATTTGCATTTTTCTAATCAGTAGTGATTTAGAGCATTTTTTCATATGACTATAGATAGCTTTAATTTCTTTATCTGAAAACTGCCTGTTCTTACCCTTTGATCATTTATCAATTGAGGAATGACTTGTATTCTTGTAAATTTGACTTAGTTGCCTATATATTTTAGAAATGAGGCCCTTATCAGAGACAGCGGTTATAAAAATTCTTTCCTAGTTTTCTGCTTCCCTCCTAATCTTCGTTGTATTGGCTTTGTTTGTGTGAAAAAACATCAATTTATATAATCAAAATTATCCATTTTGTATTCATTATGTTCTCTATCTCTTGTTTGGTCATAAATTCTTCCCTTCTTCAAAGATCTGAAAGGTAAACTATTCCTTGCTCTTGTAATTTGTTTATAGTATCACCCTTTTTATCTAAATCAAGTACCCAGTTTGACCTCGTCTTGGTATACAGTGTGAAATAGTGGTCTATGCCTAGTTTCTAGCCTACTATTTTCCAATTTTCCTAGAAGTTTTTGTCAAATAGTGAGTTCTTATCCCAGAAGCTGAGTCCTCAGGTCTATCAAACAATAGATCACTATAATCATTTACTACTGTGCCTTATGTACCTAATCTATTCCACTGATCCACCACTCTATTTTTTAGCCAGTAATAAATAGTTTTGATAATTGCTGTTTTATAACATAGTTTTAGATCTGGTAGTGCTAGGCCTCCTACCTTTGCACTTTTTTCCATTAATTCCTTTGATATTCTTGACCTTTTGTTCTTCCAGATGAATTTTGTTATTTTTTTTAGCTCTATAAAATAATGTTTGGTAGTTTGATTAGTATGGAATTGGATAAGTAAATGAATTTAGGTAGTATTTTCATTTTTATCATATTAGCTGGGCCCACCCATGAGCAATTGACATTTTTTCTAATTGTTTAGATCTGGCTTTATTTGTGTGAAAAATGTTTGTGCTGTGTTCATATTGTTCCTGGGTTTTTCTTTGTGAGTAGACTTCCTTTTTTTGTTGTTGTTTTTGTTTTTGTTAGGCAATGGGGTTACAGCTAGTAAGTGCTATGTGTCTGAGGCTGGATTTGAACTCAGGTCCTCCTGACTCCAGGACCAGTACTTTATCCACTGCACTGGAAAGTAGCTGCCCAAAAGTAGACTTTCAAATGTTTTATATTGTCTACATTTATTTTAAATGGAATTGCTCTCTATATTTCTTCTTGCTGAGTTTTGTTGGTAATATATAGAAATACAGATGATTTAAGTGAGTTTATTTTATACTTTTTGGAACTTTGCTAAAGTTGTTAATTATTTCAAGTAGTTTTTAGTTGATTGTCTAAGTTTCTCTAAATATGTCATCATATACTCTGCAGAGTGAGAGTTTTGTTTCTTCATTGTATAATCTAATTCCTTCACTGTCTTTTTCTTCTCTTATTGCTAAAGCTAACATTTCTAGTACAATATTGAAAAATAGTGGTGATAATGGGAATCCTTGTTTTGGCCCTAATCTTACTGAGAAGGCTTCTAGTTTATCCCCATTATAGAAAATGCTTTTTGATGATTTTAGATAAATACTACTCAACATTTTAAGGAAAGCTCCATTTATTCCTATGCTGTCTAATGTTTTTAATAAGACTGATGTTATGTTTTGTCAAAAACTTTTTCTGTGACTATTGAGATATTCCTATTATTTCTGTTGGTTTTGTTATTGATATGGTCAATTATGCTAATAGTTTTCCTAATATTGAACCAACCCTGCATTCCTGGTATAAATCCCACTCAGTCACAGTGTATTATACTCATGACAAATTGCTGTAATCTTTTTGTTAATATTTTATTTAATTTTTTTGTATCAGTATTCACTAAGCAAATTGGACAATAATTTTCTTTCTCTCTTTTGGCTCTTCCTGGTTTAGGTATCAGTACCATATTTGTGTCATAAAGAGAATTTAGTAGAACTCCTTCCACTTATTTTCCCAAATACATTATATAAGATTGGAATAAATAGTTTTTTAGATGTTTGTTAGAATTCACTTGCAAATCTGTCTGGCCCTGGACATTTTTTCTTAGGGAGTTCATTGATACCTTGTTCAATTTCTTTCTTCTAAAATGGGGTTATTACATTTTTTTTCCCTCTTCTGTTAATCTGGACAATTTATATGTCTGTAAATATTAATCAATTTTATTCAGATTGTCAGATTTATTGGAATACATTTGGGCAAAATAGCTCTTAATTATTACTTTAACTTCATCTTTATTGGTGGTGAATTCACCATTTTCATTTTTGACACTCATAATTTGGTTTTCTTCTTTTTTAAAAAATTAAATTAACCAAAAAATTATCTATTTTATTGCTGTTTTTCCCCCACAAAACAAGATGTTCAGTTTATTTATTAGTTCAGTAGTTTCATTACTTTCAATCTTATTAATCATTTGATTTTCCAGAATTTCTAATTTAGTATTTAATTGGGGATTTTTAATTTGTTCTTTTTCTAGCTTTTTAAATTGTACCCCCAATTCATTGACCTGCTCTTTCTATGTTTTATTCATGTAAGCACTGAGACATATAAATTTTCCCCTAAATCCTGCTTTGGCTGCATTCCATAAATTTTGATATGTTGTCTCATTATTGTCATTCTCTTTGATGAAATTTTTAAAATTATTTTTATGATTATTTGTTTTTTGACTTATTCTTTAGGATTAGATTATTTAATTTTCAATTAATTTTAATCTGTCTTTCCATGTCCCTTTATTACATGTAATTTTTATTGCATCATGATCTGAAAAGGATGCATTTTACATTTCTGCTTTTCTGTATTTGGTTGTGAGGTTTTCATGCCCTAATATATGGTTGATTTTTTCTGTAAGAGCCATGTACCACTGAGAAAAAGGTATATGCCTTCCTATCCCCATTCAATTTTCTTCACAGGTATATCATTGTAGCTTTTCTAAAATTCTATTCCTTCACTTCATTCTTGTTTATTTGGTGGTTAGGTTTACTTAGTTCTGAGAGAGGGAGGTTGAGTCCTCTACTAGTATAGTATTGTTGTCTATTTCTTCCTGCAACTCACTTAATTTTTCCTCTAAGAATTTGGATGCTATGCCATTTGGTAAATATGTATTTAGCATTGATATTAGCTCATTGTCTATGATACTTTTTAGCAAGATGTACTTTCTTTCCTTGTCTCTTTTAGTTAGATCTATTTTTGTTTTTGCTTTGTCTGAGATCAGGATTGCTATCCTTGCTTTTTTTTTTCTGTTTACTTCAGCTGAAGTATAATATATTCTGCTCCAGCCTTTTACCTTTACTCTGCATGTGTCTATCTGCTTTTAAATATGTTTTTTTTTTTTGCAAACAATATATTGTAGAATTCTGGTTTTAATCCACTCTGCTATTTGCTTTCATTTTATGGGAGAGTTTATCTCAGTCATATTCACAGTTATGATTACTAACTATGTATTATCTCTCCCTTACTTTTCCCCCTTTTGTACTTTTTTTTGCTCTCCTTTTATCCTGCTTCTCCTCACCAGTGCTTTGCTTCTGACTATCACCTCCCCAATCTGCCCTCCCTTCTATCAGCCCCCCTCATTTTTCTTTCCCCTTTCACCTTTGCCCTCCCATCTATCAGCATTCCCTTCTTTTTTCCTTCCCCCTCCTACTTCCCTATAGGGTAAGATAGACTTCTTTACCCAACTGAGTGTGTATGTTATTCCCTCTTTGAGCCAAATCCAGTGACAGTAAGGTTCAAACAATGTTCACCCCATACTTTCTTTCCCTCTACTGAGATAAATAGTTTTTTTCATGCCTCTTAATATAATATAATTTACCCCAGCCTGCCTCTCCAATTCCTCTTCTCCTGTTTCAGTCCTTTTTCTCCCCTTAATTATATTTTTAACATCACAATAAAGTCAA
This sequence comes from Phascolarctos cinereus, assembly GCF_003287225.1. Taxonomy (NCBI): domain Eukaryota; kingdom Metazoa; phylum Chordata; class Mammalia; order Diprotodontia; family Phascolarctidae; genus Phascolarctos; species Phascolarctos cinereus. The sequence continues at coordinate 222,229,050 of NW_027555958.1, forward strand.
CTTATACTTAAACCCTCTGTCTAAGTATGCTACTTCTAACTGCCCAATAGAGACATAGCTATCAATAGTTATATGTATCATCTTCCCATGTAGGGTGCAAATAGTTTAGCCTTATTGAACACCATAGTTTTTTTTTCTTTCTTTTTTACCTTTCTCTTGAGTCTTGTATTTAAAGATCAGATTCTCTTCTGCTCTGGTATTTTCATCAGGAAAGGCTTAAAGTCCCCTATTTCACTGAATATCCATCTTTTCACCTGAAAGATTATGTTCAATTTTCACTAGTTAGTTGGTTAGAATGTAATCCAAGGTCTTTTGCCTTCCGGAATACCATTCCGGAATACCACAATTTTCCTTAAAGTTTTCATTTTGAGATCTCTTTCAGGAGGTGATTGGTGGATTCTTTCAATGACTCTTTTACACTCTGGTTCTGGGATATTAAGGCAGTTTTCCTTGAAAATTTCTTGAAAGATGCTGTTCAGGGTTTTTTTTTTTTATCATGGCTTTCATGTAGTTTAGTGATTCTTAAATTATCTTTCTTGGATCTATTTTCCAGGTTAGTTGACCTGGAAAATACCAATGCCAAGTTAAATACCAATTTCCAATAAAACAACAATGAGGTATTTTACATTTTCTCCAATTTTTTTCATCTTTTGATTTTGTTTGACTGATTTTTGATGTTTCATAGAGTCATTATCTTCAACTTGTCTAATTCTGATTTTTAAGGAATTATTTTCTTCAGTTAGCTTTTGTACTTCCATTTCCATTTGGCCAATTCTAATTTTAAAGAAGTTGCTTTCTTCAGTGGATTCTTTTCCCATTTGGCCAATTCTATGTTTTAAAGAGTTGTTTTTTTTTCAGTCAATTTTTCTGCTTCCTCTTCTAAGCTGTTGACTCTTTCCCCCCATAATTCTCTTCTATAACTTTCATTTCTTTTCCCAATTTTTCTTCTACCTCTCTGACTTGATTTTTAAAATCCTTTTTGAGCTCTTCCAAAAGGGCTTTTTGGACTTGAGACCAACTCATACTCCTCTTTGAGGGCTCACATGTAGGCATTTTGATACTTTTGTCGTCTTCTGAGTTTGTGTTTTGATCTTCCCTGCTGCCATAGTAGCTTTCTATGGTCAAGGCTCTTTTTATTTTTTTGTTCATTTTTAAAAGTTGAGTTCTGCTTTTGAGGGACAGGGGCATTGTCCTTACCTTTTTGCACTGGGGGCCCAGGTGCAATCACTGGCTTTCCATGCCAGGGCCTCAGGTGCTGTCAGCTTGACCACTGTGCTAGGGTGGCCTGGCCTAGTTGTGCCTGTTGCTCCTAGGTTTCTGGGGCCTAACAGTTTGCCTGCTACTCTGGGGATGGAGGCCTCACAGCTGGTCTGCTGTGTCAGAACCACAGGGCCTGGGTTGCTGACATACGCTGTGGCTCAGAGTCTTCTGCTGGCTTGCCTGGACACCACCTGTGCTGTGCTCTCCTTTTACCCAAGTGAGACAGACCTTTCCTGAAGTCCTCCTAAGTTATCTTGAGCTGGAAAATTGTTTCACTCCATCTTTTTGTGAATTTTGTCACTTTAGAGGCTTGAAGTTATTTGTTTTTCCTTAGGGAAACTGAGGGAGAGGGCAGGCAACTTCGCAGCTTCTCTTTGCCATCTTGGCTCTGTCCCCCTACTTGCATGGAAATTCTTAAATGAACCCCTGGACAATAAAGCTACCTTCCACTGAGTAACCATCCTCCAAAGAGCTATATAAAGTTACGTAGAGGCAAGACTAGACATAATGTCACAGTCTTCTGAGGTTCTCTGGCCACTGCAGAGGTGTCAGGCAGTCACTCCCCATTATTCCTTCTCCTGAAATTCTGCATATCTCCTGGCACATGGTGTTAAGCTCAGACCCTCTCTTGAGTTTTGGGTAATAGCCATAAGGTGGAATCCAACTTTACTTTCCAATCCTGAACCTCCTATAGCTCTGTACAGAGTTCAGTGGGTTAGATTGGTACTGCTCTTAGGTAAGATAAAACTCCTCTGCTTGAATAAATCTTACTCAGTTGTTGGGTGAAGTTTCAATTTTGAGGAAGGGAAGGTATCCAGAGTGAGCCTCACTTTAGCAGGAGATGAAGTTCTCCCATTATGTCTCTAGAGATGGATTGACTGACAAGAGACATTCAGGCCTGAAACTGTTCCCCACTTTCCATTAATCTTATTGACCTCTGGCTTCACAAAAACCTGACTGCGAAGCAAGCCTCCCATTACTCTCTCTTTCCGAGAGAATTCTAGACACCAAGTCCAGGTTCAGGTATCTAGAGATCTGGCTATCCAAGTATCCTCCAGTATTTCAGGAGTTCTTACTGATTTTAGTGACTAATCTTCATATGAACAAATCAATGAATGAAAAATGGTTTAATTGTTTGTTATGTGCCAAGCAGTATACTAATCCCTAGGGATAAAAATAAACAGTAAAAATAGTCCCTGATGTCAGGAGCGTATATTATAATAAGGCGGGGAAGCCATGCACATAGTGAGATGCTGGCCAGGAAGGGGTACTTTGATCTAGCATGTTATAGGGATTATTAGTCACGGCCATGGGGGAATAAAGTGGGATACTCTTCTGGGAACAATGGGAGACATCATGGCTGCAGAACTAGAGAGTTGTTGGTGGGGGTTGCAGGAAGGAAGGAAAAGAAATACTTCCCCAAAAGGCTATATGTCACTATTGTCCCCTACATCAAAACCTGGGTTCACTTTAGATACAACACTGCTATGGAGAAAGCTAGGAGGTAGTGGTGATAGTCCAAGTCAGATTTATCTCACAGATTTAGAACTTAAAGGGACCTCAGAGGTCATTTAGTCATTGTCAGAGAAAACCAGGGTGATATAAACAGTAGGAACTTCTTGTTTTGCCATGTTTTCTTGATTACCTGCCATGAATTAACTATCCACTGGAGAGCTGACATATAAAGTCTTTTGTGCACCTAGCGCAAACACAGAAACCTACATAAATCACGCTTAATTTGTTGTAGAAAAGTTCTAGTTCTCTTCCCAATCTTTTCTCCTTCCCCACCCCACTCTCATCTCATAGACATCCTTTTAACCAAGCAGGGGAGGAAAGCATGAGTCAGCCAAACATTCAGTAGGTAGGTTGAAATGACGATTTGGAGAAATGTGTGGGCAACACTTAAGAAAGGTGATTTTCCTGGGTCAGAACTGATAACTTCAGGAAGATCAGTTATGAAGACAGAGTTCAGTGCAAAGAGCCCTGAATTGGGAGGTTTGTGGTTCAAAATATTCCATCTGAGTAACTGACTTATTTTTTTAACAAACAGATAAATCAATACATCTATAAAATGTCCACTATGTGCTAGGCACTGTGCTAAGCCCTGGGGATACAAAGGTAAAATAGAAACAGTTCCCTGTCCCAAGTAGTTTGTATTGGTAGGGGTTGGGGGAGAGCAGCACGAACATATATGAATTTATTTTTATATATATAAAAATACAAGATAGATCTTTTGCAGCAGGGAATTAATAGATGGGGGCAGGGTCAGTCTCTTTCATGTAGAATGTGGTAGTTGAGCTGAATTTTTAAGGAAAGATGGAACTCTAACAGGCTAAAGGGAGGAAGAGATTCATTATAGGTATGCAATAAACATTTTAGTTAGTGAGAGAGTATGGTAATAGGAAATGGAGTGTCATGACTGAGGAAGGGCAAGAGGGCAGTTTGTTGATACTGGAGAATACAGAAGGGGAGTAATTTTAAGTAAAATTGTAAAGGTCATTTGTGGTTAGGGTTCTGAAGGGCTTTACGTATTAAACAGAGGAGCCTATATTGATTCTAAAGACAAGGAAGTCTTTGAAGTTTATTGGGTAGGCTCATCAGCTGAAACTTTTGCTGTTTCTTTTAGATTTGCTGTAAAATGAAGAGGAGAATGAGGTCTACCACCACCCAGGGATAAGGCAGAGATGTGAGAATATTTACGAACATACTGAGATTTCTTGGAAAAAAGAAACGAAGAACAATTAAAAAAATGAGTTCTGATAGTAAACAAACAACATAATTACTTTGGCCTGTGTAAGCTTCTGAGTTGACATCCAGTGTTACTTATAACTATGGTAACCCTCTATCCTGATTTTCTGGGATAGTCCTGACTGAAAGAATGCATATATTTTATAAAGCTTTGAAAAAGAGATAATCTCTGACAGACTGTGTATCAAATTTTTTGGCTTGGAAAAGTGTTCATCATATTTGTAATCCCATAGTTTATGGATTTTGACAGGTTATTTATATAATTCTCCAAAAAATGTGCTCCTCATTTTTTATCAGAAACACATTGACTTGTTGTAGAATGCAATTCACAAACAAAATTATAATTCCTGAAACCTCAAGGTATTAAAATTTTCTTCTATCATATTTGTGATGAAATCACTTTGTTAGGCACAGAGACAGAGATAGTTGGGGGTGGGAAGGAGACTGGTTAGTTTTGTTCTCTTCCTTGAAGCTTCCATCCCCAAAGAGAAATTACAATGATTGTTATTACTATTATTTTGAGAAATAGTAGCATCACTGTATGAAGTACATCTTCCCAACATAATTACTTTAAAGAATATGACACTCTTTTGGTTTTAAAAGTTCTAATAGAATGTAAGCTCTTTAAGGACAGGAACTATGTTTCATTTTGTCTATGTATTCCCCCATGCTTCTTAAAATGGTTTATATATGGCAGGTGCTTATTAAATATCTGTTGAATTGAATTAGATTTCATTAATATGTTTCTTAAAAATATCAGTCTATTTACTTTACAAATACCTAAGATATCTGGACCTGGATAATTTTCTGGGATGCTTCTCCAAATGGAGACAAATAATTGCTTAATTTTAGACAATGAATTATGCCTTAATAACATTTAGGAATATACACACATATAATGAGTATTTAAATACATTTGTTATACACATTTAAAATCAGTGATTGATACAAGTTTGACAACCCTTTTAAGGTTAAACAAACAAAAAGGAAGAAAAGGAAAAGCATTTACTTAGTCTGATTCTCTGTAGCATTGGAAATTTCTTGGGAAAACGGAATTTTTAAAGAGATCAACAGAGACCAATGAGGTATCAAAGTTTTTCAATCTTGGAAATATCTTGACAATGATAAATTGTAATCGTTCAAACTTAGATGCATTTATTCATTCATATATTCACTTATTCTTTTATCTATTACCTATATTTAATTTATTTATCAAGATATCTTCCATGAAGATAGTGGAGTAGGGTAGCAACACAGCTGAAGTTTTAGAACATTCCCCTCCAAACAACTTTAAAATAAAATGTCATATAAAATTCTGCAATTATGTTGGGATGACTTTTTTAAATGAAGGGAAACATTGGGAGAAGGGGGAAGGGAGATGAAGAATGGAGAAAATTATTTTATATAAAAGAGTTGTACAAGGAAGAGCTTTTTCACTGAAGGGGAAAATGGTGGTGGGGTGGGTGGTAATACTTAAACCTCACTCTCATTGAATTAGCTCAAAGAGGGAAGAATATATTTATGCATGTATGCATTTATTTATATATATGTGTGTATGTATATATATAGGTACACATGTGTATGTATATATAAATATAAATAAATACTTAGAGTCTATTTGCCAAGGCCAAAAAAAAGACTATATGAATACAATTACAAAACACTTTTCAAACCAATAAAGACAGATCTAAACAACTGGAAAACATATTAATTGTTCATGGGTAGACTAAACCAATATAATAAAAATGATGATTCTGCTCACATTAGTTTACTTAATCAGTTCCACACCAATCAAGCTACCAGAGATTTATTTTATAGAGCTAGAAAAATTAATAACAAAATTGACTTGGAAGAATAAAAGGTTAAGAATCTGAAAGGAATCAATGGAAAAAATGTGATGGAAGTGGTTCTATCATTACCAGATTTCAAACTATATTATATCACCGTATACCAAGATAAAGTCAAAATAGGTATATGATTTAGATGAAAAGATTGATACCAAAAACAGATTAAGAGAACATGGAAAATTTTACATATCACATCCTTAGATAAGGGAAGCATCTAAAACCAAACATGAGATAAGAGATGATCACAAGAAGTAATATAATTAATTTCGATTATGTGAAATTAAATAGTTTCTGCATAATCAAAACCAATGCAGTCAGTTCACTTTGGAAGGAAAGCAGAGAAATAGGGGGGAAATTTACAGTAAGTGTCACTGATAAAGGCCTCATTTCTCAAATATATAGGGAACTGAGTCAAAATTATAAAAATAAGGGTTATTCCCCAATTGATAAATGGTAAAAACATATGATCAGGCAGTTTTTAAATGAAGAAATTAAAACCATAATCACATTAAAATAGCCCTTAAAATCACTACTGATTAGAAAATGCCAATTAAAAGAACTTTGAGTTACCACCTCATACCTATTATATTGTTTAATATGACAGAAAAACAAAATGAGAAATGCTAGATGGCATGTGGAAAAATAGAGACACAAATGCATTTTTGGTAGAGTTGTGAACTAGCCCAAAGATTCTGGCAAACAACTTGGAACTATGCCTAAAAGGTTATAAAACTGTGTGTACCCTTTGACCCAGCTATATCATTCCTAGGTTTGTATCCCAAAGGGATCAGAGAAAAGGGAAAAATGGCCTATAGGTACAAAAATATTTATAGTAGCTCTTTTGGTGGTGGTACAGAACCAGAAATTTGAAGATGTCCATCAACTGGGGAATTGCTGAACAAATTGTGATATATGATTGTGATGGAATTCTACTATGCTGTAAGAAAAAAAAAAACCTGGGAAGACATATGAATTGCTGCAGAGTGAAGTGAGCAGAACCAGAACATCATTGTACATACTAACAGCAATATTTTAACCTATCAACTGTGAAAGATTTAGCTAGCTTCTTTGATCGTGACAATGATCAAAAGTCCCAAAAGGACCCATAATGAAAAATGCTATCCACTTCTAGAGAGAGAACTAATGTAATCTGAGTACAAATTGAAGTACATTTTTTTCACTTTGCTTTTTTTAAATAACATGGTTAATATGGAAATATGTTTTGCATGATTTCACGTGTATAATTGCTATCATATTGCTTGCCTTCTCAATGAATGGGGGAGGTACTGGAGAGAAGAATATAATTTTGTACTAAAAAAAAGAATATTTAAAATAAATAAATAATAAATATTTTAAAGAAATGCTTCCCTCACTACAGGTAAGGATAGAAGTTGTACCAGTATTGTTGGTCACATTTTACAAATGGCAAAATTGAGAGTCAGTGGATTTAAGTAAAATTTAAGCTATGTGAAGGACTATACTATTATTTTATTATTTATTATTTACACTTAGTAGGTGTTTAATAAATATTTGTTTTTTATTTTGAATTAAGAGCAATGGGACTGCCCCAGAAGATAAGTTTCCCATAATTAGAAGTTTTCAAGTAGAGATAGATGGTCCATTTTTTCACCCTGGGATATTGTGGAAGTAATTTCCATGGTAACTTTTGTACTTAGTTTATCTTTGTGACCAGAGCCCTCCTGATATCCCTGTCTCATTGTTTGGCTTTTACTTCCTTCTCTTAGCTATCTCTTTACTGTGAAAATCGTCCTTCATTACTAGTGAAATATTTTGTGAAAATCTGAAGTTTCAGTGTAACCAGGTTAACTCTAGGGTTCTTAGACTTCAAGGTAAATGTAGTTACCTATGAGATGGGTACATTCTTACTACACAACACCTTCAGAAGTTTAAACTGCTTGTATGACTTCTGCCACATTTTAAAGTGCAGATGTTATATTGAACTTTTTGAAGGAGATATTTTAAGGGACAGTTACATTCCTAACTTGGCAGGACTTCATCTGGATCAAATATAAGTGAGAGAGGGTGAAGTTTCACAAAGCACACTAAAAATTACTGTTAAGACAGAACAGAGGGGAGAGAGGGAAAATACTGTGAAAATGGAATAAATTGCTAAGAGAGGAAATATAGGTAGAGGATTCCAGATGGTAAATCCAAAGTTAGGCTGTAATCAATCAATCAATTAATCAAAAGTGTTTGTGAAGCATACAGTCTGTGCCAGGGGCTATGCTAGATTTGGGGAATATAGCACCTGCTTAAAAGGAGCTTATAATCAAGGGTGATTTGAGGGGAGAAGACCCTAGCAGTTGGAAGGATTGAAAACATTTCATGTAGGAACTGGTGTTTGAGCTGAGCCTTTTCAGAAAACTAGGGATTCTAAGAGCCAGAGGTGAGGAAGTAGTGCTTTCCAGTAATGGGTGAATATCATTCGGAAGGGATGGAGACAGGAGATGGAGAACCAAGTAAGAGGAAAAGTATGAAGGTCCATTTGATTGCACCATTGTGTGCATGAAAGGGAATAATGTGTAACAAAATTGGAGAGATAACTTTGGGCTTTTAAAGGTAGATGAAAGGCTTTATTGTCTAAACAGAGGAATTTTTATTTGCTCATAAAAACAATAGGGAACATCTATAGCTTATTGAGGAGGCTAGTGACAAGGTCAGATCTAAACTTCAGGCAAATTGAAAGGACATAGTTCATTGAGAGAAGAACAGGGGTGATAAAAGAAGATAATATACCATACATTTTAATTAGTCGGGGGAGAAGGAGAGAATACATCCTGTCACAGGCCAGATAGGGGAGATTAAGAAGAAACAAGGAAGAGTCTTACCTCTCTATTCACCAGAAGTGTTATCTCTAACTGAAACTACAGAATAGAATAGTTAGAAGCATAAAACTGAGGACCCAGTACAGAAACCAGAAGTATAAAGACAGTGAAAACAACTTACACGTAGTAGAGACTTTTTAATAGTACAAAAACTGTGTGTGTGTTATCCCCTGTGGGATTAGTCATGGGATTGAGTGCTTTAATGATACAGAATACAGAACTGTGCTTTTTGTATACACGAGTGGTGTGCAATTTATACTCTGAAATTCACCACTAACACAATAAATTAGAATTAAGAATTAAGCACCTAATGTGTGTGTGTATGTGTGTGTGTATGTGCTGGATAACAGTTCTTACACTTAACATTTACACAGATTACTAAAAAGAAGAAAGAATACTACCATAGAAATGGCAAAGAATGAGTGGGAAGGAAGTGAACCATGAGTATGACTTTTGTTGGGAGCAATCTTTCTTGCATTAGCGTCAAGGTAGTAGACGAGGAGGTTCATTTCACCATTCATCAGCTAAACTCATGCATTAACCAAAATGGAGGGACATGTTGCAGGTCACAACATATGAAGTCACTTGTTGGATGACTACTTGACTATGGGGATTGTTGAAGTCAATGTTAGAAATTCATTTAACATATGTCTTTAATATAAATGTTAATGATCTTTCCTTTTTGTCCTATGCCACAAGGTTCAATATCTATTAAATATGAACTTGACTTTTGGGTTCTTGGAAATTAACATTTATTATGTAACATCATAGGATTATAGGATTTAAAGTTAGAAAGGACCTTACAGTTCATTCCTTTTAACCCCCTCATTTTATGGGCCAGGAAATAGCTGATCCAAGGTCACATAGGAAGTATATGGCAGAGTTGTAGTTTGAAGAGTTCTTTCTCTCTCCCTTCCCCCATCAGCCTCTCACCTTGGCATCATAATAGAGCCACTTGAGAAACTACTCTACTTTGGACCATAAAGGCTATAGTTTCTTTTCAACATTCATTTTCCAAAATTCAAGTCCTGAGCTGGAAAAATTACAGCCTACTGATATATTCCTCTCCTGGAGAATGCACAGAAACTATAATTAACCCAAGGAGAAATTATATCTCCACATTCAGAGAATGTATTTCTTCCTATAAGTCAGGGGAAAGATAAATCCTTCTTTATTTAGAATTGTTTCTCTAATTTTCTTAGTAGTTTATAGAACATTAATTTTAAATGCTAATGGGAGTTATGATGATGTTCCTGAGGTGAGTATAACCCTGAAAATTTAGCCTCAAATGTCTCTATTTAAAGGGGATCACCAAGGCTGATCCGCAGGAGGGATATAGGAGGAAAATACTTGTGTCATCACTACTATCAACACATTTTGAATGGATTATCTCCACTCTGAACAAGGCACTACAACAGGATTAAGTGAAGCTTACAATTTAGGGAGCAAATATGGAAATATATCCAAAATATAAATTTGAACATGTGACCAATGATAACTATAATCAATTGATATTTAATAATCACCTACAGCATTATCCAAATCCTGTCATTTTTTCAAGGCTCAGGTTAAGTTCCACTCCTCCATGAAACCTTCTCTGACCCCAGATATCACATTTCTCTCTCTCTTTTGAGTTTGTATTGCATTTACTGCCAGATCTCACTCCTTGGACACTTAGCATATGAACCTTTCTCCCTCCCTCCCCACCCACAATTCAGAAGTTAATGTCTGAATTTATGATTTCATTGGCTTGGGCAGCTATTGTTATGAAAACTCCCTCTCCTGAATCAGGTAGGTTGTCTTTAAATTACAGTTTTAAGAAAGCTACCTCTTGATACTAAGAGGTCAGGTGATTTGTCCCTGGCTACAAGCCAGTATGTGTCTGATATAGGATTCAAACCTAGGTCTTCCTCATTCCTGGAGCGTCTCTAGCATATACTACTATATATTACATGTATGCATATCTATGCATGTACATATGCACATAGGTATAGCACACTTGGTGTATGTAGGAATGCACACATGCACACACATACATGTACACATATACATGTTACATACATACCCATGCATATAGTATACATGACACATGCATATATCTATATCTATATCTATATCTATATCTATATCTATATCTATGTCTATGTCTATGTCTGTCTATGTCTATGTCTATGTCTATGTCTATGTCTATGTCTATGTCTATGTCTATGTCTATGTCTATGTCTATGTCTATGCCTATGCCTATGTCTATGTCTATGTCTATGTCTATGTCTATGTCTATGTCTATGTCTATGTCTATGTCTATGTCTATGTCTATGTCTCTATCTATATCTCTATCTATATCTATATCTATATCTATATCTATATCTATATCTATATCTATATCTATATCTATATCTATATCTATATCTATATCTATATCTATATCTATATCTATATCTATATCTATATATACATGCCAAATAAAGTTAAAGAAAATCAAGAAACCTTGGTGACTGGATCAATTATAAATTGATGTTACATAATATCTGGCCTTTAATATGGAATGGTTTTATGTCCACCCCCCACAACCCATCCCACCACAATTGACTCCCTATTTCACTCACCACATCAGCTTTCCAAAACCTTTTAATCCTCCCTTAGATCTCTCATATCTCCCTCTCCTCTACCCTCTCAGATGAGAATCTTGCCTTATGTTTTACTGAAAAAAAATGTTATTTTCCCCAAAGTCCCTCTTATGCCCTTGTCATCATCTCACATCATTCATATGCCACTATCTCTTTTCCCCTTGTATCACATGAAGAATTGCCTCCTGCCAGGGCAAATCCCTTTATGTGCACAAGTGATCCCATTCCATCCCATCCTCTATAGCAATTGCCCTCTCTATTATCTCCACACTCTCACTTAGTGACAATCCCTCTCTGTCCACTGGCTGTTTTGACCATGCCCATGACTACTCCAATCCTCAAAAATGCTCACTTGATCTACCTTTCCCTGCTAGCTGCTTTCCATATATTTCTTCCCTTCTGTGCTTTCCATTCAGAAAGCCACCTATACTCATTGCCCTCACTTCATTTCCTCTCACTCTCTTAACTCTCCAAAGTCTGGTTTCTGATCTTATCATTCAATTGAAACTGCCCTCTCCAAAGTTACCAATCATCTCTTGGCCAATTCTATTTTTTTTTTCAACACTCATCCTTCTTGACCTCTCTGCAGCTTTGGACACTGTCAGTCATCCTTTTCTCCTTGTTATTCTCTTCTCTCTAGTTGTTAATGACGTAACTTTATCCTGGTTCTCCCCCTACCAACCTGAATGTTCCTACTAATTTTCCATTGCTAGACCTTCATCTAGATTACCCCTACTACTGGGTATCCTTCAAGACTCGGTTGTGGCCCCTGTTCTCTTCTCCCTCTATGCTATTATTACATTGATGATTTCATCAGATCCCATGGATTCAAATCTCTCTATACATGATTCTGAAATCTACTTATCCAACCCTAACTTTTCTCCTGACTCCCAGCCTTGAATTTCCAACTCCCAGTTGGATATCTTGAACTGTATGCCTCATAGACATCTTAAACTCAACATGTCCCCAATAAAACTCATTCTCTCCCTCCACATCCTAATCCCTCCCCTCTTCCTAACTTCTCTATTTATTTTGAGGGCATGATATGTTTCTTGTTACCCAAGCTTGCAATGTAGGTGTCATCCATAACTCTTCATGCTTCATACTCCATATTCAATCTGTTGCCAAGTTCTGTTGATGCTAACTTAAAAACATCTCTTCTATATGCCTCCGTTCTGTATTCTGACACAGCCACTACATTGATATGAGCAATCACATCACACCAAGACTATTTCAATAACCTACATCTCTCTATTTCATATCTCTTGCACTCCAATCCATTCTTTACTCAGCTGTCAAGCTGACCTTCCTAAAGCACAGGTCTTAGCATATCAGACCTCTCCTTCTGATCTGAAAGTGGTTCACTTTCAAATCAAATAGAAAATACTCTATTTGGCATTCAAAGCCCTTCAGAACCCCTACTACATTTCCTGTCTTCTCACATCGAAGTCACCCCCACATATTTTGCAATCCAGTGACATTGATCTCCTTGCTATTCCTCCCACAACACATTCCAAATATTGACTGGATATTTCACTAGCTGTTCCCCATGCATGGAACTCTCTCCCTTCTCATCTATGTCTCCTGGCTTCCTTGGCTTCCTTCAAGTCTAGCTAAATTCTCACCTCCTACAAGAAAAATTTCCCCATCCTCTAGTTCCTTCCATTTGTTGATTTTTCTCCAATTTATCATCTCTCTCTCTCTCTCTCTCTCTCTCTCTCTCTCTCTCTCTCTCTCTCTCTCTCTCTCTCTCTTTCTCTCTCTCTCTCCTCTCCCTTTCTCCTTTCTCACCATCCACCAATTTTGTTTACATGTTGTCTCCTCCATTACAATATGAGCTCATTGAGAGTAAACACTGTCTTTTGCCTTTCTTTTTATCTCCAGCACTTATCACAGTGCCTAGCACATGGTGGGCACTTAATAAATGATTATTGACTGGCTGGCTATAACCTCTGCCTAGAGTGGAACAGAAAAATTCCCTGTTTAGTAAGAGTTAGAAGTGTGTTGCAATATGATGCCTGCCTGTGATTACCTCAGAGAATAATTGAGCATTTTGTTTCTAGGGTAGTAATACTATATAGAGTCTTTTTCTATCCCATTTCAGTGAATGTGGATGTCTAACACTCCAATTCCCAACACTGTGTGTACCTCATAGGCCTAGCATGCCAGTAATAGAACATACCTCTTATTAAAAAGGTTATCCTATTCTTTTTTGGTCACTGCAGGTAAATTTACCTGACAAGTTCCACCAGTTCCTTCTTTGTAGAGTTTAGCTATTTCTGACACCCCTTGCATTTCTCATGGCACTGCTATCAAACATTTTAAACAGGAGGCTTTCAGTTTCTTCATCTGTAAAATGAAGGGGTTGGATAAAATGACCTCTGTGGTTTTTATCAGCTATAAACCTATGATTATATGATATTATTATGCACTTACTCAGGAATTGTAGAACAATCTGGAGATTATGCTGAATGATAGCCCTGTCACAGTGAACTTGAATCCTCAGCACTTTAACTAAAGTGGGGCAGCTGGAGCTTTGATCAAGTAAATTGAAATTCAGTGGGTGCTAAGAATATTTGCAATCTTTCAGCAGCATAGAAACAACTGGACTTAGCCCCTAGTTAGTACGTATAATTAGTTAAAGTAAAAAACTATTAAATGTCATGGCTATGAGCATTCTCCAGGCAAATTCTATCCTGGCCTACTGATCCATACTGCCCTGCTGTCAATTCCCCTCACCAACTCCACTTTTTGCTGCCTTGATTTCCTTTGGAGTATTTGAGAAAGATTTTTGTTTGTTTGTTTGTTTGTCTACTTCTTGCCTCAGGTGTGTTTCTACTATTTGTCTCAGTTGAATTTAAGGCTAGTTCTTAATTCTGGCTGTGTGACTCCTTGTAACATAGCCTCCCTCCTCTATTAAATGAAGAAGCTGCTGGCAAGGTGGCACAGATGGCCTAGCCACCCTAGCAGATAACAACCTATGGCAAAAACAAAACAAAACAAACAAAAAAACAAAATTAAAAACAAGCTCCTTTCTCACCAGAGGAGAGTTTGAATATCCACTAGTCACTACTGGCTCCAGGTCTCTTCCTATCTCCTCACCCCCTGCAGTGTGAATCAGCACTAATCCTGGAAACATGACCTACACACTAGGTCCAGGTTCCCAATGTCTGCTCTTTCTTGACCCAGATACAAACCTCATTAAAAACCAACAAGAATTATTTGGTTTTGCTGCCCAATTATATCTGGGACCTGAGCAGACCTGATTTGTGCTTATCTTTCCTGACTGCCCCTCCTTATTATGTGTATTTCTCTTCAATAAAGCTACCTGCCTTGCTCTATTCTCTCTCTGTTGACTCCTCTATCCATCTTCACACCATGGAATCTTGAACTTCACTCAAATTGCATTGATCCCCCCCCACCCCATTACTAAATTTTTTTATGGGGGGAAAGTCCATCTGCATTCTTTGACAACAGTTTTTGAATAATTGAGACATATTGGAGAGTTAGGCAACATCTCATCTTTTAACATACTGAATAGGGCAAATCTCAATAAGCCATTACTAATATAACCAAATGTTTTTAATGATACACTACATGCATTACAATTGCATGTCACTACAGAAATGAAAATCACAGACACTCCTTTTTCCTCCAGGATATATAATCTATTCTCAAGTAGGCTGCATCTCCCATACAAGAATTTAGGAATCTAATGGTTGGGCTACTATACTTACTCATACTATTATTCCATGGGGATTTATGAACCTTCAACTCTATCAAGTTTTCTTGTGAGAAATTGTTCCCTCTCGTTAGCAAAGAGTATAATGAAAAGATAATTGTCTTTGAGGTAAAGACCTTCAGGAACTATGATTTCCCCCAATAAGATAACTCTACTATTACCTCTCAAAAGTTTCTAATGGCAACTGCTTCCTCTTGGATGGTACATAATTTGACAAGGCTACCTCAAATACTTTTTTTTGGTCTATGTTTTCTTTCACAATATGACTGATATGAAAATGTTTTACATGACTACACATTTATAACCTATGTTGAATTGCTTGCCTTCTCAATGAAGAGAGTTGGGGAGGGAGAATGGGAGAGAATTTGGAATTCAGCATTTCAAAAATGAAGGGTAATTGTTTTTATGTTTAACTGGAGAAAAATAAAATACTAAATAAGTAAAAAAAAAGTTACTTAAAATAGAGAGTAGCTCTGTAAGGCAATTTTTTGGCCAGCTGTTACTCTTTCAGACCTATGTCTAGAGGAAAATTCATTCATTCAGTTAATAAACATTCAATAAATGCTTATGATGTGCTTTGTACCATACTGTAGGGAAATGCAGAGTCTAGATATGGCATAGTCTATGTTCTCACAGGGCTTACATTCTAGTAAGAGAATAAAACATCTAACCATATGATACTTATTAGATGCACAATATTACAGGATGAGTCCCTTAGAGAGATATAAATCAAAATGCTATGTGAGATCTAAAAGGGAAGATCAGGGAAGGTAGAGGTGCAGCAATCAGTAAGGTCTTCCAGGAAGAGGTGGCATTTCAGAGGGATTCTAAAGGATAGTTAGGAATTTAGCAAAGAAGGAGACAAGGAACAGTTCGGATACAGGGAACTGTGTGCGCGAAGGGCCTGGACAGAAGTGTAGCTCTTCTTGAATCCTCCAGTAGAAACTTTTGTGGTCAAGTGGGCACATCAATTTAGAAAACCATATTAACAGGATATACGTCCTGTTGTATTTTTATTTATTTTGTTGAATATTTTCCAATTACATTTTAATCTGTTTCTGGTAATACCTCAGGAGTGTTGACTTGTGTTTGGTACTTCTCATCCAAAGGAGTTGTAACAAAAAAATTAGCTCTTATAATCTTATAGAATACTTTCCTCCTATTCCCCTGCCTGTTTAGCACCATTCTGTTACACTGCTATATGACTATAATACATATATGGTGCATTAAAGTTTGCGAAGTACTTTACATCTATTATCCCATTTGAGCCTCATGATAACCATGTGAGGTAGGACTTATTACTCCCATTTTACAGATGAAAAAATTGAGATTTAGTGAGATTAGCCAACTTGTCCATGGTCACAGAGCAAGTGTCTATGCTGGGATTGAAACACAAGACTTCCTGACTCCAAATCTTTCAGGTAGTCCAATAATTCTTAAACCATCTCTCCTGAATTTATTTTCCAGATCAGATGTTTTTCTAATGAGTATTTTAAATTTTCTTCTATTTTTTCATTCTTTTGAGTTTGTTTGACCAATTCTTAATGTCTCATAGAGTTCTTAGCTTTCACTTGCCCAATTCTTATTTTTAAGGAATTATTTTATTCAATGAGCTTTAGTACCTACTTTTTCACTTGTTTTCTTAAGTGGATTTTTTTTCCTATTTGGGCAATTTTATTTTTTTAAGGAGTTATTTTCCTCAATCAATTTTTGTGTTTTCTTTTGTAAGCTGTTGACTCTTTTTACATTTCACTTTCATAACTCTCATTTCTTTTCCCAATTTTTCTTCTACCTGTCTTGATTTTTTAAACCTTTTTTTGAGCTCTTCCAAGAGGACTTTTTGGGCTTGAGACAAATTCATATTCCCCTTTGACACTTCACATGTAGGCATTTTGACATTGTTGTCCTCTTCCGAGTTTGTATTTTGATCTTCCCTGTCACTATAGTTAACTTTTTATGATCAGAGTTCTTGATTTTTTGCTCATTTTTAAAAGCTAAGCTCCACTTCTGGGGCACAGGGGCACTGTCCCAAGCTTTTTGCACTGGGGCCTGGGGTCTGGTCACTGGCTTTCTGTGCAGGGGTAGCCCCACCTAGTCACACCTGTTGTGCCAGGGTTCTCAGGCTAGCAGTTTGCCTATTGCTCTAGGGCTGGAGTTCTCACAGCTGGCCTGCCAAGCTAGGACCAAGAAACTATTGCTGCTGATCTATGCTGTGGTTAAGAACCTCCCTCTGGCTTTCCTGGACACCATTTGCCATGGGCTGTATTCCCCTTTTACCCAAGTGAGACAGATCTTTTCTAAAGTCCTTCTAGGTTATCTTGGGCTAGTAAATTGTTCTGCTCCATCTATTTTTTTTTGTGGGTTCTGACACTTCAGAAACCATTTAGAGGCTTGATCTAATGTTATTTTTAAGGGAAACTGGGGAGAAGGCAGGCAAATTACTGGCTTCTCTCCATCATCTTGGCTCTGCCCCTGACTCTGAGTCTAAAGCTGTCTTGACTATGCACATTTATAAGTAGAACCCTGACTATATCACATGTTTCTGACATTGACTCTGGTAGGACTCAGATTCATTAACACTTTTGCTCTCATAGTGGACCCTCTCAGGATATTGCAATGCATACAGAACCCATTACCTGTTTCTGGAAGTGGCTGATCTTAAGACATCAGGGATCTTGGCAACAGCCCCAAATTCTTCTTCGTAGGTCTCTTCATAGGTCACAGAGAGGATGTATACAAATAGACCCCCAAGCCCTGGATTGCTTCTTCAAGGGAGACATGCAAGTCAAAGTTTAATGGTGATCTGGAATTGCAATGCAAAACACAGGTCTGGTTCTTTGCAGAGGAAAATAACTGAGCCACACAGAGTGAATCTTACTTAACACCTCTGTCCTCAAAGATAACCTGCCTAAAACACTGCATTTTCTAAGGATCAATTTCCCTTGTTAGAGATATAATGTGTTTGGAGCCTGTGCTCAGCAACTCTTTGCTTAATGACAGCCATGGGCAGCTTACAAAGTGCATCAGGTGGTGAAATAATCACATTAGGGATGGCTATACAGGTAATTCAAAATGGATTACAGCACTTTAATAGGAAATGCTTACTAAGAAAATTCACTTCTGAGGCTTCTGGGATTTAGGGTTAGCAGTGAAACACTGATAACCAACAGGAGTAAAAGCAGAAAATAGGGGGCAATGAAGGTCAAAGGGATTTCAACTTGGTTGAAAAATCTCATGACTAGCAAAGAAAGTTCTGACTTCATCAGCTTTGTGCCAGTGCCCTCATTGTGGCTATCAAATTGTAGGGCCAGCTCCTAGATAGTCAATCCCTTCTGGTACCAGCCTACCCCTTAATCCAGTATGGTGATGGTAGGAAAGTCACTCAAGCTCCCCTGCTTGGCATAATGAAGACAAATTAGAGAAATAACACACCAATGCAGAAATTAAAAAGCATCTTTGCCTCTAAACAGGGATAGGAGGATGCTCTTACATGGAGCAGTGAAACTTGTAAGGTTGGGGTAACATGGTACAGAGTGCAGGACCCAGTCCTCATGTTTACTACCCACACAACCTTGGGCAAGTCACCTAATCTGACTGGCTCTCAGTTTCGTCATCTATAAAATGAGGAAATTGCATTAGCTGGCCACTGAGAACTCTACCATTCCACTCTAGATCTATGAGACTATCATAAAAGCCCAGACTCTGAACAGATGCACTGATATCATAAAACTCACCAAAGGGAATCAACAATGAGCCTTTCACTATACCAAAAGTGTTCTTCCACTATGCTCCAATGTCTTGTGTCACACCTATGAATTTTCTAGGACATATCAGGTTACAGGTCAGAGAGAAGGAAGATTTATTTCCCTTACTGCTTCTGTACTGTTCTACTTAGGTCTCATCTTCTGTGTACCCCCAAAATTTGTAGCTAGGGTCAATTACCTATACATCTATAAGTTTAGACACACTTCAGAATCTGGAATGAATCTGGTCAGTCAATGGTTTAGTAAGCACTTATTAAGTACTTACTGCATGCTGGGCACTGGCCTAAACTGCACAAAGAAAGACAACACCCTCCCAAACCAACCATGACCTTTGTCCTTGAGGAACTTTTATTCTAATGAGGGAGACAACACATAAATAACTAATTATATACAAGATATACAGAGTAAATGGAATGAGAAATGTAAGGAGATTCAATGCTCAGCAGCAAATGTGCCTTTGTTTTGATTCCCCTCTGATCTCACTGCCTCTGTTCCCTTTGCCTAGGACCCAGTCTTTGCCCAATATTTAAATCCCTCAGAGACTGCATTTCTTGCTCCTGAATTTTCCTTCCATATTTGCCTATCCCATTGCTAACCAACCTCTCACCATACTCCTATGTCCTACCTCCTGTATTTTACTGTATGCTGTGGATTTTCTCAGACAAGCAATTCCAACCCCTTCTTGTCTAGTTTATCCTTCTGCCATCTGAATATCATTTTGAGCAACCTTTTTGTCATATTCCTGTCCTGCTCTCTGTCTATTTACATCTATACAAATCTAACCATATTATATGCTGCGGATAGAATGCAAACTAAATATCTAGTGTAGTAATGAGTGAACTTATTGTAACGTATTTATATTCCAGGTCCTTAGTAGGGTATCACTGGGGCATAGGTTTCAGTCTTCAGGTACTCAGGTAGTGGAATGGGACTAAAGAAACAGCTTTGGTAAAGAGAAGGAAAATCTCCTTAGTCTCTACTGGCCTTGGCCCTTGAGAGGAGCATGTAAGAACATAAAACCCAAAAGACAGGAATGAACAAGTTGGGCATTGGGACTGAGTGAAGTATGAAATCATTCCCTAAACTCAAGGTGGACACTCAAAGGCAACTGTAATTCATAGGGCAGTGAAGCAAAATAAAAAGAAAAAAGAACAGCAAGGTTTTATGTTGCCTCCCCTTGAGGTGACATCATAAAATGGCAGAAGACTTTTCTCCAAGTGCTGGGTGAATGTGTGCCCTGTAGTCTCTGTCTCTGACTCTGTCTCTGTCTCTCTTCCTCTCTCTCTCTCTCCTTTCTCTCTCTGTCTCTCTGTCTCTCTCTCTCCTTCCCCTTTCTATCCTTATTGTATATTTTCACTACTTATTAGATATTTCCAAGTAGGTATCCCAAAGGCATCTAAAATTCAACATGTCCAAAACAGAACTTGTTACCTTTCCTCCTTTTCCCTCAAAAATATTTCTTTAATTAACTTCCCTCTTTCTGTTAAGGGTACTGCCATCCCTCCAATCATATAATTTGATTGTCCAATCACTCAAGTTGACCAACTATAATTTTGGCATCATCCTTACAGCCTTACTCTTATTCACCTGTCATATTCAATCAGTTTTTTTTTAGGCAATTGGGGTTAAGTGAGTTGCCCAGGGTCACACAGCTAGTAAGTGTCAAGTGTTTGGTCTGAGGCTGGATTTGAACTCAGGTCCTCCTGACTTCAGGGCTGGTGCTCTATCCACTGCACCACCTAGCTGCCCCATCATATTCAATCAGTTGATAAATCTTGTTATTTCTACCACCATGATATCTCTTGCATCTATACCATTTCCTTTGATTGTAAGGCCACCAGTCTAATTTAGATCTTCCTTTCACCTGGACTACTGAGATAGCCTCTTAATTGGTCTTCCTACCTCAAGTTTCCCCCATATATCAATTCATCTTCCACACAGCAACATCATTTTCCCTAAATTCAATTATAACTATGGCTTGCTCTTACTCTATATACTCCAGTGGCTCCCTATTATATCTCAGATCAAAAATTGACTCCTCTGGCATGCTTCATGACATGACCTCAACCTATTTTCCGTCCTTATTACATATTATTCCCTTTTCTGCACACTATGATACAGCCAAACTGTGCTCTTATTGTTCTTCATACCTGATGTTCCATCTGCCGTCTCTGTGCCTTTTGACTTGCTGTTCGTCACACCTAGAATGCACTGACTTCTCAACTCTGTCCCTTCGAGTTCCTCCAATGCTCAGCTCAAGTCCCACCATCTATAGGATGCCTTTCCTGAGCCTCTAGCTACTGCTACTATCATCTCCAAATAACCTCATATCTATTTCATATATTCCTAAATGAATACATATTGGCTCCCCATGCCCCTACTCCCTCTAGATTGTGAGACCCTTCTGCTTCTATGCTGTTCACTGTTGTCTCTGCATCATCAGTACCTAGGACAGTGCCTGGCACATTGGAGGCAGTTATTACATTCTTGTTGATTGATTGCTGTCTAGTTAATGCACTGGTTTTTTTAGGATCAAATAGTTATGGGTCAACCCAGATTTACTAAAGTTAGGCAAAATTCCTCCAAAAATATGTGCTGTTTTAACTTGCTGATGCTCAGACTGCTGAGCTTTTGACATTTGAGCTTCTGCTTTTTCTTCATGGCTTGCTAGCCTTTCATCAATCATGCAGCTACAATTTGTGTTGTGTCTCCTTTTTAGAGTCTGAAGTCCTTAAGATCAGGGACGGTCTTGATTCTCTATTTGCATCTTCATTGCTTAGCACAGTTCTCGGCCTATAGTAAGAACTTAATAAATGTCCTTTTATTCTTTCTATTCATTCATTTCTTTACTACTGTTAACTCCTGTCAAAAAGCGGCCCAAAGATATGACAATATTTGAGATGTAAAGAGATACCAAAGGCATCACTATACTGGTGGGGCAGCATTGAACCAAATCCCACCATGTACTCTGAGAAACAATCTACAAACTAACGTGCCAGGACCTCTTGTTTAAAAGCCCCCAACCTTATTAATGCCTGCTCAGTTTCTTTGGTATCGTGCTATTGATAACTCCTGTTGTACCTCTTTACTTAGTAAAAGCTTCACATGGAAACATGAGGAGCAAAGCCAAAAGCTATTCCTGCCACTGCTAGCCAAGAATTCTTTGGCCAAATGATAAAACATATAATTCATAATAACCCTTCCCACCTACATTGTCTTTAACAATTATGCTTGAGCAGTCCAAGCTGAATAGCAGTCAAAACTGACAATGCCTCACTAATTTGAAAATAAATGGTCTTCTCCTTGATATTATCCTTTCTCACTCTCCATCATTATGCTGCTTCTTGATAGCCAATAGCTTCTTTTGCATAACAATAACAATAACAATACTGGAAATTGTGCCTCTCATCTCTGTACTGATTCTGGACCCCTGCCTGCCTGCACCCTAGCCTGGGAAGTAGCCAGAATACTGGGATAACAGGAAATGAGGAAAAAATAGGCTTGCCAAGGCCTAATTTTGCTTCTTATCTAAAGACCCTAGATGGATACGTTAACAGAGTCTGCATTTAACAGAGAGGGAAACTGGCTCACCCAAGCCTATATAGCTAGAACCTGTGTGCTGACACAGAACATAAACAACCAACCTTCTCTGCCATTGAAATCCCCAATTCTGACCACCGTATCTTTTTTTTGTGCTGAAAACTGGGTTCCTGAAAATTTTGTTTCTTTAAGAACCCAAGTATAACTACTTGGTTTTTATTCTTGCCTGGGAGGCATTTCTTTTTCACCTCCACCTCTTAGAATTAAAATGTACTTGAGAGGTCTACTCAAATAGGGTCAACTTCCATATATTTTTATTATTCTTCATTCCTATTGTACCTTTTCTCCTCTCCAGTTACCTTGTATTTAATATTGTTTTTGTACATACTTCTCTATGTAAATTGTCGTCTCTGTCATTAGAATGTAAACTCTTTGGGACCAGGGGCTGCTTCATTTTTTCCCCCTTTATATTTCTCTGAACAATAATAGTGGCTGACCCATGATATATGTTTAAAAAATACTCGTTCATTGATTGATTTACCTAAATACACCACAAAATAACTTTAAAAAGTGTTTACCTAAGTATTATGGCAGGTGGTAGGATGCTTTGACGTATTAATTTATAATTTCTGAGGGTACTATTGAAGATCTTTTAATTCTTACAGATCAATGCATATGAATGATCCCTTTGATTTTTAATGACAAGGGATATGAATATGTCATTTAGAAATGTTGGCAACTGATTGAAAGCTTGTCATGAAGGTTTTTGAGTTGTTTTTTTTTTCCCCTTATCAATACAAAGTCAATATAAACCTCACCAAAGTTATATTTTGAAGACTCATCATGACATGGAAGTAATGTTGGGGTCTCCACAGATATGCCAGCAGACCATAAATTCTCGTAGGTTCTATTGGGAAGAAAATTATTCTTCCCTGAATTTGTGTCATTGTGTGTAATCCAAAGATGAGTTTAGCTAAGTTCACAGTAGCTCATCACCACACAGTTGAATAATGAGTTATGAGTGTATGTGGGTGTATTTGCTCCAGCAACTCAAAAATAATCCACTGAAGTTTGGAGGGGGTGTGACATGAATCAGTAGACAGATTACCCACATCGCTCTATTGAGAACTGAAATAACACTCTGAAAACACAGCTTTACCAGAGACAACTATTAAATGACTGCACATTCTTCAGACTTCAAAAATCAATGCTTTGATTGGTATGAACATTCCTTTATTGAGGCAGTGTTGTGAAACAGAAGGGAGATAGATATAGAGGTGTGGATTTGGAGGCAGAAAACCTGTGCTCAAGCTTGGCTCTGACTCATAGGAGCTGTATGATTTGGACAAATTACTTCTCTTGAGCCCAGTTTCCTTATTGTGATGAACTCTAAGATCTCTTCCAACTTTAAATATGGTTGTCTCATGCTAACTCTTCAGACTTGATCCATACTTGAAACCTTTCTAGGTTGGTAAGACCTATTAAGAGTTAGAGTCAGAAGGATTTAGATCTGAAAGAGATATTAGAAATTGTATAGCACGTTGCTTCTCAAAGTGTGGTTTGGGGATCCAGAGAGATCCCCAATACCCTTTCAGAGGATCTATGTGGCTAATATTTTTATAATAATGAGACATTTTGATTCTAATAAGGTAAATATCAATAGATATTTAAATAGATATTGATACACAACTCAAGTAAACAAAAGATTTTTTGGGGGCCTTTAGTAATTTTCAGGAGGACAAAGGAGTCCCGAGACCAAAAAGTTTTTAAACTGATGATCTAGCCCAGTGTCCACATTTAACAGGCATATGGTATTTGCCCCGTTAAGGTACTGTGACTTGCCGAAGGTCAGATGGATAGTCAGACCCAGGTTAATCTCCCTGCCATGGTAAGAAGCTGGAGTAGGACTTCAGGGTAAATGGCTGTGTATTTAACATAGACCAAAGTGTGTCCCATGAAACATCACAATTATATACTGTAAGCACTTAACCTAAAAAGCTGAGCCTATAACACAGATTAGTTTGTTCCTTAATTCTAGCATTATAAGGGAATAATTGTAAGAATATTCCAAAGGAGAGAGAAAAAAATCATCAATGTTGATAAAAATGTTAATCATTGAGTTTCTAATGCCCTTACATAGGATGTGCAAATAAAATAACAATTAACTTGCATTTTTTTTTTAGGCAATTGGGGTTAAGTGACTTGCAATTGGCTTACATTTACATACTACTTTACAGTTTGAAAGTACTTTGCATATGATCTCACTTAATTATTGAAAGCATCCTTTGAAGTAGGTGGCATAAGTGTCACCCCTATTTTACAGATGAATTAACTGAGGCTGTGAGAGGTTAAAGGATTTCCCCAAGGTCATAGAACTGGTAAGTCTTAGAACTGAGACTAAATCCATATCACTGCCTCTACCCACTATCAGCCTGGTGCCTCTACATGGAGAGGTGCATCCTATTTCATGATCTGCTATACCTTTTTCATATCCCTTATTGTTTGTCCTTCATTCTGGAAGAGGACCAATGACATCAAGAGGGTGATGTCTTGACTTGCAAGTGAATTGGATTTAAGTGAAACAGAGCTGTGCAAAGTCATCAGCCTGACTCTCTCCTCCAGAGTCACTGGTGTACAGTGGCAAGATGACAAGTGATGACTCCGGATGCAGTGGTAGGTCTCAGTTCTATATCTCAGTTTTTCTGAGGCAACACCCATTTCAGTTATAAAGAATAGGAAAGAATTGGGCTCATATCCCTT
Organism: Phascolarctos cinereus; assembly: GCF_003287225.1. Classification (NCBI taxonomy): domain Eukaryota; kingdom Metazoa; phylum Chordata; class Mammalia; order Diprotodontia; family Phascolarctidae; genus Phascolarctos; species Phascolarctos cinereus. Next base: position 222,254,184 of record NW_027555958.1, read on the forward strand.
GAAGTTATTTCAAAAGAAGACATCTACGTAGACACCTAGTTTCATAGGAATAGTAACACATGCCTGTTAAACCTCACTACTGGAAGACTGAAACTGGTGGATCATTTGAGCTCAGAAGATATGAGCTGCAATGGGGCTAAAATTGATGAGGTTTCTGCACTAAGACCTATGCGCTGAGACCATGTGTTCAACCCTTGGAAAGCACGAGTAAAACAAGCTGCCCAGGACAGAAAAAAAGCTTCCGTGCAGTTCCGTAAAGGAATTGGGCCTATGAGGGCCTCTGTACTTTCAGCTTGTGTAAGACTGAGTGACTCAGTCTCAAAAAAGAAAAGTATGTGTATATACATATACACATATGTATCTACTTACACATATACACACATATATGTACATATGTATATATATATGTGCATGTAAACATTTATATACAAATCTGATTCTATAATATTGGAGGTATCTTTCTTTGGAATGGAAAAGAATGAAACAAACTACAGAAATCTAGACCTTAATTTATTTGTTTTCAATAAAATTATAGGATATTTTAAACTCATATTATTACCAGCTGTTGAAAGTTACTTGCTTTAACTGTTTACTTTAAATCAAGGAATCACAACATAATGCATAGTACTTGGCAAACACTAATATAACAGAAATTTATGTGAATAGGATCAAAGGATACATTTTCTTTCTGCATCTGTTTCATACAATTTTAAGTTTTAAAATATTATTACTATCATTATTATTTTTAAATTCTCTATCACTTTGGGTTGGGATTAACTGTGGGATGTGAAAAACAGGATTCTCTCTAAAATTTCCAGACATTAGGTCGTACGCAGTTGTACGTATTCTGATTATACACAGTCACAGGTCAGGCAGTGAGGTGTAATATAGTGGAGAAAACAACATATTTTGAGTCACAGGTCCTTATTATATATATCATATTTTTCAAGTCACATAGGACCTTGAGCTTGAAGAAACCTAGGTTATCATTTAATTCAACTTAATTTTTTATATGGGGAAAATGGGGTTCAGAGAGTTTAATGACTTGTTCAAAAAGCTAGTAGGCAAATTAGGATTTTAAACTAGGTATTCTGACATAAATCAAGTGTTTGTATTATGCTACTTTTCTCATGTGCTGCTTACCCTCTCTCTAAGTCATAATTGACCCATCTGCACAAGAAGGCCTTTGGACCCAAGGATCTCCAAAGTACTAGTTACTACTGGATATGCTAGGGTCAGCCTCAACTGCTTGCTCTGGTCAGGGCAGCAGTGGAGAAGGGCTGTGTGGACAGTGATTATCCAAAGGGACTAACTTCTCTCTCCACATGCCTGTCAACATTGCAAAAGCAGAAGAATATATTGCATACTATAATCATTTATTGAATTAACTGTAAACAGTTATTAAGCTTGTTCAGATATATTATTGTTCCTAATGAAACATTTCATTTTAGATTAAAACATGTACAAGTAACTGCTATGACTCAAAAATGGAACCAACACAAATGAAGATATAGTAAATGAAACTGATAGTAGCCTTATCTGAAACTCCACCAAACTCAGAGATAGGTTAGGGTTTTAAATATGGGATTATCTCTCTTGTTGTCTCCCCTAAGAACCAATAATTTCACATTTCTCTGGGTACATATGAAAGAACAGAAACCATTCATTTAGGAGCACAAACATGAATTTTAGAATTCAAACAGAACCCTTTCCCCCATGTAAGCAGCTTCCTGTGCTCCTTGGCTTGATCTGTCTCATTCTGCTTCCCACAGCATTAGAGACACAGTGACTGAGAGATTTCTGTGTTTAATAATACGTCTTTTGAGAAAGTGGAAAAAGGCACCTTAGATCATGCTGCTTCTCCCTACCCCTATATTGATATTATCTTTCTTTCCTATGACCTCATATAGCACTATGTACCTCTTGTATTCTCAGGCTTATTTACATCCAATATGTTTATTACATATTTTGTAGGTGATTTTCCACTTTTTCACATATGTCTTATCTACCCATGATAGATTGCCCTCTGTGAGGTAAGGCACCATGTCTTAGCCATCCTTTTATCTCCATTAGTGCTTAGCATAGACAATTAATGTGGTTACTCAAAAAGAAGCAAGAGGCTTCAGGGATCCTTATCTACAGGCATCATTGTATGGTAGAAAGAGTGCAGACCATGGTTTAAATTCTTTTAAAGCATTAGACAAATTTAATTATCATCATTATTATTTTATCACCCTGTTTCAAGTGTATTTTTCCTAGGATTTCATATGGTGATTTGTACCTCTAATACTTGTGTTCGTGTGTGTGTGTGTGTGTGTATGTGCATGTGTGCTTGCTCACATGTTTAGTAATTAACTATGTAACTTAAGTTATGTTATTAAATAGGTCTCTGCCATATAGTTATTACATGTGGGACTCAATGGCCCAACTTAGGCCACTATTGGTTGGTAAAGTTCCCAGTGTAAGAGGTAAGAGGAACCCTGTCAGTGGTTTTCCTTCAAACAATAGCTTATGAGCTTTCACTGATGTGCTTCCTGTTAATAATCAAACAGTAGATCTTTTAGCCAAAGGGTTTACTTAAATGACATAGCAAGAATAACAATGACAAATATTTCCCTCCAAAACCAGAGTCAAACTTTCACAAATATATCTATAGTTCAAGACAAGGACTGAGAATGCACCGGTAGTGAAATACACATGTAGGGGGTATGCATGGCTAGAGCAACTCACAACTCCATCACTGCAGAGTTACAAAGTTGTTTCCCTCTTCTGAGATCCTCATGAAGTGGAATACAATTCCACTGTTCATTGCTGGCTCTTCCAGGGCATTGTGTCTCAGCTAGGCTTACTTCTTCTCAAGCATGAAGTGGTTACTGTACAGGACTGGGAAGGCTGTTCTGAAACTGGGCAGTGGGTAAGCTGGGCACACCAACTTCCTGCTTGGCTCTTAGGGTATAACATCTCTTCCAGATGGGTTTATTACCTGAACACCTGGACTTCCTCTGCAAGGGTACCTGTGGTCTTTTTCTACATTTAGCCACTTTCTGAGCTGAGGGGTACTGCATTTTCTTTATCTCTAGAGTGTTACTATGCTCTTTTCAGCAGGAGTGCTTACAATAGGGTAATGACTCTTAGTTTAGGATAATCAGAATTTTCTTCTCTTTGACTTCCTCAGAACCTCTACTATAGGATTTTTTTTTGGTCACTTCTAAAGAAGAGATAAGAGAAACCTTGCCTTTCTTTTCAACAAAATTCATCCTCACCCCCAAACTCTGTCTTTCTGTAAAGAATTCCATGTTCCTTTAGGGTGATCAGTCTTTTTTTTCCCCTTCTTTCATATTTCTTTTGGTATCATATTTAGTAGAGTGACTTGGGACAGCTATATGAATAAAATCTACGCCCTAGAGGCACATGTTCACTGTTTTGGTGGCTTCTTCATATACAATTAAAATATTCAAACCTACAGCATTTTCTAGTGAAGGGAATGACTGTTTGGCATCTGAAGGCTTTCTCTCCCCTTAATGTCTCTATTTTCTAGTCTTTAAAGTAAACCTTCAGCTTTTGATGAAATATTACTGGAGCATCCTCTTACACACAAAAAATGACAGATACAATTTCATACTCAAAGATTCTAAAAGAATAATATTTCAAAGAAAATGGGAGGTCCTCGAAAATTAAATTCCAATGGTATGACTCCAAAGGAAAGTAAAAGTTGCAGCACTAAACAGATGTTTCTGATGAGCCTAAATTTAAAAAAATATATATATATGTGTGTGTATATATATATATATATATATATATATATATATGTATATGTATATATAAGAAATGTACCAAAGAAAAATGTAACATGTTAATAAAGATGAGGAAGAAAACAGAAATATTCAATTCTTACTTTGCTTCTATTTTCTCACCCAAGGTGAGAGATTTGGAGAACTGAAAAGGATGGACAACAAACTGTGGAGAAGAAAGAACTAAAACCTCAGATGGGCAAGGGGATAATAATAGCTGATATTTATAGAATGCTTTAAGGTTAAGACAGCATATGACTGCTTTTAATCACAGAATCAGAGAACATCAGCATTGGGAGATCAACCAGTTCATCCCCTTCACTTTACAGATGAGGAGATGAGTTCAGGTTATCTGACACAGACAAATTGCATCTCAAGATACTAAAAGAACATCAATTATGATCACTAAAATGCTATTCACAGAATTACAGAGTCTCCAAGCTGGCAGAGACCTCAAATGTCACCTAATTTAATTCACACTTGAACAAAAATTCCATCTACATCATCAATGACAGGTAGAAATTCAGTCAGTGCTTGAATCCCTCTAATAAAAGGGATTCCATTATCTCTTGAGGAAGGCCATTCCACCAAAAACCAAAACAAAATCTCTTACATTATGCCTTCTATTAAGCTTAATCTACCTTAACAAAAAAAGCAAAAACTATAACACCAAATTATGTTCTGTGGATTTTTCCTTCTGGGTTCAAATCAGATTAATTCTAGTTCCTTTGCCACAGAACAACTCTAAAAATATTTGAAGATAGCTATAATATACACTCCATGTCTTCTCTTTACCAGACTATTCATTTCTCTTCAACTAATTTTCCAAATTCTATGGTCTTTAGTTTTTTCACCTTCCTCTGGATGTTCTCCAACTTGTCGATGTCTTTCCTAAATTGTGGTGTCTAGAAATGAATGCAATTCTCCCTGCCAACTGATGTCATTGGAGAATATGATAAGCATGCATTCTATGTCTTCATCCAATTCACTATAAAACTATTGACCAAAACTAGACCAAAGAGGTTCTGTGAATTTCTAGGTAGAAACTAATCCATTACTCAATACTTCTTGAATATCATCATTCACTCAACTACAAATCCACCTTTTCATACTTTTTGAACTTCTCTAGAACAGTGTCATGAGAAGCTTCCAAACGTGACACTGAAATCTTTGTAGCATGATTATGACATTCTCCTAATCTACCAGTGTAGTAACTCTAATATGAAAAGAGCTTACATTGATATGACTTGTTCTTAGTGAATTGATCCTGAACTCAAGTGATTACTACTTCCCTAAGTACTTAAAAACAAATTATTTAATACAAGGGAAGGAGCTACTATATTGGACAGTGAAATTAGATTCCAAAAACTTAATGAGAGGTGAAGTGGAGAACAAAAGCAAGGTCCCGGGTAAGAAGTAGATTTGGTATCAGAGAGGACCAGAAAATTTAAATCCAACCTTTATGACATTTAGCAAGTCACTTTTCTAGGGCTCTTCAGCATACCTACTGAATCTCCTTCAAATATCCTAACAACTCAATTCTTTAACCTACTCACTTTCCATTACTACTCCTACATCCCACCTCACTCATATACAAAGACAACCATATACTTCATCTTGTAGTTACTGATAAATGTGCCACATCTATTTCTAAGAATTCTGAAATCACCATATCCGATGATGATCTATTGTTTTTTTTCCTCTCCGTTTGCCTTCCCTCACAAAACCCTACTCTTCATCTGCACCATCACTTCCAATCCTTTTTAGCTCTACAGTTCACTCCCAGGTTATCTCCTTGCGCTAGTCATCCTTCCTCATCTCCCCATCTTGACCTCTTGTTGAACTAATTTAATTCTGCATTGTCTTCTCTTGAATCCCTAGCTCTCTTTTCATATCACCAATTAAGCCCAGGCAGAACTCAGCTTAAGACTACTCCCACCGTTTGCCACCTTCACTCCAATATATGTGCTGCTAAACAAAGATGGAGAAAATCGCACAACTATTCTGCCTAAGATCACTACAAATTTATGTTATGCAGTGTTAACTGGGCCCTTATTGATGCTAGACAATCCTACTATATCTCCCTCATTAACTCCCTATTCCATTCTCCTCAGTGGTTCTTCCAAACCATTTTATCCCCCCTCAAGCCTTCCATGGGTGACTCTCCTACGTTTTCAGCTGAGAACTTTGTGTCATACTCTACAGAGAAAAAATTGAAGTCATCCATCATGAGCTCCCTCTTCCTCCTTCTTCCTCATCTCCTATCATTCAGGTGCCTTCTTCCAATATCTCCTCTTTTACACCCTTCTCACATGATGAAGTAGCCTTACTCCTTACCAAGGTTAAACATTCTAGTTATTCAAATGATTCTATTTCACCTCATCTCCTCCAAAAGATTGTCCCCTCTGTTATCCTCACTTTTTAAAAATTTATGTTCAACGTCTCCCGGTCTACTGGCTCATTTTCTACTGCCTGTAAATATGCCCACGTCTCCCACATCCTGCAAAAATCCTCCCTTGGGCCTTTCATCCCTGTTATCATTCTATATCTCTTCTGTTCTTTGTAGCTAAACTTTTCCAAAAAGGTACAATAGATGGCTCCACTTTCTCTCCTCTCACTTTCTTCTGAACCTCTTACATTCTCACTTCTAACCTTTTACTCCAATGAAATAGTTCTTTCCAAAGTTACTAAGGATCTCTTAATTGCCAAATCCAATGGCATTTTCTCAATGCTGATTCTCCTTGACCTCTCCATTGCATCTGACATCGCCCATCACTCTCTCCATCTTGATATTATTTTCTCTCTAGGTTTTTGGGACACCACTATCTCCTAGTTCTCCTCCCATCTAGGTGACAGCTCTTTCACTCCTCTTTCTCTTTTGCTGGATCCTTTTCTGGTTTATGCCCTCTACTATAGGTGCCCCTAAGGGTTATGTCCTGGTCCCTTTTCTCCCTATATACTATTTCACTTGGTGATCTTATCAGCTCTCATGGATTTAATTACCATCTCTATGCCGATGATTCTCAAATCTATCTATCTTGCCCCAAACTCTCTGCCTGCCTCGGTTTTCAAATCTCTAACTTCCTTTCAGACATCTCACACTGGAGGTTCAGTAGACATCTTCAACTCAACATGTCCAAAATGAAACTCATCTTTCCTCCAAAACTCTTGCCTCTACTACCCCATCTTCTCTGTTATTATAGAAAGCAATGCCAGTATCTCAGTCCCTCAAACTATTAACCTAGGAATCATTCTGTACTCTTCACTATCTGTTACTCCCCGCATCCAATCTGTTACCAAGGCCTATTGATCTCACCTTTGAAACGTCTCTCGAATACACATCCTTCTCTCCTTTGACACTGCCACCATTCTAAGGCAGGCTCTTATCATTTCATGCCTGGATTATTGCAGTAGCCTACTGGCAGGTTGGACTACCTCAGGTCTCTCCCAACTCCAATTTATCCTCCATTAAGTCACTAAGGTGATGTTCCTCAAGAGCAGGTCTGATCGTCACATCACCATCCTAGCCCAATCTCATTCCATAAGCTGCAGTGGCTGCCTATCACCTCCAAGATCAAATACAAAATGCTCCGTTTGGCAGAGCATTTCATAACCTTCATAGTCTAGCTCCCTCCTACCTTTCCAGTGATCCTATGCCTCAGGGAGCCAAAAAGCACCTGCAGTTTTCCCAATTCCCTAGATGGGAGAAAATTGATAGAATTGGGCATATGCTTCTGGATAGGGTGTCCATCCTTGTCTTCTATGCTGTGGAAGGTGTACCCAGGTCCATGGCCTTGAACCAAACCAATGAACCAAGAACCTGAGAGCATCCGGCTAGTGTGAGATAGCCTTTTAACTGTCTGCCTGAAAAGCATCTCCAAGCCTTCCTGGGTGCTTGGAGAACGACCACAACTGCAGGGCAAGACAGGTTGGGGGAGGCTTATATACCTTCCAGTCTTGGCTAGATCAGAGCTTGGGGTTAGGCAGCTTCCCCATACAGGCCACCAAAATGTTGAGGTTTAGGGGCCTGGGACCCCAAAATCACATGTGGGTCCTACCCAGATGAATTTGACCCAATCTTTCTTTCAGCCAAAGACAAGATTTATTAGGACATCCTCCATATTTGCCATACTTTTAAGGAATCTGAACATGAGTGAGCTATTGGCTAGATTATAAGAATCTGAGCAGTGGCTAGATTTTAAGAATCTGAGCTGCACTTAGTTTTCAAATCAAACGTATAAGCGTATATTGGGGGAGATGTCTTGATAGTAGCTCATTTGGGAAACAAATCAACAATTTAGGTGCTTCATTTGATTGCAAGTTCATTTGAAAGTTCAACAGCATTCTGTGAGTGCCTAAAAATTCAGTGCAAGCTTCTGGTGCATTCATAGAACTATTGTGCCCAGAGAAAGGGATATGGTAATTGATGTCTTTGCTGATAAGATCAAATATGAATTATTTTATTGCTTCTGATGATCATGCTTTAAGATGGCATTGTATTAATGAACTGGAGCAGGTCCAGAAAAGGCTGGCCAGAATTTTGAGGAGAATTGAAACCATGAAATATGACTGAAGGAATTGTGGAAGCATACCTGATTAACAGCTTGTGATTATATTCTGGGGCTTCTGGGACTGCATCAGCTGAAAGGGAGAAATTTCCTCTCTTACATTTAATGCACTACACATACATACATATACATTAATGCTCCAAGGAATGATATGACTCTGGATTTGGAGCTGGAAGGGTCCTCAGAGGTAATGTAGTACAATTTCCTCCTTTTATGGATGAGGAAACCATGCCATAACCATGCTGGGTAACTTGCTTAAATTTACTTAAAATTACACACGTAGAAACTACCAAAGGTGGGATTGAACCAAGGTAGTCTAATTGAAGGGTATGGTTTTAAATGTTAGAAATAATACAGTTTTAGAAAAGTCAAAGTCATGGGAAATCTAAACAAGCAATGGCAAGAGGAAGGTGGATATAAGCAGCTTCAGCATCCTTCTGATAGAGAAGTTAAAAAAATGGTGTAAGGGGTAGTATTGAAGAAATGTATGACTGGAAAAGTTGTGATTTATGTGTAATAAAAATAAAAGATAACAAATCGATAGCCAAAGTATTCCATTGGTATCTGAAAAATTTAAAAAGTCCTGGAGAGTGGCTTCAATCAGGTTGAATGGTTCCTTGTGGAAAATCTATGTAGAAAATGATAGAAGACAAGAATTATTCATGGTCCAGTGAAAGAAGTGTCCATGTTGATGAGATCACAGATCTGTTGAAGTAGTATAATATGATGCTACTATTCAAAAAAAGTTTGAAGACCTACCATGCAAAGGGAAATAGTCTTATTTTATGTAGCCAAGAGAGCAGAGCTGTGGTGAAGGAATTAGACTTTGTTTCTAAGGAAGGACTTTCTGGTATACTTAGAACTGTTTTAAAACTGAACATGCTACCTTGTGCAGTGAGTTTCCCCATTGTAGGGGTTCAAAAAAGATTGATCAATACTTACACAATAATAATAATAATAATAATAATAATAATAATAATAATAATAATAATAATAAAACTAGTTTTTACGTAGCTACAAATACATTGTCTTCACAAAAATGCCGGGGGTAGGTGCTATTATTATTCCAATATTATTGTTGATAAAACTGAGGCAAACAGAGGTTACATGACTTGTCCAGGATCACAGAACTAATAAGTGTTTGAACCCAGATTTAAACTAGTAAATTGCTTTGACTAAGCTTCTTGAATTAGTGCAGCATTCTATCCTCTGCAACACCTAGGTATTAGACTTATTTTGGGGATCATAGGTCACAGATTTAGAGGTTGAAGGAGTTTAGAGGCCATTGAATTCAATCAATCTTGTTGATTGAATAAAATCATCTTATGTTTCATGAATATAGAAACTGAGAAACACAGAAAGTTTAAGTGACCTTTCTAGGGTCACCCAGTTAGTTAGCAGACTAAACTTGGGTCTTTCTGATGTCAAATCTAATGCCTTACCCATGTTCCAAAGGAGGTTGGTGAAGATATATTCTAAAATTGCTACAACAGAGGCAGTTTGGTGGTGCAGTGGATAGAGCACCGGCCCTGAAGTCAGGAGAACCTGAGTTCAAATCCGGCCTCAGACACATAACACTCACTAGCTGTACGACTCTGGGCAAGTCACTTAACCCCAATTGCTTAACTAAAAAAAAAAAAAGAGAGAGAGAAAAAAATTAAAATTGCTACAATTAAGCTTTTATGAATTTGTAGCATTGTTATTGGAGGACACACTGTTAGTAAACTAGTGTCAATATCCACAGCCTCCAAGAGTATATTTTTTTTCCCCAAAAGAGCGACAGCAAAAAACATGATTTCTGCTAAAAAAAAACAGGTTCTGATAGGATCTATGAATAATTCTATTTTTGTTGAGCAGTCATTTTACAGCAGTGCCTGACTCCTCATGACCACATTTGGGGTTTTCTTGACAAAAATACTGGAGTTGTTTGCCATTTCCTTTTTCAGCTCATTTTTCCAATGAGGAGACTGAGGCAAACAAGGTTAAGTAACTTGCCCAGTAACAGAGCTAGAAAGTGTCTGAGGCCAGATTTGAACTTAGGAAGATAAGTCTTCTTAATTCCAGATCTGGCCCCTCTATCCATTGTGCCACTTAGCTGCCCCCCATAGAGATAAGACTTGGGCAAGCATGAGCCTAGCAGATGCAGTATATTTGAAGTGTTACTGGATTTGGAGGTCTAGACTACATATTTTTTAATTCATGTAAAACAAACACTGGAAAAGGTGGATTGTCTTTCTCTCTTTCCTGTCCCCTTTTATCTCCCCCCAGCTCTCTCTTTTTTCATGGAATAGACTTTGCCAACTAGATAATATGAGAAGGTGACCCAATGAAGTGAATAAAGATATTAATTTGTGACACTGATCTCAGATTTGTGATATATACTACATCGAGTTTGTCCAGGATCTGCTTCAATTTTAAACTCAGAAATGATGTGTAAGATATTCAAGTCAAGGTATTATCCCCTTTATTTTTTTTCTCCATTCCTCTCTCCTCTGCTATATCTGCACCTTTCCCTGACTTCTCCCACTTTTTCCTTTCATTTCTTGCATTCTCTGCTCCCTTTCTCTCTCTTTCCTCCCACGTCTTTAGGGGGAAAAAAGCCAGTTATTTGGGGGGATTGTGTGGGACAAGGATAATTCAGAGGCAGCAAAGTCCAAAAAAAAATCAATCCTTAGGTCAGAGGATCACTCCTAACAAGATTGGCTCAGGTCTAATTTTGGGGAAACTCTCACTTGCTATCAGAAAACTCATTTGTCTCTTGTATTTGCTCAAGCTAGCCTGTCTGCCACTAATTAGATGTGCTATAAGAGTGTTAGTGCATGGCACTTCTACAAGGGTGACCATAAGCTTACCTTATCACCACTTATTCTTACAAATTATAAAATATATATGATAGACTTTACGCAAAAACAAAACACAGAAAGGACTCATATCAGAGCCCAGAGAGTATCGAAAGAGTCAATTTCTGCCTTCTGCTAAGTTCCTCTTTTCCCTCATCCCCTTCAGTGGAGGATTGCAATGTCTTTGTGACTTGCAGTATTGCCCTGGATGGGGATTGAAACTAACCAAGAATCTCTTGTATGTAATTCCCAATGAATCAACATTCTATCCTTTCTTGAAGGGATACTGAGAGAGTCAGAGTACAGTCTAAGAGAGGGAATGACTTAAATGTTACAGGTAGTATTTAATCTTAGTCCTGCCCTGAACAAGTTCTTTCTTTTCCAGATAGAATAGCATTAAATGTGTAGTCCTCAGAATGCTGAAAATGTGCTTTCTTTAAAGGTTTCATGCTTTATTAAACACATTGAAAAATCATTTTGAGATGATAGAAATCTTAAATCAGCACTTATTCAGCTTTTAACTTCCAGCAACCCAGCTCTAGAATTTCTTAAAAATGACCTTGATTTTTTCCTTTCCTTTCCTTTTTTTTTTTTTGCTAAAATCACTGAAGATAACTACCCTTAAGGAAGAGTTAAATGATCTCTTTCCCTGTTAAATTGGGACAGAATTAATTTCCTGCCTGTAGCCTTGAGCAAAAGGGCAAGTCAAGTGTCAGCCTGACCGTGTTTCTCTTGCTATTTTCAGCACAATTGGCAAGAGGGGTAAACAAGAACCTAGCAGCTGCAAAAAGCTTTTCAAGGAGAATCTTCTACACTCAGTATTCTGTTGGCGTTTGTTCTCTTCTATCAATCAGCAGGTATGTGGGGGAGCCTATGCTGTGTTATGTCCTGGGCACTCTGGAGATACAATGCTAAATGAAATAGTGTATGTCTTTTAAATGCTTAACATCTAGTAATTACAAAGATAAAATAATACTAAATGCTACAAAGATGGAAGGAAACAATCATTTATTAAGCACCTGCTATGTGTCAGGCACTGTGGCAAGCATTTTATGACTATTATTTCTTATGAACTTCACAATAATCCCTGGGGGGTTGGTACTACTATTATATTCATTTAACAGTTGAGAAAACTGAGGCAGACAGAGCTCAAGTGACTTGCCCTGGGTCACACAACTTGTAAGTTTCTGATGCCAGATTCGAACTCAGTTCTTTCTGATTCCAGTCCTCATGCTCTATTTACTCTATATGCTCTACTTACTGCACCACCTAGCTGGTACAAGACTGAGAAGTGGTGTGATCTGGTGGCAAGAGCCTGCATAAGGAATCAAATGGCCCAGGTCCTAATCTTTTTTTTTTTTTTCCCAGACACAAAAATATTTTGTTCCCCTCCCCAGTTGCAGAGCTAGGAATGGGATTCATAACTTCTTGCTCCATACTGCATCACACTCAGCTACAGTAGTATTTAAAGAGTAGTAACAGTAGTTTATAAGAATTCCCAGAGGAGAAGTGATATCCTAGAATTAAAATTTTAGAAGTATCACTTGTATAAAACGTGGCTCCAAAGAGGATGCATATCACCTTTTCTCATGAATGTAGGTCCAAGTGCATATGGAATAGGATGAAGAAAAATCAGCTTCCGATTTACATGATAATAAGGGCCAAGAACCAACAGACACTGTTGGGTGAGCACCAATGAATTCCATGGTACTGCACAATCATGCTGAGAGATGACGGCAGCAAGTGTGAGCACAGATAAAGGCAGGGAACAATGAAACAAGGGAATGTACAAGGATGGCAGCTGACTCTGCGCCAATCCTATGACTTACAAATAGCAGTGCATGAAGCAGAAGCTTGACTACTTGGCATTGTGAGTTGACAGGGCTATAACTATCCATTTGAGGTGAATTGGTCCAACTGCTCTGGAAAACAATATGAATTATGCTAAAACAGTCAGTCAGCAATCCATACCCTTTAACTCAGACATCTCAGTACTTGACATATACCTCAAGGAAGTTATAGCAATATGCACTGACTAATTAATTAATTATTTTGTTTATTTGGGAAAGAATGGTTCTTGTGCTGGTAAAAACTAGGATTGAATCTCACACATGAAATTTCATTCTTGTTCTCTCTGAGACATCACTAATGATGCTCAGACATAAGCTTTTTTATTTCTGTTGTATATTCTAAAACATAAGCTATGTTTAATGCTTTTTGACATATTAATGCTTTTGGAAGATTTGAACATTCCCCCCAGGGGAGTGATAGAAACAAAACAACTTCAGATGTCCCCAGGGTTTACCCAGGTAGGGGCAAAATGATCCATTGAGATTTTTGTGAGAGAGACTTCAGGACTCAGTGTGAACCCAGAGCTTTGGCTCTGAGCTACAGGTTAGTTAGTCCGTAAGGAAATAGAAGAGCAAAGCTTTATTTCTGTTGTTGTTGTTGCAAAAGCAAGATATCTATACACTTTATTCCTTCATTTTACAGATGGGGAAACTGAGGCTCAAAGAGATGAAGTGGTTTCTTTAGACTATGTAGCTAGTTAGTAGCAGAAGCATAAAGAGAACTAGAACAAATTTTTATTACGTTCTAGCAGGTAACTCACAGTATTGAACCAGAAATCATTAAAAACCAAGAGAGACAGCAGAAGATTTTGTAATTTGCTGTCAAATCGCAGACTTCATAGATCACAGTGTACTAAAGGGAAACTTATTTTCTAAGAAGCTTTAACCACTAAGTGGCTAGATTACTCTAAATTTAAAATGTAATCCCTTGGTGGTATGAAGTAAGTTCTAGAAAAAAGTTGAAGAGAAGTTCTCTTCAATGCCTGCTTCCCAATTCATCCCCAACTACACTTAAACTGGCCTCTGGTTACCCAGATCCTCCAGTTTGGACACCACCACCTGTATGAGGGCAGCTTGGGGGTACAGTGGATAGAGTACCAGACCTGGAGTGACGAAGATGATCTTCCTGAGTTCAAATCTGACCTCAGACACTTACTAGATGTGTGACCTTGTTTGCCTGAATTTCCTCATCTGTAAAATGAACTGGAGAAAGAAATGGCAAACAACTCCAATATCTTTGCCAAGAAAATCCCCAATGCATGAACAGTAAGATATTAGTGAACAACAACAATCAATACTAGCATTCCCTGATAGTGCATAATAATATCCTTTAAGACCTTTTTCTATGTATATGGCACCCAACTCTCAAAAAAGCCTTCTTTTTCTGCCTTTTGCTAAAAGCAAAAACTTATTTTGATATCCTTTTTATTTCCAAATATAGCCCATTTCCCTCCCCTCCTAATCAAGCCATCATCCATTATTAAAAAAAATTAAACATAAAGAGAAAAAAATCAGGTAAGCAAAAGCAGACAATACATCAAGCATGTCTAATGTAATATACCACTATTCCACACTTGCAATCCCCAATTTTGCAAAAAGTAGGGAGAGGTGCATTTTCTAAATTTATTTCTAGAATCAAACTTGGAATGTTGAGCTTTTATTGTTGGTGTTATTTCCATTTATATTGTTGTGGTCACATATATTGTTTTCTTGGCTCTGCTTACTTCAGCATCATTTCATAAGTCTTTTAAAAATTTCTCTAAATTATCCATATTAATATTTGGTATAAATAGAAACTATTTCTGTATTCAGCCTTCTAGCCACCTGCCTAGCACTGGAAATTACTAGACTAAAAGTTATGGATATAAAAATAGAAAAATGTTATGGACAGTTTTGTCACTGTTTTCACATAATTCCTAAGTGTTTTCTAGCACAGGTGAACCAATTCAAGCTATACATAAGCATCTCTATAGGCCATGTGTTGACTTTGAAACCACATATGAACATCATTTATATTTGATTATATTTTTATTTTGTTAAATATTTCCCAATTACATTTTAATCTGATTCAATCACACTCCCTCATGCCGCCAAAAACTTTTTGACAACTCTGGACCAATTCACAGCTCCACCAACTTACCTCTCTCTATTCCCACTCTTCAGTTCAATTCTTTTACCATATGAAGCCCTGTGTGATAATGGACATCATTTGGAGAGGTTTCTCCTCTTAGTCCCTTCCCTTCTCGCCAAAAGTAGAGTGACTTCATTGATGGGAATTTCAGATCAAGAAAGAAGAAAGAATAAGGAACTAGAAGACCTCTAACATCCATTTCAGGTTTAATATTCCATGATTCTTTATTCTAAGAATGCCTCTTGTCAGTCCTTCTATTCCTGGGTGATGAGTGCCCCATGCCTATTCTCCCACACACATTGGGCTGCACAATGTTTTCCATTCCTTTTTGACCAAAAATGTACCTCTGGTACTAAAATATTTTAAGGCATCTAGTTTTAGCTAGTGCCTCAGAGGACACAATATCAGCACACTTTCTACCACCACTTTTTGGCTAGGTGAAGGCATAAACTGATGAGGCTAAACTGTTTTATCTCTCTGCCATGTAGCAAATGGGCTGCAGCTACTGTGTGCATGCACGAATGCATGCACGTGTGTGCGTATGTGCGTGTGTGTGTGTGTGTGTGTGTGTGTGTGTGTGTGTGTGTGTATGCTTTGGGTTCATTTTCCCAGATGAAGGCTAGGTATGTTAAATCTTCCCCTCGGCATTCTAAAGGCATTCCTATTGTGTTATAAGATGATGAGGAGGGTAGTTTTAGAAATACCTGAGAAGACCTATATGAATTTATATAGAGTGAACTGAGCAGAACTAGGAGATCATTGGACACAGTGATAACAATATTGTAACAATGATCAACCGTGAAAGATAGCTTCTCTGATTGACAATGATCCAAGGCAATTCCAAAGTACTTATGATGAAAAATGCTATACACTTCCAGAGAGAAGACTGATGAACTCTGAGTGCAGATTGAAACATACTTTTGTTGCTTTATTTTTGTTGAATTTTTGGGTGTATTTTCTTTTGCAACATGACTAATATGGGAATATGTTTTGCATGACTTTGCAGGTATAATCAATATCATATTGCTACCTTCTTAATGGGCTGGGCTAGGCTGGAGAGAGGAAAAGAATTTGGAACTCAAAATGAAAAAATAATTATTAAAAAACTTAAATGTGATTGGAAAAAAGTAATGAAATAATTAAAAAAAACATTTCAAAAGGCTAATTATCCATTTTATGAAAGATTCAAGTTTGGGAGACAATCATTGCTGAACTGCATTGTCAAATGAAGGAGTTATTCTAAATGTTCTTTGAATTCCCTTTCAGTGTAGATAAATTTTGATTCTTTGGATTGTCCTTAGCTGAAGTTTCTATTCTGTTTTGTGCTGATACGCCATCCTTAGAAACTTCATGCTTATAGCACTTTATCTCTAGAGTTGGATGGGACTTCAAAGTTGCCTATCTAGTTTTCTAAACTTCCAGTCCAAATTTCTTATTGTATGGATTAAGCAACTGAGATGGGCTATGACTTACTTAAGGCCACACAAATGGTACTCATGAAAGATAGGATTTCAGCCTTTCTGACTTCAAGGTCAGCACTCTTTCCCTTGTACCATGATGCCTTTTCAGAAAATACAAGAAAATAAGTACTGGAAGAGAATAAGTTATTTATATGGTACCTGCTAGGCAAGTACCGTGCAAAAGGCCATTTTTTAAAGTTAACAAATATTATCTCTTTTGATCCTCAGAACAACCCTGAAAAGTATAATTTTTAGATTAGGAAACTGAGGCAGAGGTTTAATAACTTGCTCATGGTAACACATCTAGAAACACAAATCTAGTAGAAATTTAGTAACACTTTCAAGGCTGAATTTGAACTCAACACTTCCTAACTCCCTACACAGCACTCTATCCACTGTGCTAGTTAGCTAAGGAAGAGGATGAGAGCTCAGAGCCATGGTTGGTCTATGGGGACATTTTCAGTCACAAAGCAGCTCAAACCACATTTCCTCACTCCATGTGAAAAGAAGTTAATTTTAATCAGGTGAGACTCTTAGCTGTGAAGTCTCCACTGTTCCTTTCCAAGGTAAAGCACATAACTGAGAAAACAAAAGCTAATTTTAACAAGGTGAGAGGCATATGTGAGAAAAAATGTAAATTGGCTGTGCCAAGATGGAATTGAAGCAATTCCACACAGAGAAAGGCAAAGAACTGAGAATTTAGCTCCCTGAGACTTAAGAGGCCTCACTAACATCACCAGTGTCAGTTAGAAAAGCAAAACATTATTTTGCCCAGAGTTTTTGTCTGCAAAAAACCACTAGGGACAAACCAAAGCCAGGACTTATATATTGTGGGTACTTCATAAATTATAGTCACTTTAGGGGCAGTTTTTTAAAAGGGAAAAATAAACTCTAGTCCTTCAACTCAGAAGGACCTATTTAACTTGGGCATGACTTGAGCCTTTGTTTATATGAATTGAATTGATTCTATCTGTCCACTTTATCAAAATTGCTAATCCTGAGCAGTAAAAACATTTTTCCTAGACAGAGAAGATGCCTCATCTTGAAAGAGTCTGGGTAAGAACTTTCTTCTTTATCATGCTCCATGTTCAGCCTGTAGACAGGGAATGGTGCAGTGGGAAGATCTCTGGCCTCACAGTTAGGAGAGGGAGGCAGAGTGACACTGTAGAAGGAATATGGGATTTAGGTTCTGAGGACCTGGGTTTGTATCTAGGCTTTGCTATTTACTAGTTGTGTAACTCTAGGCACTTAATCTCTTAGGTAACCAGTATCATTCTTTTTTTTTTTGGCTTTTTTTTTTTTTAGGCAATTGGGGTTAAGTGACTTGCCCAGGGTCACACAGCTAGTAAGTGTCAAGTGTTTGGTCTGATGCTGGATTTGAACTCAGGTCCCCTTGACTTCAGGGCCGGTGCTCTATTCACTGTGCCACCTAGCTGCCCCAGTATTATTCTTTATAAAATAATGGTCTTGGAGCAATATAGACAGCAGACTGCATACTGGTTTTGAGATCAGAAGACTGGAACTCAGATCTCATCTTTGACATTGATTGTTTTTTCTTTTTTTGTATGTCCTTGGGCAAGTAATTTAAGCTTCCTAGGTTTTAGTTCTCTCACATGTGAACTGAGAGTTTCACATGGTCTCTGAGGTCTCTTCTACCTCTGATATACTGTAAGATGGTGGTAAAGGACCAAAATCACAAGGGATCACATGATCTGTTTTTCAGTGAGGAGAAGACAGGGAAATTTAGAGGTCATTTGACAGAAGAAGGGGAGAAGAAGGACAGAGTGAGTCAGAGAAGCCAGTAAGTCTGGCTCTCGTATAGGTTGAGATGGATCAAATTGTCTCAAAGTCAACTCTCAGTCAGAAACAAGTTGAAGTCAACATTTCTAATGATTCCAGCTTTTCTTGTAAGGGACCTGAGACTTGAAATCTGGCAAGATTCTAATACTACACTTGAAGGAGAAGGTAGTAATAACAACAAAGAGGAATACTTCAAAAATTAAGACCAATATTATAACCAAATACCAGAATAAAATATTTGTTATGTCATGGTAGACTTCAAAAAGTTTTACTGTATGAATCTCAGAATTAAGAAATAGCAGCACATAGTGTCCTACTCTTGGATGATCAACCTTTAATGCTGCAGGAATACCACAGTGTAAAAAAAATAGCTTACATTTTTATAGTATTATAATGTTTACAAAACCTTTTGCATACATTATTGTGCTTGACCCTCACAACAAATGGATAGGGCAGGTATTATTGTTTCCATTTTACCAACAAAGAAATTGAGGTTCAGTTTTTAAATAAGGTCACTGCTTGTGAGTGTCAGAGTTGAGATTGAATCTAAGCAGGTCTTTTACATCCAAGTCTAGTGCTTTTTGGTACCTCTAAAGTGGGACAAAATTTCCTGAGCTGAGACATATTGATTTTTTTGAGTTGATGTTTAAATGACTTCAACCGATGAAGAGGAAAAAAGGGAAGACATTCAAAGCAAAGGGAGCAGTCTTTTCAAAGATACAGAGTAAGAGAGTATGTGACATAATTGGGGATTGGAGAGTAGACCATAGACTCATAGAAGTTAGAGCTGGAAGACCATGGGCAGCATCAAGTCCAAGCTATTCGTTTTCCAAATGCATGAAATTGAGATTCAAAATTAATTTACTTGCTCAAGTTTATGCAGGTAGTATGTATCACAGCTGGAATTGAATTGAGGTACCCTGATTCTGTTCACCACATGCAATAGCATAGAGCACGTGGATGATAGCGATATTACATATGTGGAAAGGCAGGGTGGTGTTAGATTGTGAAGGGCTTTAAATAAATAACCACTGAATACTTTTGAGCAGAAAAGTGATGTGACTGAATGTATGCAGCTGGTATGGCAAGGCTAGGAAAGATAGAATGGTCAGGGTAGAAGAGAGCAGAGATGGGAAGACTTATTAGGCTAATGCAATGAACAGCTCAGGCTGATGATAATGAGGACCTGTGCTAGTGTATTGGCATTAGGAAGACAGATTAGGGAGTAGATGAAAAAGATGTCTCAATGGTGGAATCATTTGGGGTAGGCAAGAGGGAAGGAAGAGCTGTAATTCTCAGAACTCAGAACTCCAAGGCCATGAAAATGGAAGACTGGGCCAAAGGTCAAAATAAAAAAAGTCAAAAGGAGGAGAAAATTTGAGGGAAAGAGTAATCTCAGTTTTGGACATGTTGCATTAGAGTATTGGTGAATCACCCAGGTGGAGATTTCCTGGAAGTATCCCTGAATCAGGAGAGGTGAAATCAGATGATAAAGATTACCCAGGAATAAGGATTTGTAGATTGTGAATGATAGAAATGAGGAAAGTTAGTTGTGTTAGGGTAGTAGTTAATGAAATTAAAAGTATATATTGTTATAATATATAATATGTATTATTGTAATAATAATAATAATAATAATAATAATTATATTTTATATAATTATATTTTATGAAATTAAATTATGGTGGCATACCATATGGTCAATACTGGGAGACCCAAATTCAAATTCTGGTTTTGCCTTTGCTAGCCATGTAACCTTGGACAAATCCGTTAACTTCTCTGAATCTCATTTTCCTCATCTGTTAAAAGAGAGAGTTGGACTGGATGAGCTCCAATGTTCCATGAATCATAGGACCACATAGTGAAAAGACTACATAGAATAAGGGTAATAAGAAAGTTTCTTGTAAGTGAGAAAGTACGAGAAAAGGAAGGGAGAGTTGTGATTGAATGGTGGAATATCAATGTTTATAAAGTTGGAAGTGGTGCGATCCCAAAAGAAGGTTAATTATAGAGTGTGATCATGTCAATGTATGGCTGAAGTAGAGTGGGGAAGATGGTTGTTGGAGACGAGGAGTTTAAGGAATTGAGAGAGATTAGATCACTAGGGGCCATCTATATGAATACTGAAACCTCAAATTATGACAGACAAAAAAAAAAAAAGAAAGATCTTGAAGAAGCTGCTAAAGTAACTGATAAGGTTGGGGAAATGATCTGGAAGTCAGTAAATGTCAATGACCAGGATGGACAGAGAAAGAAATACATGAAAGCACACCCTTCTTACAGTTCTCAGGATAAAATGAAACAGTTAATATTTAAAGTTGGGAAGGGAAGCTAATAAATTATATCCCAGATTGGGCATCTAATCTTAATAAGTTGGAATGATGGGATAAGCCTAGCAAATGAAATATAAGGATAAATATAAAACATGCAATTGGCTTCAAAAATCAACTGGACAAGTCCAAAATGGGGTCGGTACAACAGTGTGGCACAATGGAAAGAGTGCTAGATTTGGAGTCAGAAAATCTTTGTTCAAATCCTGAATCTTCCATTACGTAATCTTGCATCACTGAGTCTTCGAATTTCATCTATATACTTCAAGAGTTAAATTAAATCACTTCTAAGGTCTATGTCTCAATGACACCTAAGTCTATGATGCCATGAATTTTAATGAACTGAAAGCTACATTGAGTCAGCTACATTGATTTTGTGGCCCTAAAAGCTACATAAAAATATTTTAGGCTACATTAATAGAAGTGTGGTGTCCAGAATGAAGACTGTTTTATAGCCTCTCTATTTTTCAATCTGTACACATCTGGAGTACTGTGTTCATTTTTAGGTACCGTATTTTAAGAAAGACTTTGGTAATCTATGGTGTGTCCAGATAAGGATGACCAGGATCATGAAGAGACTTGAAATCCACTGATAAGGAGTTGATTAAAGAATGTTTAGCCTGGAGATAAAAAAACTTGAAGGAAGTTTTGTTGTTCAGTTGTGTCCAATATTTTGTGACCCTATTGGGGGTTTTCTTGGCAAAGATACTGGAGTGGTTTACTATTTCCTTCTCCAGCTCATTTTACAGATGAGAAACTAAGGCAAACAGTGTTAAGTGACTTGCCCAGGATCACATAACTAGTAAGTGTCTGGGGCCGAATTTGAAATCATGAAGATATGACTGATTCCAAGGCTGGTGCTCTATCCACTGCACCACTTAACTACAATAGCTATTTTATAATACTGGAAGATACGTGTTAAGAAATTAAAAATATGTCTTATTTTAGTGGGCCCCAGAGGACAGAACTAATATCAATGTCTGGTAGTTCTAGAGAGGCATATCATGGCTTTATAATGAAAAAAAAAAAAGGAACAATTAGAATTGTCCAAATGTGAAATGAGCTGCCTTAGGAGGTAGTCAGTTTATTCTTACTGGAGACCTTTATATGAGGTCAGGTGATCTGTGGTTGTGGATATTGAAGAAAGAATTTTTGATAAGGTATGGGTTGAATTAAATGATCCTCGAGGTCCCTTCCCACTGAGAGATGATTTATTATACCAGTAGTTGAATCTTAACAAAGTTCACTCATTTACATGATTTCAACATCTCATTTATTATTTATAAAACTTTCTAAGTATCACTAACATAACTAAGAGAGAATATCTAAGTATATAGTGATATAGCTGCCTCAAACAGCATGGCTTATTTTCTGACATATGCAGTACAAGCAACTGTGTTATGATGACATCCATCAGAGCTAATGGCAA
Source organism: Phascolarctos cinereus (assembly GCF_003287225.1). Lineage (NCBI taxonomy): Eukaryota > Metazoa > Chordata > Mammalia > Diprotodontia > Phascolarctidae > Phascolarctos > Phascolarctos cinereus. Next base: position 222,276,383 of record NW_027555958.1, read on the forward strand.
GCTAAAAAATACTGCACTCTCATATTTCATTCTGATAATCATAAATGCACACACAGAAAGCCCTGCCATGTTAGGTTATAGAAACAAAACCATTCAGATTGCTTTTCATATCATGCACCTGTGCAAGCAAAAATAGAAGGAACAGCCCCATTTCATGGCACCATTCTAAGTTTATGCCCCCATTTTTTTTTCTTACTTTGAAGCTAATTTCTGGACTATCTCATTCCATCTTCAGGTCTGTTTATGCCATCACAATGTCTCTCCCTGTTTCTTCTATTGACTTTCTTTCTCTTTCAGATTAGTCATAAAACTGGTTGATGAAATCAAGTCTAACACTGAGCCATGTCACTCTTCACTGGTCAGTGCTCTAGATATGCTGCCAGTCATTCACTCGGTCCTGCTAGTTATATTTTGCATGATAGTATACCTTATGGAAGTTGATCTGAATGAAGAAGTTGGCAAGGACTGTGTTGTGAGAAAGCAGACTTAATAATTGTATTCTGCATTTATGTCCTGTGGCAGCTTTCCTCGGAGACTGAGAAGGAACCAGTCTTATTAGCTGATTCATCCATGAAATGTCCTCAGAAGGAGACAGGTCAAAATGTCCTTCATTTATAGACAGAGAAATGGACTATGAAGTAGAGGACATGTTTGCCTACTGAGGGATGTCCCAGTTTTTAGGCTATATCCTGTTTCGCCCACTGTGAGACAACTGCAAGGTGAAAGGAAAAAACATATCATAGGATCCCAGATTTAGAGCTGGAAAGGACCTTTGAGATCCTTGAGTCTAACCCCCTCATTTGTACAAATGAAGAATCTGGTGTCCAAATAGGGTAAATATTTTGGCCAAAATCATGCAGGCGGTAAATGACATATATTATCATAAGAGTAAGACAAGTAGATTGAGTTAATCCTATAGAATCATTTTAAAAACTACTTTAGGCCTTTTTAGAATTCCTAGATTTAATGAACCTTCTGTATTTATCTCTCTGTCTCCATCTTTCTGTCTCTCTCTCTCTCCATCTCTGTCTTTGTCCTTTGTATTTGTCTCTTTGTCTCTATCTCTCTGTCTGTCCCTGGCTCTTTCTCTCTGTCTCTCTGTCTCTCTATCTGTGTGGCTGTGTCTGTCTCTGTGTCTCTCTCTCTGTGTCTCTCTCTCTCTCTCTCTCTCTCTCTCTCTCTCTCTCTCTGTGTCTGTGTCTCTGTCTCTCTATCTGTGTGGCTGTGTCTGTCTCTGTCTCTCTCTCTTTTTCTCTCTCTCCATACTTTTCCTGTAGAACTTTCCTAATACATAGCAGCTGCGTGGCACAGTTCATAGAGTGCTGGACCTAGAATGAGGAAGGCTTGACTTCAAATCCAGCCTCATATATTTAGTTGTTTGATACCGGGAAAATCACTTAAGCTCTGCCTCACTTTCTTTACATGTAAAATGAGGATAATAGCATTTATTTCTCAGAGTTCTTGTGAGGGTCAAAGGATATCATATTTGTAAAGTGCTCGGAATAGTGCCTAGCACATGGTAGGCACTATAAAATGCTATTATTAATTTTGTCCCTTTAGTCCTATATTGAAAAAGAAAAACCATCAAGTTTTCATGAATATTGCTATGAAGTCATAGTAAGTTTTGAAATAACTTATTTGTCTGTTTACAGATGTTCTCTTCCATACTTGAACTATTTTCCTAAATATGTTTTCTTCATCTCAAACAGAAATAAATTGTAGTGATATAAATTTAAAATTTTGGTCCTGAAGAATAATTTTGTGATTTACCCAACCAGACCCCCCCCCCCACACACACCTTTATCTTGTCATAACCTGCTATACCTGGGAACATCTCTTTTTTATAGGTCCCCCACTTAACTTCTGTAATATGTCATTTTTTTTTCTTTTAAAAGGATTGACCTGATTATATTTTAGAAAGGAACCATTACGTTATACTTTGGCATAAGGATTCAAATCCAAAGCAGGGGGTATGTCCTCAGGAAACCAAATATATTCAGGCAAGCACACCATTCAGAAATTAGGAAAGTAGAATATTTCGCTCAATGGGAATAATAATCTCAGAGCACTATGTCTATGGATGGGCAGTTCAGATTCTTTGAACATTCATTTATTTATTATTTCAGTCATTATATATATATATGTTGCATATATAATAAATAATACATAACATACATATTTACAAAACATACACACAAATATATTTATCGATAGATGTACACATGTATATATGTATATATCTATACATATATATACCTGTCTCCATCTTTCTGTCTCTCTCTCTCTCTCTACGTCTCTCTCTTTGTCCTTTGTCTTTGTCTCTTTGTCTCTATCTCTCTGTCTGTCCCTGGCTCTTTCTCTCTGTCTCTCTCTATCTCTCTCTATCTATGTGTCTGTCTCTCTATCTGTGTGTCTGTGTCAGTGTCTGTCTCTCTGTCTCTCTTTTTTTCTCTCTCTCCATACTTTTCCTATAGAACTTTCCTAATACATAGCAGCTGGGTGGCACAGTTCATAGAGTGCTGGACCTAGAATGAGGAAGGCTTGACTTCAAATCCAGTCATTTCAAGACTTACTATGACTTCATAACAATATTCATGAAAACTTGATGGTTTTTCTTTTTCAATATAGGACCAAAGGGACAAAATTAATAATAGCATTTTATAGTGCCTACCATGTGCTAGGCACTATTCTGAGCACTTTACAAATATAATATTCTTTGACCCTCACAAGAACTCTGAGAAATAAATGCTATTATCCTCATTTTACACATAAAGAAAGTGAGGCAGAGCTTAAGTGATTTTCCCAGTATATTATACTATACAAATATAGTATTTGTAATACAAAACTTTATGCTCATACACACAGAAACACACACACACACACACACACACACACACACACACACATATATATATATATGATATTTGTAAGACATTAAAGTAGGCATTGTGTGGGGAATAGTGCAAAGTAATATATAGTCTCTGCCCTCATGGAACATCCAAGGAAATAGAAAAGTACATGAATAAAATCAAATATAACAAATTATAATGTTATATAAAAGTATAAAGTATAAAGGAATAATAAAATAAAATAAATAAAATAAAATAAAATAAAAGTATAAAGGAAAAAGTCCAAAATTCTATGGAGAGCTAGAAGATTAGATAACTTCTGGTTGGGTTAGACTCTTGCATAGGTGATACAGATAGATATCTTCATGGTATGCCTTGAGAATAATAGTGAAAAAAAAAGATATGGCATATAATTCAAAAAACTTGATACTGAACTATTAAAATAGTTTAAAATAAAAAGTAGGAAATGGACAATAGAAATAATATTAAAGATAATAATAATTTTATCCAGAAGTTTAACTACTCACAGACTTTTGACCAAGCAATAAACATTGGAAAAAACTAGGAGTTGAAGAATTTCTATTGTGCAGAATATGATTTTCAGATGATTCTACAACTAAGTGACACAGTACATAGAGTGTTTGGCCTGGAGTAAGGAAGACCTGAGTTCATATCCTGCTTCAGTTGCATACTAACTATGTGACCCCAGGAAAGTCACTTAACCTCTGTCTGCCTCAGTTTCTCCAAGTGTAAAATGGGGATAATAAGGATAACTATCCCCCAGGGTTTTTGTGAGAATCAAATGATATGATATTTGTGAAGTGCTTAGCACAATACCTGGCACATCACAATTACTTTAAAATGCTTATTTGTTCCCTTCTTTCTGTTCAGCTTACAAATGAATACACAAACACATACATATATACACACACATATGTATGTATGTACATTTATACGTACACATACACATACATATAGCTTAGGCAGAATGAAGGTGGACAATTAATCCCAGAACTGAATAAATGGAAGAGGGTAGGCCCTACTGAATTTCTGGAAGTGTAGTATAGTCAGTGATCCCAAGCTTCCCCTGAACGAAAAAAGCCATGTTTTAACACCATTTTTTTTTCTGGTTATAGTGATGCCTTGTGGCTACAAATTTTATAACACCATGATTTCAGGAGGCCCAAAATTCTGGTGGACTCAAAGGACAATGGGGAAAATCCTATGGGGTCACATAAATGGATTATACTATATTAGTAAAGATGAGTTGTGCGTAAGAAATGTCATGAAACTCAGCACTCAGGAGGTATATGATTAGAAAAAGATGTAGATTAATTAATTATGGAATCAAGGAATTAAAGATGGAACAATGCAATACCCACACAATGCTAAGAGCCCCGAGCAGATTGACATAGATAACTCACAATGGGAGATTACATATGAGTCATGAAGCATGAGAAGGTTTGAACGGTTGTGACTTGTATAATTAGTGAGAGTACTCACATTAAGGAGATCACTAATCAACCAAAGTATTGCATCTTACTTAGAGCATGAACCTAAAGGCTTGTCCTTAGGAACTCCATTTATTGTCCTGGGGCAGTAGATTAGGCAAGGCAAGCATCTGTGGTAAGTAAATATCCGATGTACAGCTGTCAAGTGGGACAGATGAGTAGGCTTCCGAGTTTGGCTTTAGTCAATTGGGACATGTAGCATGTTTGATCAGGTAATATTCAGGTTAAGAATGATCAATTCAAGCCAAAAATTAAGCAAACATGAAATAAAAACCAATGGAGTCTGGGATTCCTTGTTAGAGCAAGCAGACTGATATGGATGGTTTCAGGCAAAAGTGCCATGGACTATCTACTGAATAAACCAGAGAGTCAACTGTAACGTTGACGTACTGTAGAAGAGGCCAGAGTTACAGAGGTCAGTGAAGTGGAATCTGAGACATCAGTGCAAATAGGTGGGATTTATGCTGAAGGGTTAGTTATATCAACAGATTCTTGCTACCAAGTAGAGTATTTTAATGCTTCTTGGTGTCATTGATAATGTTATTATTCTACTCAAAATCTTCAGTGGCTCTTTATTTCCTATTGAATAAATTTAGATTTGTCAGCTTGGAGCTCAAGGTCCTCAAAATCTGATGCTACTCTATGTTTATTTCCTTATCTCATACAACTCCTGGACTATCAATGTATAATGTAAGCTTCTTGAGGGCAAAGTCTATTTTTTTCTGTTTATTTTTGTATCCCTAAAACCTGGCATAGTGCTTTGTACACAGTAGATGTTTAATGAAGACTTATTAGATTCAATTGTTGGATTAGTCTATTCCAAGAAAATGTAACTACTCTGTCACCTAAATTATACCCCCTGCATCTTCTTACCTCTGTATCTTTGATTCCTGCTCTATGCTTGGAAAGTCCTGTGAATTCTAACTACCCTCTAAATATCACCTTGAATGCAGTAATGTGCTGGGAAATGTTTAACAACTAGCTCTTCAAAAATAAGCATGATATCCTTTTAAGTTTAATAACATAAACATATATGTGTATATGTAAATAAAATAAATATTAAGTTTAATCTGCATTATTAGCATTTTCCATCACTTTCTTAAATCTCATTAAAAAATAAGCCCTTATCTACAATATTTGCTAATTTCCAAGGTGTAAATACTCATATAAAACATTTAAACATTATCTCTTACAAGCAGGCTGAAGTATACACCTGCTTAAAAGTCACTTCCTCCATGAAATCTTCCCTGGTCGTCTAGTTAACAATGCTCTTGGACCTCACTTAACACTTTTTTTTTGACTCGTCACATATAAATTATTCTCTTTGTAGATGTTGTCTATATGGTAATTTTCTCCTACTAGACTATAAGTTACTTGGGGATAGGACCTTTTTATTAGGTAAACTTTATGTCTCTTCTAGGGCCTGTCCACTGTACTTGCTTAATAAATGTTTGGTCACTGAATTGACTTGAATTAAATGGAATAAAATTGAACAAGAGTAACTCAGGACTTCCCAGGCATTATGAAAAGCAAAAATACAATATCAATTGTTAGGTAATTTATTATTATTTACTATGAAGATATATAATTACAATTAGGAACTTGTATGGGACTTGTTTCTTGGACTTTATTTTGGATGGGATAAATCAAAATGTTAGATAGTGGAAGGTAATAGTTAATGTATTGCTTTCCTTTGAATACATTTTGTGCTGACTTTTTAAACATAGGCTAACTAAAATTAAGCTCCAAAATTATGTCGGCTGTAAGTAATAAAGGCTTTATGGTATAATTTTTAAACACACTGCAGAATTTTCTGGTAACAAAACAGGATGCTATTTTTTATAATAAAATGAAGTAACAATAATAGTTTAGCAGTCTAATTACAAGTAGGATCTGAATACAATGAGTGAAAGCTATCTGCTGACAACATTAATAGAAGACGAAACATCCAATATGGCAACAGGAAAAAATCAGACATACATCATTAATTATAGCTACTTAACATCCAACAATTAGCACAAGCATTTTTCCAAGAGTTCATTATGTCAAGGAGACATGAACAATTCAAATGGCAAGTCTGAATTAAAGCAATTGGTGATGCAGTGGTCAAAGCACTGGGTTTGGAGTCAGGAAAACTTGAATTCAAATATAGCCTCAGACATTCACTAGATGTGTGGCCCTGAAGAAGTCAATTAATTCCTTTTTGCTCCATTTCCTTGAATGTTAAATGGGGATAATTATAGCACATATCTTGCATGGTTGTTGTGAGAATCAAATGAGATAATATTTTTAAAAGCACTTAGCATACTGTTTGGCACATATAAAATACTAAATAATTGCTTATTCTCTTCTTTCCCCCTTCCCAGAATCAGAGCACTAGAGCAATGCCCCTGCTGTTAAATTATTTTTGCAAGAGAAAGGAAGCAGTTTTGATCATGTCTTACTATACAATTGGACAAAGAAATCTTCCAGAGTGGATATGCCTGTTTGGCACATTTGCCCTTCTCCTCAGTACACAGCTGTTGTGAAGACAAGCAAATTTCTCAGCCCAGCAGCTGGTAATTCTTTGGAGAACAACTGACTACTCCAGAATGTTGTGTGTGTGTGTGTGTGTCTGTGTCTGTGTGTGTGTGTAAAATGCTTATTTCCTCCCAACTTCATTCCACCTTCTTACCCCTGATTCTTTTACTCATTTGCAAATAAAGTCCTTTCCTCATGCCTCACTGTGATAGGAAATTGACCTTGAGTTCTAGATTTAGAGCTAGAATGAATTTGGAGTCCATACCCTTCATTTTATAAATGAGGAAACTGAGGCTCAGAGAGGTTAAAGTACTTGTCCACTAGTTAATTGTCTCTTGAAATCAGGTCTTCATGATTCCAAGTTAACATACTATTTGCTGCATGCCACTGCCTCTCAAAGATGTTGTAAATGGTGTACAAGCCCTTTGAGATCCTGTAGAGCTGGAAAGTCATTTGAATACAGGCCTAGCAATTGAAAATGTGCCTGTCATTGCAAGACCTAGCAGGCTAAGTCTCGAGAGGGTCATTACTTTCTTGAGGCTTATTACAAGCAATACATTTTTGTAGCCTGAGTAATTCATGAATTGATAAGATAATCAACAAGACAGCACTATGCTAAGTACAGTGAATACAAAGAAGAGGAAGAAGAGGAAGAAGAAGAAGAAGAAGAGGAAGAAGAAGAAGAAGAAAGAAGAAGGAGAAGGAGAGGGAGGAGAAGGAGGAGGAGAAGGAGGAGGAGTAGGAGAAGAAGCAAAATGCAGAATACTCTGAAGGAGCTTTCCAAGGTATGGGAGGGAGTATGTGATCTGGGTCCTGGTTGAAATCACAAGTCCATATAAAATCAGTGATCCTTGGGCCTTTTATTAAAAAAATCGGGGAAAAAAAGAAGATAATTTAAAATTCATACTGGTAGAAGTATATAAATACTGTGAAATTTTTCAGGAATAATTTGGAGATATCAACAATATGAGATTAGATTTTCCCAACCCTTTTTTGAGGAAGAATCAGGATCTATGATAGATTTATATTGCTCAATTTATAAAGTGAGGTAGAGCTGAGTGACGCGATTTTCTATTATGCCACTGTACCAGGAAAGAATCATGAGTATTTGTCTTTAGTCTTAGCTCTGACACTTACTAGTTATGTTACCTTGGTGATTTTTTTTTTTAGCCTTAGATTAGTGATCCTGTGACTTCAATTTTTTGGGCCTCAGTTTTCTCATCTACAAAATGAGAATATTGGCCCTTTCTATCACTGACAATCTATGAATCTATGATTCAAATCTATGATCCTTCTGAGCTTCTAGTTGTTGACCTGTAAAAACTAGATTGTTGGCCCAAGTCTAACAGAATACATAAATACCAATGTTGATAAACCCAGAGAATGAATATTAACTCATGCCATCATCTTGAAGGATTAGCACACTTAGAGTAAGTTCCTTATTCTCCTTCCCTTCATTTCCCACTTCTTATTAGATAATTTAGAAAATACTTAAATGGCCCTCCAGATACCAAGAAAGTCACCCACTGGTATCATGCTGGTCCTTTATCTTAAACTCTATATAAGTTTGTATGTGGAAGGGCTTTGAGCCTTTACTAAAGACTTAGTACCTTCCCTATTCTCCCATCCTAATGAGATTGTTCTTCCTAATAGCTGTTTTCTCACTCCCCTTGACAGTAGTAGAAAAGTATTTTTCCCACATACATTATTCAAATTTGAGAGTGTTTCTATGCCACATTCTTTAAAAAAAATTAGTTTTTAACATTTTAAAAAAATGTAAATTCCAAATTCCCTTCCTTTTTCACAACCATCCTCCACCCATTGAGAAGGCAAGAGATCTGACATATTTATATATGCAAAGTGATGGAAAACATACTTCCATATTAGCCATTGTGTAATATATATATATATATATTATATATGTATGTATGTATGTATGTGTGTATATATATATATATATACATATATATATATATACATATATATATATATATATATATTTGCTTTAATTTAATCTTTATTGGTGTTGAATTCATCCATTTCATTTATGACACTGGTAATTTGGCTTTTTTCCTTTTAAAATCAAATTAATCAAACCAAATTAAATCTATTTTTATCCATTTTGTTGTTTACCAATTTAAAATTTTTTTTTTTTTTGGTAAAGGTAGATCCTAATTTTATTTATTAATTCATTACTTTTTTATTTTCAATTTTGTTAATCTCTCCTTTGATTTTTCAAGATTTCTACTTTAATGCTTTATTGGTAACTTTAAATTTGTTCTTTTTTCTAGTTATTTTTGATTGAACATCCAGTTCATTGGTTTGCTATTTCTCTATTTTATTGATGTAAGTTTTTAGAAATTGAAAAATTTCCCTAAGTACCGCTTTGGCTGCATACCACAACTTTTGGTATGTTGTCTCATTTCTGTCATTTTCTTTCATGAAATTATTGATTGCTCCATGCTTTGTTCTTTGAGCCACTAATTCTTTAGGATTGCATAATCTAATTTCTACTAAATATTTATTCTATATTTCCATGGCCCTTTATTTTTAAACAGTATTTTATTTTTTTTCCAATTACATGTAATGATAATTTTCAGCATTTACTTGAAAAATTAGTTCTGAATATTCTCACTCCTCTTCTCTTCTTCCTCCCTCAAATGGTAAGGAATTTGATATAGGTTATATCATGCAATCATGTAAAATATTTCCATATTAGTCATGTTGCAAAAGAAGAAACAGTTTGCCAAAAAAAAATACAGTTTACAAAAGGAAAAAAAAACATGAAAAAGTAAAGTGAAAATATATTTCTTTGATCTGTGTTCAGACTCCATCAGTTCTTTCTCTGGATGTGCATTGATCATCATACAATGTTGTTACTGTGCACAATATTCTCCTGGTCCTGCTCATTTAACTTTGCCTCAGTTCATATAAGTCCATTTTTTTCTGAAATCTCTTATTTTCTGAAATTTCTTATAGCACAATAGTATTCCATTACATTTATCCACCACAACTTGTTCAGCCATTGCCCAACTAATGGGCATCCACTTAATTTCCAGTTCTTTGCCACCACAAAAAATCAGCTACAAATATTTTTGTCTACGCAGGTCTTTCTCTGCCTCCCCACCTTTTTGATGTCTTTGGGATACAGACCTAGCACTAGCATTGTTGGATCAAAGATTATTCATAGTTTTATTGCCCTTTGGGTTTAGTTCAAAATTGCTCTTCAGAATGGTTAGATCAGTTCACAAATCCAAATTAGTGTCCAAATTTCCACATATCCTTTCCAAATTTTATCATTTTCCTTTTCTGTCATGTTAGTCAATCTGATATATGTGAAGTGGTACTTCACAGTGGTTTTAATTTGATTTTCTGTAATAGTGATTTAGAGCATTTTTTCATATAACTACAGAGAGCTTTGATTTCTTCATCTGAAAATTACCTGTTCATATCTTTTGACCATTTATCAATTAGGAAATGACTTGAATTCTTATAAATTTGACTCAGTTCTCTATATATTTGAGATATGAGGCCTTTATCAGAGATACTTGATATCAAAATTGTTTTCCAGCATTCTGCTTTCCTTCTAATCTTGCCTGCATTTGTTTTGTTTTCCACAGCCCTTTGTTGAATGCAATTTTTTTATTCCATTATTCTTTGAAAAGAATACATATAATATTTTTGCTTTTCTGCATTTGGATGTGGGATTTTTAAGCCCTCATAAATGGTCAATTTTTGTGAAGGTGTCACGTACAGCTAACAAAATCACATACTCCTTTTTAATCCCATTCAGTTTTCTTTTGAAGTTTATCATATCTAACTTTTCTAAAACTCTAGTCACCTCCTTAACTTCTTTCTTATTTATTTTCTGGTTGGATTTAGTTAATTATGAGAGTCAGTAGTTTAGGTCCCCCATTGGTATAGTTTTGCTGTCTGTTTTCTCCTGAAACTCCTTATGCTTTTCCTGTAAGAATTTGTATACTATACCACTAAGTGCATATAGTATTGATATTATTTTATTGTCTGTGGTAATTTTTTTATCAGAATATAGCTTCCCTGCTTATTTATTTTAATTGGGTCTATATTTGTTTTTGCTTTGTCTGAAATCATGTTTACTACCCCTGCCCATTATTTTTTGCCTCATCTGAAGCATAATAGATTCTGCCCAGCCCCTGATTTTAACTCTGTGCATCTCTTTGTTTCAAGTATGTTTCTTGAAGACAGCATATTATTGGATTCTGATTCCTAATCCCTTCTTTTATCTGCTCCTGTTTTATGGGTGAGTTTATTCTATTCACAGTCACAGTTATGACTGTGTATTTCCCTCCATCTCATTTTTCCCCTGCTTATCCTTCTCTCTCTTTTTTACCCTGTCCTTCCTCAAAAGTCTGTTTTGTTTTTGACCTCTGCCTCCCTTAATCCTTTCTCACTTCTATCAGTATCTCTCTCTTTATTGAATCCCCTTCCCATCCTACTTCCCTGTTGGGTAACATAGCTTTCTATATCCAACTGATAGCATGTATTATTCCCTTTTGAAACCCATTCTGATGAGAGTGAGGGTCAAGCATTGTCTACCACTCATCCCATTTCCCTCTCCTTTGTAAAAACTCTCACACATCCTTTTTTATTTTAGATAATTTCCCCTTATTCTTCAACTCCCTTTTCCCAGTGCATCACCCCTCAAATTTTGGAGATTATACCTGCATAGTCAACTCACACCCATACTGTCTGTCTATGTATATTTCTACTTAGTACCCGAATAATAAAGTTTTTAGGAAGTTATAGTATCATCTTCCCATATAGGAATGCAAACAGTATAATTTTATTGAATCTGTTATGATTTCTCTTTCATCTTTACCTTTTTTATGCTTCTCTTGAGTCTTGTATTTGAAAGTTGAATTCAGTTCTGGTCTTTTTATCAGAAATGCTTGAAAGTTCTCAATTTCATGAAATATCCTTTTTTCCCTTTAAAGATTATACTTGGCTTTTTTGGGTAAGTGATTCTTGATTGTAAAATCAACCTTCTATAATATCATATTCCAAGATCTCTGCTCCTTTAATGTGGAAACTGTTAAATCTTGTGTGATCCTGACTCTGGCTCTACAATATTTGAATGGTTTCTTTTTGATTGCTTGAAATATTTTTTCCTAAACTTAGTAGCTCTGGAATTTGGATGTAATATTCCTGGAAGTTTTCAATTTGGGATATCATTTGATTAGTGATCATTGAATTCTTTCAGTTTCTATTTTACCCTCTGGTTCTGGGATATTAGAAAAGGTTTTCCTCATAATTTCTTGAAATATGAGGTCTAGGCTCTTTTTCTGATCATAGATTTCAGGTAGTCCAATAATATTTACATTATCTCTCCTGAATCTATTTTCAGGTCACTTGTTTTTCTGATAATTTCAAATTTTCTGGATTTCAATTTCTTATTTAAAATTTTTCTTCTATTTTTTCATGCTTTTGACTTTTTGTGGTTTCTTTTTGTCTCATGAAGTCATTAGCTTCCAGTTGTCCAATTCTAATTTTTTAGGCAATTATTTTCTTCAGTGATTTTTTTTGTACCTCTTTCCCCATTTGGCCAATTCTTTTTTTAAGGAGTTCTTCCTGTCAGTGAATTTTCATCTTTTACCGTTTGGCCAACTCTTTTTCTTTAAGGTGTTATTTTCTTCAGTATGTTTTTGTGCCTCTTTTATCAAGCTGTTGTCTCTTTTTTTCATTTTTCTTGTATCACTTTCATTTCTTTCCCCAATTTTTCTCTACTGCTGTTATTTGATTTTCAATTATTTTTTGAGTTCTTCCAGGAATTCTTGCATGAAACCAATTCACATTCCCCCCCATCCCACCCCCATTTTGAGCTTTTGCTCACTCGTGGCTATTTTGTCACCATTGTCTTCTGAATTTGTGTCATGGTTTCCCTTTTGGATTTTTTTTTTTTATGGTCAGGTCCTTTTTTTTTTTTGTGGTGGTGGTTGTTTGCTCATTTTCCCAGACTATTTCTTGACTTTTAACTTTATGATAAAGTTGTGCTTTTCTTAGGAGGGATAGGGGTCATTGTCCTAAGCTGCATGTTATTCATGCTGCTGTTTTCAGAGCTAGTTCTGGGGGTTCGTAAGTTTTTGGTGTTTCCCAGGTGGTATGATCCACGGAGAATTGAGATTACTACTCTCCTTACCTTTGTTCTGGTCTTTATCCAGGAACGGACTTTGTTCTCCTGTATCTACAAGTGCTGGTGCTCATTTTGGCCCTGGGATTGTGACCAACTCCTCTGCTTTCCTTTTTCTGCAAGTGCTAGTCCTCTTTTCTGTCTTGGAATGGAGATCAGGGACCCTTCGCTATTGTATGAGGCCACAAGCACACTTTTCCATTCTGGAATTATAACTAGGGCTGCTGTTTCCCTGCAGATGCAAGAAATAGTGCTCTTCACCCAGGATCTGTGCCCTGGAACTGCGTATCGGCAATGAACCAGGGTCCTATACCCAGTGCCAGCAAAGGGTCCTCTGTAACTTTTTCTGATCATTCATCTGAGCCCCTTACCCTCTCTAGGTTGAGAGCTGCCAAGGATGCTGCCACTGTTGCAGCTATATCCAAGGCCTTCTGCTAATGTTGCCATAGTATGGACTGAGCATGTCCACTCCCACCCTGATGTCACAGATGTCTCCTGAAGACTTCTTGAGTTATTTTGGGCTGGGAAAATGTCTCACCCAGACATTTTGCTGGCTCTGCCACTCCGGAAATCAAATTTTAAATTTTATTTCAAAGTTATTTGGAAGGGAATATTGGAAGAGTTTGGCTGAGTGGCTGCCTGTGCTCTTCCATATCATAAAGTTTGTTTAAAGGCATTTCCATGTAGGCTTTTACTCTTTACCTTAACTTTCCTGTACTATTGTAGTTTAAGACTGTAATTTAACTGTGGATTAGGTATGAGAAAGAAGGGCATAATAAAGTTGGACAACCATTGTCATTTTGATATGTAGATAGTACTGGTCAGAGTTTTTGATGCAACAAATGAGAGGTGTCAAGTGATTGAAAGTCATATTGTTGGATGAATGTTACAGATCTCAGAATCACAGGGTTTCAGAGATGGAAGGAATCTCTATGGTTATAGAATCCCACTCATTCCTCAAAAGGAATCTTTAATAAAATATGCCAGACAGGTGGTTACCCAGCCTTTGTTCTTGAAGATTTTTGAAGAGGAGGATCACTACCTCCTTAGAATGCAGCCCATTACACTTTAAGACAGCCTGAATTACTAGAAAGGTTTTTCCTATATCAAGCCTAAAATGTCCTCTTAGCAATTTCCATCTGCTGGTCTTGGTTCTGTTCTCTGGGTCAGCACAGAATGAGTCTAATACATTTTTCACATGGCATTCCTTCAAATACTAGAAAACATATCATGTCTTCTGTGAGTCTTTTATTCTCCAGGATAAACATGCTAAGGTCCTTTAACTCATCTTTGTATGACATGAACCTTTTACCATCCTGGCTGCCCTCCTCCAGCTTATCAACATCCTTCTTAAACAGCAATGTCCAGAATTGAATATGAAATTCCAGATGAGGTCTGGTGAAGGGCAGATGTAGAAGGGATATCACCTCCTTATTCCCAGAAGCTAACCCTCTCAATGCAGCCCAAGTTCCCATTAGAGGGCTAATGAACTATGGATATTTATTTCTAGAAGTCATGAGAGGTTCATATCCTGCTACACATTCAGACTAACTATGTTCTATCATGGCCTCAGATCTTACTTAGTTATAGATCACAGCACTGCAGGATTTAGAAATGGAAGAGACCTTAGAAGCCATGTAGTCCAACTTCTTCATTTATAGATGAGGAAACTGAGGCTCAGATAGATTAGTGACTTGCCCAAATCACATAGGTGACAGAAGCAAGATTTGCACCCTATTCCTTGATTCCAAAGTCAATGCTATACATAGTTTGATGGTAAGGTTTTTGCAGAAATATGTTATTTTTGGATATTCTTTGATCACAGGTGTGCCCTTCTGCCCCCATACGTTGCTTATAACACTTCCTCCAACTCCTAACTATAATTACTGTCAGTAGCAAAGAAAAACAATTTCTTTCTGGCTTCAGATAAACTGCTTTCCAACTTTGCCTGATCGTGACTAATGGGGGATTTATATTCATCTCACCAGCCTTGTCAGCTTCAAATTTGAACTTTCTTGCTTGCTCATGGTTTTCTAATTAGCCAGGACACCAGCTGAAACAGGTGTGTGCTTCTGAAGAGCATGCATCTGGCAAACAAGTGTCAGATCTGCAATTAACTCATGCTTGCCATTGTTTCAGAGGACAAAGTTCACACAATTGCACAAGATTTCCAAGCTGAATGTGAGGATTCATTTCATCATCCCTAGAAGATGGAATATGCTTGACAATTCACCACTAGTGGAAAAGCTGATTGAAAGCTTCAGAGTATACACACCCATCACACCCCCACCCCCACCACCCCTATATATACATACACACACATATATATACGTATATATGTATAATATATATATATATATATACATACATACATACATACATACATACATACATACATATATACATACAGACACATTTCCTTCCCAGCAATAAGCAATTTATATCATTAAAACAATCTAATCAGGAGACAAAATGGCCTTTGAACAGAAAACACTAAATTCACTTCATTAGCACATTAGTGTTTCCCCAAATAAAAAGCTGCATAAATTGTTTTCAAGCCAGAGCTCAGCAAATCTCTCTCCAAATCCCTTTCTATATAAATAGCTTTAGAATGGGAGCTATACAAGTTCAGCAAAACCTATAGCACATTAAGAATCTAATCACACTTTATACTTCTTGATCCAAAAACTACAAAACATCTTAGAGAATGAAAAATTTTAGCTTCCTTTGCCCACCTCTGCCTTAAAAACATAAGATCCTTAAGATGAAGATAGGAACCAATGTCACCTTAGAATTTTAAAGGTGGTCCACACCATTCTCTTTCTATTCAATATCCAGGTACAGGACCAGCTCTACATTTAACAGAAGGAAAATGCTAAAGAGACAGAATTTGATGGTGACTCCAAAGGGCTTCAAAAGGGGAAAAATACTTATTCTGTTAGTCTAAGTTTCTGAAGTGGCTATTATTTATTCTTTTCTGTTAAGACAATTGGAGAGGCAGCATGACATGTTGAGTAAAGCTCTGATCTTGGAGTCAGGATGTTCAAGTCCAGCCCACAATAGTGCTAACCATAAGACTCCAAGAAAGCCATTTAACTCCTTAGTGCCTACTTGTAACCGTCAGAATGTAGATTACAGAGTAGATGCTTAATTGAATTAGTACAAAGTACTTCCTTATAAGGAATTCCTTTTACCAGTGAAATCACAGATCTGGTAAAGAAACAAAAACAAACAAACAAAACAACCTACTAGAAATAATAGAAAGAAAAGGTGTAATTTCAGAACAATAACACATTAAGTATTATCATATGTGAAGACTTAAGTTGGAATTAGTTTGTCAGATTAGATTATCATTCACTTATCAAGGACCCCAGTGAATGAAATACTGGATTGGCAGATTTTGAGAATGGAAGCTGACCTCATGAGACATCAAAAAACAACAAAACAAAATCCAAAGAATGAAAGAAGAAAAAGTAAAATATCTTATTGGAAAAAAATGGAAAAGAGATTGAGAAAAGATAATTTAAGAATTACTGGACTTCTTAAAAGCCATGATCAGAAAAAGAACCCAGACATCATATTTCAAGAAATTATGAAGAAAAACTGCCCTGATATCCTAGAGCCAGAGCATAAAATAGAAACTGAAAGAATGCAATGATCACCACTTGAAAGAGATCCCCAAATGAAAACTCCCAGGAATATTGTAGCAAAATTCCAGAACTGCTAGGTTACAGAGAAAATACATGAAGCAGCCAGAAAGAAACAATTCAAATATGTAGATCCACAGTCAGGAACAAAAAAGATTTAACAGCTACCATATTAAGGAAGGGCAGGGCTTGAAATATGATATTACAGAAAGCAAAAGAATTGTTATTACAACTAAGAATAACCTACCCAGTAAGACTGAGTATAATCCTTCAAGAGAAAAAAAAATGGACATCTAATGAAATACAGGAACATTAAGCTTTCCTGATGAAAAGACCAGAGATGAATGGAAAATTTGATTTTCAAATACAAGACTCAAGGAAAGCAAAAAAGATAAAGATGAAAGGGAAACCATATGGAATTCAATAATGTTAAACTGTTTACATTCTTATATGGGAGGATGACACATGTAATTTCCAAGTACTTTATCATTATTAAGACAGAAGGATTCTTCATGAACAAGGAGTGTGATTGAGTCAATTATGTTGGTATAATGCCAAAAAAAATGTATGGGTGAGAAAGAGGGATGCACTGGGAGAAGGAGAAGGGAGAAAGGGAGAAGAATGGGGAAAATTGTCTCATATAAAAGAAGTATGCAAAGAAGAGCTTTTATAACAGAGGTGAAAATGAGGGTGGTGGCAGGAAATGCTTGAACCTTATTCTCTTCAAAATTGATTAAAAGAGGGAAGACACACACACACACACACACACACACACACTTCTTTGGATATAGAAATCTATCTTACCTAACAGGGAAGTAGTGATAACATAATAGGGAAAGGTGATAAGATAAGGAAATGGGGGGGACTAAATGGGAGGGTAAATAAAGGAAGGCAGTAGTCAGAAGCAAACCATACTTTAGAGAAGGGACAGGATCAAAAGAACAAGAGAAAGACAAATAGAAGAAAATCGGTTAGAGAGAAACACACAGTTTTTAATCATAACTGTGAATATGAATGGGATGAATTCACTCATAAAATAGAAGATGATAGTAGAATGTATAAGAAACCACTATCTAACAATATTTTGTTTAAAAGAAACACAGATGAGAGACATATACAGAGTTAAAATAAAGGTTAGAGCAATATTTATTATGCTTTAGCTGAAGTAAAGAGGAAGGGGTGAAAATCATGATCTCAGACAAAGCAAAAGCAAAAATAGACTTACTTAAAGGAGATAAGAAAGAAAACTGCATCTTATTAATAGGCACCATAGACAATGAAGTAATATCAGTACTAAACAAGCATGGTATCCAAATTCTTAAAAGAACAGTTAAATGAATTACAGGAGGAAATAGACAGTAAAACTATATAGTGGGGGACCTCAATTTTCCCTTCTCAGAACTAATTAAATCTAATCAGAAAATAGATAAGGAAGAGATTAATGTGATAAATAGAATTTTAGAAAAGGTAGATATGAAAGACTTCTAGAGAAAACTGAACAGGAGTAGAAAGGAATATATCTTTTTATCAGCTGTACATGGCAACTTCACAAAACAAACGAACAAATAAACAAACATGTATTGGGCCTAAAAACTTAACAAGAAAAACAGAAAAGTAGAAATATTATAATGTACCTTTTTCATACCATAATTCAACAAAAATTACGTTTAATAAAGAGTCATGGATGCTTAATAAGAAATGAATTGGAACTTAAATAATCTAATCCTAAAGAATGAGTGAGTAAAAGAACAAATCATATAAACAAGGAATAATTTTATGAAACAGAATGACAATAATGACACAATATACCAAAATTTGTGTAGTACTTTATGGAGAATTTATATTTCTAAATGCATACATCAAGAAAAGAAATAGCAGATCAGTAAATGGGGCATGAAACTAAATGAAAAGCTAGAAAAAGAATAAATTTGTTTCCAATTAAATGCCAAATGGATATCATGAAAATAAAAAAGAAATTAGTAAAATTGAAAGCAAAAAACAAAACAAAACATCAAATCAATAAATAAAAGTAGGAGCTAGTTTTATAGAAAAAACCTAACAAAACAGATAAACCATTGATTGATTTTAAAAGGAAAAAAGAAAATCAAATTGCCAGTATCAAAAAATGAAAAGGCTAAAGATATTACCTCTGAAGAGAGAATAAAAACAATTATGAGGAGTTATTTTGTCCAATTATATGTCTGCAAAACTGATAATCTAAGTGAAATGGAAGATTATTTAGAAAATCTAAATTGTTCAAATTAACAGAAGAGGAAATAGAATTTGACAAAATTTGACAATCTGACAAAAAATTACTGGGAAAACTGGAAATCAGTTTGACAGAAACTAGATATAGGCTAATATCTCACACTGCATACCAAAATAGATTAAAATAAGTACATTATTTAGACATAAAGGATGATATCATAAACATATTAGGGGACAATGGAAAAAAATGTACCTCTCAAATCTATGGATAAGGGAGAAGTTTGTGATCAAACAAGAGACTGAGAGGATCATGAGAATTAACATGTATAATTTTGCTTACATGCAATTAAAATGTTTTTGTGCAAATAAAATCAATGTAGTCTAAATTAGAAGAAAAATAGGAAACTGGGAAAAGTTTCTCTAATAAACACTTCAATTCTCAAATATATAGGGATCACATCCAAATTTATTTGAAAAAAAAACCACCTAGCCATTCCCCAATTGGTAAATGGTAAAGGGACATGAACAGAAAATTTTCAGAAAAAAGATATCAAAGCTATCAACAGTCACGTGAAAAAAAATGCTGCATTTTCTAGGGCTATATCCCAAAGAGATCATACAAATGGGAAAAGGACCACATATACAAAAATATTCATAGCAGCTCTTTTTGTGGTGGCAAAGAATTGGAAACTGAGAGGATGACCATCAATTGGGGAATGGCTGAGCAAGTTGTGGTATATGAATGTAATGGAATACTACTGTGCTATAAGAAATGATGAATAGGCTGACTTCAGAAAAACCTGGAAAGACTTGTATGGTCTGAAGCTGAGTGAAATGAGCAGAACCAAGAGAATGTTGTGCACAGTAACAGCCATGTTGTGCAATGACTAATACTGATAAACTTAACCCTTCCCAGCAATACAAGGAGCTAAGACATCTCCAGAGGCCTCGTGATGGAAAATGCTATCCACATCCAAAGAAAGAACTATGAAAGTTAAATTGCTATTTTTTTCTCTTCTGTTGAGTTTTGTTTCCTCTTTCTGATGGTTCCTCTTATTGGTTTTAATTTTTACTTACAACACCACTAATGTGAAAATATGTTTAATAAGAATATAAATGTATAGCCTATACCAGATTGTGGACCATTTTAGGGAGATTGGTAGGGAGGAAGGGGGAGAAAAATTTTAAACTCAAAGGCATATGGAAGTGATTATTAATAAATCAAAATAATAAAATTAAAAAACAAAAAAAGAAAAAAAATGCTCTAAATCACTACTGACTAAAGAAATGCAAATTAAAACTCTTCTGAGATACCACCTCATACCTCAGATATAATAACTTGACAAAAAAGTAAAATGACAATTGCTGGAGGGTATGTGGAAAAATTGGGACACTAATGCACCATTGGTGCAATTATGGACTGATTCAACCATTCTGGAGAACATATTGGAACTACACCCAAAGGATTATAAAACTGGGTATGTTCTTTGACCCAACAATACCACTACTATGTCTGTATTCCAAAAAGATTAGAGAAAAGGGAAAAGGACCTACTTGTACAAAAAATATTTGTAGCAGCTCTTTTTGCAGTGGTGAAGCACTGGAAATTGAGGAAATGTCCATCAATTGGAGGATGACTAAACAAGTTGTAGTATATGATTCTCATTTTTCCTGTTTTTCTTTTGGTCTGTTTTCTTTTGTACTCTGGCTAAAATGGAGATGTTTTGTCTGATTTCACATGTATAATTGACATATCATTTGCCTTCTTAAGGGATGGATGAGAGGTGAGAGGAAATGAATGAGAGAATTTGGAACTCAAAATTAAAGAAAAAGTTAATACTAAAAACATTTACATTTACTCGGGAAATATTTAACTATGAACACACAATACACTTTTAAGAGCAATAAACATGAAGAAAGGGTTGAGCTTTTACTTGTGAACAACTCTACAAGGGAGGGGAGTTAGGGCCAGGATATTGATGGTGTATTTGTGGTAGAGAAAGGTAGAATCATATCCTACGGGAGCAACTCCCAAGGGAGAGTGTGGGAGATTTGGATAAGCTTAATCTTTGTGAAAGCTTTGCTTATTTTCATCTTTGCACTACTAATAGCAGATTGTAACAAAGATTCATGGTATACAGCAAAATCATATGCAGCCAGAAGGGGCTATGAGTAACAGACATTCTTCCAGGTCACCCTTTACTTGTAGAGTTATTCAATCCAACAACGATTTATCAAACATCCACTGTGTGTAAGGTATTGATAGAGAATAAGATTATAGATTTAGAGTTACAAGGAACTTTATTTGTCATTTAGTAAAGTTCTTGAATTTTACTGACAATTATTAAGATTGGATGACTTAACCATGTTTGCATTGATAGTAAACAGCAAAGCCAGGAATAGAACTAGTGTGCTGTGCCCTCAAATTTAGGTACCCCTTTCCCTTCCCTCTCCGCTATTTGATTAAAGCTCTGTGTGAACATACTTAAGAATAATTTTCCAGTAATTTCTGGTCAGTCCGCATTAGTGTAACCTATGCCTGTATCCAGTGCTTAATAGAATGATAGTGATTAATCAAATGCAGACATTCAATAAATAATTGTGGAATGAATAAATATAATTAAAGAAATGAAAACCAAAGGACAGAGACAAGCTAGTAATAGGGTGCTTTAAATGAACTCAAATGATCATGTGCAGACTATTTATATCTCAGGATACTGAAAGATTTGTGGATATAATATTGGGCTTTCATTCCTTCAATTATGTTCATTCATTCCACAAGCATGCATTGAATGTCTGAATTAATGCATTCACCTTCATTCTATTAAATACTGAATGGGATACCCAGTAAAATATAGTATATAGTCTCTGACATCTAGGAACTTATCATCTGGTTTAGGAGATCATAGAAGCAAATGAATATATGGTAACAAGGAAATAATAAAAATTATCAATAATATTAATTGTTGTATTAAGAAAACCATTATGTTTGAGATAACTAGGGAGACAAAAGTCATAATTTTTGAAGTTTAAAAAATAAATGGAGGAGGTTGTGGACTGTTACATTTAAAGTAGATTTCTGACAGAATTCTGGAATGATTTATGTTTAAAATGTTAAATTAAAAATTTATGTTTAATAATTCATAAATAAGTTAAGTAAAACTATAAAAGAAAGAACTGATCATTAGGAATAAATATGTGCTATGTAAGAATGAATTATATAAAAATAATTCTATTTCCTTTTTGAATAACATTACTAGTCTGATGGATTCAGAGAATGCCATAGAGCTTATTTTGATTTTGATAAAACATTGGCAGTCTTTTATGATGTTTTTATGGAAAGTTGTAGAAATTTGGACAAGATTATAACGAATATGACATTGCCTGCTAAACAACCACAATCAGAATCACAGTACCCTTGAGTTTATCTAGTCTATCTAATCTGACCAAGAATTTCATTCTATATACCTGCCTAGTGGTCCTCCAGACCTTCTTTGAAGAATTTCAGTGGCAGAGAATGCCCACTACTAGAGACAGCCCACTCCATTAGTAGGATGTTTTAGAGACCCCTAGTTTTAAGAGATCTTCCCTTAAGTTAAATCTAAAAATACCTCTCTTAAACTTCTACACATTGCTTCTAGTTCAACTTTTTGAAACATCAAATATGATTTCTCTTGACATGTCATCCCTTCAAATACTTAAAAAGTTATGTTATCTAACCCCTACTTGAACCACAACACTTTTCCAGGATGAACATTCCTAGTTCTTCCTATCTTTGAGTGGCACATTCTCCACTCCGCATCATCCCAATCACCCTCTTCTGGATTTGACCTAGCGAATCTATAATTTTTTTTTTCTAAATTGAGGTACACAGAATTAGACACATTTTTCTTGATGCTGTCTGATTAGGGGAAAATATAGTGGAATTCTTATATTCCTTGTCCAGGACATTATTCCTTTCACCTCAATACTGACTAGGGTAGCATTAACTTTTGCAGTTTCTATGTCACACTGTTACCTACAAAGTGAACTTGAGCCTAGACCTTTTTTTTTTTTATGGGAATTTTTATACTGGAAAACTGTTAAAGGTCTCTAATAGAGTGCTCAAAGGCTCTGCCCTTCATTCCATCCCCTGTAATTGTTTTGTCAGTGACTTGGCTCAAGACCTAGGAGGCATAATTATCAAATTTTAAGTGACACAAAGCTAGGAATGATCACAAGCATAATTTAATGGCAGAGCAACTTTGAGCAATTACCTTTCATTTTTCCTGGACTTCACTCTCCTCGTTAAAATTTGGTTTAGCACTAGAAGATATCCAATTTGTCTTCCAAATCCTGTGATCCTATGATGTTATAAATGGCTAGCTTAAAAGCTCCTTTAGGAAAACATCTTATTAATCTTGGTATTCCCTCTCAAGTACTTTCACAATCCCTTAAAACATGCACCATTTAATAAATTCAGTTCAAAAAGTATTTATTAATCAAGGGATTATGATTTAAAAATGAATTGTTAGAATTTTTAAATATCTGAATATGCCAGGGTGATGTGCCTAAACCAACAAGACATAATTCAGATTGTATAAAATTATAAACTCAGTAAATAGCAATAAAATGAACAATAAAGTGAACAGGCGCAATGAGAAATGAAATTATATATAAAACCTCAAATAACCAAAGTTAAGGTTGACAAAAGGAATGAGTAATAATAATGACAGTTATAGTGTGCTTTAATGGTTACAAAACTCCTTACATATATTTTCTCATTTTATTCCTCCAATAAGCATATGCATTAGATGCTACTATTATCCCCATTCTGCAGATTGGAAAATTGAGGCTGAGAGGTTAAGTAACATGCCTAGAGTCACACAGCTAAGCAAGTGCAAACTTTGAGAGTATTAACATCTTATCTGCATCTGAATTTCATTCTGATCTCTACAATGACTTTGTATTTAACCAGACTTTTTGTTGTTGTGCTTTTAAAACATAGTTTTAATGTGGATTTTCTGATTCTGGTACATTTGCTATAAAACACTGCATAAACCTTTCAATTTTTTTCTTTTTTTCATAATTGTCATTTTATAGCACCATAATATTACACAACATTGATATACTACAGCTTATTCAGTCCTTTACTATTTTTTTGTATGTAGACCATCATCTTTCTATTTCTGATAATATTAATACTACAGTTATTTTTTGCATAAATGATCTTTTCTCCCTTCCCTTTCCCATATTTCTAGTAACTCCCTTTGGATATATGTGGTTTTAGTGGTAGACTCACTGTGCTAATGGATATGATGCAGTCTTGCAGAATAAATCAAACTTTATATTTAAGTTATTAATTACATAAAAGCAGAGATGAGGAGACCTAGTTTAACAAGGGTATATATGAAAACAGATCTTAGTCTATCTTAGTTAAATACTCATTAAATACTTTCTGTGTGCTAGGAACGTTGTTAAGTTCTGGATAGTAGAGATCTTTGTTTATCAGGAGTTCCAATATCAAGTCCAAATATATCGCCATTGACAAAACAGTTTATGAGATCTCAGTATTCATTAAGTGTGAAATTATGTCCGGGGCTGGGGAGGTTCTGTATTCTGACCTACTCATATTGTATCTGGAGCATCATGTATCATTGTAGGGACTAAACTCTAAGAAAGACACTAACAAGTTAGACTATTAAATTGTAAGCTCCTTAAGGGCAGTGATTGTTTTTCAGGTGTTTTGGGGATCCCTAGCACTTAGCACAATGACTGCAATATGGTAGGTACATAATAAGTGATTGCTGACTGCTTATACAGAGTAAATTCAAAGTCTGGAAAAGGAAGTAATAAAATTCTTTTGCTCCCTGTGCAATTTTCCCACCATTGGTTTTAAGATGCTCAAGATATCCCAGGAGTAGGTCAAGATTTCATAGATTTTAGACCTAGAGCTAGAATGGACATTATAGCCCACGTAGTAAAACCACCTCATTTTAAAGATGAGGAAACTCAGGTGAAGACAAGTTAATTGACTTGCACAAGGTCATATATGTAGTAAAGTGCTAGGGCCAGAAGTTTTATTCAGGTCCTCTTACTCCAAACCTGAGAGGTATCACACTACCATCTCATTGCACCCTAGGTGAAGTTCCTACACCTTGGGATACAGGAACATCCTCCCTTTCACTACCCATGCGTACCTATTTCCTTGCCCCTTGATCTCTGCACTATTTCTACCACAGGGAAGTTCCTTTTTGCTGGAGCTACTGGGGACATCTGGGAGTGAAGGTTAATGTGAAGTGTTAATAGGAATATATTGCCTGGGAAAATTCCAAAAGCGTGCCAGAAGAAATCATGCTGAATCCCAGGAATCCTTCTCCTGTTTCCAACCCTGTGATTCTCAGTCATGGCTTCAGTGGCCACAGCAGCAGGTTTGGGTGAGTAGAGGAGAAAAGAGGAGATTACTGCTGATAACAGGAGAGGGTATTCTAGAATTGGGACATGTTTGCTGACAGTCTATTTTGTTTGAGTTTAATGATGCAAAAACTGTGTTTTAGCTCCAAACTACCCCTGGCTCTTGACCATGCCCGGTAGCTACAGCCAAGAGGAACTTCCTATCTCACCAGGGAAAAAACTGTAGGGAGCAAAGAAATATGCATTCATGGGGAAACAAGAGGCAAATTTGGGGAATAAAAAAAAGTATTCCAAAAACAGGATTGTAACATTTAGAACACAAAAAGACCCAAAAGATCACCTCATACAATACCCTGAGTCCCAGGGAGGGAAAGTGTGGTTATAATATACCTACATGTCATTTATTGTCTCTTCCATTAGAATGTAAATGTTTTGAAGTTAAGGTAAATTTTATTTTTGTTTTTGTATTGCTTGTGCATAGTATATCCTATATGAAAATGCTAAGGCCAGAATTGCCACTGAAACTGATACTACTTGTCCTGGAAATACCATTTTAATACAGGTGGAAAATGATCAGTGAAGGAGCATTGTGCTATAGGAGAAGAAGCACCACCTCAGGTGTCAATGGTCTTGGGTTCAAATTTCTATTCAGAAACTTGCTAGCTCTGTGATCTCGGGCGATTCAATTAACTTCCCAGGTTTTAGTTTTTGCATCTGTAAAAATGAAAGGTTTTTGTTTTTGATGGGGAGGAAGAGAGTTGTAGGATAGGTAGAAATGTCAAAATGAAAGAGGAAATCAAAGTAATGATCATCAACAATTCATTTTTAAAATTGTACAGAAGAGAAGTGATGGAAGTCCAGAGAGAAATGTATTGAAAAATATAGATATATGTAAAAAAATTCATAGTTTCATATATAATTCTTTTAATATTAATTTTATCTAGGAATTATTATGTTTTTGATGATTATCATGATCAGAATAACAATTTTTAATAAGAGGGTTAGACCAGATGGCCTTTGAAGTTTCTTCTAGTTCTAGATCTAAAACTAATGTTTCTTGAATAATTATTTGAAAAATATATGTTTGTGCTTATTTAAAATCAGGAAATTGATTTCAGACAGTGATAAATCTTGAATCTATGTCCTGCATATGAAGATCTATAGAAGAAATTTAGGTTATTTAGTTTGAACAAGAGAATACTCAGGGGGTAAGATAGCTATCTTCACGTCTTTGAAGGTTTATACTGGTTCTATTCTATCTCAAGAACCAAAGCCAAAAACAAAGGGTAGAAAACGTAAAGTGGTAAAATTACACTTGAGACCAGGGAGTGGGAAAAATTTCCTTTCAATGAGAACTTTTCATGTGTTGAATAGACTGCCTTCAGAGATGGTGGGATCCATATCAATGAAGGTTTTCAAGCAAAGGTTAGATGATCACTTCTGGAACATTTTGTACTGGGGATTTTTTTTTTTGTGGTATGGATTAGTCTAGGTAGCCATTAAGGTCTTTTCCCACTTATCCATGGGTCTCAGGTTTTTTTTGTCTATAAAATGAGAGGATCAAAGTAATTTGACTCTGAGGTCACTTCTACCTCTAAATCTATGATCTCATGAACAAATAAATAAAAAGTAGTTAAATAGAAGGTACTTTGGTGAGGAGGTGACTAGCAGTTGGGGACCAGGGTGGTTGAGAAAGATGGCTAATGAACTGTATCTTTAAGAAATAGGGGGATTTTATGATGCAATGGTGGGGAGGGACTGCATTGTATATAACCAGTATAAAAGCACTGAAGTGAAAGATAGAGTTTGGTATGTGAAGAATAGAAAAAAAGTTGTGAGAAAAAAAGACATATCTAGTTCTGCTGGATTACAGAGTATGAGATAATATATAATAAGGTTACAAAAGTAGATGGGGGTCAGGTTAGGAACACCTTTAGAAGCTAAATAAGGAGTTTATATTTTATCCTAGATAGACTAGGAGACCATTGGACTATATTTA
The DNA here is from genome assembly GCF_003287225.1 of Phascolarctos cinereus. Classification (NCBI taxonomy): domain Eukaryota; kingdom Metazoa; phylum Chordata; class Mammalia; order Diprotodontia; family Phascolarctidae; genus Phascolarctos; species Phascolarctos cinereus. The sequence continues at coordinate 222,303,676 of NW_027555958.1, forward strand.
GTAATGGAGTAACGGTCAGTTCTGAACTTAAGGAAAGTCACTTTGACAGTTGTGTGGAAGAAAGATTGGAATTGTGAGAGACTTGAGTCAGTGAAATCAGTTGGAAGATTATTATGACAATTTACATGGGAGATCGGTGTCTGAAAAAAAAAAGGTGGTACCTGTGAGTAAAGAGAGGAGAACAAGGTATGGATATGTTAAGTTTGAGATATCCCCAAGATATCCGGTTTGAAATGTCCAATAGGCAGTTGATGATCAAGAACTGAAGGTCGGGTTAGACATTGGGACAACATAGATGCAGAGATGTGGATATAAAGATAGAGATAATATAAATAAATATATACATATATATACCTAGCTAGAGATAGAGATACAGATCTAGATATACACATACACACATACACACATGCATATTAATATAGATACACATATAGTCATATCTATCTGTTAGCCATTTGCATAGAAATACTCAGTATACCAATGGGAGCTGAAGTGGTTACCAAGAAAAAGAGTGTAGAGAGAAAAGTGAGCAGAGTCTAGGCGGACTCTTGTGCTTCACTCAAATTTAGGGAGTATAACATGGATGGTGAGATAGAAAGGAAGATGGAAAAGGAGTAATCAGAAAGTTATGAGGTGCACCAGGAAAAAGTGGTGATATGTTGGAGGATAGAGTGTTGAACAATGCCAAATTAAAAAAAAAAAGATATGTGGAGAAAGATAAAGACCCAGAAAGGACCATCAGACTTGCCAATTAAGAGATCTGTGGTAATTTTGGAAATAAGCAATTTCAGCTGAGTGACACAGTACTTGACTTCAAGAAGTTTATAATAAGATATGTCCTTCTTATTGAGAAAGAAGGAAACAAGCATTTATTAGGTATCTCCTAGGTGCCAGGCACTGTGCTAAGCACAAATATCTCATTTGATCCTTACAAAAACCATTTGAGGTAAATGTTATTATTATTCTCATTTTACATTTGATATTGAGTTGCCCAGAATCACATAGCTTAGAAGTACCTCAGGCTGCATTTGAATTCAGTTATTCCTGACTTTAGGTCCAGCATCCTATCCATTTTGCCACCTAGCTACCTGGAGTGGCAGTGGAGAGACAGGCTGGCATAAGTGCTATCAATAATTATTTCAGAAATTGTCACCGGAAAGAAGCCTTAGACTTGTTCTGTCTGGACCCAGAGGCCAGAACTTAGAAGATTAAATTTCAGAGCAGAATGAAACTTAATAGGGGAAAAAGATTTTGAACAATTAGAGCTATCCCCAAAATGGAATTGGCTGCCTCAGGAGCTAGTCATTCCTCTCTACTGGAGAGTCTGGAAGATGCATTTTCAGGTGTAATATAGAAAGGAAGTATTGATTAGGCTAGAAAGCCTCTGAGGTTCTTTTCATTTCTGTGATTAGGTGAACTCAATTAAATACACACCACCTCTCTTCTCCCCTGGACTGTACCAGAGGTAAACTATCAGAAGCCACTTCATCTAAATATCAACTGTAGAGATTAGCTTCACTGCCTTGGGAATGCAGCTGAACCTATTGCATACTACCATCTTTGCTCATAGAAGAGTGTTATTCAAGTGAATTCAACCACTTGTCTAGGAACTGCATCGTTATTTTCACTAGGTCCCCTTCACTACTGAGAGACAAAAAATAAAATGAGTAATAAATGGTAGTTATTCTTCAAGGACCTTAATAAAGAAGATAGAGATCACTTTATTGACAGAAATGAAAGCCAAGGGGGCTTTTTGATTAATTAGTGGCATTAGCGAATCTTTTAATGAAAGAAAAACATAATAGGAAAGTCATTAGTTAAAGTTGATCAGAAAAATTGAGTTCAAGCAAATTGCTACCTTTGTGGTCTTGGTCAATTAAACTCAGTTTCTTAATCTCTAAAATGGGAATAATAATATTAAACTTACAATTATGTTTTTATTATTATAACTACTCTTTGCCAATTATGATAAATGTTAAATAGAAAATGCATATGAAAGAGCCACCTAAATGCTATTGCTATTTTAAAATTAGTGAAAAAAATCCACTTCCATCACAGACATTTAGACTTTTGGAACTCTATATCTGAGATCACAGTCTAAATCAGATATGATGCCCTTCTCCTCTTCCTCCCAAGTCCAATAAATTGCCAAACCTTATGGATTCTACCTAAGCAACATCATTCACATCTATTTTATCTTTACTCATACAATCTGCACTCTATAATTCAGGCCTCCATTACCTCTTCTCTGCACTGTGGTAGGGATCAAGCAATTTATAAAGTGCCTACTATGTGCTAGGCACTTTACAATTATTATCTTATTTGATTCTCACTACAAAAATGAGAGTTAGGTGCTATTAAACTTTCTCATTTTACAATTGGGGAAACTGAGTCAAACAGAAGTCACATGACTTACCCAAGGTCACATAGCTAAAAAGTATCTGATGCCAGGTTTGAACTCAGGTCTTCCTGACTCTAAGCCTGGTTCTCTATCCACTGAACCATATAGTTGCAACTGCCACCTAATTGATGTTCCAGACTTTTGCACTTTCCTTCTCCAATCCATTCATTAATCTATTGCTGCTGAATTGATATTTCTATAGCACATATCTAACCACATTGCATCCCTGCTCAAGAAGCTTCAGTGACTCCCGAGTGCTTGTACAATAAAATATATGCTCTTCTGTTTGACATTTAACCTTCTTGACAATATGGCTCCAACCAATCTTTCTGCACTAATTTCACATTGCTCCCTTTTATGCACTTTATATTCTAGTTCACCTGACCTACTTCTTTCTAGGACATAACATACCATCTCTTTCCTCCTTGCCTTTTCATTAGTTGCCCCCTTGCTTAGAATATTCTTTATGTAATCTGTCACCAGGAATTGCTATCTCCCTTAAAGGTTCAATTCAAGTATCATTTGCTATAAGAGACCATTTCTGATTATCCCCAGTGATTAGTACTTTCCCTCTAAATTATTTTGTATTTCTTTTCCACAGATCTGTTATTTAACTTTTGGTGCTTTCTGCACCAACTCCATGAGCTCCTAGAGAGGTGGGACTATTTTTCCTTGTCCTTTGTATCCCAAGCCACTAGCACAGTGCTTGCCACATAGTGGATACTTAAGTACTTGTTGGAATAAACTGAATTTGTTTAGGTTTGCATTTTGAATCAGAAAGTATACATTACTAAAAGTAAATTTCAGTGTTTGCATTTTGCTTTATCTGATTATAATCTAACCCTTCAAGGAATTTGTGTTTTTCAGCACTCCCTCTTCTTACATGGACCTATATAGGAATCTATATCTATATCTGAAACAGATTTAGAAACTATCTTGACTATGCCTTTCTTTTTTCAGATGAAGAAACTAAGTCTTAGGAAGGTCAAGTATCATGCCTTTTCAGACACGTTGCTGTTGCTTAAAAAAAACCCTCAGTAGCCATCATATTGGTGACGTATCTCTTTGAACTCCTAAGGCTGGTCCTCAGAAGGCAGAATCAGTCAATGAGTCCATGGTTAAATTTATTCTACTTCAGTATGACCTAAAACCTTTGTACTTCTCTGGCATAGGTTTTAAGACTCTATTCTCCATGGCACCTTGAAGCATCTCAACTGAACTTTAGTGAAGCTATCTAGTCATATTTGGAGCACATTTTCTGCTTTTTGGTCATCCATGATATACTAAAAAGTTACTATAATTCTTGTGCCATATTATACTATCACCTTATTTGGGGAGATGACTATCTTAAATAATTAAAAATGACATAAGTATCTTAGCCATTATTTCCTCCTGCATCACAATGTTAGAAGGAGATATGAAAAAGTGATACTTTTTTTTTTTACATTGGGAGAAACCAAGGCATAAAATAATTTAAATGACTCACACAAATCTGCCTACAAGGCCTATACTTTCTATTTCAAATTCACTTAATGATTAAATTAATGGTCTGAGGCAAATTATTGCGCTCATCCTTCCTTTAGGAAGGAATTTGGAATAAGAAAAAAGTGATATAATAAAACAAGAGAAATCTTAGCCTTAAGCAGATTCTGTTTTATACCACGTAAGCGAAAATCTTTTGGTACTTTTCTTCACTTGTGTGTTCACAAAAACATCTTCCTTCCTTCCTTGACAGGCAGTGTGGAGTAAGGGCTAGAGAGCTGATTTCATATTCAGGGGGGCCTAGACTGCAATCCAGTTTCTGCCAAAGACTGGCTGTGTGACTCTGAGCAAGTGACTCCATTTCTCAGCATTTTGACTAGCCTTGGTAAAAATTTCCTCCCCTTGGACTTGTAGAATTTGAAATAATAGGTTTAGCCCCTATTTACTTTCCAGCTACATCCTCACCGTGCCATGTATATTTGAGCTGTCATCCTTATATTTCCCCTTCCCCCAAAGTTAGATTCTAGCCCTGGATCTCATGACTGTGATAGATGAACATTTACATTATCTGTTCTGGAAGGTGATCTCCATACCAATTTCTATTCTTCTGCATATGCTACATACATGCTAACCATTTACCTATCCTTTCATGCTCCCCCTTATGTATTATCTTCCTTCATTTGAATGGAAGCTTCGTGAGGGCAAGGCCTGTATTTGCTTATATTTATATCCCCTGTGTTTAATAATGTATCTGACACATACCAAATATTTAATAAATACTGTAGTATCTATTTACCTATTTATCTTCCTTCCTTCTGTTATTCCTTCTTTCCTTCTTTTTTTCTCTTCATCATCATCATCATCTTCTTCTTCTTCTTCTTCTTCTTCTTCTTCTTCTTCTTCGTCTCCTCCTCCTCCTCCTCCTCCTCTCTCTCTCTCTCTCTCTCTCTCTCTCTCTCTCTCTCTCTCTCTCTCTCTCTCTCTCTCTTTCTCTCCTGTATTTGTATTGTATTTTAGATGTCTTTGGCATGGACAGAACATGATGGAGAGTATAATGGCCAGATACAGAACCACACTGCTGAAAGTTGCTAACTGATCTAATAAAACGCAATTATTTTACAAACAGTGAAACAAATGACTTCTTTTTGATGGCAGTTTGGATTCCTTTTCTCCCTACCTACTAACTTTGACCCAAATTAAGAGAGACTGTGATAAAGTAGATGGAGTGTTGGAGATGGAAAACTGTGTTTGACACCATCACCAACAAAGTCTCATCTCAGAGACTTAGTAGCTTTATGACCCTACACAACTTGCTTAAGTTCTCTGAACTTTGGTTCCCTCATCTATAAATAATGCTAACAGCACTTAGCTCACAGTGTTGTTGCAAGCATCAATAAGCTGACTACATAAAGTAGTCAGCTTTGCAAACCTTGAAGTGCTTTATGTCAGCTATTTTTATTATCATATTTCTACTAAGGAAGTAAAATTGTTTTGGCCACTCTTTCTGTCTTTCCCTACTATTCTTCTTTCTTCTTTCTCTTTTCTTATCCTCACATCTTTCCTTTTTCCTACCTCTTTATGGATATCCAAAGGAGAGTGGTTAGGGATTTGAGCTACTGGTGTGGGAATACTCCCTTCTGAATAAGTACCAGGAACATCCTATGTAATTAAGTTTCTTGGGGGCCCTGAGGGGTTAAAGTTGTTGATTCCCAGGCCAGTCCTCTATCCACATTGCCTCTATAATCTGAGTTATTGAAAAGTACCCATTCTATTTTTTTTCTTCTCTTTCTGCTCCCCATACTTCATCCATATGGGAATCTAGTTCTCAAAATTAAAAAACATTAAATATGCAACCCCACTGGTTCAGTTAGCTGCATCTTTATGCTTAATGACATAAAAGGGCATATTATATAGATACATCTATATAGATATAGTTATTTCTTCTGCATATGTGCTTTATATACACATATATGTACATATGCATTTATGAGTATACGCATATATGTATATATACATGCGTATACATGCATACACACATACACATGTAAAAATACATTTATACACATATACATACCTATACCTGTACCTGTACCTATACCTATACATATACATATATGTAATTCAAATGTTGCCTCTGACACATAAAAACTGTGACCAAGTGACACTCTGGGCAGTCATTTAAACCTCTCAGTGCTCTTGAAAACTCTCTCAAATCATGTTGTAGAGGAGGTATCAATCTACATTGGTGGAGAGAGTTTCCTTATCAGAAGTTACTTATATCAATGAAACCACAGATCCAGTGCATATCCCCTCTATGGAAACACGATAAGAAGCTGGAGATGGTCATACTAAAATGGATACAACTAAGATGATAAAGTTTTTATGTAAATCATGTTACCAGCCACTTGCAGGATGCATTATATAATGGAAATAATGTTAGGCTCAGAGTCATATGACCTTGTATCAAATCCCCATGCCATCCCCAACCAGACGTGTGATCTTGGACAAGTAATTTAACTTTTCAACTTCCTTCTCAGTAAAATGGGAAGAATAGTTACATTTTCTACCTCATAACATTTTTTTGTAATGCTCAAATGAAATAATGTGTGCAATATTTAAGCATCCCTTCGTTAATTAGACCCCAATATAATAACAATAATAGCAATAACTACCATTTATATAGCTCTTTCAGGATAGTTAAGCATTTTGAAAACATTTCATTTGAGCTTCACAACTACCCTATAAGGTAGGACCTCTGCTTATCCCCACTTCACAGATTAAAAAATTTGTACTAAGGAATGTTAAATGATATCTCCAGCATCACATTACTAGAAAATGTCTAAGATAGAATTTAAACTCAAAACTTCCTCTTTTTAAATCCAGCACTCATATATATTTACTAATTTCTAAAAAAGTGGCTCAGGCTGCACCCAAAGGCCTATTATCAATTTATTTATTTATTTATTTTTAGTTTTCAGCATTCACTTCCACAAGATTTTGAGTTCCCAATTTTCTTCCCATCTTGTCTCTCCCCCACCCCAAGATGGCATTCATTCTGAATACCCCTAATCTTCCCTCCCTTCTATCTCTCCCCCTTTCTCTTACTCCCTTCCCCTTCAATTTTCCTGTAGGGCAGGATAGATTTCTATACCCCATTTCTTGTATATCTTATTTCCCAGTTGCATGTGAAAACAAACTTTTTGTTTTAACTTCAGGCTTTAAAATTTTGAGTTCCAAATTTTCTCCCTTCCTCCTTCCCCAATCCACCCTCATTGAGAAGGCAAGCAACTCGATGCAGGTCATACATGTGTCGTCGCGCAAAACACTTCCATAGTAGTCACGTTGTGAAAAACTAAGTGCATTTCCCTTCATCCTATCCTGCCATCCATTTATTCTATTCTCTCTTTTGACCCTGTCCCTCCTTAGAAGTGTTTGCTTCTGATTACCCCCTCCCCCAATCTGCCCTCCCATCTATCATCCCCCTGCTCTCTTGTCCCCTTCTCCCCCTATTTTCCTGTAGGGTAAGATAGATTTCCATACCCAAATGAGTGTGTATGCTATTTTTCTCCTTAAGCCAAATCCGATGAGAATAACATCCACTCATTCCCTCTCACCTTCCCTCATTTTCCCTCACTGTAAAAGCCTTTTCTTGTCTGTTTTATGTGAGATAATTTACCCCATGTTACCTCTCCCTTTCTTCTTCTCCCAGGATAATCCTCTCTCCTTAATTTTATTCTCCAGATATGACTCCTTCATCTTCAACTCACCCTGTGCCCTCTATCTATCTACCTATATACATATAATTTTTTTGTTACTCCAACTACTCTAATACTGACAAAGGACTCATGAGTTACAAATATCTTTCCATGCAGAATGTAAACAGTTCAACCTTAATAAGTCTCTTAAGATTTTTCTTTCCTATTTACCTCTTCATGTTTCTCCTGAGTCTTGTATCTGAAAGTCAAATTTTCTATTCAGCTCTGATCTTTCCATCAAGAATGCTTGAAAGTCTTCTATTTCACTGAATGTCCATTTCCCCCCCTGAAGGATTATGCTCAGTTTTGCTGGGTAGGTGATTCTTGGTTGTAATCCTATTTCCTTTACGCTCTGGAATATATTCCAAGCCCTGTGGTCCCTTAATGTAGAAGCTGCTAAATCTTGTGTCATCTTGATTGCATTTTCACAGTACTTGAATTGTTTGTTTCTGGTTGCTTGAAATATTTTCTCCTTGACCTGGGAACTCTGAAATTTGGCTACAATATTGCTAGGAGTTTTCCTTTGGGGATGTCTTTCAGGAGGTGATTGGTGGATTCTTTCAATTTCTATTTTGCCCTCTGGTTCTAAAATATCAGGGCATTTTCCTTGATAATTTCTTGAAATGATGTGTCTAGGCTCTTTTTTTGATGGCTTTCAGACAGTCCAATAATTTTTAAATTCTCTCTCCTGGATCTATTTTCCAGGTCAGTTGTTTTTCCAGTGAGATATTTCATATTGTTTTCTAATTTTTCATTCTTTTGAATTTGTTTTACAGTGCCTTGATTTCTCATAAAGTCACTAGTTTCCAATTCCTCCATTCTAATTTTTGAGGAAGTATTTTCTTCAGTAAGCTTTTGGACTTCCTTTTCCATTTGGCCAATTTTGCTTTTTAAGGCATTCTTCTCTTCATTGGCTTTTTGTACCTCTTTGTCATTTGGGTTAGGCTATTTTTAAGGTGTTATTTTCTTCAGTATTTTTGGTGGGCCTCCTTTAGCAAGCTATTGACTTGTTTTTCATGATTTCTTGCATCACTCTCAGTTTTTCCTCTACTTTTCTTAATTGCTTCTCAAACACCTTTTTGAGCTCTTCCATGGCCTGGGACCAATTCACATTTTTCTTGGAGGCTTTGGATGTAGGAGCTTTGATTTTGTTGTCTTCTTCTGAGTGTATGCTTTGATCTTCTTTGTTGCCAAAGTAAGATTCTATGGTCTGACTCTTTTTTCGATGCTTGGTCGTGATCCCAGCCAATTACTTGAGTTATAAAGTCTTTGTTAAGGTAGGAGTCTGCTTCCAGTGTGGAGAATGTACTATTCCAAGCTTCGGGGGGTTTGTGCAGACTTTTTCAGAGATACTTCTAGGAACCTGAAAATTTTCAGTTCTTCCAAGGCGGTATGATCAAGGGTGAGGTGTTTACTGCTTTCCTGGCCTGTGCTCTGGTCTATGAGTGACCACAAGCACTCTTTTCTGTCTTGGAACTGTGAGGAGGATTTTCTCTTTACAGCCACTGCAAGCTCCACAACACTAGTGCTCCTCCTTGCCCCAGGACCACCACCCAGAACTGTGACCCGGATTCAGCATTGTCAAAGCAAGAGAATCCTGACTTAGTGCCAGCAAAGAGATCCCTGCAATCCCTCTCTGATCAGCCACTTTACTCCCCCTCAGTCTGTGGGTCTGAAGCTCTGGAAGCAGCCACCTGTGCTCAGGGATGGCTGGGACCACACTTCTCTCTCTCAACACAGACACAGACTTTTCTCTCTGACCTTCCAAGTTGTCTTTGGTGTTCATGGGTTGAGAAGTCTGGAAACTGTCACAGGTGCCTGCAATTCAGTCCTCTGAGGCCTGCTACAGTTTCGCTGAGGCCTGTGTGCCCACGCTGAACTGCATTCCTCTACCAGCCTGGCACGATATGCAATTCTGATCAACCATCCAGCTTGTCTTGGGCTGGAAATCTGTTTCACTCTGTCTTTTTATGGGTTCTGCTGCTTTAGAATTGTTTAGAGACATTTTTTACAGGTATTTGGAGGGTTTTGGGGAAGAGCTCAAGCAAGTCAGTGCTTTTACTTCACCATCTTGGCTCCCAGGAAAGGCTTTTTTCCCCCAAAGGCCTATTATCAAGCTTGGTGGTTACTCCACACTTTTAATACATTGGCCAAAATTAAATTTCTAAGAGAAATGTTATCCACTATTAAGGACCCTGACCTAAGAAAGTGTATCTGACTTAATCAGTTACTTTTCTTACCTTTCTTTGGGTAGGTTAAATCCCTCCAGGGAAGCCCCATGGTTACCTCTTTTTGGAAGACAAATCAATAGCATAAGGTTTCTACTATTCAATAACCCTTTGATCCATGCAACAGATTATAAGAGAATTGCCATCTTGGGCTGTTGTGCTTTCTCTAAGTCATGATCTATTAAAGGTGACAGTGTAGATCAAGACTTAAGTCATTATCTTAGTTTTAATGTTTTGGAAGGATTTATGGAGAGATTGTATCCTTTAATTTTGTGGAAGAAAAAACACACTATCTAAATCAAAGGAATAAGAAATAACAGGCCTTTCGAGAATACAAGTGGGGAATCATTGCTGGAATTTATTACACTGTGAAGGAGAAATTCTAAAATATTAACTTCAAGTTGCATCTAGCTCTTTCTTACCTACTATGAGATTGTTGTTGTTAATAATAGGCTATCCTATTTTAAGTCACTGAAGTTATTTACACCTTGGTTTTGTCCCCTATGGATTTGAAATAACAGATTTTTTTCCTACTTCATAGGAACATTATGGGACCACAGAATCATATGGTCAAGGATGTATAGTTGGAATGGACCTTAGGGATGATATAGTTTCCCCCTCCTTACTCATGTTATAGAAAAGGAAATTTAAGTCTTGAGAAGTTAAGTGATTTACCCAAAACCACACAGGGAGTAATGACTAACATTTGTATAGTGCTCTAAGATTTGCAAAGCACTTCACACATGTATTCTGATTCTCACAATAATTTTGTGATATGGGTGCTATCATAGATGATGGAACTGACACATGGAAAGGCAAAACAACTTTCCTACAGATAATAAGTTTCTGAGGCAAGATTTGAACTCAGGTCTTCCTGACTCCAAATCCCATTCCGTATCGACTTTGCTGCCTAGCTATCCAAGTGGTAAAGCAATGATTGAAACCCAGCATCTTCTGATCCAAGCTCTTTCTGGTGTATCCTACTGCATCTCAATGTTTCATTTAAGGATAAAGTGTGGACCTAGGGGAATTTTGTAAGATCTGTTGAACTATTCTCACATCACCTTAAGGATGTATAAAAGGTACTTTTGACAGGTAAGATGTGAATTTTCTTTGTCTTTCTTTAAAATAATTTTGACATGCTTTGCAGTATTCCTTACCTGACTACAGACAGCCATCTCATAAAACAACGTTTTTAAAGAAAAAAATGGAAGAGGACAAAAAAACCCCCCAGCAAATAGATCAGTACATAGAAAGCACAATCAGCACATAGAAAAATTCTGAAAATGTATACAATGTTTAACACGGATGGGAGGAAGTATCTTATCATATCTCTTCTTTGGGCCTTGCTTGTTCTTTACAATTTTGCATAATTCACTTTCAATTTCTTCTGTTATTTTTCTATTTGATTGCTATATTAATTATGTATACTTCAATATGCCTTAGATTATGTAAGTCCATGCTTCTCCTCATTAATAATAGTAATCATTTTTCATAACAGTGATAGCCCTTTACATACATATAGCATAATTTGTTATTTCCCAATTGTTGGGCATCTACTTTGTTTCCAATTCTTTGCTAACACAAAAAGTGCTGCTATAAATATATTGTTCAAAATATGGTGTACGCTCATTTCCAAAACTATTTTGTGGTATATGCCTAGCAGTGGAATCTCTGGGTCAAAAGATATTGACAATTTAGTCACTTTGTTTTCATGATTTCATATTGCTTTTCTTTTTTTAATTCAATTTTATTTTCAGTTTAAAAATATCTTCCTCCTTTATCCACCTCCCCCACACATTAAGAAGGCAAGAAAAATTAAGCCTATTATGTATGCACATTCCTAGTTACTGCCAGACTAGTTTCATATTTTTACAACAGATCTTGTCAAAGAGTGAGTTCTTGCTACAGTAACTGAGATTATTGGGTTTTGTAAGTCCAAAGATTTGTGGTAGTGTGCTTATTTGCTTCTATTTTGGGTTACCTAAACTATTCCACTGATCAATCTTTCTTTTTGCTGTCTGCTATTAAATTATATTGATTAATTATAATTTGTAATGCAATTCATAATCTGGTACTGTTAGTGCCATTTTTCATTGATTCCCTTGATATCCTTGGTCTTTTGTTCCTTCAGATGAATTTTATTATGATTTCTCCCCTAGTTTTCTAAAGTAATTCTTAGTTCACTTGGTATGGCACTGAATAAGTAAATCAGTTTAGGTAGTTTTGTCCTTTAATTATATTAGCTCAGCCTACCCATGAACAATGGATATTTTTTCAATTAGCTAAATCTATATTTATTTATGTGAAGAATGTTTTTTTAATTTTTTTATATGGTTCCTCTATGTCTTGGCAGGTAGACCATCAAGTAGTTTATACTGTATGTGGTTTTTTTTAAAAGGAATTTTCTTTCTATATCTTCCTATAGAATTTTGTTGGAAATATAGAGAAATGCTGATGATATTTTTATTCTATCTTGAATTTTTTTTCCCTCTCTCCTGATATTTTGTGAGGGTTGTTAATTACTTCAATTACTTCTTTTTATAGTTTACTCCTGAGGGTTTTCTACATAAATCATCATGTAATCTGTAAAAGCAGTCATTATATTTCCTGTCTATTCTCATCCCTTTAATATATTTTATTGCCTTATTGATATAGCTAACATTTTTAGTACAATATTGAAAATTAATGATGATAATGGACATTGTAATGGACATCCTTGATCTCACTGAAAAGGTCTTTAGCTTGTCCTCATTACAGAAAATACTTGTTATTGGATTTAGATAGATATTATTTTTCATTTGAAGGAAAGCTCCATTTATTCCTGTGCTTTCTAGTGCGTGGGCTCTTTTGCTTGTTTGCTTGTTTACTCATTCTTTCAGTCTAATTCTTGATTTTGAACGTTATGTTAGTGTTGTCCTCTGTTCTTTTCTTGGGGTGGGGGGAAAATGTGTGTCTTGAGCCTCTGTTGATTTTTAGAGCTCATGCTAGGGGCCTGCAAGTTTTCAGTGTTTCCAAAGGGAAATTATGATTCAGAAAAGTCTATTCACTGCCTTCCTGGTCTGAGGTCTTCAAGTTCATGACCCAGTTTGGGGTCTGTTGGATTGTGTATATTTGAGTTTCAGTAGGCTGTTGCTGAACTCAGTTACTATTAGCCTGTTGTGAAGGTTCTATAAGTTCAGAGAGACTGAACTACTGGCTCCCCTTTGGTTATGGTATCCTACCCTGGTTTTTCCCTGGTATAAATGTTAGAAAAGAGTGACACATCTGAGTTTTTAGAATTTTATTTGTGTTCAATAATCAGCTGGGACCGTGATCTTAGTCAAGGCTACTTCTCTCCATCTTGGATCTATGACCTGGAATTGAGTAATGGGTGACACAGCTGCCAGATGGCACGATTTCTTGATCCCATTGTTTGTTAGTGGGGTTTCCTGGGGTCTCTCTCTATTCTGACGCTTTCTGCCTTGATGCTCTTTCTCGGTTCCCCTTCTGTCCTAGGCATTGGAATGCTCTTAGTCCTGCCACTGCTGAGGTCACCATACTGCAAGGACCTCACTGTTTTTCTAAGCTACACTAAGCTTTAAAAACCACTTCTTGTGACTTACGTCTAATGTGTTTCCTAGGTTATTATGGAGGAGGTGTCCTAGGAGGGCTAGGCAAAAAAAAAAAGTTTCCTCTTGACTCTTCTCCCTCAAGTAATGACTTTATATTGCATTGTGAAATGGTTGTACATATTTACAGCTCCACCAAGAATTCAGTTGTGTGTCTATTTTCCAACAACTTATTCAAAATTAACACCATCCAACAATGACAACCTCTTTTGTCATTTTTGCTATGCTCAAGTTGAGATTTTCAATGATTTTAGGGCCTTCAAATTTTCTCTTCAGCTTTTAGTATCTCTTCATTCATATGTTCTATTTTATCTAATTTAGGCTCAGAGATGAAGTTATTCTTTGCAAGACTGACCCATGCTGGTGAGCAGTAGATTGTTGTATGTCCTGTAGTTGACAGTACCATAGACAAAAAGTAGTATAATGCCTTGGCCTGTATCTGGTGATGTTTCCAATTATTTTATGATACAGTAAAGGCACATGAGAAAAGTATTCATATCTTCAGGACATTTTGTGCACATTTTGGCTATACTAGAGCATTTCCAAGTAGTATATTGGTGTTTCTTACTTGTTCCACTGTATCTTCCTCTACTAGAATGTATATGAAGCCATTTTCTATGATATTTCAGGTAAGGTGAACATGAAGCCCTTCTATTTCTTGGTTTCACAGGAGTTATTTGATTATGCTGACTGAGGTGTTAACCTCATCAAGACAATCATCAGAGGCCAATTTTTTAATCTTTCAAGGTTCCCTCATATAGCTAATGTAGTGGTTTTCAGGGCAAAGTCACCAATGTACATCACTCTAGCAACTCCTCCTTCTTACCATGCCTCCACTCAAAGATATTAATGGTGAGTTAAGTGGGAAATTATTATTAGTGCTATTAACAATTTACTTGTAATGAATTATAAAACCCTTAAACACCTGGAAGTAACTATATTAACATATATTAGACTACATATTATAGATAAAAAAGCAACTGATAGACTATACAACATAACCAATGATTTTACTATATCAAAGCCACATTTCAATGGCTTGGAAATTTTGTTGTACAATGTTTGAAATATCATTTAGAATAAATGTAACTTTGTTAGTGCCATTTCACTGACTTTCTTTCTATTGGAAACTTCCTCGTCATCAAAAATATCACAGCCTTGATGAGTCACAAAATTCAGTCGTGAGATTGGGTGTGTTAGGGAAAGGAATTCATAGCAAGGTCTAAGTTTCTCTATTACAGCTTTCACTTGTCCCTAATACCACTTCCATTCCAGTAATGAAAAGTTCCCTTTATGTGAAATTGTGTTAATGTGAAGATTGCAGAAGACTGAGATGACCATTTAAGGGAAAACCAAAACTAAAACCACAAAACCTCTCTTCTAAGTACAAACCAAAGGGAAAATAGTCAGTTATTCCAAAGAAATAAGGCATTCTGGACAAATTGTTAAAGAATACAAAAAAAGATAGGTTTTTATAAAATCATAGACATATTTAACACTTGAAACATACTTGCTGGGTTAGCAAGTATGTTGGTATTGGCTTGCGTCACACTGTGATCCTGATTTCTTTGTCCCAGCTTATCCAATCTCTATTTAAAGTCTTCCAGTAATAGAGTATATCTGCTACCTCTCAAGGCAGTAGATTCCTTTACATGCTTTATAGAGCCCCAATTTTTAGGAAAATTTAGGTTTTTTTCCCTCACACTTTTATAGCACTTTCTGTAGCTTACAAACTATATTCACATATATTATTTCTTTTTACCCTCATTTGAAATGTACGTGGTGTTACATGAATAAAATTTACAAAAATCTTGAGTTAATACTAATCATATGAAAACACTAACTAATCTTTATCTTTTTTAAAAGTTATTACTCTTTTGCTTCACTAACACCTTCTTTCAGGTGTTGCCTGGGAGTCAATTATTTGCATCCCATGTAGACTTGCTTATTGCCTGGAATGCTGGATGAGTTTCTGATGGAGGTGAGTTTGTACTTCCTAAACTTCTTGGGAATCTAAATCCTCCTGGATCTTTCTTAACTCTATGGTCAATTACTTTTCTCAGTCAATCATTTCCTCTCATACTGTCCAAATGATAATTCCCACAGAACAATGCTTAGTAAGGTGGATGAAGATATATTTTGGAGGCTAATTGGAGTGCTGAAGTGGAGGGCTTTGGAAAACCAGAAGGCAGCATGAAGGCAATGGATATTTGTTTGGCAGCATGGAGGAAGACCAAGCAGAGTGAAGGATGTAAAGTGGGAGGTGAAAGGGGTAAAAGGCAAACATTACTTTCTTTGCACTTTTGCTGAAAACTTCCCTGAAGATCATCTTTCTCTTTCTGGGTGCTGATACATGTCCTATAGTCTGAAATTCCCTTAAGTACCTTGAGGGAGAAACTTTTCTTTTAATCATTATTTCAAATATAGTAAAGGAAGGTTGTGCTTACAATTGTTTTAGGTACATCTTGGGTCAGAATCCTCTCCTTACTTTATCTCGTTGGACATCTTCCAACCTCACACAGAAATGAATTGAAGTTTGGTCTTCTACATGTCTCATTACACATATAAAACATTGAATTGTGTTGAAATGCATAACTTTAATTTAAAATCATTTTAATAAAGTACAGAATACATTTTTAAGATTCATTCGGTACACATCTAATCTACTTTTGCCTTTAACAACATCAATTCAAGCCCATGAATACAGAAGCAATTGTGTGTTTTGAGATGCACAGACATTCCAAAAATATCTTTTACGGATGAGAGTAGAACAAAGTCCAAAGATACATGTGCAGAAATTCGTAGGTGGAAGTATGACCTAGATTTACTCCCCAGATGTAAATCATTTCTATTTTGGAAAGCTGAATACTGCTTTAAAACATAGGTACTGAATAACCTCATTCAAATAAATAAATTGCCTTTAATCCTATGATCTTTTCTGGCTTCTTCCCATGAAGGTTGCCCATGGTTTATTTTATTAATTTGTAAATCATATGGAGATCTTTGGGCAAAGTGCTGCAGTTTAACTACAACTATTTAGGTATTACTATTAAAAATGAGTTTCTCCATGACCCCTAGGTCAAAGTAGGCTGTGAGAAGATACTGCAGGTTTCCAGACAGGAGTTAAAGGAATTTATTTGCTATGTGCTGTGTTGCATTTGGGTTGAATTTTAATTTTCTTACAACCAATTTCCATTTTCTTTTTAATTCTGCTAGATACATTGTGATTTGAGAATGGTTTGTGACCACTTTTTCATTAAAAAAACCTTAATGATCTTTTGCTTTTACATAATTTCCATTTCTAAGTATATCCCTCCCTTCTCCACCAACTGAGCCAGCCTATAACAATAACAACAAAAAATAAAGGGAGGAAAACAAGACAATTCAGCAAAACTAAGCAACACTCTTATTAAGTCTGATTTTATAAACAGTGCTCCACATCCATAGTTCCCCTTCTAGCAAAAAATAAAATAAACAAATAAAAAAGATAAGCAACTAAATTTTCTCATGTTCTTCAGGGACAATTTCCATAATTATAATTATATAACATTCAGCCTAAAATATTTTGATGTGTTTTGTTTTTATATCTCCCAAATTTCCCCCAATATCTCGCTCCCCTGACTCCCAGATAACCATGACACATTACAAACAATATTTTTCTCAAAAAAAAAGAAAGTAAAAGAGGAAGAAGAAATGAAATTAGCAAAACCAAACAATACATTCAAAAAGTATGGAAAATGTGCAGTATACCTTACCTATGGTCATCCCAGCTCTGCAAAAGGATTGAGTGCTGGTGTCTTCTCGTATCTCTTCTTGAAGCCATGCTTGCTGTTCTTTGTGATTTTGCAACACTCATTTTCAATTATTTTGTGATTGTTCTTTCCATTTACATTGTTGTAGCCAGTGGTCATTTTATATGTTGTTTTCTTAGCTTTGATTTCTTCACTCTTCAATGGATCATCATATTTCCACATTTCTTTGTATTCATTATAATTGTAATTCTCACATCACAGTAAAAATCCATTACAGTTGTGTTCCAAAATTTGTTGAGCCACTACCTGGTTGATGAACATTTAATGTTGTTCCAGTTCTTTACTACCCAAAGATTCAGGTTAATGAAAACTTTCTTCATACCACTGATCTCGTTGGGGTACATTCCTTGTAGTGAAAATGCTGAGTCAAAGAATATGGACATTTTAGTCAATTCATTTGCATTATTCCAAATTAGTTTCCAAAATTTGTTACTGATTCATAACTCTCCTATCAATGAACTAATGCACCTATCTTTCTGGAACACCTCCCACATTTATCCCTATCTTTTGTCGTATTTGTCAGTTTACTATGTGTGAGATGAAACCTCAGCATTTTTTTGATTTGTTTCTCTTATTGATAATGATCTAAAGCACTCTTTTTCATGGTTGTTCATAATCTTCAATTCTTTTGAAAACTCTTTTTTTTCTTATTCTAGATGCATTAATTTTGTTTGAGCAGAATCTTTTGAGTTTCATATAATCAAGGTTATCTCTTTTATCTTTTATAATTGTCTTTATCTCTAATTATGAATACATCTCCTACCTGTACATAGTATTGGTTTTGGTTTTTTTGTCCTTTCTATTTAAAATGTCATAGTATGGCCAATTTTTAAAATTATTTTACTGCTTTGCCCAATTGGATAAGATATCCTTAGTCATTGACTGGGAACTGCTGATTTCATAAAGAACTAATTATATCCAGGCAAGGGTGATTGAGGAGCAATTCAGTTTGGAAATAGTCTGTGAAAAGGGGAAATATGGGAAAAGATAACCTCTAGAATTCTACTCTTTCCGTATATAGGCCTGTCAGATTCAAGAACCTCACTTTCTCTGGGTCAATGAATTTCCCATATAATAGTTTTTCCCAGTCTTTACTTTTTTTTTTTTTGAGGTTTCATCAGTTGTTGTTTTTTCCTGGTAAAATAGACCTCCATTTTACCATTTTTTGTGTTCAGGGAACTAATTCCTTCATTCATTCATCCACTCATTCACAAACATTTCCTGAGTCCTTACTAAAGTGCACTATGTGTTTTTTTCCATTTAGATGTCTAATGTAACTCTCAACACTCTGACCTAAAGTACCATTTTACTCACATTTGTTTGAGCCATTTGTCTTTGTTACCTAAGCTTTCTAAACCTTAGTTTTCCCATCTATAAAATGAGAGTTGATTTTCTTTTTTCATTGAATTACATGATTGTTGGGTCCCTTTCAGCTCTAAACTTGTGATATTATCATCCTATTTAACAGTAAGCTTCATGAAGGGAGGTACTATATCTCTAAACTTTGTCTCTTTGCCAATAACTAAAAATATGCTCTGCACACAGTAAGCACATAATGTCTCCCACTGAATATATCATATTATGCACTACCTCACAGAATCTCAAAACTACTGAATCAGAATTTAACAGTTGGAAGAAACCTCACCAGACAGATAGTCTAACCTGTAAATGAAAGAATCTCCACTATAAAAAATCCTACATACTGTCCAATATCTGCATAAAGACCTCTAAGGAGGGGGGAACTCACCCAAGGCAGCTCATTCTATTTGCAGATAGTTCTAATTTCCAGGAAGATTTTTCGTTACATCAAGCTACAATTTTGAATTTTTATAACTTCTACCCACTGTTTCTGTCCTCTGGACAAAACGGAACAATTGTAATCTTTCCTTTTCATGATAGCCTTTCAAATATGAGATACAGCATCTTGTCATTCTTAAATTCCCCCCCACCCCACCTTTCTCCAGTCTTCCCTACTGTAGGCTAAACACACCCAATTCCTTTATGTAGTCCTCACACGACATGGATTCAAGGTCATTCACCAGTCTTATTGCCCTCATCTGTACACTTATCAAGGTTCTTCTCTTTAACTATGGCACCTAAAATTGAACACAATTTTCCAGATCAGGTGTGATGAGGGCAAGATATAATGAAGCTATCATCTGCTTATTCCTAGAAAGTATGCCTCTCTTAATGCAGCCTGATTGCTTCTTTTGTGGTTATCACATCAGACTCAACTCACATTGAGCTTCCAGTCCACTAAAATTCCCAAGTCATTTTGAAAATAAATGATATCGAGCCATACTTAACCCATCCTGTAATTATGAAGCAGGTGACTTGTTTACAAGTAGATTTTTACATTGATCCCTAATGAATTGTGTTTTATTGGATTCGGTAGAATGCTTTAGCCTCTCAAAATCCTTTTAGATTTTGACTTTCTTGTCATCAACTGCCATCCCATCCTGAAGACACTCCTGTCCTCAGGCCCAATTCTCCTAATTGGTGAGTCCCTGGATGGGACTAACCCCTCCTTAACAACCTAGTTGCTTCACTTCATCTACTCCTTGTCTCTTTCTGGATTTCTTATTCTTCAACTCTTAGCCACCTTGCTCCTACTCATGTATTCTTTTCCTGTCTCTCCCAACTGTCTGAATCTTCTTTATGGGTTGTCTTTTCTCATTTGAACGTGAGTTCCTTGAGGGAAGGAACTGTCTTGTTGTTTATATTTATATCCCCAGCATTTATAACAGTGCCTGGCACTTAATAAAATCTCTATCATAGTTTATATAAATTGTATGATCTATGCCTTTATCCAAATTACTGATAAAAAATTTTAAACCACACAAGGTTAGAACTGATCCTGGAATTGTCTGCTGTTGAGTCTTCTTGGAATTGGACCATTTACAACTCCTCTGTGAGTTTGACCATCCAACACTTTGGGAATACATCTAATTCTATAATCCATATCTCTCTGTCTTCCCCACAAGAATAGTATGAAATACTTTATCAACAGCTTAACTAAAATCTAGTAGACTATGTCAGAGTAGCTAAGTGGCTCAGTTGGTAGCATGCAAGGTCTAAAGTCAGGAAGATTCATCTTTGTGAGGTCAAATCTGGCCTCGGAAAGTTCTATGTGACCCTGGGCAAGTCATTTAACCCTGTTTGTCTCAATTTCTTCATCTGTAAAATAATCTGGAGAAGGAAATGGCAAACTGCTCTAGTATCTTTGCCAAGAAAACCCTAAATGGGGTCACAAAGAGTCAGACATGACTGAATAACAACAACAACAACAACAAGTAGACTATATCAATAGATCTGTCCCATCTAGGAGAATAATAATCTTGACAAAGGAAATGAGATTAAGTTGTCATGGCCTGTTCTGGATGAAACAATGCTGATTGTAAACTTTGCTTCCATTTCTAGCTATTCACTAGCCATATCTTTTAGCCACTTTTTTATTTTTTACCATGATGCCTACATTCTGGCCATCATACTTATCTCTCTCCATGACAACCTTGGACTAAAACCTTTGATCACCTGACTTTTATAGGGGAGCTTTTACTACCTCAAACCAATTTTCCTTTTCCCTTTCTGGACATTGCCACATCATGCCATTGCCACTTGTTTCCAGCTACTGTTTATATGTTGTCAGCCCTCATAAGAATGTAAGTGCGTTGAGGGAAGATATTGTCTTACCTGCTTCTATTTGTATTCCTAGTACTTATCCCATGCCAGCTGCATAGAAGCGTTCAGTTTTTCTGTGTCTGTGTCTCTCTGTCTTTGTCTCTGTCACTCTCTGTCTCTGTCTGTTTCTCCACAAGATTTTTCCAGGAATTGAAGCATGTAAACCCTGTTTTCTTGCCTTTTTTGGAAACTAGGGCAACATTTGCCCTTCTCAAGTCTTTTGATATCTCTTCCACTTTTTACGATCTTCAAATATCACTTAGGTACTTTACCAATCACATTTGTCAGGCCTCTCAGTACTTGAGGATGTAGTTCATCTGGGCCAGGTTATTTGAATTCATCAAGGACACTTAGGTGCCCTTTTCCTGTCCCCTTACTTATCTTGGGAATCAACTCTCTGTTACTCATTTTTGTTCTCTCATTTCCAGTGCAAAGGTCATTCACTTTGCTGAAGAAAGCAAGCAAAATAAGAATGAAGCAGTTTTTTCCTTTTTTGCTGTTGTCAGCTATCATCATTCTGTTCACATCAAGGAAAGATCATATTCCTTCTTTGATCCTTCTTTTTCTTTCCCCTCCCAACATAGCTAAGAAACAACAAAAAGTTTTGTTTTTGTGTTTCTCTTTGTTTATAGCTATATGAAACAAAAACTCTAAAACCAAATTAAAAAACAAACTTCTGTTTCTTTTTTTCTTTTTTCTTATTTTTTTTTTCCAATCAAGTGACAAGGTTTATTGTAACATTAAGAGAAGTGGGCAACTTAATGGGGGTGAGACTGATGCTTATATAAAAAAAGAACAGTGAAAGGATCTGGATGGGATTAAGGAGTGATAAGTAGCCTGGGGTGGGCCAGAAGCAACAGTGAAAGGACTATCAAATAGGTTTATTAGGTAATCTAGATATGATTAAGGAGGGGTCAGTAAATGCAAGCAGTCTGGGGTGAAAGGAATGTCAACTCAAACCCTATGACTAATGACCCTATGACTAATCTTCAATCAAACAAGCATCTGTTAAAGACCTGTTATTTTCCAGGCACTGTGCTAGGCACTGGATATTCACATTAAAATGCAGTAATCCCTATTCTCTATTACATTCTAATAAAATGTGGGATCTTATTTTGTTGCTAGTCAACCCTTAGCTTCTCCATTCTTCTCTTCTTTAATATTTTTCACCATTTAACACGTTCCTATTTATCAACACTAATTGCCTTTTAAGGAATCATGCCTTGCTTTCTCCCTTTGTCTTGATTTTATTGTTAAAGAAATATCTTACCTTTCACTGACATTTTGAAACCAAAGAAAAGTTTCTTGGTTGATTGTCCTTGCTGTGTTTTTAAGTTGTCCTGTCCCAAGCTGAATTAGCTTAGTCTAAATGTTCCTCTGCCAATATTCCCTTCCACAAAATTAATTTCCATCATTAACACTACATAATCAGAAAATGTATTAGTTCCCACCTTGTTCCATAACCTGTTTTTCTTGTATACAAATCCAGTTAATTCCATTAGCCTGTTTCCATTTATAGTATGTGTTCATATGCCCTAAAGTTCCTCAATAAGCATTTACTATACATACAGTATAGATCTATGCAGATTTTAGAATGTCCTTTTGTACATCACTTCCTGCTTTATGCCCACACTAGCCCCCTTTTCTTGCTATATAATTAAAGTCCTCATACCACTCATTTATTTTGCTTTAGAAATGAATTTGAAAAGACCTTTTTTTTTTAACTTTGGAAGAATGTCTATATTCTCTAACCTAATATTCTCTATTTTCTCTATTTATATCCATTAACATGCAACATTCTGAGATCACTTACAAAGGCTTTACTTCCTCATAATACAAATCAAATCAGAGTTTTCTTTCAACTCTCTGATACTAACCCAAATATTTTGGAGAGGTTCATTCAATTCAATTCTACAAGCATTTATTGATTCCCTATTATGTGCTCATAGCTAGAACTAAAAAAAAAAATAAAATATGAAAAAAAATCCTGTCCTTAATTTGCTTACATTTTACTGGGAAGAAAAAAATTACACGCACATAAGAAATTACTCAATATGCATAAAAATACCCAGTAATTTGGATGTTGTAGAAAACATTGGATGGAAGAAGGATTAGGAAAATCCTTATTTTGGAGATAAAGCTTGAAGTGGAACTTGAAGGGAACTAGGGATCCCCAAAAAATAGCAATGAGGAGGAAGAACATTTCAGGTTTTCAGGTAGAGGGGGACAAACTTTACACAGGAAAAAAGGCAGGAGACTGAAAGTCACATGGCAAATAACAAGTAAGTTAATGTGATTGGAACGTAAAGTGTATGGGAAAAAGTAATATGAAATCAGTACAGAAAGATCATTTGGCATCAGTTTGTGAAGGGTTTTAGATGACAAAAAAAAGAATTGTTGTTGTATACCAGAATCAGTAAGGAACCACTGAAGCTTCTTGAACAGGGGAATGACATGGCAAGACCTCTAATTTAAGAAAGTCAATACAGCAGCTCTGTGGAGGATGGTTTGGAGAGGCAAGGGCTTTGGAAGAAGAAAGATTAAGTAGGAGATTATTTTTTGTGCAAAAGCCTAGGTAAGAGATGTTAGAGTCTGAACTATGGTGATGGCCATGTGAGTAGAGAGGAAGACACCTATGTGACAGATGATACAGAGATAGATGGAATAAAACTTGACAACTGATTGAAAATGGGGCATAACAGAGTGTGAATAGATTTTGATCCTATGTGACTGGAAGGATAATTCAGTCCTTAACAGAAACAAGAAAGTTGGTAAGAAGGTAGAGTTTAGGGGAAAAGACAATGAGTTCCATCACAGACATGATGAGTAGAAAATGTCTATGGCAACGGCTAACTGCTGATGTCCAACAGGCAGCTGATCATGTAGGACTAGAGCTTAGGAGGAACATGAAGGCTAGATGTAGAAATTTGGGAATCCTCAGGAGGCAATTGATGGAGCTGTGGATGGAATGCTGGTTATGGAGTTAAGAAGATCTGAGTTTGAATCTGACCTTAGACACTTACTAGCTATGCCACTCTGGGCAAGTCAGTTAACCTCTGTTTGCCTCATTTCTTTAACTGTAAAATGGAGATAATAATAACACCCGCTTGGCAAGGTTGTTGTAAAGACTAAATGACAAAATATTTTTAAAAACACTTAGCACAGGGCCTAGTGCATAATAGGTACTATATAATTACTTATTCTCTTCCCCCTTTAATCTGCATAAAATGATGTCTGAAATCATAGAAGCTGATGACATCACCAAAATAGAATGTAGAGGGAAAAAAAGATGAAAAACCTTCATACAGTGCCCTGAGATACACAGAACATTGAGGGTTGGATCACCTTAGTGATTGCTTTGGTCAAAGTAAATCTTAAAGACCACAAGTCTATCAAGTCATAGAGGGCTTGTGATCTGCTTTGGAGAGATACTGACAAAATTACACATCTTTAAAGGATTGGTGATTCTTCATTCCTTTGTGATTCTTTCCTTCTTAACTAATTAGAAGATCCCAAATTCTAGTCTCTTCATGTGTTAAATATTTCCAGCTTTATACAGGGCATTCCAAAAGTCTCAGTACTGTTTTAAGCTATTAAAGCTTAAAGAACTAAAACTTTTGCAATAACCCGTATTATGTCTGTTAAGACAAATTTCCAGAATTGGGAAACATCTTAGGTATTATTTAGCCTGATCTCCTTATTTTGCAAAGCGGAAGCTGCAGCATTGAGTGGTAAAGCAGCCTACTTAAGGTTCCATAGGTACTTAGTGACAGAGATTACACTGGAACTCAGATCCTCTACTTCCAGACCAAGGGTCTTTCCACTATTAGGGGTGAGGGATCTGCAGCCTCAAGGCCCTGTAGGTCCTTAAATGGCTGGTTTGCAGTCTTTTGACCGAATCCAAAGGTCACAGAACAAATCCCCTTAATAAAAGGATTTAGTCTATAAAACTTGAATTCAGTCAAAAGGCCACATCAAAGGATCTAGAAGGCCACAAGTGGCCACAGGTTCCCCACCCCTGCACTATGCCATGGTACCTTTATTATTAACTGATTTTTTTTCCTGCATTTTGGTGAGGCAATGGGGTTAAGTGACTTGCCCAAGGTCACACAGCTAGTAAGTGTCAAGTGTCTGAGGCTGAATTTGAACTCAGGTCCTCCTGACTCTAAGGCCAGAGCTTTATCCACTGCACCACCTACCTGCTCCCGTTAATTGAAAATTTAACCCAATTATTCTTTCTCTTTCAAAACTTTCTTTTTTTGATCCAGCCACTTTGGTGAGAAAATTGGAACTATGCCCAAAGAGCTATAAAACTGTGTATATCCTTTGATCCAGAAATACCAGTATTAAGTCTGTATCCCAAAGAGATCATGAAAAAGAGAAAAGGACCTATATGTGCAAAAATATTTATAGTAGCCTTTTTCGTGGTGACAAAATATTGGAAATTGAAGGGATGCCCATTAATTGGTGAATGGCTGATAAAAAAACTGTGATATATGACTACAACAGAATACTATTGTGCAATAAGAAATGAACAAGCAGATTTCAGAAAATCCTGGAAAAACTTTTATAAACTGATACAAAGTGAAATGAGCAGAACCAGGAAAAAATTGTATATAGTATCAGCAACATTATGTGATCAGCTATGAATGACTCAGCGCTTCTCAGCAACACAATGATCCAACACAAGTAGAAAAGACTCATGAAGGACAATGCTATCCATATCAACATAAAGAACGGATGGACTCTGAATGCAGATTGAGGCACATTTTTTTTCGCTTACTTTATTCTTGTGGGTTTTTTTAAATCTGTTTCTTCTTTCTCAACCGTCACTAATATGGAAATACTTTTTACGTGATAGCACATATATAAACTATATTGAGCTGCCTACCATTTTCAGAACATGGGAAGGGACAGAGGAAGGGAGAAAAATTTGGAATTCAAAATCTTGTAAAAATGAATGCTAAAAATTTTTTGGCCATATAAGTGGAAAAAATAAAATAATACAGAAATAAAGTATACAAAAATTTCTTTTTTTTTTCATAAAATAAACAAACATTAACAAACATGACCATTTCAAAATACAAAGAGCAGAAAAGGGATACAATCTGAAACAGTGAACTTGTTATGCACAGTTTGGATATTAAATGCATATTAAATTTAGTATAGTAGTAACAAAGAATTCTGCTTGACTTAGCTTCTGAACATTCATCTATTCTTTTTGTGTATTTTTATTATTTTTTAATATCCTTTTCTTTTTTTTTTTATTTGCATTGCTTTTATTACCCTCTTCCCCCAACTCCTGTCCCCACCTCCAAATCGTGGTCCTTCCTTGCAACAAATAAGCATAGTGAGGCAAAACAAATCAAAACTTATGATTTTCCATCTCTAGGATTAAATGCCTCATTTCCAGTCCATTGTTTCATTTCCAAAAGATGGATACAGAAATGTTTGCCAACCAATTGAACATGTAGGGTGAGTATGACTCAGGACTGAACAATTACATCAAGATTAGGAACCTGGACAACTGGAAGGAAATGCATTGCCCTAACTATTAGCAGGGAATTTTAGAGAGGAATAGTCTGGATGATAACTAATTGAAATCTATTCAGAGTAGGTAGAGTTTTACATGCCTATGGGTCATCCAGTTAGAAATGTCTAATAAGCAACCAGTGATACAGAACTGGACGTCAAAAGAAAGATAAGTGTTAGGAATCTAGAGGTTGGAGTCTTCTCATGGAGATGATGATTAAACCAATGTATATGCCTCAACTTTCAACTATGTTTTATTCATATTTCTTTGTGTAGAATCAGATTTTTAAAGTTTCCTTTTGGGGCAGCTAGGTGGTGCAGTGGATAAAGCACTGGCCCTGAAGTCAGGAGTACCTGAGTTCAAATCCAGCCTCAGACCAAACACTTGACACTTACTAGCTGTGTGACCCTGGGCAAGTCATTTAACCCCAATTGCCTAAAAAAATAAATAAAATAAAGTTTCCTTTTAACACATAATTTCATTCTTCTATTCGTTAGTTCCCTTTGACCTACATTTGACTTTAACACTTCATCCCTATCTATAGTCTTCAAGTCTACTTCTTACATGTTCTCCATATTCTCTTCCTCTTTTCTTTCCATTATTTTCACTTGATATTCTTATTGTCTTCTCATCTCATACCTTTTTTCTTCAAAATGAGCAGTTAACTTTGTAGCCTTATTCTCATTCTGCCATAGAAGTTGCCACTTTTAATATGTCTTTTTATTTATCTCCCTCCTTTTCTTTTTTTTATTTTGTATTACTCATCACTAATTGAAATGTCCTCTTCCTTTATTCTTCTTCCATTTTTTCTTGTATCATTTCTTTCCTTGTCTTTTCTTCCTCCTCTGTGTTGACTTACAATATATTGGCATGGCCCTGTACAAACAGCTAATTTGCTAACTTTACATTTAGCTTTTTTTCCCTTAATGTGAGCCCCTGAATTGATCTTAGTGTGTCTGTTTCTCTTTTGCTACTTCTCATCACTTTTTTTTTTTGGTGAGGTAGCAGAATGAAGTTATTTGCCCAGGGTCACATAGCTTGTAAGTGTCAAGTGTCTGAGGCCAGATTTGATCACAGGTCTTCCTGAATCCAGGGTCAGTGCTCTATTCACTGAGACATCTATCAGCCCCTCTTCTCATTCTTTGTTAGCTTAGTATTTCAATCAACTAAATCACAAATTCAAATATTATTGTGGAAGACATTTTAAACAGGTATTTACATACTTTTTCTAGTACACTTTATTTGTACACAATGAGTATTTACCAATCAACACACAAAGAACCTTCAATAGAAGTAAAGTTGCTGAACATAAGAAAATCCCTAAGTAGTGGAAATGGAACATTTCTATAACATGTCTTTGCTTGATCTTTGTAGTAAAAACAGCCATCATGGGCCCCTTAAATAAAAAATCCCCAGCAGGTAGTTGGTTTCCTCTCTCAATGGCTTCAATTAAATGTCATATTGGTATTTTCCTCCCTTAACCATTCATTAACTTGTCTACTACTTTTATTGGGGTGATCAATGTGTTGCAATATTTACTTAATCTTTTTCCCACCTAATTACTCATGCCAAGTTGTGATAGAGAAAATCATAATGTGGAAGGGATAACAGTGTACAATATATATCTATATAATTTTGTGGAAAAGATACTGGCAGATAGGTAAAGGTACTTCAGCTGAATCATGAAGGATATTAGGGACTCAAACTGTAGAACTGAGGAGCGAGTCCACTCCAGTCATGGACTATAGCCACTACAAAGTTACAGAAGTGGAAGATGGAGTGTCATTAATGAAGAACAATCAGAAGACCAGTTTGGCTAGCATGTAACATATGTGAGTCAGAGTAATATGTATTAAAACTACAAGGTAGGTTGGGGCCAAGTTGTAAAGCGCCTCAAATTCTAAATAGAGGAATTTATTAGAGTAAGGAAACAATATGGGTATATCTACATGTTAAGAAAGTCATTTGAGTAGCATTGTGGAGGAAATGAATTAGAGAAGGAGGGGTAAACTAAATGCAAGGAGATCAATTAGGAGACTAATATAAAGTGATCTTGATGTCTTCAAAATTTTTATGGTGATTTATCTAGATATTGCCTATTACCTTAAGATAGTTTACTTTTCCTCTTCCAGCTATATATCTAAGGTATCAAGGCACCACTGTGTGTACATATTTTAAACATTCTAGTAGACTCTAAGCCCCTGGTAGACAAAATTCATAATTTTTATAAGCACAGTACTTTACATTTTGGTAAATATCAGTTTAATTAATTTTCTGCATCTCTTTATGTACTGTTTAATTTTTAAATACCGAAAAAGCTTTAGTCTTTGCCTATTTAAGATACAGTTATATGATTGCTCGAGAGTTTTATAATATTTTGTCGTCTTATTCATCCAGAATGAAATATGTGCACCTGCCTATTTAAAGCAATCTTTCAAAATTCCTGGCTATTTGGTGTCAGTGTGACTGGAAAGATGTCATTCAGAATCATTCTAAGTAAATTTATAACTAGCTTTCCCACCACTAAATATCTTGTCCAAAAACTGTAAATCTTTTCTCTGACAAACCCTGGAAAGCAGGTTTTTTTTGAGAGTCTACCTTTCCTTCTCCCTTTCATACTTCTTCCTTTCTTCTTCCTTTTGATACTTAACCATTTTCCAGTGTTTTTTTTTTAATGTTGAACATAAGTGCCACTAACATTGAACTCAAAGGTTCATTCTAACTCTCAAAGCCCGTGTTTTTTATGATTTCCTATGCTAATCCTCAATTTTCTCTTTCCCAGTTTTTCTCATATAATGCTATCCGAGTCCTTTTTTTTTTAATGACTTTCTGGGTATCCTTTCTTGGAATGACCTACATCAGTGCTGGCTGTTGAAACTCACTAGATTTAAGAGAATTGATGGTAGGTTAGGAAATGTCACAGGAAACTTCTCCAAAACTAACAATTCATTCTAAAAAGCTCTTTTATTTTTTCTTTTCTTTTCTTTCTCTTCCCTTGCCTTTCCTTCCCTTCCCTTCCACTTCCCATGTGAAAAATCCTTGAAAGAAGATTCTGAGAAGATGGTAGAATAGCTCAGAAAATCCCAAGGTCTACAGATCTCTCCCACAAACAAGACAAAATAGTGCCTCAGTGCAAACTGGAGTGGTAAAAATAAACAAGAGCTGGGGCAGAACAGTAGTCCTCCTGGGACAACTGGAGAAGGACCAAGTTTTGGTCCTTGTGAAGTATAAACACCTCCAGTCTAGTTCCACTAAAAGAGCAAGTGGGAAGCCATGAGGTTAGCTGGGTTGGGAGGGACCCTCAACTCCAGTCACAGGAATTTTCATCTCCAGGACAGAGTCTGGCATCCGAGCAGAGAAAGATTGAGGGAACCTATATTGATAAGGATGCCAGGCCCCGCTGTGCTGCCTAGACGCCATCCTGGGTGAGAAGGAACCAGAAAAAACCAGCACACACCCAGTGAATATAGAAGTGGGGCATGCTGCTGGCTGTGGACACTTACAGGAGAACGAAGTTCCTGGTTTCCATTCTAGGTCAGAGAGGAAAACTGAAGAGGGATCTCAGGATACTGAAGCAAAAAAAAGCCTCTCCAACCTCAAAAAGTAACATCAAATGATCACCTACCCAAAAAGAATTCACAGAAGAACTTTAAAAAGACTTTAAAAATCAAATAGAGAGAGAGAGGAAAAATAACAAAAAATAAGAATGATCCAAGAAAAACAAGATTATGAAAAGAAAGTTAATCAACTGGAAAAAAGGAGATCCAGAATCTTAAGAAAATGACTCCTTGAAAAATTAGAAATGGGCAAGGGGAAGCCAGTGAAGTTATAAGAGACCAAGAAATAATACAAAATGTAAAAAATGAAAAAAAAGAAAAGAAAAGAATATGAAATATCTCATGAGAAAAATAACTGATCTGGAGAACAATCAAGAAAAGAAAACATAAGAATAATCAGACTATCTGGAAGCTACAAACAAAAACCAGAATCTTAATACAATAATACAAGAAGCAATTAAAGAAAATTATGCTGAAATGTTAGAACAAGAGGGAAAAGTAGAAATAGAAAAAAAAATCCACCAATCATCATCTGAAAGAGATCCTACGAGGAAAACTTACAAGAATATCATAGCTGAATTCCAAAACCCCTAGCTCAAGGAGAAAATATTATGAGAAATAAGAAAAATAACCAATTAAAATATGGCAGAGCCGCAACTAGAATAAAACAAGATCTAGTAGTGGCTACACTAAAAGACCACAAGTCTTAGAACACTATATATCAAAAAGCAAAAGAATTGGGGTTGCAGCCATAAATATTATACCCAGCAAAGTTAAGCAGAACACTGAATGAAAAAAAAAGACATTTGACAGATTGCCAGACTCTCATGATTTTACTGCAAAAAGATCAGGACTCGATTGGACATTTGACATATAAGATCCAAGAGAAATATAAGTTAAGCTTAAAAGAATAATTGTAAGAGACTTAATAAGGACAGACTGTATACTTTTTACACCAGGAAATGCAAACCATATGTCTAAGGTTGTAATTTGCAATTGGGTAGTTTGAAAGAAATATTGGAGTAAAGCTGAATATCATGTGATTATAAAAAGTAATTCTGTCTAAGAAAAGGGAAAAAGAGTAATTACCTTTTACAAATGAGGTGTAAGAAGAAGATCTGACACAGAGGAATTAGATTGGGGAGGAGGGCTGATAGTTCTGAAACCCTATTCTCATCAGCAATGGATTAAAGAGAGAGCAGTGCATACATGCATGCATATTTAGAAGGGTATAAAAATATTCTAAATTTAGAAAGAGATAAAAGGCTAAGGGGATATGGATGGGGGAGAAGATATGGGAGGGAAGGAGGGTGAAGGAATAGAATAGGGGGCATAAAAGGGTATCTAGATCAACAGGAATAGGATAAAGAGAGAATAACATATATTTGGAAGGCTATAAAAGTTCTAAATTCAGATAGAAACAAGAGGGCAAGGGAAAAGGGTGGAAGGAGAGGATAAGAGAGAAATCTTCGAGGGGCAGGTTTTTTAAAAAACATTTATTAATTTATTTGTTTTTAGTTTTCAACATTCACTTCCACAAGATTTGAGTTTCAGATTTTCTCCCCATCTCACTGCACCCCCACCCCAAGACAACATGCATTCTGAATACCACTTCCCCTGATCTGCCCTCACTTCTATCACCCTCCCCTTCTCTTATAGCTTTCCCCTCTATTTTCCTGTGGGGCAGGATAGATTTCTATACTCCATTGCCTATACATCTTATTTCCCAGTTGCATGTAAAAACAATTTTTAACATCTGTTTTTAAAACTTTGGGTTCCAAATTTTCTTCCTTCTTCTCTCTCCACCCAACCTCATTGATAAGGCAAGCAACTCAATATAGGTTATACTTGTGTAGTCATGCAAAACACTTCCACATCAGTCATGATGCGGAAAACTAATTATATTTCCCTTCATCCTGTTCTGCCCCTCATTTGTTCTATTCTATCTTTTAACCCTGTCCATCCTCAGAAGAGTTTGCTTCTGATAACCCCTTGCCCCAGTCTGCCCTCCTCTCTATCATCCCCCTCCTCTCTTGTCCCCTTCTTCCCCTATTTCCCTGTAGGGTAAGATAGATTTCCATACCCAATTGAGTATGTATGGTATTTCCTACTCAAGCCAAATCTGATGAGAATTCACTTATTCCCTCTCACCTTCCCCCACTTCTCCTCCACTGTAAAAGACTTTTCTTGTCTGTTTTATGTGAGATAATTTATCCCATTCTACCTCTCCCTTTCTCCTTCTCCCAGTAAATCCTCTCTCACCCCTTAATTTTATTTTCCAGATATCACCCATTCATCTTCAACTCACCCTGTGCCCTCTATTTATTTACCTATCTGTATATATACATATATTTTCCCCCTCTAACTACCCTAATACTGACAAAGGTCTGTTGAGTTACAAATATCATATTTCTGTGCAGGAATGTGAACAGTTCAATCTTAATAAGTCTCTTATGATTTTTCTTTCCTGTTTACCTCTTCATGTTTCTCTTGAGTTTTGTATTTGAAAGTCAAATTTTCCATTCAGCTCTGGTCTTTTCATCAAGAATGCTTGAAAGTCCTCTATTTCACTGAATATCAATTTCCCCCCCTAAAGGATTACACTCAGGTTTGCTGGGTAGGTGATTCTTGGCTCTAATCCTATCTCCTTTGACCTCCAGAATATTATATTCCAAGCTCTGGAGTCCCTTAATGTAGAAGCTGATAAATCTTGTGTTATCCTGATTGTGTTTCTACAACCTTGCAATATTTTCTCCTCGACCTGGGAACTTTGGAATTTGGCTACAATATTCCTAGGAGTTTTCCTTTGGGGATCTCTTTCAGGAGGTGATGGGTAGATTCTTTCAATTTCTATTTTGCCCTCTGGTTCTAAAATATGAAGGCAGTTTCCCCTTGATAATTTCTTGAATGATGATGTCTAGGCTCTTTTTTTTGATCATGGCTTTCAGATAGTCCAATAATTTTTAAATTATCTCCCTTGAATCTATTTTCCAGGTCAGTTGTTTTTCCAATGAAATAGTTCACATTGTCTTTTATTTTTTCATTCTTTTGGTTTTGTTTTACAATGTCTTGATTTCTCATAAAGTCGCTAGTTTCCAATTGCTCTATTCTAATTTTTAAGGAAATATTTTCTTCAGTGAGCTTTTGACTTCCTTTTCCATCTGGCCAATCCTGTTTTTTAAGGCATCCTTCTCCTAACTGGCTTTTTGGGCCTCCCTTTGCCGTTTGGGTTAGGCTATTTTTTAAGGTATTATTTTCTTCAGTATTTTTTTGGGTTTCCTTTAGCAAGCCATTAACTTGTTTTTCATGATTTTCTTGCATGACTCTCAGTTTTTCCTCTGCTTCTCTTACTTGCTTCTCAAAATCCTTTATGAGCTCTTCCATGGTCTGGGACTGAATCATATTTCTCTGGAGGCTTTGGATGTAGGAGCTCTGACTTTGTTGTCTTCTTCTAGTTGTGTGTTTTGATCTTTGTCACCAAAGAAAGATTCTATGGTTTGACTTTTTTTGCACTGTTTGCCCACAATCCCAGCCAATTATTTGAGTTTTAGACTTGTTAAGGTAGAAGTCTGCTTCCAGTGTGGAGAATGTACTGTCCCAAGCTTCAGGGGTTTTGTGCAACTGTTTTCAGAGATACTTCTAGGGACCTGTAAATTTTCAGTTGTTCCAAGGTAGTATGATCAAGGGTGAGGTGTTTACTGCTTTCCTGGCCTGGGCTCTGGTCTAGGAGTGACTGCAAGCACTCTTTTCTGCCTTGGAACTGTGAAGAGGATTCTCTCTTTACTGCCACTTCAAGCTCTACCACGCCAGTGCTCTTCCTCCCCCAAGGACTGCCACTCAGAGCTGCGACCCAGATCCTAGCATGGGCAAATCAAGAGAATCTCGCCTCAGCACCAGCAAAGATATCCCTGCAATCCCCCTCTGATTAGTCATTTGATTTCCCCTCTGTCTGTGCACCAAGAGCTCAGGAAGCAGCCACCACCCTGGGGCTTCACCAGACAGAGCCTCTATCTCACTGAAGTCAGACCAACCTTTCTGACTGACCTTCTAAGTTGTCTTTGGTGTTTGTAGGTTGAGAAGTCTGGAAATTGCCACAGATCCTCTTGATTCAATCCCTTGAGGACTTTTCCAGGTTCCCTGAGGCCTGGTCTTTGTCTATGCATCTGCGTGGCACACACTGAACTGTGCTTCTCTTCCAGCCTGGCGCAATAGACCTTTCCAATCAACCATCCAGGTTGTCTTGGGCTGGAAATTTGTTTCACTTTGTCTTTTGTGAGTTCTGTTGCTGTAGAATTTGTTTAGAACCATTTTTTACAGGTATTTGGGAGGGTTTGTGGGAGAGCTCAGACAAGTCACTGCTTTTACTCTGTCATCTTGGCTCTGCCACCAGCCAATTGCGGGGTGGGGGCGGTTAAGTAATAGGAGGGCAATGTGACAGGTGGAAGTAAAGTAGAGGAGTCAGGAGGGATAGGAAATAAGATATATACATAAACACAAAATTAAAAAAAGATCAATAGTAGAATTTATTAGGAAAAAAAGCAGAAATAGTAAACATGATCTCAGACAAAGTTAAAGCTAAAATAAATTCAATCAAAAGAGAAAAATAGGAAAACTACACTATATATCAGCCATATTAATCAATATTGTTTTAGACTATTTAAAATAACTAGACAGTATCAGATTAGAACATTGTTGTGGTATAGGAAATGCTAAGTGACTTAGAAAATGACTTAGAAAAATATGGTACTTGGACTTATCAAGGAAGATGTGATACATCCTCAGAGAAACACAGGACAAACAAGTATAATATGGTCTTACATAGATGCGTATGAATGTATAGGTCTATATATGATATGATTATTGCTATCTGAGTACATGTATGTGTATGTAAGTATATGTATGTAAGTGTATATGTATGTATATATGTTTGCATGTATATGTGTAAGCATGTGTATGTATATATGCATGTATATTGTATGGGTGTACATATACACATAATCATGCTTAATAGTAGCCTTCTTGGGGGAGGGGAGTAGGAAGGAGGAAAAAGAACAAAATAAAGAGTGCACAGCAAAGAACAAAAGAAAACTTACAAGGAAGCAAAAGCTGGATAGCTCTGTATACAATGTATAGTATTTATTATATAGGCTTTCTTGAAATGGAAGTTGATTGTGGTATATTTTGAATCCTTTCTTACAGTCTATTGTGCACATGACAATGCTTCCTTCTTTTCTCATTTTGCATTTGTTTTAGTATTTAAACTTATAATATGTTTATTTTTATTTTCTTATTGTGTATTTAAGTTTTATTATTAAGTTTAAAATAAATTGATTTAACAAAGAACAAAAATCCTTTATAGGTTGTTTGTCCCAATTTTGAATTTGGAAAGTATGACAATATATTTAATACAGGAACACTAACTACTTGTACCAATGCCATCTATTTTTCTTCCTCATCTGGCATTTGTTTGAACTAATACCTTGAAAGGCTTTCTAGTAGCACAGAAGGAATCCTTCAGATGAATCTTTTCTTACTCTGTTTCTAATTCTAGTCTTTCCCACAATGCCTCAGCTGCTTTCTTATCCTAGAACAGCCCTACATCCTCATTGTCCCTTCATACCAATTAGTGAATTCTTCCCTTCCTACATTTTGAGGCAAGACCTAGGCCATCCTTCACTCCTCTTCTGGTTCTGCTTCTGACTCATATTTCACCACTACACCCGTTTCTCACCCGTCTATCTTCCATCTACATTTTGGCTCTATTACAATAAGACTGTAAGCTTCTTAAGGGCAGGGAGGTCTTCTCTTCTTGTATTTGTATTTGTAGCAATGAATACAATCTCTAGAATGAAATAAGTGCTTAATAAATGCATTTTTACTTGACATAATTTCATTGGGTGGCTTAAAAGGGAAGGAGGTCTTAGGAATGCCCTGGCTTTCCAAATGTATGAAAGAAGTTGAAACTTGACATATCTGGGTGGTGGTTTCTCTATTAATTTAGAAAACCCCAGAGAGTTAAATGTCTTTATCTTTATTCAATATGACTATTGAGATAAAGATAACAATTCTTAGCTATTAGCTTCCAAAGTTTTAGTCCTCTGGGGGTGCAACTAGGTGGTGCAGTGGATAGAGCACCGGCCCTGTATTCAGGAGGACCTGAGTTCAAATCCAGTCTCAGACACATAACATTTACTAGCTGTGTGACCCTGGGCAAGTCACTTAACCCTCATTGCCCAACCAAAAAAAAAAGTTTTAGGCTTCCTAATCTTCCAACTCTTTTGTCATAAGATGCTAGAATCTGAGGATACTAGATCTAAAGCCAGAAGTAGTTTCAGAAACCACGTAGTCCAACCCTCTGAATTTAAAGATGTGGCAATGGAGGGTTAGGGAGGTTAAATGTCTTGCTCAAAATTATACTCATAGTAAGTATCACAGATGAAAATTAATTAAAAATAAATTAAATCCATGTCTAATGATTCTGCAAAAGTCACTGGTTGGCATTTCCCAAGGAGACATGAGGATATTATTTTGTGACTGATCCTATGAGTTTTTGGGCCAAGAGAAGGATATACCTGAGAGTAACATTGGGAGAGGATCAGGACAATCCTCCCAAAGTGTTTAAAAATTAAGGAATGACACCAGGAAAGTGACTAGGCTAATATGAAGGGTTTTCAAATCTGCTATTACTTAGATAAAAATTAAAAAAGCATATGGATAGAAAAAAAATTTGAACTGAAATGGAATGCAGAAGAGGAGTGTACAAATTTTGGTTCTGCCACATAATTGTGTGACCTTTACCATTTACTTTCCTCATATTTACAATGAGAGAGTTGATGAGAAGACTCTGGTATCAGAGGACCTAAGTTCAAAATCTACCTCTGATGTTTACTACTTTTTCAACTTTGGTCAAATAACAACTTATTTGGGATTCCACTTTTTCATTGGTAGAATGAATGAGTTTGAGATAGATGATATCTGTGGTTCC
Source organism: Phascolarctos cinereus (assembly GCF_003287225.1). Lineage (NCBI taxonomy): Eukaryota > Metazoa > Chordata > Mammalia > Diprotodontia > Phascolarctidae > Phascolarctos > Phascolarctos cinereus. The sequence goes on from NW_027555958.1 coordinate 222,340,721, forward strand.
TTCTACCACTAGGTCTATAATCTTATGTCTGCTATGGTCCCTGCTAGCTCTAAATGTATGATACTTAAGACCTTAATTTTCCTTACCAAATGAACCAGTGATGAGATAAGTGAGAGGATTATGAAGAAAAATAGAACTTTCAGATTTCCTGTATCTTCAGAAAGGTAACGAGAATTAGAGAAGGTCTTAGAGGACCTCATAACAAGTGAAGTATCTAGGTAAAATCAACCTCATTAGAAAAGCATTAAAATCAGGAATAAGAGTAAAAATGGGTTAAGTAATTTCTCTGAGGAAAATAATAATGATGGGGAATGGTAGCTGTCAGTTGATTTTTCATGAGAGTAAGAAATACAAATTCTATCAGAGGCTGTTGGGGTAAGGAGGGGTGGTAAGCTGAACTCTAGAGACAGGACCCATTTTCTCGAGGGTCTTACCAGTAGAGAATGAGAAAGTAAACTTTATCTCAAGGGAAAAAGGTAAATTAGAAAAAAAAAGTAGGGGCAGAATACAGGGTACAGCTTTCAGAGATATTTTAATGTTTAAAACATACACCAAGTTAGCTGAATAATGTAAGTTTATGTATATATTGTTGTAGAATGCTTGAAATTGGAAAGATTCCCCACACCATACCAAAAACCATTGTCACACACCCACAGAATCTGTGAATGCTGTCCTATAAACTGGGGAGCAATAAAGCTGATGAAGAGAAATGTGGAAATGATGTGAAATTCCAGGGGTAAAATACTCGGGAGAGAAACACTCTCCTTTTTGCATGGTGGAGGCAAAACATTATGAGAAGGAAGTAAATATGGGAGCCCCAAGAAAGAGCCTTCTGTCTCATGGCCACCCTGGGGATGTCCTTTTCTGTCACAAAATAGTTCTTATCTTCTCTGCTTCATCTTAATGAAACACTTAGCAGATGTATCACAGCAATTCTCAATCACTCAGTTATGAGTTTAATAAATTTCCAAGCAGCTGGGGTAATATTTCACCATTTGAAAAGAGGGGAGATGTGTCAGTAGCAGAAATGACTTAATAACCAATCTGTCACTTCTCATGTTTCAACAGACTTTGGAATGCTTATAAAGGACAAGAGCCTAGATTTCTTAGCTTGCCTGATATAAGATAGAGATCTTTATGAGAGTTGAGGAGAGAAGAATTGCAAACTGCATCAGATTATCTTCTCCATTCATGTTTGATATCCACTAATCCAGAGAGAGGAGTCGCATTTGATAAAGCTGAGCAAATATGGAAAAAAAAATGAAAACATAATTAGGGATCTGTAGTAAATTTCTATGCTTGACAAAGATGGCTAGCATGCTTACTTTTGTTAAACAAGTGATTATTTCAAGAAAAATCCATGAACCCTGATGACAGAATAGGAATGTATTGGTCTCACCACCATGAATGTGGTTTTCAATTCTCCTCTGCAATAGGATTTACACACCAAAGGAGGGAGTAAGTGAAGCATGCTATTTCTATTAAAAAAGAACCCATAGGATGTAAGTCTAAGTTAAGGTGTGGCTGGAGGAAGCTCATGAGTTTATTGTTCCAAGTCCCGTGACAATTGAAACACTTCCTAAATGATGAACCCATCCTAGCCTTAACTTTCCTTCTCTGGTGGTCTAAAATTTAGAATAAGAATATAGACTTGCACTTTGTAGCTTTATTCTTTGTATACTGGAATAAACATATCCAAATAAATAATTCTTGGTTGATTGCTGATTTTAGAATCTTTGGAGAGAAGCATGAGAATAGACCTAGGAGGATAAAGCAGAGATTGCCTGACTCTTGAGGGTGAGTTATACTCCTAGGCAACTACTTCTACTTAGATTGAGGGAAAATAACAACAACAACAACAACAACAACAACAACAATAACCTGGCTCTCTTTTCTCCCCCTTACTTCGTTGACCTCCAATGATACGTCTTTGTTTAATGGATTGACGGCTTCATTGACATAGGCATTTCCTCCTTTGATACAAGTCAGAACTCATAACTTCTCATTCAGTATGATCCTGGTGAATGTCCTTCCAGAGAACTCTTGTAGAGATTCAACCCAATATACAGGAATTCTTCTAAGACATTCAGCACTCTGTGGGTATAAGTGCAACACTTTAACTTTTCATCTGTTATCTCTCATTCTGGCCACATCAACAACCAATCATCAAACATTTAATAAATGTTTGTTATATGCTAGGCATGAGGCTAACAACTGGGGAGACAAAGAGAAAAAAAAACCCAGCACCTTGACTTAAAGGGGCTCACATTTTCATGCAAGAGACAATTTGTGCATCAATAGGTATATACAATAGAGGTATCTATACCTATGATAACCTCAGAGGAAAAAGCACCAGAAGCACATTGCCTCTTTTATGGTGTCTTTTACCCTACACCTTGAAGGCAAGTTATCATTAGAAATATTTTGCACTTGACTTATACCCATGATGTGTCTCTTTGTTGACTTTTGAGTTATCTGCAATTTTGAGTCCTCAGAGATCATGGAGTTATATGATCGGCAATTCATATACTATAGCAACACTGCAAGCCTATTGATGAGAGAGAGAGACAGAGAAAGAAAGAAAGAGAGAGAGAGAGAGAGAAAAATTTCCAAATAAAACATATCCTGGTTTTCTGTTGAATTTTGAGCCCAGATCATTGTTTTTCTGTAATTTCTCAGATAGAATTAAGGTCATTTCCTAGCTCAGCCTGTATAGATAAGAGAAATCTTAGGACCTCAAATGGAAGAGTAGGGTTCTATCTATCTATCTATCTATCTATCTATCTGTCTGTCTGTCTATATGCATCTATATCTATATATATGTTACTATACCTACTGTCATACGAGACAGGTAGACCTGGTACATGTGTAATGATGTGCTAGATGTACTGATATGCATATCAATATGTCTGCTACATCATTAAACACATATATATTTATTATATGTGAATATACACACACATACACTCACACACAAATGATTTGTATGGTTTCTATAAACCGTTGACTCTGTATCTGTTCTTCTGATTTATGCTGAGTGTATTGCAATAGTAATAAATATACTTGCAATGGTATTCACATAATCTCTTAACTTTTCCTTCCAGTACCTCGAAATAATCAAACTTGAGGCTCAAGTCAGACTGTGAATTGTACCTCAAACACTATGCTAAGCGCCTTACAAATCATATATTATTTGATTCTTACAACAACCTCGGGAGGTAGTTGCTATTATTTTCCACATTTCATAGTTTAGGAAATTGAGGTGACAGAATCTGAGTGACTTAACCAGAGTTACTCAAACAGTAAGTGTCTGAGTCAGGACTTGAACTCTTGTCTTTTTGATTCCAGGCCCAGTACTCTATCCACCATGCCACCTAGCTATCTCAAAAGGTGATTATATATAAAATGCTTTGAAAGTTCTACATAAATTTTAGTCATTAAGAGAAACATTGTCACAAAGAAATGGCAGTAGTAGATAGAAATATAGCTGTAGAATAAGAAGAAATGAGTTCAAATCTCTTTTCTCATATAGTATGCTGAATATAGGATTCTGGGTAAATTTTTTTGTTTCTAAATCACTCAAAGGAATCACTCAAAGACTGTAGAGTTCAGAACAATTGCCAATATGTATTGATGGAGGATGTTTCCTTATCTGTCTGCCTATACTCACCAAGGAGTTAAGATTTTGGTCACTGGCAGGAGTGTCCACACAAATAGCAGTCCCTTTTTAGAAGTATTATAATGATTTAATTCTGAGCCTTATCTATTGTACTAGATAGGATGGCTTCTGCAGGCAAGCAAAATTGTGTAATTTCACCTTATGCATAGTGAGCTTTTAATTAATGTTTGTCTCATTGAATCAGATAACAATTGGTATTTATAAATATCCTTTCTGTACTAAGTGCAAAGTTAGTATTTTAATAGACAGGCTAAACTGACAGATTAATCCAAACATTAGTAAGGGTAAAGTTGAAGAAGTTAAGTTGTATTTACCAAATTACCACTAGCAGGATCTTAATTAAGCTGATTGGAAGCTTGAGCAGGGAAAGACAAAAAGGCATTAATCATACACATTACCCAGTAGATCTACAAAACTTGAAATCAAGTTACAGAATCACTGTTGGAACTCCTAATGTTGCAGCAACTGGTGATTAGATATGACCATTTTTCACCCAGTATGGAGTAAGGCAGCATACCTCTTGCAGAGATAAAATGCTGGACTATGTTAATTGTGGAGCCTGTGACATGAATGGCAATGTAAGAAAAAGGGTTACTAGAGTATTTCAAAATATTCCACTTTGGCAAAAGCTGATGAGTAAGAAATAAAATTCTAACAGTGAAGAACTCCTTTGTTTGATTGCATTAGCATGGAGGCTCTTAACCTGGAGACCTCAGACCCCAATCAGAGGGTCTGTGAACTTTAATGGGGAAAAATTTTCATCTTTATTTTCACTAACTTCTAAAGAAAATTGATCATTCTTTTAAATATTTAGAAACAGTATTTTGAGGAGGGATTCCTAAACTTTACCAGAGCGTCAATAGTTCATGACATACCAAAAAAAAAAATTAAGAACCCTAACATTAGTAGAAGAGTTCTTCATTTCACTCTAAGCTGCCAGGACCTTGTATTCATACACTTGAAATGGAAAACACACACAATAGAACATTAGTGTTGGAAGAGACCTTAGAGATCATTGCAAAACAGCAAAACAGTTGAAAAAATGCAGAACTTGGACTCACAAGTTGTGAATTCAAATTCTTGCTCAGCCATTTACCACCTATGTTGCTTTGGGGAGGTCATTGAAGTTCTCTGTACCTCAGTTTACTCATCTGTAAAATGAAAGAGTTGGACTAGATGACCTTTAAGTTCTCTTCTAGCTCTTGCTTTATTCCAAGAACTAGTTCAACCCGTTCATCTTACAGATAAATAAACTAAGGCCTACAGAGGCAGGCTAAAATTTTTGGATTATATCAGATAGATTGCATGGTGGGTAGAACACTGGACTTTGAGTAAAAAAAATCTTGTACTAGAATACTGTTACAGCTATAAGCTTTGTGACCATGAGAAAGTCATCTACCTCCCCCACATCAGTTTCCCCATATGTGAAGTGGAGACCATAGTAGCACCTATCCCACAGGTGGTTTTGAGCATCAGATAAGATAATTCATGTGAAATACTTTGCAACCTTTAAATCACAATGCAAATGTTTGTTATTATTAATATTGATTCCATTCTCTCACTTCAACTTATTATGGAGTGTTTTTTTTTAATTCAAGGTTATATTTTTCTTATGTTTTGAGCTATCAAGTAATATCTTATCATTGCAGTCATTTTTCTCTCCCTGTCTAACAGTATCATTTTTCCCCTTTTTGTGAAGAAAAGGAGAATACAAAGCCATACATTTGTCTTTGTTGAGAGTATGGCTGAAATGTTGCTATGGCTTAACACTGAGATGACCTGATAGGCACTGGAAAAGGCAGATAAACTAGCATCTGCTTTAGTCACATGGGGGAACATAGCCAATTCTGAGAATCATCTGTCTCTACGCTAAAGAACATGACATCTGTTTATGTGTATTCTTGGTAGGGGGTGGGAGGGAAGTACATGTAATTTGTCTAGCAAATCTCACACTTTCTATTTTCACAAGAACAGGAGAGTTAGGGTAACCCCATGACTCTCCAGAAGAATGGCTAAGGTCAGAGTTATTATTCACAGCACTTCAATTAACTCAGACAAAAAGAAGGAAAATTGTTGCTGTCTTTCATAGAGGTGGTATGTTCTATAAGAGATAATGAACCCAAGTTGCTAACCCGTAAACTAGAGAATCTACTCCATACTGTATTTTTTGGGGAAGGGGGTTATTTAATTGTGTGTGTGTGTGTGTTTGCAAACCTCATTCCTGGCCTGGTGGAAATGGAGAAGCTCTACATGTGCACAAAATCATTTTTCTAGGAGTGAAAGAGTGGCCTGTACACAACAATAACTCAGCTAGCAAGCCAATGGTTACCACAGCTTTTTCAGATCATTAAAGACACTTTCCATTTTCTTACCCATTTGTCCCTACATAATTCTACAAGGTAACAGATTTCATCTCAATAGGAAGGATTTTTTTTTAACAGTTAGAGCTATCTAAAATTAGAATGGGTAACTTTGGGAAATAGAGAATTCCTTGTCACTGGAGGTTTCATGTGGAGGTGGGATAGCCACTTGCTGCATCTTTTGTATGGAGATTCATGCTTTATGTATGAGTTGGATTAGATGATACCAGGAATCTTCAAGCCAATTAACAGCATAACTACTATAACTAAGACATACCAGGTTCCTGGTAACATCTAATTCTCTGATTTTTTTTATGTGTCTTTGTTCTATTTCTAGTTTTGATTGTATAGATTTATGTATATTTTAATTTTATGGGCTAAATCAAATAATCGTAATTACTAATAAAATAATAATAGTAAAAATGTCACAGCTGATGTTATATCTCCTCTGTTTTATCTGAAAAGGATGCATTTATTTTTAATTAATTAATTAAATTTTAGTTTTCAACATTTACTTCCATAAGATTTTGCATTTTAAATTTTCTCCCCCTCCCTCCCCAAGATGGGGTGCAATCTGATATAGGCTCTACATTACATTCCTATTAAACATATTTTCACATTAGTCATGTTGTGAAGAAGCACTAGAACCAATAGGAAGAACCACAAGAAAGAAGAAACAAAACAAAACAGAAGGGAAAGAAAAGAGCAAATAGTATGCTTTGATCTGCACTCAGATTCCATAGTTCTTTCTCTGGATGTGGATAGCATTTTCTATCATGAGACTTTTGGAGAATGTTTTAGATCCTTGCATTACTGAGAAAGGCTAAGTCTATCAATGTAGCAATTAGAATGTACAATGTTCTCCTGATTCTGCTCACTTCACTCAGCATCAGTCCCCACAAGTCTTTCCGGATTTTTCTGTACTCATTCTGCTCATTATTTCTTAGAGCACAATAGTATTCCATTATGTTCATATACCAAAACTTGTTTAGCAATTCCCCATGGGATTGATGGGTGTCCCTTCAATGTCTAATTTTTTTTTTGGCAGTTGGAGTTAAGTGACTTGCCCAGGGTCACAAAACTAGTAAATGTCAAGTGTTTGGTCTGAAGCCAGATTTGAATTCAGGTACTCTTGATGTCAGGGCCTGTGCTCTACCCACTGTGCCACCTAGCTGCCCCTCGTTCTTTACCAGCACAAAAAGAGCTACTATAAACATTTTTGTACATGTAGGGCCTTTTCCCATTTTTATGATCTCTTTGGGATACAGATCTAAAAGTGGTATTGCTGGATCAAAGGATATGCACATTTTTATAGCCCTTTGGGCATAGTTCCCAATTGCTCTCCAAAATGGTTGGATCAGTTCACAACTCCACCAACGATGCATTAGTGTTCCAATTCTCCCACATGTTCTCCAACATTTATCATTTTCTTGTTTTGTCATGTCAGCCAATCTGGTATAATGTGGTACCTCAGAGTCATTGTGATTTGCATTTCTCTAACCAATAGTTATTTAGAGCATTTTTTCATATGACTGTAGATAGCTTTAATTTTTTCATCTGAAAACTGCCTGTTCATATCCTTTGACCATTTATCAATTAAGGAATGACTGTATTCTTATAAATTTGACCTAGTTCTCTACAAATATTTTAGAAATGAGGCCCTTATCAGAGACACTGGTTGTAAAAATTCTTTCCCGGTTTTCTGCTTCCCTCCTAATCTCGGTTACATTGGCTTTCTTTGTGGAAAATCTTTTTAATTTAAATGTAATAAAAATTATCAGTTTTGCATTTCATAGTGTTCTCTATTTCTTGTTTGGTCATAAATTCTTCTGTTCTCCATAAATCTGACAGGTAAACTCTTTCTCCCTCTCCCAATTTGCTTATAGTATTAGCCTTTATATCTAAATCATGTACCTATTTTGACTTTATTTTGGTATATGGTATGCTTAGTTTCTGCCATACTATTCTCCAGTTTTCATAGTAGTTTTTGTCAAATACATCTCCTCTTAACATGCACAATAACCAATTTTTTTTTCAAGCTCTCACATTAGGAAATCTAAGTAATCTTTCATTCTTCATTGTCAAATATTCCTGATTACTAGCCCAACAGCTGATCCTATTGTTTCTTTCTTTCTAATGTCTCTGATTTTTGCCTTGCTTTCACTTCATTTCCATTGTCACTACACTTATCTACTCAGTCAATTAACAAACATTTATTAAGCTCCTACTGTGTGCTAGGTATAGTGCTAAGTACTGAGGCTACAAAAGAATGCAAAAGACAGTCCTTGCCCTCAATGAGCTCATGACCAGACAATATGCAAATAATTATGTATAAACAAGATATGTAGGGGGTAAATTGAAAGTAATAGATAGATGGTACTTTCTGCCTAATCATCATGTAGATATAGCAGATATAGTTACATTGGGAGAGGAAATGGTTTATCCCTTTTTTTTCCCTGTGAATTCCATTGACTACCAATTTTGCTTCTTTATCCTGCCCTATAATTCATCTTCATGCTTACCTCATGGAGTGTGGGTTAGTGGAAGACAGATTTTGGGATGGCTGTCTCTAGATCATCATGAAAAGGAAGTGTAGCACCAAATGTCAGCTCCTAGGATAGCTCTAGTCACCTTATCCTAATTATCATTCAACATTTGTATCCTGAAATTGTGATACCAATTAATGCCTATTGGGAAAATATAAAGTTCACAAGTTGTCAAATGTATTCTATATAGGAGAGAGATCTACATATACATTATTATGAAGGATATACACTTTAAGGTCATTCTGGATCAAGGTTGAGGACAAGAAATTCTGTTTAGACACAGTTCAGAAATTCTTATTCTTACTAAAAATCAATGTAGGTAGCTTACCCTTACTCATATCAAAAGTACTTTTTTGGAAGTTTACAATGTTGAACATAAATGAATTAATTTTCAAAAAATCTGGTCCCTTTAAAAAATAACAGGTCAGGTATTTTGGCTTCCGTATCCTGCTTCATTCCAGAGCAAGAATTTTAATAGTTGATAAGTGTGTTACAAAATAGCTCCAGAATCAGAAAAAAATGGAGGCCTTGAAATTATGTGAATAGGTGGTTACAATATATTATCAGATTCGTGTTGCATAGGCCTAATTTATTTGGGCTGCTATACATTATATCAACATGGTCCTTTGTAAAAGGTACCTCTTTTTTTCAAATTTTCTGAGGAGGAGAAAGGTTTGAAAAGGAGGTGTCCAACTGTGCCCTGATTTTAGGCTCTATGTAGGTATTCGTGAACTAAAACTATAGCTCTTTTTCCTTAATTGATGTTTGCACTAAGCCAACCAGGGAGGGCACATGAGTTCAAAAGAAAAGACATTTAACCAAATAGCCTAAAAATAAATAAGAATTTTTCACCAATACATACAGAGTTACCTTTGAATACAAATTATCACATCAACAGTGGAAAAGGTATATATGCATAGGAAGCATATGTGCAGTTGCGTGATGGGGCACACACATAGGGAACACACATTTTGTAGTCAGTACTACCCATGCATAAATAGAACATGCATGATCAGGGCTTATATATGGCCAGGTAAACACACTTCTTTTGTTGCAGCTACCAATGTGCTCTGATTATATCATCTTGACTCTCTCTGATGCTGTACTAGGCATCACATCTCTAAAGAGTATTTTGTCACCTTTGCTTCTCTCTGTTGAACATTTGATCATATATCTATTTGGTGTGGCATTATCTCTAATCCTATCTGTTGGATTGAGCCTATCCTTTAACATCTCTGCTGGCCAGCTCCATAACTCACTAGTTATAGCATTTAATTTTTTTTTTTTTCTGTTCAACAATCACTTTTATAAGATTTTGAATTCCAATTTTTTTCTCCCTCTCTCCTTCCCTTTCCCCTCAAGACAGCAAGCAATCTGATGTAGGGTATACATGTATAAAATATTAATAACACTTCCAATTAGTCATGTTGTGAAAGAAGAATCAGAACAAAAGGGAAAAAAAACACAAGAAAGAAAAAAAAAACAAAAAAAGGTAAAAATAGAATGCTTTGATCTACATCAAACGGCATGGTTGTGGGTGTGGATAGTATTTTCTATCATGACTATTTTGGAATTGTATTACATCATTGTATTGCTGAGTAGAGTCAAGTCTATCAAAGTTGATCATTGCAAAATGTTGCTACTGTGTACAATGTTCTCCTGGTTCTGCTCACATCGCTCAGCATCAGTTCATGTAAGTCTTTCCAGTTTTTTCTCAAATTTGCCTGATCATCACTTCTCATAGCACATTCGTATACCACAATTTCTTCAGCCATTCCCTAATTGCTGGGTATCACCTTAGTTTCCAATTCTTTGTCACCACAAAAAAAAAAGCTGCTATGAATAATTTTTTTTTTACATGTGGATACTTTTCCCTTTTTAAAGATCTCTTTGGGATACAGACCTAATAGTGCTACTGCAAGATCAAAGGGTATGCACAGTTTTATAGGCCTTCGGCTATAGTTTCAAATTGTTCTCCAGAATGGTTGGATCACTTCACAACTCCACCAACAATGTTAGTGATTCAATTTTCCAACATTTTTTCCAACATTTATCAATTTCCTTTTTTGTAATATTAGGCAATCTGATAGGTGTGAGGTAGTACTTCAGAGTTGTTTTAATTTGGTATTTCTTTAATTAATAGTGATTTAAGGTACTTTTATTATATGACTATAGATAGCTTTAATTTCTTCATCTGACAAATGCCTGTTTATATCCTTTGACTATTTATCAATTGAGGAATGACTTACATTCTTATAAATTTGACTCAGTTCTCTATATATTTTATTTTTTAAAATTTCATTTTTAATGTAAATTTATTTATTTTTAGTTTTCAACATTCACTTCCACAAGTTTTTGAATTCCAAATTTTCACCCCATCTCACCCCTTCCCCCATCCCAAAATGGCATACATTCTGAATATCCCTTCCCCTAGTTTGACCTCTCTTCTATCTCTCCCCCCTTCTCTTATCTCCTTCCCCTTCTATTTTCCTATAGGGCACAATAGACTTCTGTACCCCATTTCCTAAATTTCTTATTTTCCAGTAGCATGTGAAAACATTGTTTTAAACATATGTTTTTAAAACTTTAGGTTTCAAATTTTCTCTCTTCCTCCCTCCCCACCCACCCTCATTGTAAAGGCAAGCAACTCAATATAGGTTGTCCATGTGCAGTTATGCAAAACACTTCCATAGTACACATGTTGCAAAAAACTAACTCTATTTCCCTTAATCCTATCCTGCCCTCCCATTTGTTCAATTCTTTCTTTTGACCCTGTCCCTTCTCAGAAGTATTTACTTTTGATTACACTCTTTCCCAATCTGCCCTCCTCTCTATCATCCCCCTGCTCTCCTATCCCCTTCTCCCCCTATTTTCCCATAGGGTAAGACAGATTTCCATACCCAGTTGAATGTGTGTGTTATTCCCTCCTTAAGCCAAATCCTAGGAGAAGATTCACTCATTCCCTCTCAACCTTCCCCTGTTTTCCCCCCTCCCACTGAAGGAACTTTTCTGGTTTTTTTTGAGATAATTTACCCCATTCTACCTCTCCCTTTCTTCTTCTCCTAGTATAATCCTCTCTCATCCCTTAATTTTATTCTCCAGATATGACCCCTTAATCTTCAACTCACCCTGTGCCCTCTATTTATCTATCTATCTATACATACATGTAATTTTTTTCTTCCAACTACCCTAATACTGACAAAGTTCTCATGAGTTACAAATATCATCTTTCCATGCAGGAATGTAAACAATTCAATCTTAATAAGTCTCTTATGATTTCTCTTTCCTGTTTACCTCTTCATGTTCCACTTGAGTCTTGTATTTGAAAGTCAAATTTTTTATTCAGCTCTGGTCTTTTCATCAAGAATGCTTGAAAGTCCCCTATTTCACTGAATGACCATTTTTTCCCCTGAAGGATTATACTCAGTTTTGCTGGGTAGGTGATTCTTGGTTGTAATCCTATATCCTTTGCCCTTCAGAATATTATTTTCCATAACCTGCAGTCCTTTAATGTAGAAGCTGATAATCTTGTGTTGTCCTGATTGTGTTTCCACTGTACTTGAATTGTTTCCTTCTGGCAGCTTGTAATATTTTCTCCTTAACCTGGGAACTCTGGAATTTGGCTACAATATTCCTAGGAGTTTTCCTTTGGGGATCTCTTTCAGGAGGAAATCAGTGGATTCTTTCAATTTCTATTTTGCCCTCTGGTTCTAAAATATCAGGGCAGTTTTCCTTGATAATTTCTTGAAAGATGATGTCTAGGCTCTAATTTTTGATCATGGCTTTCAGATAGTCCAATAATTTTTAAATTTTCTCTTCTGGGTCTATTTTCCAGGTCAGTTGTTTTTCCAATGAGATATTTCACATTGTTTTCTAATTTTTCATTCTTTTGAATTTGTTCTACTGTGTCTTGATTTCTCATAAAGTCACTATCTTCCAATTGCTCTATTCACATTTTTAAGGAAGTATTTTCTTCAATAATCTTTTGGGCTTCCTTTTCCATTTGGTCAATTTATCTTTTTAGGGCATTTTTCTCCTCATTGGCTTTTTGGACCTGTTTTGCCATTTGGATTAGGCTATTTTTTAAGGTGTTATTTTCTTCAGTATTTTTTGGGGTCTCCTTTAGCAAGCTGTTGACTTGTTTTTCGTGATTTTCTTGCATCACTCTCATTTCTCTTCTCAGTTTTTCCTCTATTTCCCTTACCTTCTCAAAATCCCTTTTGAGCTCTTCCAATGCCTGGGACTGATTCATATTTTTCTTGGAGGCTTTGGACGTAGGAGCTTTGACTCTGTTGTCTTCTTCTGATTGTATATTTTGATCTTCTTTTTCACCAAAGTAAGATAATATAGTCTGACTCTTTTTGCGCTGCTTGTTCATGATCCTGGCCAATTATTTGAGTTTTAAAGTCTTTGTTAAGGTATGAATCTGCTTCCAAAGTGGAGAATGTACTCTCCCAAGCTTCTGGGGTTTGTACAGCTGTTTTCTGAGATACTTGTATGGACCTGTAAATTTTCTGTTCTTCCAAGGTGGTATGATAAGGGGCGAGATGTTTACTCCTTTCCTGGTCTATGACCACAAGTACTCCTTTATGTCCTGTAACTGTGAGGAGGGGTTCCTCTCCACACCCACTACAAGCTCCACTGTGCCAGCACTCCTCCTCACCCCATTGCCACCACACAGAACTGTGACCCAGATCCAAACACAGGCAAAGCAAGAGATTCCTGCCTCAGCACTGGCAAAGAGATCCCTGCAATCCCTTTCTGATCAGCCACTGGATTCCCCCTCAGTTGATGGGCCGGAAGCAGCTGCCCCCCCTAGGGCCATGCTCTTGGGGAATGGAGCTGAGACCCCACCTTCCTGTCTCAGCAAGGCAGAAACAGGCTTTTTCCACTGACCTTCTAAGTTGTCTTTGGCATTCATGGATTGAGGAGTCTGGAAACCTCCACAGCCACCTGAGATTCAGTCCTCTGAGGCCTGCTCCATGTTTCATATACCTTTCTGATCAACCACCCAGGTTGTCTTGGGCTGGAAATTTGTTTTGCTCTTTCTTTTTTTGGGTTCTGCTGCTTCAGAATTTGTTTAGAGCTATTTTTTATGAGTATTTGGAGGGGTTTGGGGGAGAGCTGAAGCAAGTCACTGCTTTCACTCTGCCATCTTGGCTCCACCCCTTCTCTTTCTATATTTTAGAAATGAAGACTTTATCAGAAACTCTGGCAGGAAAATATTGTTTTCCAGTTTTCTGCTTTCTTTTTAATCCTGGTTGCAGTGGCTTTGTGCAAAAACTTTTTAATTTAATTTAATCAAAAGTATCCATTTTGCATTTCATAATGTTCTGTATCTGTTTCCTCCCTCATAGGTCTGACAGGTAAACTATTCATTGCACTCTTAATTTGCTTGTGCTATCACCCTTTATGTCTAAATTATATATCCATTTTGACCTTATCTTGGTTTATGGTGTGAGATGTTGGTCTATGCCTAGTTTCTGCCATACTATTTTCCAGTTTTCCCAGCAGTTTTTGTCAGATAGTAACTTCTTATCCCAGAAGCTGGAATCTTTTGGTTTACCAAACAGTAGGTTACTAGAGTCATTGACTACTAAGTCTCATGTACCTAACCTGTTCCACTGATACACTACTCTATTTCTTCACTGATACCAAATAGTTTTGATGATTGCCACTTTATAATATAACTTTATATCTGGTATGGTTAGGCACCCTTCCTTTGCATTTTTTCATTAATGCCCTTGATAGTCTTGAACTTTTGTTCTTTCAGATGAATATGGTAATTATTTTTTCTAGCTCCATAAAATATTTTCTGGTAGTTTTATTGATATGACACTGAGTAAGTAAATTAATGTAGGAAGAATTGTCATTTTTATTATATTAGCCTGATCTACCCCATGAGCAACTGATATTTTCCCAATTGTTTAGATCTGACTTTATTTGTGTGAACTGTTTTGTAATTGTGTTAATATAGTTCCTGGGTTTGTCTTAGTAGGTAGACTCTCTCTTTCTATCTTTTGTGCTTTGTTAGTGATATATGGAAGTGCTGATTATTTTTGTGGGTTTATTTTATATCCTGCAACACTGCTAAAGTTAATTATTTCAAGTAGTTTTTTAGTTGATTCTCTGAGTATATCATCATATCATCTGCAAAGAGTAACAGTTTTGTTTCCTATTCTAATTTTTTTCATTTTTTTAAATTTTGCTGCTAAAGCTAACATTTCTAGTACAATATTAACAAAGAGATGGTAATAGGCATCCTTGCTTCACCCCTGATCTTACTGGGAAAGCTTCTAGCTTATCTATCCCTATTACATATAGTGCTTACTGATAGTTTTAGATAAGTACTACTTATCATTTGAAGGAAAACTCCATCGATTCCTATTCTCTCTGGTGTATGTGTGTGCATGTGTGTGTGTGTGTGTGTGTGTGTGTGTGTGTGTGTTAATTTGTCACCTCCTTAAATACTTTTTTGTTTGTTTTGTGGCTAGATTTATCTAGTTATGAGAAGGGGAGGTTGAGATCCCCCACTAGTATAGTTTTGCTATGTTACCTATTTCTTCCTGTAACTCACTTAACTTTCCCCAAAGATTTTGGAAGTTCTACCACTTGGTGCATATATTTTAGTATTGATATTACTTCATTGTCCATGGTACCTTTTAACAAGATGTGATGTCTTTCTTTGCCTCTTTTAATTAGGCCTATTTTTGCTTTTGCTTTGTCTGAGATTAGGATTGCCACCCCTGCTTTTTTTTTTCTTCCTTCAGTTGAAGAGTAATATATTCTGTTCCAGCCTTTTACCTTTACTTTGTGTGTATCTCTCTGCTTCAAATGTGTTTCTTTTAAATAACATATTGTAGGATTATGGTTTTGATCCACTCTGCTATCTGCTTCCATTTTATGGGAGAGTTCATCTTATTCACATTCACAGTTATGATTACTAACTGTGTATTTCCCTCCATCCCATTTTCCACCCTGTTTATACTTTTCTATTTCCTTTCACCCTGTCACTCCTCACTAGTGTTTTGCTTTTGACCACTGACTCCTTCTGTCTTTCTCCTTTTCCTTCTACTTTTACCCTCGCCTCTTCCGTCCTTTCTCCTTTTTCTTTCACCTTTCTCCTCCTACTTCCCTATAGGGTATGATAAATTTCTATATCCAACTGAGTAAGTATTTTATTCCCTCTTTGAACCAAATCTGATGACAGTAATGTTCAAACAATGCTCACCCTCCTCCATTCTTTTCCTCTGCTGTAATAGGTCTTTTGTGTCACTTCGATATAATTTATCTTATTTTGCATCCCATTTCCTCTTCTCTTATTATAATCTGCTTTGTCACCCCTTTTTTATATCATTGCATAAAGTCAACTAATACTCATACCCTCTAACTATGTATACCCCTTCCAACCATCTCAATAAGATGTAATTCTCAGGAGTTACTTATATCATCTTCCCATGTAGGGATGTAAACAGTTCGACCTTATTGAATAACATGTTTTTTTTTTAACTTTCCTGTTTACCTTTTTATGCTTTTCTTGAGCTGTGTATTTGAAAATTAAATTTTCTTTTCAGCTCTGGTCTTTTCATCAGGAATGATGGAAGTCACCTATTTCATTGAATTTACATCTTTTCCCCTGAAAGATTATGCTCAATTTTGCTGGGTAGTTCATTTTTTTTTCTTTTTTAGGCAATTGGGGGGTTAAGTGACTTGCCCAGGGTCACACAGCTAGCAAGTATCAAGTGTTTGGTCTGAGGCTGGATTTGAACTGAGGTCCTCCTGACTTCAGTGCCGGTGTTCTATCCACTGTGCCACCTAGCTGCCCCTGGGTAGTTTATTCTTGATTATAATCCCAGCTCTTTTATCTTCCATAATATCACCTTCCAAGCCCTCTGATTTTCTGGCTGCTTGCAGTATTTTCTCTTTGAACTGATAATTCTGGGATTTGGCTACAATATTTCTTATACTTTTCATTTTGGGCTCTTTTCAGGAGGTGATTGGTGGATTCTTTCAATTATCATTTTGCCCTCTGGTTCTAGGATACAAGAGGAGTTTTCCTTGACTATCTCTCCTGGACTGATTTTCCAGGTCAGTTGTTTTTCCAATGAGGTGTTTTACATTTTCTTCTATTTTTTTTCATTCTTTTCAAAAATTTTGTTTGACTGATTCTTGGTGTCTCATAGAGTTATTAGCTTCCACTTGCCCAATTCTAATTTTTAATGAATTATTTTCTTTTTTTGTACCTCCTTTTCCATTCAGCCAATCTTACTCTCAAAGGAGTTGTTTTCTTCAGTGGATTTTTTTTTCCACATTTGGCCAATTGTGTTTTTTAAGGATTTGTTTTCTTCAGTCAAATTTTCTTTCCTTTTCCAAGATGTTGACTCTCTCTTGCAAACCTCTCATTTCTTTTCCCAATTTTTCTTCAACCTCTCTTATTTGATTTTTAAAATCCCTTTTGAGCACTTCTAAGAAGGCTTTTGGGGCTTGAGATCAATTCACATTCTTCTTTGAGGTTTCACATGTACACATTATGATATTGTTCTCCTTTTTTGAGTTTATGTTTTGGTTTTCGCTGTCACCATAGTAGCTCTCTATGTTAAAAATTCTCTTGCTTCTTGCCCATTTTTGAGGCCTGTATCACGGCTTGTAAAGTTGAACTTTCCTCCTAGGGCACAGGGGGCACTTTTTCAAGCTTCTTGTGCTACAGGCCAGGGATCTGATCCCTGGTTTTGTGTGCTGGGGCCTCCAATGCTGGCCTGGATCTTCATTGCCCTGGGATGGCCCAGCTTACTTGTGCATCTTGTTACCTGGTTTCTGAAGCTGGCAACTTGCCTTCTGCACTGGCGCTGGAGGCCTCATAGCTGGTCTCCTGTGCCACTGGCCTGCTGTGCCAGAATGTTGGGCTTCAGTTGTTGATCTGTGTTGTAGGCAAGAGACTCCTGCTGGCTTGCCCAGACACTGTCTGTACTGGGCTACACTCCCCTTTTACCCAAGTGAGACAGACTTTTCCTGAAGTCCTTATAAGCTATTTTAAGTTATTTCACTCCATCTTTTTGTAGGTTCTGTTGCTCCAGAATCTGTTTAGAGGCTTGATTTAATGTTGTTTTTGAGGAAAACTGGGGAGAGTCCATCTTTTTTCCCCCCTGAAAGATTATACTTAGTTGTGCTGGGCAGATTATTCTTGGTCATGACCCTACCTTCTTTGCCTTTGGGATATGTTATGCCATATTCTCAGCTCCTTTAACATGGAAGCTGCTAAATCTTGTGTGATCTTGACTGTGCCTCCATGGTATTTGAATCATTTCTTCCTGACTGCTTGCAATGTTTTCTCTTTGACTTGGGAATCTCTTTTAGTAGGTGATTGGTGATCAGGGATTTATTTCACTTCTATTTTACTTTATAAACCTAAGATATTGGGGCAGTTTTCCTTTGTCGTTTCTTGAAATATAATATCTAGGCTCTTTCCCCAGTAGCTGTAAACACTAGTGCTCCTCTAGGTCCTTGAACTGTGATCAAGACATTTGCTCCCTTGTGAGAAATAAAAAATTCTCCTTTCTGCTCTAGAACTGTGACTTAGAACTGCAATAGGATTGCCAAATAGCTCTAAGCACTGTACCCAGTATCAGGAAAGGGTCTTCTGTAATTTTTTTCTGACTAGTTTTCTGATCCCATTACCAGCTCTGGGATGAGAGCTCCCAGAGCTGCTACTAGGGCACCTGCCTTCATGGCCCACTACTGGTGCTGCAGCTGTATTCTCCTTCTCACCCTAGCAGCAAAACCTCTCCTGCCAACCTTCTAAGATGAATTAGGTTGAAAAAAAGTCTCACCCTCACTATTTGTTGGCTCTGTAGCCCCAGAATTCAACTTAAGGCACTATTTTAAAGTTATTTAAAGGGGAAGGTTGGAAGAGGTCAGCTGGGTTTCTTCTATTCCACCATCTTGGGTCTGTCCCTACAACTCAATACTTTAAAAGGATATTTTTTTTACACTTCCCTCCACATTCTCTAAATGGGCTATTAATATTCAGAAGTATGAATACTCCTAAACAGTTAGAGAAATCTCACAAATAATACCATACCTCTAAAGTCAGCAACTCTTTAAAAGTGCTTAAAGAAACACTCTGAATTTTATTAATAACTTTTTTATTGTGTGAATCAAGTTTAAATATTCTTGAACTTTGTTTAAATCAAAATTTCTGAGCTGAGATATTTTAATTTGGGTTGCATATATATGTATATATAAATATACATAATATATATGTATATATAAATATATGTAATGTATATGTATGTATATACATACACACACACACACACACACACACACACACACATATATATATATATATATGACCTTCAAGGCGCTAAAAATAGATCTCATTTTTAAGATAAATATTTGGAATATAAATAGGTTCATCTGTTTAATAAGCTACATAAGACCTCTATCTCTCTGTCCTTCTCTGGCTTTGGACTGTGACCATGTAGCACTAATTTTGTTAATACTGATTCCTGAGAGAGTAAGAAGAGTGAAATTGATTTAGCTAAATATTTTGTTCCATCAGTGCAACTGTCACATAATGTTTGATAAATTCTTTTTATACTGTGGTTTGAAGAAAGGAACTAAAACCTGTATTTTGTATAGGATAAAAGTCTCAAGTTCCCCCCCCCCGTGACCCACTTATAATGTTAACATTAATCAAACTAAGGGTCCATTCATTAGAATATTCCCCCTCTGAAAAAAATACCCTCATAACCTATCAAACATATTTGTAATGAGTATTGACTTGCCATTTAGGTCTGTAACATCACTAGAATTTTGCCCAATATCTGACTTTGGCCTTCCCAGAGACTCATTCCATATAATAAATAGAATTTTAAGACCAAAAAGAAAAGAAAAGGGGAAAAATCTGCATAACTGAATAAGACACGGAAAAGTATTAAAAATATGCACATTCTGTACCATTTGTGAACTCCCAATGTCTGCCAGTCCTCAAGCATATTTATCAAAGAACTTTGTTGAATATTGTCATTAACTCTGATCTGTAGAGCATCTATCTGTACTGTGATTTGCTCCTGTATTTTTACAAATGTTTAATACCTCCCTCTGAAAGGAAGAGTACAAGGAACACTTTGGAGTGATTTTGAAATGATTCTAAACCCAAACTAAACTTTTATAGGTTGTTCTTTGTTCATTTTCCTTTAAGTGCTGAGTAAAAGACTACAATTAGCAGATCTGATACATTGTCTCCATGTTTCCAAAGCCAGCCTAGAGTGTAATAGTTCACATTAACTTGCACAAAGAACTTAATTTTTAAATTTTGCATTTATATCTTTATCTTTAAGTAACCATCATTTCCAAATGTAGCCTTCTCTCTTCTCCTACCATTGTCATCCCTATTAATAAAGATTAAAAATAAAATTTTTAAGAGAAAGAAGACACCTTTTGACAAAGCAATAAGCAAATCAATCATATCTGAAAGCATGTGTAATATTTCATATCCATAATATTCTATCTATTCTAAGTGGAGAGGAAGGTATATTTTCTAAACTCTTCTTTGGGTCCAACATTGCTCATCATAAATCGCAGAATTAACTTCATTATTAATTTAACTTTTGTTCTATCTATTTAAAATGACATCAATTTATTTGTCTTCTCGTTTTGCTGGGAATTCTTTGTAGTCATTCAAATTATGAAGCAGAAACATTCCATTATATTGATGAGACAATTTCTTTAGCCATTCTCCAGTAGATGGAAATCTTTATTTCTTGTTCTTTGCTAGAACAGAAAGTGTTGTTGGATAAGAAGGGAGTTTTCTTTTTGTTATTAAACTGCTTAAAGTATATGGCTAACATTGGGATATATGGTTCAAAAGATAAGGAAAGCATAGTTATTTTAATAGATTTTTCTTGCTATCTTTTCATGTTGCAGAGCCTATACTGCATTAGAGCAATTGCTGGGGATACAAATACAAGCAAAAAGAAAGAGACTCTTGCTGTCAAGGAGCTCAAATTCTAATATGGTAACACATAAAAGAGAGCTGAAAAGGAAGATGAGTGCTAGAGGAAGAAGAGGCACTCAAATCATGGTATTTTGACAAATTCTAGAGAATGAAGGATGGCTGGTCTGATCCCTTCCTCAAAAAGGATGGCATAAACACACACATATTCACATATCCACATGTGTGTGTATATATACATGTATATACACATATGTGTGAGTATAACTCAAAATATCCAAAACTGAGCCTATCATCCCTGTAATCTCTCTAGTCTTCCTAACATTTAGCTCTCACACTCTAAATCTGACCAAATCTGATCAGTTGGCAAGTTTTGTCACATCTACTTTTGTAAAATTTTTTTTTGTATATTTCCCCTTTTCTCCTCTGATACTGGTCAGGGCTTGCTCTGGTGGGGAGCTCATGCCTGGGCTATTACAATAGCCTTCTGGTTTGACTTCTTCAGATCTCCTCTTACTTCAGTCCATCCTATGCTCTGCTGTCAAAATGATCTTCCTAAAACACAGGTATGACCATGTGACTTTTCCTATTCAATAAGCTCTAGTGGCTTATTATCATCTACAGGATCAAATTTAAAATTCTCTGTTTAGCTTTTAAAATCCTTCACAATCCAACTCCTTCCTGCTTTTCTAGTCTTCTTATATTGTAGTTGCTTCTATTTACATTGTGATTCAATGACACTGGTCTCCTTGCAGTTTTTCCATCCCCAGTGCTAGGTATTTTCTCTCTCTGTTCCTCATTCCTAGAATTTTCCCTCTCCTGATCTCTGCCTCATGGCTTCCCTGGATCCCTTCAAATGTCAGCTAAAGTCCCACCATATGCAAATTCTTTCCCCAAATCCTCCCTTAATATAATGCCTCTTTTCTGAAATTATCTATCTATCTGTCTATCTATCTATCTATCTATCTATCTATCTATCTATCTATCTATCTGTCTATCTATCATCACACCCAATTAGATGCTTCGAGGTCCTTGAGAGTAGGGACTGTTTTTTGCCTTTTTTTGTATTCCAAGTACTTAGCACAGTGCCTGGTCTACAGTAGGCATTTAATAAATGCTTATTGACTGACTCATTATAGATATAGCTCATCATCTGGTTGTGTACTGGCTTATTCACTGTTGGACAAAGAACATACATTAAATGAGTCAATGATTAAAATGATATTTGTAGATCTGATAATCTGATAATCACAATAAAATTGTGTTTTATAACATTCTTTTATAAGATATATTCCTTAATTTTTATGCCATTCCAATTTCAACTCTCTCCCCACCACACATACATTGAGTTTTCCTTTGTAACAGTGAACCAAGTAATGCAGGGTCTGTGTCTGAAAACATTTTACTCTCTTTTCCATTGCTCCAGTGCCATCACTTCAGATGTAGATGGAGCCCACATGGAATTGAGGACCATTCCCTAATTCTCTTTGTTTGATGGGCTTTGATCACCAAAGAAATCACCCCCTAGTAACTATGTATTTTGCTAGTATTTGGTCCAAGCTGATCATTGGATAATAGTCACAATCTGCCATTTGGACCATACTTCAAACATTCTATTTCAATATTTCAAAAGTGAATGAATAAAAACAATTATTAAACTGTGACTGTATGCAAAACAATGGTTAATGGTGGGTATACAAACTAATAAGCAAGCAGTCATTGCTCTCAAGGGGCAGGTACTAATGGGAAAGACAACATGTGCATAAGATATCAGTTGGAAGTCAGATGGAAAAATCCCATGGTTCTTAGGGTGTAGCTGCAAAGCAGATAGCAATGTTTCTCATTTAATATCATTTCCATTAACAAAATCACATTAATTACTGATTCTAACTATTTAACAGTGCTAAGGATTTGGGGGATAAAGACTTCTTTCTGAGTCTTCAAGTAACTATACCTGTAGCACTTGAAGAAGCTGTTGCCAGACTGCATCTTCTTAGGTGCAAATGTGCATCATCCCAGGATGATGGCTGAGAGTAGCAAGTAGGAAGCACCACCACCACCACCACTATCACCACTGCCATTACTACTACTACTACTACTACTACTACTACTACTACTACTACTATTACTACTACCAGCTAGCTAGCTAGCTAGCATTTCCATAGAACTTAATATGTGCCAGACACTTAATAAGTGTTTTACAATTATTATCACATCCTCACAACAACCCTAAGAAATAGGTACTGTTGTTATCCTCATTGTGCATGGAAACTGAGGAAAAGAGAGGTTAAGTGAATTACCCAAAGCCATAGCTAGTAAGTTTCTAAGGCTGCACTTGAACTTAGGTCTTCTTGACTCCAAGCCCAGCACTCTTCCATTGAACTACCTAGCTGTGCTTGAGTTCAGGGTCCTGAGCTGTCTCCTTTTTTTGGGGGGGTGGTGGTCAGGCAATGGGGTTAAGTGACTTGCCCAGGGTCACACAGCTAGTAAGTGTTATGTGTCTGAGTCCAGATTTGAACTCAGGTCCTCCTGAATCCAGGACCAGTGCTCTATCCACTGCATCACCTAGCTGTCCCCTGAGCTATCTCCATCAGGTTCTAATACATACTGCCTTCTGTCTCTTCTTCAGGTTGCCTGTGCTATTTCAGCTAGGCTGGCTTGCCTCCCTTGTATTTAGCAATTGGTTGGGATATTTGGACAAACAAAACAAGCCTAATTTCACTGCCATAGAACAGGTATACAGGTATTTGACAGTTATTGTGTTTACAAAAGTTTTAATAGAGTTTAAAAAAAACAAAAAGAAAAATATACTACAGACATCCTAGATTACCAATATATCTACTCTTTTAGGACCCAATTTTTATATTTGTCACAAATGGTTTCCCCAGTCTATCATCTTTATTTGTATTTTAGTTATATATAAAACAACAATTATATTCATATTTTCATATTTGTATAATTTGTTTCATATACCTTGCTCCCTGTTAATCGTTCAATTTATTTTTACAAAAATGTATCCCGTGTTCATAGGGGAGGAAAATAGAGTTTTCACTTTTTCTAACCTTTTAATGGTTTGCTTTCGCATGTTTAAACCTCTGATCTAACTGGAATTTATTGTGGCATTGGTCTGAGTCAAGAACCTAAATTTATTTTGCTCCATAATGCTTACTAGTTTTCTAAACATATTCATGAAATGATAGATTATTCTATAATTTTTATTTTCCATACATTTATCAAACACTAATCTTTTGTATATATTTATTTATATTCCTGGCATCTTTGTCATATTCATGAGATTATTTTTCTTTGTTTTCTTCTTGCTGGGTATTACATGGTTTTGATGCTATTTAATTTATAATGTCTTTTAAAGTCTATGTAGGCAAAAGACACTTCAACAAATTTCCCTCCTCACTGATCTTTGATATTTGGCCATTAAGTTTCCACATAAATATTATTTTGATTTTATCCAGTTTTTTTTTAAGATTTTGAATTTATTCTTTCTTATTGCAATAAAACATAGGCTGCAACTATAAGCCACCAATCAATTGAAAAGTAAATAATTCAGTCAATTTGATGGTTGTTTTCCCTACATGAAGCAAAAATTATATTTACATATAAACATAGTTATTTATATGTATATATGAATATATTTATGTATGCCTCTAAGATTACTCACACATATATGTATAATATATACATCTATATGTTATATACATACAGGCATATGTAGGCATATAGATGTGGTGTATGTATGTGTGCATGTGTATTTGTAATCTTAGAGGGAAGGCACTAGCATATTAAGGAGATTTTTGGTAAAGGTTTTCTTTTCCTTCCCAGGAATGGGGGACAGGCAAAGAAAATACCTGGAATGGGAAGATGGAGTGTCATGTGCAAGAACTGTAAGGAGGCGGCCATGTCATTGGATCATAGAGTAGATGGAGGAGTGTAAAGTGAAAGACGACTGGAAAGGCAGGGACGGGCCATGGTATAAAGCACTGTAAAGGCCAAAAAGAGAACGACATATTGATCCTGGACATAATAGTAAGCCACTGGAGTTTATTAGATAGATGGGGCAGCAAGATCAGACCTGTGCTTTAGGAAAGTCAGTTTGATAGCTGAGTGGAGTGATGCACTGGGGTGGAGAAAGACTTGAGGGGGTAGTCCAAATAAAATGCTATTGCAGTAGTCTAGGAATGAGGTGATGAAAGTTTGCATTGGGTGGTGGAAGGTTAATAGGTGATAAAGGGATTATGTGAAATATGCTACAAAGGTAAAAATGGCAACACCTGACAACTGATTCTATATCTGGGCAGAAGGAGAGGGAGAGAAGGGGGGAGAGAGAGAGAGAGAGAGAGAGAGAGAGAGAGAGAGAGAGAGAGAGAGAGAGAGAGAGAGAGAGAGAGAGAGAGAGAAGAGAGAGAGACTCTAGGAAGACATCTAGATTGTGATCATGGTGATTGAGAGGACAGTGATAGTCTCAACATTAGTAAAGAAGTTAGGAAAAGGGGAGAGTTTTGGGGGAAGTATAATGAGTTCACTTTTGGACATTTGAGTCTAAGATGTGAATGAGACATCAATTCAAGATGTCCAATAAGCAGTTGGAGATATGAGACTGAAAGTCAGAAGAGAGATTAGGGCTTCATAAGTAGATCTGAGAGTCATAATTGAATCCCTGGGAGCTAATGAGATCACCAAGCAAAATAGGATAGAGAGAGAATAGAAGAGGGGCCAGGACAAGGATTTGGATGTTGCCTACAGTGAGTCAGTAACCTGGATGAAGATACAGCCAAAAAAAAAAAAGACTCGAAAGGAAGAGCTGGACTGTTAGGTAAGAAGAGAGTAGTGCAATGGAATCCTAAAGCAAAAGAACTATCAAGGAAAAGAGAATGATAAATAGTGTCAAAGGCTACAGGGAAATCTAAAAAAGGCCAGTAGATTTAAATGATCATTGGTAATTTTGGAAAGAACAGTTTCAGATGAATGATGATTAGGTGGGAAGTAACATTGTAGAGTTAAGGAAAAAAAGTGAAAGGAAAAGAAATGGAGGCATCAATCATAAATTCCTTTCTCAATGAATTGAATCCTAAAAAGAAAGATTGATATTTGTCCTTCATTCTCAAAGAGTACCATGATGTCATGGAGGTGATGCCATGAAATGCAAATGAATTGGATTTAAGTAAGGGAGAGCTGTGCAAAATCACCAGCCTCACTTTCTCCTCTGGAGCCATCTGGGTCCAGTGGCCAGATATACATCAGAATGACTGAAGATGGCCCCAGATGTGGTGGGACACCATGGCCATTTAAATAGAGGTCTTTAGCAGGCTTCAGTCTGACTGAGGTAAAGCCCATTCAGTGATTAATGCTAGGAGATAAATAGGATAATAGCTATTGGGGATAAATGAATCAAAGCAAGATATTTTGAAGATGGTGGTGATATCAGAGTAGCTGTTATCAGTAAAATAGCACTCAGTAGATATGGAGAGATTAAAGATTAATGAGCAAGTGGGAATATTAGAAGGGACAATCTGCTGGAAAGGACAGAAAAGAGTATGCTTACTCCTGCTTGTAGACAGGTTTGGTTTGCTAATGTGATGAGCCATATCTTCATGTGGGATGGGAGTGAAGGAGAATTTAATTCTATAAACCATCTGAATGATGTGATATGAAGAGGAGGGAAGAAGAGAGAGCTCTCAGTGAATGTCTTCAAATTTTTTCAGTGAACTATAAAGCAAAGTTTTCAGCTGAGAAGTCAAGGGAAAGAGGAAACATTGGAAGTTTGAGGAAGGATGGGAACCTGCTATGGTAAGTGGAGGGTGCCTGGAGCAGAATGGCAGCTCACTGAGGTGAGAACAAGGAAGGAACCCCCGGGGAGACATCAAGTCCCTGAAACCCGATGGAAGCCTGATCAGGGAAGCAGACACAGGCAAGGCAACTCTCAGTGCTGTGAAACATTTGTACTTGCTGGCCATGCATTCTTCCTTTTGAACCTTTTCAACACTGGAGATTTTCTGATGGCTGTTTTAACATAGTTCCTTTGTGAAGGACTCAGTATCTATATTTATTTTTAATTCTTACCATGTGATAGGCCCACTTCTTTTTCTGGTCACACATGTCTCTCAAGATGACTTTTACAAGGTGTCATTTACAAAGTGATGCAAAACCCTAGCACTGACCACTTATCTTCCTATTGCAGGAAGAGTAGGGTGGTTGTAATTCTGATTCTTCTGCAATTGTGATGGTCTAGTGAAAGTGTCCATATAGCATCACCAGGAGAATGTTGACATTAAAAAATATCTTCTTGGGCTTTTTAGTAGTGTGGAATTATTTTAAAAAATACTCATAAATGTCCAAATGTTACCCAAATTATTTTTTTTCAACTTTTGGCCCTGTTCATTGCCCATCTACAATATTTTTCTAATATATACATATTGATGGACAAGCTTAACTGGCTATCAAACTTTGTCAGTTTGTATAATAAGTGTTTCTCATTCTCTTGTTTTTCTTTTTGTCCAGGGTGAATAGTTAGCATGATATCCTCCTCATTACTAGAAATTTCACTGAGGAAGTTTGAAGTGTTGTGGAAATTGATGTATCTAGTACAACGTGATACAGAAAATGAAACACTTAAAGAAACTCCATGCAAAGGACATCCTTATATTCTATGCACTTTGCTCAGGGCATCTTCCATGATCTGAGCTATTAACTTATATAAGTAGACTTTAATTTACTACTTGATGGTCAGTTAGACAGATCATTGAATAAAATCATTTCTATAGTTACAACTGTTGTAGAGTTTTATTTAGTTTTTAACACATGCTTGAGAGGCAGATGACTTGAGTAGAACCTTCAAGGTTGTTTTTTGTTCTAATAAGACAAAGACTTAAAATCCAAAATGAGATGAAAGACATAGTTCAATCTTAGATTCTTACTATCTCTTAAGTAGTTATATGCCAGTAATAGAAAAAAATAATGTGTATTATTTTGAAAACCTGAAGGTTTTTAAAGAATTTTAAAAGTAAATAGTTTCATTTAATCTTTTTATATAGATGAGAAAACTGAGATTGAGACAGGTTAAGTGCCTTGCCCACAGTAACACAGCTAGTATGTTTGAGAGAAGATTTTAGCCCATATTTTCTTGACTCCAAGCCCAGTGCTTTTATCTACTATATCACAAAATTTTCTTCTATGAGATCTTATTTATAAAACCCTGACTATTCCTTTTTTATCTTTTCCTAAACCATACACTCATCTCGTGATGGACTTGAAATGAAGGTAGCCTGGCTTCAAATAATACCTCAGATACTAACTAGTTCTATAAAAGACACAACTTTTATCAGCCTCATTTTCCTCATCCATAACATGAGGATAATAATAACTTCATAACATAAGGCACGAGTTTGTTGTGAGGTTGAAATGAGTACACATATCTTAGTATTGTATGTGGTATATGCAGGATTTTAAAAATTCTATTTCTTCCTCCTTACCAGACAGTTTTGCAAACTTTAAAACACTCTAAAAATGTCAGTTATTACTATTGTTTATTGATCCTCTGACACTGGAACTCCAGTTGCAAAGAAAAATGTAAGGTCAGTCAGTCAATAAACATTTATTAAGAGCCTCCAATGTGACAGGCATGGTGTACATGCTGGGGATGCAAAGAAAAGCAAAAGAAAGTCCTTGTTCTCAAGGAGCTCACAGTCTAATGGGAGAGATAACATGCAAATGATCAAGTACAAATCAGCAACACATACTGCAAATTGGAGCTAATCACTGGAGGGAAGGCACTAGATGCAAGGGAGATCAGAAAAGGCTTTCTGTAGGTGATGAGATTTTAACTGAGCGTGAAGGGAGGCCAGGAGGAAGGAGAGAATGCTAGTCATGGGGCAGGGGACAGCTATTGAAAATGCTTGATTTACAAAGAGCATATTATTTGAGAACCAGCAGGAAGGTCAGTATCATTGTATCACACAATACATAAGGGAGGGTCTTAAGAAAAATATAAGGTCTAAAAAGACTGGGAAGATGGGAAAGGGCTTTGAACACAAAATAAAGGATTTTATATTTGATCCTGGAGGTGATATGGAACTACGGGAGGTTGTTGAGTGGTATGGAGCTGGTGTGGCATGGTGTGGTGTGTGTATGTGGGGGGGGCCACACAGTTGGAATTGAGCTTTACATTATTTTGGTAGTTGAGTCCTCCAATGGTCTCAGGTAAGGTCATCAAATGTCCCATGAAACTATTTTTGGTATCTTTTGATCTATGATGAAACCAGCTACACTAATCCTTTTATTATATTGCATTTTGCAATACCTTCTCCATGTCTCCTGATTTCATTTGCAGTACTACATTAATATGGATATGAATCATCACCTTCAGTAATGTATCAACTCTCATTGTTGGACAAAGATCACACACTAATAGTGCCAGTAATTAAATTAAACTATATATTCTAAGAGCTACGTGATTCTCAGCACCCTCTTCCCTCTTATTGTCTCTCTGTTACTTTCACTACGCCAATTGAAGAGGAACACACAAGGCTGGAAACCTTTTTGTACTATTATTTCTATCATGTTACATAATGGTCAAAATAATTAATCACTTGGTAGCTGTGATAGAATTAATATCTACCATGGTTCCCGCCCTCCTGCAACAGGTATGTGATAAAGATTTGTTTTCCCGAAAGGATGACAAAGCTGTTTCCTAAACCTGATTGACTCTTCTCTTGATAAAGTTACCTGGTCATTAAAGGGCATAAAAAGTTCCACTCACATGGAGTTTGGGTCCTTCTAACTTGGGAGGTATCTGAAGACCAAATGAGGGTCCATCAAGAACCTGCCTTGTTGACTAAATGCCTTCCCATATGTGGACTAGGGAGACAGTGTATATATGACCTAAATGACTTTGTATCCTTACCATATTCTTGACTATCTTAGCTATATCAGGACAAAGTAGATCTCCTTTTGTTTACTGTTCAGTGACTTATTGTCCCAAAATTGGACCTAAAGATGGTGCTGGCATAAAGCCTGCCCCTAACAATGGCCAACCATTTAGTAATAAGAGAGCTTCTTAGTACTTATCTAGGCTTGTCCTTGGATAGAAGACACATGATCATTTTCCAGATTCTTTAGTGTAGTAGTACTTCCCAGAACTTGGGCTCTACTGATACCATCTTTAAAAACATAGATGATTTCCATACCATAATGAAGCCTTAGTATAGGATTCTGTAGGAGGCTAATATAAATTTGTGGAGTATTGCCAGTTAATAGAAATCAGCTATTATAGATTCTTGAGCATGTGAATTATAGGAGAAAAACAACATTTTAAGGAATATTCATTTGTAAACCGAGAGACAAAGTGGCAGATAGAAAGATAGCTTCAAATCCAAGAAGACCTGGGTGCAAACTTTCTCTCTGACATATATTGGTTGTATGACTCTGGAGAAGTCACTAAATCTGTGAGTGTTTTAGGTAGCTTTGGTACAGAGAGTTGTCTCCTTAAAAGTTTCCTTCACCATTAAAAACAAAGTATGAAGTATGTAATAAAAGAACCAGACCCTATTCCTATCCTATACATCCCTAATATCCCTAGTATTGTGTAAGCATTACTAAACTCATCTAGGATTCAAAAAAGCCTGGGTACAAGTTTTGCTTCTAGAATATATTACCTCTGTGACTACAGTTAATTTTTCAGTGTTCCCAGAGACTGGTTTGAAAAGCAGAGAGAGTAAAAGCAGGTTGAAAATTCATTAAGTTGTTTAGAGGTGGCTATGAAAATTGGTAAACATCGAATGAGGAAGATCTGAGAAAACTGAATTAATGAGTATATAAAAGAACAAATTATTATAAAGAACTTGAGAACTATTCACAAATATTCAACAAAACTTGCTAAGTTTATTTTAAGTAATTCTTTTCTCCTGATGTAGGTGTGAACGAGAGCCTGAAATAGAGGGTAGTAATTGAGAAGAACAGGAAAAGAAAACATAGATTTGAATAAGCATATTGTGGTAACTATTTGGATGAAAAAGGTAAGAGAGAAGGAAAAATTAAAAATACCACCCAAGTTATGAGTATGGTAAGCTGGGTGAAAAGGTGAGAATAGTTATTTTTGAATAGAGGAATAAGTTTGGTTAAAAAATAATGAATAGCTTAATTTTGAATCTGTCCATGGAACATTCCTACAGAGATTCTTTGAAACCAGTTGGAGATTCAGTTCTGGAATTCAGAAGAAAGGTCAATGTTGAAATACCACTAATATTATGGTTCCAATGGATGTTCAGATACTTTAAAAGAATGTATATACACACACACTGAGGATAGACAGATACTTAAAAAGACCACTGCTGCAAGTTAATGGAAATTAAAAAAAGACAGATTCTCTCTTATCCAATTCCAAAATCTTGCCAACACCAAAAAAAAATGTTGAAAAAGCCCGACTTTGAAAATAAGAAGAATTAAAGGAATAAAAGTTTGATTTCTGAGCTGAAAAAAAAAAGCAACAAGACATGCTACCCAGGGAAGGCCAAATCTAAGAAAGAAGTGAAGCACAATTAAAGAAATGTTCTCCAGCTATCTAATAGAGACTTAAAAGGAATCTCCCTTACCTTAAATCTAACATTAGAACCATTGGAGGAAGAAAGCAGTCATTAGTTTCTCTTCATCTCTCTCTGTTAAGGACATCTCACTTAGGACTTTCTTGTAGAAAGAGAACCCCCTTTATTAATATTTAGAAAATAAGTCAATAAGAGGCTTTATTCCAAACATTATATGATTGGAGATTTGGAGCTGGAAGGGGCCTTAGAAGCCAAACCATTTATCTTTCAAATGAGGAAACAGACTCAGAGAGATTAAATGCCTTGTCCAGGGTCTCAAAGTTATTAGTTATTTGAGACGATATGACCTCAGGTCTTCTTAACTCTAAGTCTAATATCATACCCGTCATGTCAGATTACCTCAATCTTACATGTATCAGGGGGTAGTATCAGTTGACATATAGAGAAGTATTGCTATTATTTGTCCTTTGTTCTCAGGGAGGACCAATGACATCATGAGCGATATCTTGACTTATACGCGAATTGGGATGTGAGTGGGGCATAGCTGCACAAAATCATCAGTCTCACTTTCTCCTCCAATACCACCAAAGCCCAGTGGCAAGACAAAGGGCAAGATGACTGGCTAGAGAAGTCTATCTTTATGAGGTAAGTGGACTTCGAAATAGAAATTATTCCTCCCAAGTATGTACTTACAACATATGGGAAGTATATATTGTCATGTTGAATTTTCAAGCTGCCAGTCACTGGCCCAGGGGGTAGCTTCATGTGTTTCAGGAGAAGGGAGACAGAAGCTTTTTAATCTACTAGTCTCTCAGTGGCATTGGGTGATCAGGGGGAGGGGGGAAGTAATGTCTTTTAATCTCAGCTTTTTTACCTTGGAATATGCCTCTTCGTCTGTGGTCTACTCCTCAGATTAGTTAGTTCCCCCAAGGACCTCCACTTGAAGTAAGTCCACAGGACAGCCATGTTTACTCTATTTATCTCCAGTCTCCACTCCCAAATGTATAGATTTCTGAATCTATAGACTTCTTTCTCCACCATGCATCTATGCAGGTGTTTTCTATCACTCCCACCTCCACCCACAAAAGACTGTTCAAGAAAAGAAAATACTTTTCAGTTTCCTTTTATGTGTTGTCTTCCTTCAGTAAAATCTAAGCTCCTTGAGAACAGGAATTGTCTTTCTTTTTCTTATATTTAAATTCCTTCACAGTGTACTAAGTGCTATTAGAAAGGAAGAAAACAAGGAAAGAAGGAAGGAAGGAAGGAAAGAAGAAAATAAATATATTATTTAGTATCAACTCTGTGCTAGGCACTGTGCTAAGCACTAAATACAAATATATCCCACTGACCACAACAATCCCGGGAGGAAGGTGCTATTATTATTCCCATTTTACAGGTTAGGGAACTAGACAGATGGGGGTTAAATAATTTTCTCAGGATCTCCCAATTAATAAGTATATGAGGATAGATTTGAACTCAGGTCTGCCTGACTCCAACCTCAGTGCCACCTATCTGCCTTCTAAGCATTTAACAAGTGCTGAATAAATGCTTGTTGACTTGATTGGCCCTTGCATAAGAACTACATGTGACTGCCTATTTGCACTTGAAATGCAAACTAACCCTAAATTTGCATCATCATGTCAAGAGAGAGGGCAAGCCAAAGACCTCCTCTCTCTGTCACCATACCAACTTATTTGCAAATGACATTATCAATTACAAATTAATATATGTTTAATATTTAGAAATTGCTTATAATGCTTATTGAGGCAGCTTAAAAGTTAGAAAGCATTTTAGAGATCATATTTTTCAAGGCCCAAATTCTTCAGAAAAGAAAACTCAACTGAAATGTATGGATGAGTTGTGATGGAGTTGGTGATATAGAGAGCATTAAAAGAAACTATCACTAGGCTGCCAAGTGCTTCAGTGGATAGAGCAAACCCAGACTAGAGTCAGATTGAAATAAGTTAACATTTTGCCTCAAACACTTACTAGTTGCATGACTCTGAGCAAATCACTTAACTTGTCTGCCTCAGTTTCCTCAACTATAAAATAGGGAGAACAACAGCACCTACCTCCCAGTGTTGTTATGAGGATCAAATGAGGCAAATTTGTAAAGCATTTAGGACAGTGCCTGGCACATAATAGGTGGTTAATAAATACTTGTTCCCTTCCCCTTAGGAATAAAAGGAAATGAGAGCTTTCAGGAACCCAGAAACAGAGAGCTTTATGCAGCAAGGGGAAAGGATGAAAAAGCATTCGGTAAAAAAAAAAATGTTCATTCCTAGATCCAGTGAATAAAGAATCACATTTAGATATAATTACAGTATTATATAGTTTACTAAACCTATGCCTGACATGAATGTGCCTCAGGAAAATGCAGTCATTGGATTTTGAAATGATATTAATTTTGAATAATGCCATTGATTCCAGCTGTAGCATGCTTCATTTAACTAGTCAGCCTTTCATGACCTTGTATAGCTTTGTTTCCACCACTCGGTTCTCTGTATGCACACTATTGTCTGTTAGGAGAGAAGGGCCTTGAATCTAAATGGTTTCTTGCACTGCTTTCTAAACACTAAGCTGGTATGTACCTCTTGCTTTCCCAGATAGCCATAATATATCTATGATAGGTAGGTTTCCCTGTACAGGGTATCTAAAAGCAGAAATGTGCTTTTAAATGTTTAACAACTAGCTCTCCAGAAAAAAAAATACACGGTGCTGTTGAAAGTTATGTTGACTCAGTATTCCATTGTTCCCAGCCCTGGTTATCAATCAGTTTGGAGCGCGGGAAGAGGCTCTGGTGGGAAGGAGACAAATCTGTAGCTTTTTGCATTACCTGCTCTTTGTTATGTACCCCTACCTGCAAATTGTCT
Source organism: Phascolarctos cinereus (assembly GCF_003287225.1). Classification (NCBI taxonomy): domain Eukaryota; kingdom Metazoa; phylum Chordata; class Mammalia; order Diprotodontia; family Phascolarctidae; genus Phascolarctos; species Phascolarctos cinereus. The sequence goes on from NW_027555958.1 coordinate 222,374,685, forward strand.
TCTTCTTGCCTCCCAAGGGAGGAACTGAGATTCAAGAGCTCAACCCAGGGGTGGGGAATCTGCCTGACTCCAACCTCAGTGCCACCTATCTGCCTTCTAAGCATTTAACAAGTGCTGAATAAATGCTTGTTGACTTGATTGGCCCTTGCATAAGAACTACATGTGACTGCCTATTTGCACTTGAAATGCAAACTAACCCTAAATTTGCAACCAAAGACCTCCTCTCTCTGTCACCATACCAACTTATTTGCAAATGGCATTATCAATTACAAATTAATATATGTTTAATATTTAGAAATTGCTTATAATGCTTATTGAGACAGCTTAAAAGTTAGAGAGCATTTTAGAGATCACATGTGGCCCTCTAGGTCCTCAAATACGGCACTTTGACTGAATCCAAACTTCCCATAAAACAATTTCCTTAACAAAAGGATTTGTTCTGTTAAACTTGAATTCAGTTAAAAGGCCTCACCCAAGGACCTAGAAGGTCACATGTGGCCTCCAGGATGCAGGTTCTCCACTCCTGGCCCAACATCTTTTGCTGAGGTAGACCTATCTGAATTGTCCTGAAGTTACCCATAAAAGCTGTCGCTGCCTTAAAGCCTTTGCTGATCTTCAGTGATCAGTCCAGTGTTGTTACCTTCATGCACTGATTATAAAATCCTTTTAATTCTCTTTGTCCTGAGTTTTGCTTCCTTAATCTGGGTGAATGCCCAAATAAAGAATCTTTCTTTCAACAGTACCCTTTTGAATTTAATCTGCATCCCTAATATTTTCTCTATCACTTTCTTAAATCTAAAAAAAATTAATATTCTATCCTTGTGTGTTATTGGGACTTAGTTACTATTGTCTTTTCAAAGGTCTTCACATGTACATATTCTCCTTGGTCACTATGGCCCTCCATAATTAGTGGGAATGCATTTGTAGCATGAAAATGAAAGGCTTTTATGTATCACATTTAGAAATGTATTGTTTTTGTATCTCCCCCTCCCCATACATTTGCAGAGGTGGGTCTCCATGAGCTTGGAATAATGCACATACTGTCATTTTTTCAATATATCGAATTGTTTTGCTAATTTTTTTCTCCTTTTCCTCTTATTTTTTTTCTTTAATAAAACTTTATTATATGGGATTGCTCTCCTCAAGGGATGGAGAAGAAAACAGTTGATATAAAAATGCACAAAAATTTATCTTTAAAATGAGTTTGCAGATGTCAAGCCTGCCACCAAAGAAAAAGCTGGAAAACATGGTATGTCACATATTAAAAAGAAAATATAAAATATAACTTTACAAAGAGAGGTATTATGATGAGGTGGTTGCTGAGTCAGAAGCCTTAGACTGAAATCATGGGTCAGCCACCTCCTTTCTTTGGACTTGGGGTAAGTTACCCCCTCTCTTTCGACACCAGTTCTTTATCTTCTAAGACAGGCTCAGAAGTCATGAAAGAAGAAAGAGTAAAAGGGTTTGGTTTGTATTGCCTTTGTTCCTGTTTGTGTCTTTCTTTCTCTGTCTCTCCTTTAGCTCTGCCTTTCTCTCTCTTTCTTCCTCCCTTCTCCCCTGAAAGACCTCTTGAATGCAGTCCAAATATACCCAACTATGTCTAGGACAGATAGTCTGATGCTATCCTCTTTGTTGTGATAATTGTATAATAGTTCAAAGATTGTTGTTATGCAATTAATTTTTCTTAGATAGAAGCTGTTATTGATAGATGTAAATGTTTAGACAGACAAATGATACCTAGATTCCCTTGATGATCCATGTACTTCATATTTCAAATCACATGAATTTTCTTGTTTATTATTGAGCTAAGAATATCTCCATAATCTGTGATGTCTTCTGTTAAATATTTCTATCCCTAGTACCAAAGTGTGTGCAGATATTTAGTTTTTCTGGGATCTAGAAAGATCCCAGGTATTCTGGTGCCTCAACCGATTTGAGGGTACAACAGCTTCAACACCTAGTGGAAGTAGGGCTGTGTACTTCCCTCTGTCCTCTAGCTCATGACTAGGTTAGACCAAATACACTATCAAATCTTTAATTGCTAAAGTTCCTCGAGTTTCTGGGAACTTTTCAAATGAGTTATCCGATCAACTCAATGGATCTAAGGAAGTAAAAAACAAACAAACAAAAAACCCAAAGCAATATTATCTGCATCACTAAATTATAGCAAATCAAACTGATGTTGTATATATTTGAGTGACACATCAGACAGTCCCATCTATGGGCTATCATAGTGTCTTCTTTTTCTTGGTAAAAGGAAATCTCCCCCATGAGAAATAGGAATGGATTTCTTTGCCAGAGTGCCCCAAGGTATGCAAGTTGGGCGTGCGTCACTTGATCCAGACTGGCTCTGTGGTAAGAGTGGTTCTCCATGAATTCTTTCCTTTTTCCTCATGCTACTTATCACTCTGAAGTTTTTTTGTTTTTGAAGCAAAAGATAGGAGACTCTATGATTAAAAACGCTAATGAAAGAAAGATTGCTCTTCTATTATCAAAAACGTATTTTTTTTTATTTATGGTGTTTCAAATCAACCATGGTAGAAAACTCAGTTTGGACGGTGCTACATAAAGGCAAAATTGGATTGTAATTCTGCTCATCTAATTTATTGTTGTTGTTGCTCAGTTGTTTCAATCATGTCTGGCTATTTGTGACTCCATTTAGGGTTTCCTTGGCAAAGATACTGGAATGATTTGCCATTTCCTTCTCCAGCTCTTTTTACAAATGAGGATCTGAGGCAAACAGGGTTAAGTGACTTGCCCAGGGTCACACAGCTAATGTCTGAGGCTGGATTTGAACTCAAGTCTTCCTAATTCTAGGCCTGGTACTCTCTCCACTGTGCCACCTAGATGCCCTCATCAAATTTAAATCTGAATAAATAATAACTGGCATTTTAAACTTTTAAAAAACTTTCTATACAATACCTTAAAATGTTTATTTGGTTTTGAGAGACAAAATCCCTTCAGAATGTCTGAAGCTTTTTATGAAGAAGAAGATGCTAGAGGCAGTCTCAGCTAGGCAGCTAACTACTTATTTGGAGGTTTATCTCAAGCATCCAGCTAGCAGAGGACAGGAGAAGTTGAGAGAGTCTTTTGATTCATCAGTTATACCTTTGCTTGTTCCTTCTTTATACCCTGTGTCCCTCATGGGGTTAAAGCTTCTGAAGCATGAGGTTTGAACTTCCTCTTCTATCTAGTTGCTATGTTATTTCCCTTATAGATCTTGCCCAGTTCACCCTTTCTTCTCCTGATGTGTTTTATCAATTTATGGAGGAAACAATGTTGGATGGAAACAGCTGCATATGGAAAGTTACTCTGTGCACCAAACATGTGGCCCAGGCTTTGTTATTTGCCCTCATTATCATCAGTCTCCATCCTGAAGTTCTAGTCATATCACTCTTGATTCTCCCTATATTCCACACCCTCCCCTCCAACTACCACTCTGGCTGCCACTAGGACTTCAAACATGTGTTTTACTGAGGAGGGATGCTGCCCAAGGAGCTTCCAAGTACACAATCTCCTCACCAGACCAAAACCTGCACCAGGTCCCCATCTCCCATTTGAAAACCATGGAACTGAGTGAGTTTTCCCAAAGCAGGGTTAAAACATAGAGAGAAGTTGGCAGGAAAAATGTCTATAATTGAGAGAAACCCAAATCATACAAGTTAAATGCTATCAGAGGAGAAAAAAAAACTGAGATCTGAAAGCAAGAAATTAGAAGGGCATGAATAGATCTTTTTATTTAAATGAGAATATGAGAAAGAGAAAGTCAGTGCTTTACTTGGTAACCTCAAAAACAGCTAATCCACATTCTTAGGAAAGAGAAAGGATTCTGTAAGTTGGAAAACCATCAACTGGGTGACATGTTGGAAAGGGCCACAACATCAAGCCAAAGTTTTGGGTAAGTTAAAAAAGGATTGGTTTCTAATCATGATTTAAAATTAAGATGACAATTAAATGTTAAGGGAATAGATAACAGACTAGTGAGAATATACACATATGTGTATTTTTAGAAGGGATTTCTTTAAAGCTTTCTCTGAAGTAACTTTAAATATATTTGTTTAAAGTTACTTAGGATAACAGTGTATTAAAAGGGCTTATTTTCTATCAAAATAGTGGAAAAAACAAAATGGGAAAAACACAAATTAATATTATACTTTAGTCAAACATCATCTGAGATTTGTTTTAGCTCTTGCTCAGCTCTGAGTAAAATACCCTAAGGAATCATTTATTACATGATATCCTTGGGAATGATAAGTAAATTTTTGTTTTAGTTTAGATATTAGATACAAGATTTTTAATGACCATTACCTAAGCTTGCTTCTTTCTTTGTTTTTTTTTATCTGTCTCTCTGCCTCTATCTTTGTCTCTCTGTCTCTCTCTTGTTTAACTCTATATGTCTCTTTCTCTACATCTTGGTTTTTGTGCTGTTTTTCTGTCTGTCTCTCTCTAGGTCTCTCTCTCCTCTCTTTTTCTCTCTCACTCTCTCTACCTTTCTCTCTCTCTCTATCTCTCTTTCTCTGTCTCTGTCTCTCAACCTCAGTCACTATCTTTATCTTATCTACCAACCCCATCTACAAGAGCAACAACAACAGCTAACATACACACAATATATATACATACATACACACATATATGTGTATGTATATGAATTTTATGTTTTCAAAGAGATTTCATCTTTCCTTCAACAACAATCCTGTGAGATAAGTGCCAATACTATTCTTGTTATTTTTAAGTTGAGAAAATTGAGATTCATAAAAGTTAAATGACTTGCCCAGGGTCACATACTTCCAGTTTAAGCTTAGGTCTTCCTGATTCTAAGTCTAGTACTTTCTATACTATACCATGTTCTTCAGTCTTTGGGTACAATATCTCATGGTAATTGTGTGTGTGTTGGGAGGCAGTGCTTATGATGGAAGAGTTTTCTCCCTCCATCTCTCATTGTACTTCAGTCTCTCCCTTTCTATGTCACTTTATATATAAAGTGTTGATGTGTATCCATGTATATATGTGTATATCTATCTATATGTGTTATCTCTCCATCTAGACATAAAGATCTCTATAATTCTCTCTACAATATGTCCACGTGTATATGTGCGTGTCTGTCTACATATCCATCTACATCTCTCTAGATGGAGACCATGATAGCTATACAGATAGGTAAATAGATGGTTTTCTATAGAAAGCTCTGTATATAGAAAGAAAGATTACATATAGATACACATATTGGGTACATACACACACACACACACACACACACAATTGAATTGAAGTGTCTTGGGTTGGATTTGAAATCAGATCTTCCTGACTCTGGGCCTAGATCTCTAAGAAGAAAATATATTATTGCAAAAGAGTAGAGACTGTTATGTAGTGAAAGAGCAAGGGATAACCAAATGAAGATTGGGTCCTTAGTTCAAATCCAGCCTCAGACACTTCAATTCAATAAATATTTATTAAGTGCCTACTATGTGCCAGGCACTGTGCTAAGCACTTGAAATACAAATAAGAAAAAGAAAATCCCTGCTTTTAAAACAAAATAAAACAAAACAAAAAACTTACAGTGGAATGAGGGAAGACAACACAGAAAAGGAAGCTGAAAAGTGGGATGGTATATGGAGGAGGCCACTGGGGCCATTCCTAGAGTGAGGGAATGATGTTCTGTGGAGTTGAAACAGATTTGCTGATGGAGAATGTACAGTTAACTGGAAGGTTGTGAAAGTTCAGAGGCCTCTTATAGAGGAAAGCTGCAGGAAGAGTTTACTTCTCCACTTTTAAGCCCTCCAATCAGACATCTCACTCATTTATGCTTCATGTGACATTGATAATCAGAGAGGAGGGTTTTGTTTATCAAAGAGTGTTTATGAACTTTTAGATATGTATAAAAGGCTTCTTGTTGGAGGCACCTTTAATACTTTGTATATATGTGCGCAGTACTGAGTCGAATTCATATTTGCAATCAATAGTTGGTATACGTCAATAGTTGATATCCAATGAGATCTTATATTCTTTGTAATTTTTCTTCATAGGATCATACTTTATAGATCCACAAGTGGGGAGCAGGTAGTGAAGAAAAATAGGCCTAGAGAGAAGTGACTTGCCTAGTATTGCCATATGTCATCTACCAATAAAATGAGAAAGAAGAAGAAACCAAAACAAACAAGCAAACAAACAAAACTGGATCACTACTTTAGTAACATAAATGACCATATCACTAAACCTAATCCGAACAGTGTACAACTGAACATCTAGAAATAGTTTTAGGTAAAAGATAATGAAATGTATCTACCTCTTCATGACAAGGTATCTATTAGGGCAGAATGTATATATTGCCAATTCATGGACACCATATCATTGTGCTGAATTATCATTTTCGTCATAAGCATCATTGTCACCATCATCATCATCATCATTATATTTTGTCACAAAGGAAAAAATCAGTCAAGAGAGAGTAATAGTTTTTTTTCTTTTTTTACTTGAAATGTCCATTACATAAAGACAAAAGATATCAATAAAACATATTTTAAGGATGTGATCTTTTTCAAAAGAAAAAAATTGTGAAACCTTGCCCATTCTTCCTCTTCTCATATTTCCATCAAGTATATCTTCAGTGGCTGTGTAAATGATTCCCATTAAGATTTTATAAAGATGAGAAAGTAGACATAGGTGACCGAAGTTATTAACATCCACTGGACATCACAAGGTGCATAATTTTTATCATTTGGGGGAATTTACCCCCTCTTCATCCACTCTCATAAAATGAGCTCTGAATGCCCTCAAGATTGTGCTGCCGCCAGCATGGGCCTCCTTGGTATGTATTCCTTCTGGTCCAGCCAATCTTCCCAATTTCATCTTCTTAAATAGCATTTCAATTTCCTCTTATAGCACATTGGGCACTGAGGCATTAGATTCCAATTGTAGTGATTTCACTGTCACTGATGTAAAAAATTCATTGTTATAGAACTGCTGGCAGAATGAAAATTTTATAGCATTAATTATTTAATTAAGTTGAAATGAAAAATGAAATTAAAAATTGAGATGCAAAGGACCACAGTGCAAATATAGCCTATTCTCTCCTCAATCCTCTCTTAAGCCTCTGTCAAAGTATGATTCTGGAGATGGAGGAAGGGGAAAATGGGAACCAGCTACTCAAAAAGTGTGTTGCTTAGTTGCCATAATGTAAATTTAATACTTTTTAAAAATGTATTTGAGGTTAAGCCATTCCAGAAAGAATGTTAATATTCTTGCACCCCAAATTATTACATCTGATTATGAATTATTTTAGGATGCAGTGTTTAAATTCTAAACAGAGGGATTCAAATACTGTATACAAATGAGAAAAGGGTGGGGCAGCAAGCATTGTTTGAATCTTGTTTTCATCTGAATTGGTCAAATGAGAGTAGAACACATGCAATATGTTCTCCATAAGCATAGAGTATGATAGAGAGATACATTCAAATCAAGAAAGTTATAGGAAGAGTGAGAAGGAAAAAAAGGAGAGGAATGAGAGGGAGCTTTTATCACTGCAGGCTATAAAAATGTAGCCCCTACAAAATACCAAGAAAGACATGACCTGATGACTGGGATTGTCAATCAAGAACTCACTTTTTTTATGGATGGACAAACAAGAAATTCTCATTCTACATGTACAGACCTCAAAATGTCCTGAATAACTCAACCAATAAAGTGTATAGGAACCACACTATTATTCAACACTGAACTGTTGCTCTTATTATCCCACGAGTTAATCCACAAAAAGATAATACTCTAATAGGTGTCACCATCCTCACATACTCATAATCTCCGAAGTACATGCAACAATAATGTTTCAAAGAGTAGCAAAGATTAAGAAACCTACTGAAAACCACACTAACTTGTAACTCCACAGCCTGCTATTTGATTCAGTCTAATATTTAGTCTAATGTAGACTATAAAGTATAATACTGAATCTTATCCTCCTGCACTCCAGGGTAAACCAGAATATCTTCGTATACTTTCTCATTAATTACTAGTATTTGACCATATCTCTCAATCAACTAAGCTAAAAGCTCTCATCAGTTCCTCTTTTATTTAATAAATTGGAAATACCTCTTCTACCAAAAGTTATTTCATAAAACTCTGTATTGAATCTCTTGGTATCCTAGAATTAAATATTAAAATTACTGAATAGAAAATATATTAACAATAAAATGAAGAAATAATGGTTAATATTTGAGATGTGAAAAATGATCATATTCAAAGTAATCTCAAAACCCCACCGCAATAGTAGATGACCTGTTCACATCTGAAAATGATAGACTTACACAATTTAGTTTACCAAAGGTAACAAAGTGTCTTTATTGGTAACTTCTTCATCCTCTTTACAAGATTAAGGTTATAAAAGTTTCATAAAGAAGATACCTCCATCTTCTTTCTTTCTACTTCCCCTGCATTTCTCTCCACATATGCTAGTAAAATAAATATTTTATTTTTGTCAAGCTCTCATTCTTAATAGTTTCTCTAAATGTACACCTTATTAAATTCTCTTTATATTATTTCCTCATGAAAAAATAGTTAAGATAGTTCTAAGAAGGAAGAAGTTTCTCTCTTCTCCATAAATTCCTTCTAATAGGTCCTTGTAAATCAAAATTAAACTCATACTCACTTTCCCTACATCTAGAGAGAGAAGAACTTCACAGATTGACTGTTACGTAATAACTCCTAGCAATTCTACTTTTAAAGTAGCAGCAACAGGTTCCTATCTCCTCTTTAGTAGAAGCTTTTGATATAGGAATTAAATAAGTCTTGAGACTTGACCGAGAAGATAAAAATCTTATGGGAACAGGATATCATACCTGTTATGTTATGCTCTATATGTTACTGGAGCTATATCGAATATGCTTTCGGTGAGTCTACAAAGTTATAACCAAATAATTTTATCTAACCAAAGAAAAACAACAACAGGAGAATGATTTGTTCCAACAGCATGTCTCTTTGAACACCATTGAAACAGATGATAATAATGAAATGACAATGCTGCAGAGTTATGTAAAAAATTTATAAGTTTAAAAATATTTATTCCTCTTCTTTGGAGGTAGTTAGTATAAAAATTATGTTCCTTATTTTACAGGTAATAAAACAACTTCAGAGAAGTTAAATATCTGTTCCAAGGTCATGAATGAATCAAGGCCTCTCTGATCTGAAATTAACTGATTCATTTTGTTTGTTTTACCATAATTGTTATCTTCCATAAGATGTGGGGCTTGTGGTCAAAATTTACCTTTGAAATTTATTAATTGCTCAACCATAGGTAAATCACTTTACCTTTCTAAGCCTGTTGCTTTATTTGTAAAATGGGGAAAACTTCTGCAGGACTTATAGAACTGTTGGGATGTTCAAATCATATTATTTATAAAATGCTTTGTACAGTTTAAAATGTGATACATACATCACTGTCATCATCCTCACAGACAATAATTACTTTTACACACACAAAGCTTGCATTTGTTGTGATTGGGGCAACTTAGTGATTCAGTGGGTGAGACCACTGGTCATGGAGTAAGGAGGAGCTGAGTTCAAGCACATCATAAGACTCTTAGTAGCTGTATAGTACCAAGCAAGTGACATAAATCTTGTCTGTTTCAGTTTTCTTATGTATATAATATAATAGTAACAATTATCTCACAGGGTTTCTGTGAAGATCAAATGGCAAAATACGTGCAGCATTTTGTAAATCTTAAAGTGCTACATAAACATTAGCTCTTATTGTTATTAGAGGAGACCAAAAACAAAGTACAAGAATACTGTCCAAGGATGTACCATGTGGAGTCTGTCTTCTGAAACTGCTATAATAGCTGTGAAGTCCTGGAAACAAAACTGAACTACTGGTCAATCTGGGTCTGGTAAAATGACTGATTGAGTTGACAATCAATAAATCAAGCAATAAACATTTTTGAGCATCTACTATGAGTCGGGAACAGTGCTAATCACCAGGGATTAAAAATAAAAGGAAAAGGAAAAGATAGTCCCTGCCCTCATGGAGCTCACATTAAGCTACTTCTATGAATTTAAGAAATAGAGGGAGGTCAGTCAGTCTATAAACATTTATTAAGCACCTACTGTGTGTCAGATAGTGTTCACAGAAAAGCAAAGCAAAAATCAGTCTCTGCTCTCAAGGACCTCACAATCAAATGGGTTGCAAGGAACTGTGTACAGCTATTTTCATGCTAGCCTTCTCAGAACCATTATGATGATCAGCTTGACACAGGTCAGCAGAACAAATGATGTTCTCTGTGGTCTGGAAAGAAATTGTAAGAAGGTGAGACATATGAGAAAAAAAATGTGAAATAACAACATCCTGCTACTGTTGGGGATGCTTCAGTGTATGTAGTGCTTATCTCTAAAGTGAGTAGACCAAAAGCATCCACGAAATGTACTGAAGGTAGGAATTTTTTTTTTTGTACACCAGTACCATGTCATTACAAAATTAGAAGTGGATCTAGCAATATAGGCTGCTTATTGACATCACAGTGACTTTGGTCAATGATAACCTTACCTCCAAGTGATACAATAATATGTTGATGACCAATTCAAAACAACACTAAGAAATATCTTCACTTCTAAAACAAATTAGGTGAACTAAAAGTAGAAATTGAAGGGATACTTCAATTTAGAAAGTGAAAAGCTGAAGAACCTCAAGTCAGTGAAATTCAACAACACCTGGAAATACTACCTAATAATAAAATAGTTGGCAAAAATAAAGTCAATGTCTTAAATGATTCTGGGGAAAAATGCTAGGTATACTTACATTGGCATTTTAAAAGTTCTTTATGAGTTTGTTTGAATGAATCTCTGTAATAGTCCAACCATAACGAAACAAATAGGAAAAAAGCTGGAATCTTTTATAACCATCATGTGTTAATCTATTCTCCCATAATATTTGGGAGAGGATGTAGAAACATTTCAGGACCTAGATTCAAGAGTTTATGTAGTGGCCATTGCCACTCTAAGGACTATGGAAAGAAAAGTGGAGTTATTTAGGAACACTGCTAAGAGTGGGCATCAAATAACACCACATCATAAATTTTGGGGAAAAAATATTCAATTTAGAGAACTATTGTAGACCTTAGAAATATAGTAGAAGTTTCTGTCAATGACTAGCCTGAAAGCACAGTAGAAAACAAACACCAGATTACTTAATTAAAAGCAACAGCAAAGAAACACTTGGAATAGAATCTGGAAAATAAAAGTATATCAGAAACTTGAGATCCTCTAATCAATAATCACAAAGGAAAAGCCAAAGATTAAAATTGTACAAGGATTCAAAATTTAAAAAAAAATCAATTTCAATCAAGAACTTTACTACAGAGCTCTAAGACGCAAAGAAATGAGAGAGAGAGAGAGAGAGAGAGAGAGAGAGAGAGAGAGAGAGAGAGAGAGAAAGAGAAAGTTACCTTGAAGAAGGTAGATGTGATAAATTATAAATTTCTGGTCATTTATATGGTCTAAAAAAGTTCAACACAATGACAGCGAATATTGGAGCAAACACTTTTGGAACTGATAGCTTTTGCATCTTCAAGCAATAATCAAGAGTAAACGCCAAATATCTACTGGGATTTGTTGAATGTTACCAAAAATGATTCATTTATGTAAGAACAGAGCTTCTCAGAATGAATCAAAATCATTTCAGAAAGAAACAGGTAAGATCCAAGAGTGGAATTAAAAGGAGCTCTAAGGTTAACACCCATAGGAACTCCACCAGCAGCATGTTGATGAAGAAGCATTAAACATATGGCTGAGTCATGCAGATTTATTTATACAAACAGAATGGTTTATGATGAGGATTTAAGATGAGGTCAATATTACCAGCAATTATAGAGAGGTTATCCTTAATGAGCCAGAACTTATTGATCTATGTAGATTATGAAATGGAGTGCTAGAAACTATAATAAAGATATCACTGAAAGTTGCAAAATTTAAGATTTGTCAGGTATGTAGTTACCCATGTAGGCGAAGCTTGGTGGCACAGTGGATAGAGTGCTGAGCCTGAAGTCGTGAAGTCTTTAATTCAAATTCAGCCCCTAACATTTATTAGCTGAGTGACTCTGGCACCTGTTTGTTCTCTTCCTCTGGACTTGGAAAGCCCCTAATATTTCCTCCAACTAGAAATGAGATTATCTAATTTTTCATCCTGGTTAATATTGTCTTTGAATTAATTGGTCTTATTTGATTAATTGTTTTTAGTAAAGCATTAAATTCTCCTTCCCTCTGTATTCAGGATCCAGTGCCAAAGCTGAGGAGACTCAGTCCTAATTAGTTATGTAATTGACACACATTGCTTAATAAGTCAATATGCTTGGAAGCTCAAATCTTTGTTTCCTCAGTCATTTCTTCTTTCACCCACCACAATGTTTGAAATTGTTTTCATTATCATCCTTATTAATATTGTTGTTGTTATTATCATTATTATAGACATAATCAGTTGACTAGAATTATACTAAAATCTCACTAAAATCTCATAAACTAACAGACAACAAATCCCCTACAATGAATACGAAACCTCAGAATACCCTTGAAAATTCAACAAATAAATTATATTAAAACTGAAACTTCATTACAAATACTACTATTGCCCACAACTTCTGGAACATGCGGTTGATCCATTAAATATAAAGACTAGGGCTTTTAACAAATTTTCACCATACTAAATATTCTTAATTTCCAAACTATATAGAAAGAAAATGTTTCAAAAATATGGAGAACTACTAGAAATATGAGATACAGACCATCTCTGCCATCCTGTTACTGAAATTATTCTTAAGATGCATTCAGTGATTTTGCAGAAGATGAGCTGACATTCCAATTCTGTAATTTAATTCCCCTGCCTAATAATGTACAAAACACAAAATATGCAAAAATAATCATAATGGAGTAGCCATTTCTTTTGGATGACTGCTATCTGAATCTCAGCAAAATTTATGGGAAGAATAAAATAATCTTAACAAAAGCAGAAGCAGCAATAGCAACAGCAATGACAACAACAACCCTGGGTCTGTGTGATTTCAGAAAGACAACCCTGAAGAATGGATATTCAGGGAAAGGTTTGTAAGAATAAAGAAAATTATTTTGAACAATAACAACAAACTCTGGAAGTAGAGGATAAGAATAAAAGCTGTGTACTGGGTGTAAGAAAGCCTAAATTCTTGTTCCTTTTCTTCTATTGACATATTTCATGCATTGAACAATTTAGTACTCTAATCAACACCAATTAGAGAGAAAAAAAGGCATTTTTCTCAAAGAAAGGTAAGAGAAAATTCCCTCTGTTTATAAACACATATTCTGGCTGCTTCATTTGTCCAGGATTAGATTTTCATGAGTTATTGTTCTACTGTTACCTTGGAAGGGTAACACATCTGACTAGTCATTTGTCAAATGATAATTTTTCATTATGTGGATATTGGGCAAAGCAAAGATGGCAGAGCAAAGGCAGGGACTCGCCTGAGCTCTCCCAAACTCATCTCCAAATAATGTTCAAATAATGTCTCAAAACAAATTCTAGAGTGGTGGAATTATAAAAAGATGGAGTGAAACAATTTTCCAGCCCAAGAGACTTAGAAGGTTGGCAGGAAAGGTCTGTCTTACTGGAGTGAAAATGGAGTGCAATCCAGAGCAGGCCACGCCAGCACAAAGTGTGCTCAGCTAAGGCAGCAGGAGGCCTGAATCCACGGTGACAGCTTCTGAAGCTCAGCATACAGACAGCAAAGGGATAAAACAACTTATCAGAAGGAAATTAAAGAGATTCTTTGCTGACACTGGGAGCAAGACTGTTGAATTGTTGGTATGTGGTTCTGGGTCTCAGTCCTAGGATGAGGAGGAACACTAGCAGAAATGGGTACCCTGTTCATGGTTTCAGATCAGAAAAGAGTATTTGAGTCACTCATAAACCAAGGAACAGTACAGGACAGCAGTGAATACACCTCTCCTTACATTACATGAGTTTGGAAGAACTGAAAAATTATCGACCCAAAGAACTAGCTCTGAAAACAGCAGCAGAAAAACCTAAAGCTTTGGACAGTGCTCCCTTTACTGTGAGAGTAGACCCAACTTTAACAGAAAGTTAAAAGTCAAGAAATAGGCTGGGGAAATAGCAAACAACACAAAATAGTCTGATCATGGAAAGTTACTATTGTAATGGGGAAGAGCAAAACACGACCTCAGAAGAAGATAATGTCAAAACGGCTACATGCAAAGCCTTAAAGAAAAATGTGAATTGGTGTGAGCCCTGCCTCCCCTTACCCCAAAGAATTCATCTTAGAGCTAAAAAACAAGATTTAAAATAAAATAAGCAGAGAAAAAAATGGGAAAAAAATGAGAGTGATGCAAGAAAATAATAAAAAAAAGGAGTCAATAGTTTGATAAAAGAGGCATAAGAATACTGAAGAAAATGACATTAACAAAACAGAAGAGGTCAAATGGTAAAAGAGACATAGCAATCCAATGAAGAGAAGAATTCCTTACAATTAGAATTGGACAAATGGAAAAGGAGGTACAAAAGCTCACTGAAGAAAATAATTCCTTAAAAATGAGAATTAGGCAAGTGGTTGCTAGTGACTCCATGAGACATCAAAAAACAATCGAAAAAATCAAAAGGATGAAAAATAGAAGAAAATGCAAAATACCTCACTGGAAAAACAATTGACCTGTGAAAAAGATCAAGGAGAGATAATTTAAGGATTATTGGACTACCTAAAAGCCATGATAAAAAAAAATTACAAAGGGATCTACATAGTCTATTTCATGAACTTATCAAGGAAAATTTCCCTGATAGGCTAGAATCAAAGGATGAAATAGAATTGAAAGAATCCACTGATTGTCTCCTAAAAGAGATCCCAAAATGAAAATTCCCAAGAGTATTACACCCTAATTACTGAGATCCCAGGCCAAAGAGAAAATACTGCAAGCAGCCAGAAAAACAACACCATCACCACCACCAACAAGAAACAAAAAACTATTGAAATATCATGGAGTCATAGTTAGGATCACACATTAAAGGATTAGAGGAGCTGGAATATGGTATTCTAGAAGGTAAAGGAAGAAGAATTATAACAAAGAATCATCTATTCAGAGGAAAATACATAGTTAATGAAGTAGAAAATTTTCAAGCATTCCTGATAAAATGACAAAACTGAATAGAAAATTTTATACTCAAATATAAATTCAAGAGAAGCATAAACAGCTAAAAAGGAAAAAGAAATTATAAGAATTCAATAAGATTAAATTATTTGCATTCATACCTGGGAAAATGATACCGGTAACTTAAGAATTTTATCATTATTAAGGCAGTTAGAAGGAGTATGTACATAGAAAGCATGGGAGTGAATTGACTGGATCAGAATGATTTTTTAAAAATAACCTTACAGGGTGAGAAAGAGATTCACTATGAGAAAAGGAAAGGAAGACGTAGAGTGGTGTAAATTATCTCACATAAAAGAAGCACAGAAGAACTTTTACAGTGGAGGAGATTGGGTGGTGGTGGACAATGCTCGAACGTTTCTCTCATCAGAATAGGCCCAAATGGAGGAATAACATAAACACTTACTTGGATATAGAATCTATTTTACTCTACAGGTAAGTAGGAAGGGAAGGGTATAAATCACTAAGAAAAAAAAATCCCTGGGACCAGACGGATTTACAAGGGAATCCTACGAAATATTTTAAGAACAGCTAATTCCAACACTACATACATTTATGGGAAATAGGCAAAGGAGTCCTACCAAATTTCTTTCATGACACAAATATGGCACTGATACCTAAACCAAGGAGAAATGGAGAAAGAAAACTACAGACCAATTACCATAATGGATACCAATGTGAACACTTAAAAAAAAATACTACCGAGTAGATTACACTGGTATATCACAAAGATCATACACTATGACCAGGTGGGATTTATACCAGGAATGGAGGGCTTGTTCAATATTAGGAAAACTCTCAGTATAATTGGCCATATCAATAACAAAAACAACAAAATCATATGCTCATCACAGATACAGAAAAAAACTTTTTACAAAATACAACACTCATTCTGATTAAAAACACCAGAAAGCAGAAGAATAAATAGAACTTTCCTTAAAATGATAAGTAGTATCTCTCTAAAACCATCATCAGGCATTATCTGTAATATGGACAAGCTAGAAGCCTTTCCAAGAAGATCATGGGTGAATTAAGTATTTCTACTATCACCTTTATTGTTTACTATTAGAAATGCTAACTACAATAATAAAATAAAATAAAGAAATTGGCAGAATTAGAATAGACAATGTGGGAACAAAACTATCACTCTTTGCAGATATGATGATATTCTTACAGAATCCTAGAAAATTAACCAAAAACTATTTGAAACAATTGGCAATTTTAGCATAGTTGCAGGATGAAAAATAAATCATTAGCATTTCTATATATTACCAACAAAGTCCAGCAGCAAGAGATAGAGAAATTCCATTTAAAGTAACTGTAGACAATATGAATACCTAGGAGTCAACCTGCCAAGGCAAACCCAGTGACCATGTGAACATAATTACAAAACAGTTTTCACACAAATAAAATCAGATCTAAATAACTGGAGAAATATTAATTGCTCATAGGTAGGCCGAGCCCACATAATAAAAATGACAATTTGATAAATTAATTTATTTATTCTGTGCTATACCAATCAAACTGCCAAAAACTATTTCACAGAGCTACAAAAAGTTATGAAATTCATCTGGAAAAAAAATAAGGCCAAGAATATCAAGGGAATCAATGAAACAAAATATAAAGGGATATGACCTAGCCATACCAGATCTCAAACTGTATTATAAAGTGGCAATCAACAACAACAAAAAATCTGGTACTGGCTAAGAAATAGTAGTGGATCAGTGGAATAGATTAAGTACACAATACACAGTAGCAAATGACCATAGTAATATAGTGTTTGATAAATGGCATAGAGCTAAGCTTTTGGAACAAGATCTTCCTATTTCACAAAAAAGTGCTGGGAAAACTGGAAAGTAGTTTGGCAGAAACTAGGTACAGATCAACATCTCATACCATATACCAAGATAAGGTCAAAATGGGTACATGATTTTGACACAAAGGGTGATGCTATAAGTAAATTAAGGGAGCCTAGAACAGTTTACTTGTCAGATCTATAGAGAAGGGAAGAATTTATGACCAAACAAGACTGAAAGCTTTATGAAATATAAAATGAATAATTTTGATTACATTAAATTTAAAAGTTTTGCACAAAAAAAACCACCAATGTAGCCGAGATTAGAAGGAAATTAGAAAACTTGGTAATTTTTTATAGTAAGTTTATCTGATAAAGGCCTCATTTCTGAAATATATAGAGAACTGAGTCAAATTTCTAAGAATACAAGTCATTCCCCAACTGATAAATGGTCAAAGGATATGGACAGGCAATTTTTAGATGAAGAAATCAAAGCTATCTATAGTTGTGAAAAAAAATTCTCCAAATCACTGCTGATAAAAGAAATGCAAATTAAAACAATTCTGAGGTACCACCTCATACCTTTTAGATTGAATAATATAACAGAAAAGTAAAGTGACATATATTACAAGGTATGTAGGAAAATTGGGTCACTAATGCATTATTGGTGGAGTTGTGAATTAATCAACCATTCTGAAGAGCAATTTAAAACTATGTCCAAAGGCCTATAAAACTGTACATATAGTATACAGCAATACCACTACTAGGTCTGCACCCCAAAGACATTAAAAAAAACAGGAAAATGACCTACATGTACAAAAATATTTGTTGTTGCTCTTTTTGTCATAGCAAAGAATTGGAAATTGGGGGGACGTCCATCAATTGGGAAATAGCTGAACAAGTTGTGGTATATGATTGTGATGGAATACAATTGTGTTCTAAGAATCAATGCTTTCAGAAAAACCTGGAAAGACTTAGATGAACTGATTCAAAGTGAAATGAGATGAATCAGGAGAACAGTGTATATAGTGACAGCAATATTATACAATGGCCAACTGTAAATGACTTAGCTATTAGCAGTACAATAATTTAGAACAATTCTGAAAGACATAGTGAAAAATGCTATCTACCTTCAGAAGAAAGAACTGATGGAGTCTGAAAGCAGATCAAACCATATTTTCTTTACCTTTATTTTTTGGGTTTTTTAATTTGGCCTATGCTTTCTTTCACAATATAACTGATAACACATTTTTGGTCCCATCTACCAATAAAAAAGTGAAGATCTATAGCTGAGACTACTGACCACTTAGAGGACACCATTAAGAAATTACCAGCACATCATTACTTCCAAATATCAATTTTGCTTACTTATCACAACATGGTTCCTCTGAATTTATTCCCTAAAAATTATCCCAATGTGAAGATGATGGCATCAGAAAGCAACTAACTTCTTTGGATGTTCTCCTTCAAGAGCATTTCAACTTTTTCAGCTCTTAACTTCTATTTTTTCAATTTTCAATATTTATAATGATACTTGATTTTTTAATATACTCAGTAGAAAATAAGAATAATTGTGAAAAATGGCCTTCCCAACCCTTTTGTAACCAGCTGTAGGTGATCTAAGGTACACAAAGCACAAAAATGTTGGCGCCCATTTACCTGGTCCTTTCAACCTCTTTCCCAAGAGAACAAATGTATTTACTGACTATGGCCTGACAACCTCACTTTTCATGCTCTCCTTGGGTTTGTCACGTAGCACAACATTTTTCTGGGAACATGGGAACATTAAGGACTTAGGCAAAGTCACGCAGCAAATGACAGAAAGTCAAAAATAGAACTCAGCAGTCCTGACTTTTCATACTCCTTGAACCATAAGAACATACCGGAAACCACACACAGAGAGAGTTCATTAACTGTAAATCACAATTCTTATTTCAATGCATGTTTATAAGGCACATGATCAATTGTAGTGCTATGGGGGTTTTACAAATGATTCAAATGCAAGACCATTCATTAGAATTTTTTGGTAAAGTTTAAAGAATTAAGATGACCAGCCTTGCTTGATGAACCTAAAATTAAAACAATGTCCCAGAAATAATGAAAAGAAATGAAAAATGACTGAGAAACTCCCAATCTCTTTTTCTTAACCTTGGAAAGGACCATGTGGAAAGAGTTCAGAATCAAATTTATAAAATTATTTGGTTAGAGAAATGGACAAAAAAAACAAGGACCAAAGGAAGGAAGGAAGGAAAGAAAGAAGGAGGAATAACATTTGCCAGGGATAAATTGTGTGATATTGGACAAACTACTGTGCCTTGTTGGACTTTTTTTTTCTCATCCACAAAATGAAGGATTTGGATGAAATACTCTCCAAAATTCATTCTAGATTTAATATTCCATAATTCTACTTTAATTTTATTTGAGTAGTCCTCAACAGAATTCATATTTGAAGAGTTCACTGTGGTGTGAGTATGACCCTCATTTTCCAAAGACTATGTAAATAGAGTTAAGCTCTGGCAGGCTCTCTTTGCAAGAAATGTCTTCTCTCATAAACCCAATGATAGACTGCTAAGTAAGTACAGGAAATCTCACCACCATATGGTTGATCATCTCTTCTTTTTTTTTTTTTTGTCACAATGGCCCATGAAATAGACAAAACATAAAATGGCCCCGTAGCCTCTCTGTTTGCAAAGCAATGATTACTTATTGGGATATTAAATAAGGGGGCAAAAAAGCTAAATATCATGTAGTTTTTGGAGTCTTTACAATGTATAGATGAGTTATCTTTCTTAGCACATGATCTCTGCTAAATTATAACTAAATTGACACTTAATCTGACATTTATACTGAAACTTAATCATATTTATGTTGACAATCTTACTATCAAAGACACCAAATAGACAAAGAAGTTTTGCCCAAATAGCTGGACACCTTGCTTTCAAAAAAAAAAAAGAAAATGATCAAAGTGAATATATTAATGTTTGCTATCACCATTTGTTAGAATTTAGCAGATATAGAAGAGTAACCACATGGAGAAGACCAGAGAAGCTAAAACATCCAACCTTGCCATGGAAAGAGGCAGAGAAACTAAATACCATACCTGTTTAAAGTGTAAACTCATTTGTAAAATATAATAAAGAATATTATATAATTGCTTATAATATTGCTTCAAAAAACCTGTAAAAATATAATTGAGGATAAAAATGGACTAGCACAGTGCTTTGTGTGATAGCTTGCTCAGTCAAATCATCCCAAGAGCATTTGAAAGTATTACAATAATGATGATACTGATAGCAGGAGCAGTAGTAATAGTGAGCACTGTACAAGCCACTTTGAGGTTTGCAAAGCACTTTGCAAATTACTGTTTAGTCATTTTTTCAGTTGTGTCTGACTCTTCATGACACCTTTTGGGATTTTCTTGGCAAAGGAAAGAGTGGGTTGCAATTTCCATCTCACTATACAGATGAGGAAACTGAGACAAACAGCATTAAGTGACTTTCCCAGGATGCCAGAGCTAGTAAGTATCTGAGGCCAGATTTGACTTCAGGAAGAGGAGTCTTCTTGATTCCAGGCCCAGCACTCTATCCACTGTACCACCTAGCTATCTCTACTTTACAGATACTATCTCATTTTATCCTTACAATATCCCTGGGAGGAAGGTGCTATTATTCCACTTTACAAATGAAAAAAAAAGTGTAGCAGACAAAGGATGAAAGGCCATATATTCATTATGTATTTTAGACCAGATTTGAATTTAGGCCTTCCTGACTCCAGGTTTAACACTATACAGTATGCCACCTAGTTAAT
This sequence comes from Phascolarctos cinereus, assembly GCF_003287225.1. Classification (NCBI taxonomy): domain Eukaryota; kingdom Metazoa; phylum Chordata; class Mammalia; order Diprotodontia; family Phascolarctidae; genus Phascolarctos; species Phascolarctos cinereus. The sequence continues at coordinate 222,395,452 of NW_027555958.1, forward strand.
ATACAATATTAAGTTCCATGTTATATTTATAATATGTGTTAAGTTACTTCTATGAGTAGCCCTGGGCTAAGTTCTGAGCAAGATACAAATTTTTAGAAAATATATGTTTTCTGATCTCATAGAGATCACAGTCTTTTGGGAATACATATATATAGGTAGCCATAGTGTTGTAAGGTACATTCTAATATGTGGGCACTATGGACCAACAGAACTATGCTAACTCAAAACTATAGCTCTTCAGTCTGTACTGAGACGTTTACCTTTAATGACCTAGATTCTGGAAGACATTGATACAAAACTTGCTTCTGCAATTTATTTTCTCTGTGACCATAGTTATCTCTGAACCTCAGTTTACATACACATGCATACATATATGTATATATATAACATTTGCATCTTCCTGACCTACAAATGCCTATTAATTTAAAAAATCATGTCACAAAGCCCCTGTGAAACTCAAATTAATTAGGTATTTATATACAAGGCTTTGTGCTAGGAATTGAGGATATAAAAAAAAATCAATTGTCCCTGCACTCAAGGTGTTTATATTATAAGAGGGGAGATATTATGTTCCTATATAAGTATGTCCAAAATATGCATGTAATAAATACATATATGTATAATGATTTATTTTTGGAGGGTTGAAACACTAGTGCCTGAGGGGGTCAGAAAAGGTTTCATGTAGAAGTTAGTCTTTGATATGAGCTTTGAAAGAAATTGGAGACTCTAAGATGCAAGAGTGAATAGGAAATGAACTCCAGAATTGGAGGTGGAGAAATTAGCCTGTACAACAAACATGTGTGTGGAATATTGTTTGTGAAGAACAATAAGAAGGCTAATTGGACTGGAATACAGAATTCATGAAGGGAAATAATATATACCAACCATTGAAAGGTTGGTATGTGTCAGATTGTGAAAGTCTTTAGATGAATTTGACTTTTGGCGTAATAGAGAATTTATTGAATTGGGGAATGACCTGGTCAAAACTGCAGTTTAAGAATATCACTTTGAGAATTGGAGATTGAGAGGATGCCCATCAATTGGGGAATGGCTGAACAAGTTGTGGTATATGAATATAATGGAATACTTTTGTGCTATAAGAAATGATGGACAGGCAGACTTTGGAAAAATCTGGAAAGACTTATATGGTCTGATGCTGAGTGAAGTGAGCAGAACCAGGAGAACGTTGTATACAGTAGCAGCCATGTTGTGCAATGACTAATATTGATAGACTTAACCCTTCTCAGCCATACAAGGATCTAAGACATCTCCAAAGGCCTCATGATGGAAAATGCTATTCACATCCAAAAAAAGAACTATGGAGTCTGAATGCAGATCGAAGCATACTATTTGCTATTGTTTTTCTTCTGTTGTGTTTTGTTTTCTCTTTCTTGTGGTTCCTCCTATTAGTTCTAATTCTTGCTTACAACATCACTGATGGGAAAATATGTTTAATAGAAATGTGTATGTATAGCCTATATCAGATTGTGTGCCATCTTAGGGAGGCAGGTGGGCAGGGAGTGGGAAAAAAATTTAAAATTCAAAAGTTTATGGAAGTGATTGTTGATAAATCAAAATAAATTAATCAAAAAATAGATTAAAAAAAAGAATATCACTTTGATAGCTGGGTGGAGAGGGAAGATCTTTGAGGCAGGAAGACCAAGTGCTATTTAAACAAGTATTGTTAAGACTATTGAATTAATGTACTAGAAGAACAGTTTCCTTAAAAAAAAAAGGCTACATTATTTATGATGATTCTTTCTTTTCTGATCCATGGGAGGCATGCAGCACTGCCTTGTGTGTAAGTGGTAATTTTGCATATCTAGGAAAGTATTTGGAGTTATATCAAGCCAGTGTAGAAGAGGCAGCCTCATAAATTCTGATTTTGCTTCCTGATGCCTTAGTTGTGGAACACTGACACTACATCAAGTGTTCTACTGCCTTCAAGGTGAATGTGGTTTTTTCCTTTTAGAAAAGCATGATAATCTGGTCTCTGGTTGTCCCCTGATACCTGCCCATTCTCTATGACTAAGATGTAACACTTATCCCTCTCAGAAATGCATTATGAAGGCGAATATAAAGAGAACCATCATCTTTTCTCTCAGTTGGACATTTACTTTTGCCCCATGCATGAAAAGACAGAAAAATATGATGTGTGATCTGGATTCCTTCTTTTAGGGCAATAATAGAGAAGCATGAGAGGCAGGGTAGTACAATCGAAAAAGCCATTAAAATGGGAAATAAGATATGGATCATATAAGTCATCATGTCTTCCTTACTCCTTACAAGATTCATTTCCCTAAAGAGTCAAGGGAATTTCATCTATCAATCTTTCTTACATATCCTTGCTATGTTAGAGCAACGTGCTAACTTTTTATTAATTGTTCAGTAACCCATGATTGCTTCATTTCTTCCCAAAATTAAATCTGAACTCTGAGAGTGCTTTCATTATTCCCACTCCATCAGGCTTCAGCGACTTGTTTTACATTATAGTTGTGTTATAACAGGCCCATATAATATAGAATAGCATAGGATCATAGATTTGGACCTTGAATGGACCTCAGAAATCTTTACAACCTCTTCTCTTTGTATGTAATAGTAATTGTGGGTAGGAAGTGTTGGCTGAAAACTAGTCGTCATCTTCCTTTGGCCCCAACCTTCATTTAGGTTAAGTAATTCGTCCTCAATTCCACCTTTTATGTCTACCAGTGAATATAACTCCCTCTACTCACTATCCTGAAGCTCTCTCACTTTGCCACTGTGGTGTGAGGGTTAGAAACCTCTCAAGGGAGAGACAACAGAAATAAAGTTGCCGGGGTCCTTTGCCTCAGAAAGGACTGACACCTGATCACTCACCAAGTTCTTCCCATTACAAAACTTCTAGCTTATACTGCCCAAGACTGTCTAGAATCACTTGCCTTTTCCTCTGATTTTAAGGAGCTATAACAGAGATCAATAAAATCCCTCAGCTTGATCCTCCAAAGAGGAAAAAGTCCCAATGATTAGAAAGAGGATCTTTCTTCTGAATGCTTGGGTAACCATAGTCTTCCTTTTCATGGTTTTTTTATTCACTTGAAAACACACACAGACACACACTGAATGATATCTTAAAGAGACTGCTTTCTTTTGAAAACACATGAGAAATACAGAAAGCTCAAAGAAATTAGAATTCGAGATTAGTATCATCAAAGAAACCATAATGAGGTTAGGGATCAGTATATGAGTTTCATGAGTTTTATTCTTGGTAACAAAGACAGCCACCTGTATTCTGCATTGACTCTAGGTGATCTTATATCATTCAGCTATAGTATTTTCCTGTAATTTTACTTGTGGCTGGAACAGAGGCAATAGCAGTAATGCTGAGCACACAGAAAATTCACTGATCTGTTCTCTTCTTTCCTTTTCTCGCTAGTCCTGACACTTCTACTCTTGAAATTCTTGACAACTACCTCTTGTCATGCTTGCATACGTCTAGCTTCAAGAAATTTCAGTCCTTCCTTCTCCAAAAGGACTAGGAGGAGAACATCTTATTATAGTTTCATAACACCTAGGGGCTTGTGTAGGAGGATGCTGAAAATTTCTGCTTGTCAGGGAATGTTGTCTTTAGTGCCATGTTACATGAAGATGAGGTGACAGACACAGACAAGTTGTGATTTGCCCAAGATTGGATTATCAGTTTCAAGATATGAGTTTTGTCTCTGGCTTACCAATACCAATAGCTTAAAAAGGCAAAGGTCTCCCACTGCATCTTGGGCCATCTCCAGTCATTCTGATAGTTACCTGGTCATTGGACCCAGACAGTTCTGGAGGAGAAAGCGAGGCTAGCAACTTTGCACAGCCCTCCCTCACTGAAATCAAGTTCAATTTCAAGTCTTGTTCTCATCTCCCTGATGTTGTGGTCCTCTTCAAGAATGAAGGACAAACCACACACAATCAATACAAGGAGATTTTTCAATGTAGTACCTATTTTTTTCCCCATGGTACATTTCTTTTTACTCATTCCAAGCAAAGACTCATTAAATTAAGAGTAATTTCATTTCTAGAAGTTTTGATAATTATGGTATTTAAATCATAAGATCATAGATTTGCAGCTAGAAGGGACTTGTATTACTGTTGATTCATTAAAATATTGAGGGTCAATAGTGGAATAGGAGTTAGAGTTGGTAGCATTATTGTCAGTTTGACCTTGGTTCAAGTCTTTCCTTTGATACTCCTTATCAATATGACTATAAGCAATTCTCTTGTCTCCAAACTACACATTTTAACAGATGTGGAAACTGAGGGATAGAGAGGGTACATGATGAAGTGATGGTCACAGTGGTAGAAAATTAAAGAAGCAAGGTATGAACCTAGATCCTTTGAATCCAAAGACAGTGCTGTTTCCATTGTTACATGACTACCAAAAAGACAACAACTTTATGGTAGGTAAAATTCTTTGTGTAAATTATACCATTTGATCCCTAAAACAACTTAGTAAGATAATAATAATAATAATAATAGATGGCATTTGGATAATGCTTTAACATTTAAAAATGCTTTAGAAATATTGCCTCATCTGAGCTTTACAACTTTTTAATTAGATAATCTGTTAAACATGTTATTATTATGCCTTTATATATGATAAAATGGAGGTCTAAAGAGGTTATTTGAGTTGTTCACATTGATGTTGAGTATCTGAAGCAGGACTTGAACTGAGGATTCTTTGGTTCCAATAGTGGTGCTCTACTATGCCAGTGCTGTCCTCAAAATAGAATTAATCATTTTTTTAAAAATTTTTAAAATTTCATTTTAAACATTCTTTTCTTTTTAAATTTTGAGTTCCGGTTTCTCTCTCTCCCTATCACTCCTCCCCCACCCACTGAGAAGGCAGATAATGTATCAATTATACATTTGAAATAATGCAACACATGTTTCCATATTAGCCACATTGTAAAAAACAAAAGCAAAAAAAAAAGCACAACAGAAAATTACATTTTGATTTGCACACAGAATTCATCTATTCTTTCTTTAGAAATAGCATTTTGTTTTCATCATGGGTCCTGTAGAATTGTCTTTTATCATTGTGCTGATCAAAGTAGTCAAGTTTTTCACAGTTTTTCTTAGCCAATACAAGATTTTTTTTTATAATTATAGCTTTATGTGATTTATCTATTTTATTGTTTTCTGCCCTCAGCTTTTAGTTTTGTTTATTAATTCAATTGTTTTCTTACATTCATTTTTATTAATTTTTATTTTAATTTTCAGGATTTTGAATTTGGTGTCTAATTGGAGATTTAAAATTTCTTCCTTTTCTAGTTTTTTAGTTACATGCCCAGTTTTTGGTCTGTTCTTTCTCTATTTCATTAATGTAAGCATTTAGAGATATAAATTTCCCCCTAAATATGGCTTTGGCTATATTCCATAACTTTTGGCATGTTGTCTTATTTTTGTCACTCTCTTTGATGAAATTATTAATTGTTTCTATGATTTGTTCTCTGACTCCCTCATTCTTTAGGATTATAATATGTAGTTTTCAATTAATTTTTAATCTATTTTCCATGGCCCTTTGTTGAATGCAATTTTTATTGCATTATGATCTGGAAAAGATGCATTTAATATTTATGCCTTTCTACATTTGATTTTAAGATTATTATGCCCTAACACATGGTCAATTTTTGTGTAGGTGCCATGCACCACTGAGAAAAAAAGTATATTGTTTTCTGTCCCCATTAAATTTTTTCGGTCAGTCTATCATATTTAAGTTTTCTAAAATTTTATTCACCTCCTTAATTCCTTTCTTGTTTATTTTTTGGTTAGATTTATCTAGTTCTAAGAGAGGAAAGTTGTGGCTCCTTACTAGTATTGTTTTACCATTTCCTCCAAAACTCATTTAACTTTTCCTTTGAATATCTGGGATGCTTTACTATTTGATGCATTTATGTTTAGTATTGCTGTTACTTCATTTCCTATGGTATTTTTTTCCAGCAAGATGAAGTTTCCTTCTTTATCTCTTTTAATTAGATCTATTTTTGCTTTTGCTTTGTTGAAGATTATGATTGCTACCCATGCTCCTTTTTTTTTCTTCAGCTGAAGCACAATAGATTTTCCTGAAGCTCCTTATCTTTACTCTTTGGGTGTCTCTGTGCTTCAAACCCTTTTCTTGTGAACAAGATATTGTAGGATTCTGTTTTTTAATCCACTTTGTTATCTGCTTTCGTTTTATGGATGAGTTCATTCCATTGACATTCACAGCTATGAATACTATGTGTTTCTCTCCATCCTATTTCCCCCCCATTTATCCTTCTCTCTCTCTCTCTCTCTCTCTCTCTCTCTCTCTCTCTCTCTCTCTCTCTCTCTCTCTCTCTCTGTTCTCCTTTCACCCTATCCCTTTTCACCATTGTTTTGCTTCTGACCACCACCTGCCCCAATCCACCTTCCCTTCTCTTGGTCCCTTGACTTCTATTATGCCCCTTGCCTCTTACTTCTCTATAGGGTAAGAAAGATTTCTATAACCACCTGAATGTGTATGTTATTCCATCTTTGAGCC